>NC_077229.1:270643715-271266719 GCF_027887165.1 Monodelphis domestica
GAGGAGGAGGAGGAGGAGGAGAAGGAGAAGGAGAAGAAGTAGAAGGAGAAGAAGAAGAAGGAGGAGGAGGAGGAGGAGGAGGAGGAGGAGGAGGAGGAGGAGGAGGAGGAGGAGGAGGAGAAGGAGAAGGAGAAGGAGAAGGAGAAGAAGAGAAGAAGAAGAAGAAGAAGAAGAAGAAGAAGAAGAAGAAGAAGAAGAAGAAGAAGAAGAAGAAGAAGAAGAAGAAGAAGAAGAAGAAGAAGAAGAAGAAGAAGAAGAAGAAGAAGAAGAAGAAGAAGAAGAAGAAGAAGAAGAAGAAGAAGAAGAAGAAGAAGAAGAAGAAGAAGAAGAAGAAGAAGAAGAAGAAGAAGAGCAAAGGCTTTGCAGGTACAGGAATTCCTAAAATACCAATACCTGATGTTTTGAAGAAAAACTCTGAGAGACTACACATATAGGTGGCAGAATAATTCACAAAGAATTCTGGAAAGAAGAAAAGTGGAAAATTAAATACAGCTGTAAAGTTTGAGGGGAGCAAATCTGTTCTCCATCTTGAGTGAGAAGCATGTGGACCAGCATGGGTATCCCCAATTTTATTCCTTCCTCATTCAGAAAAACTAATAATCACTGAAAGCAGAGGTGCTGTCATAGGAGGTGTAGCCCTGAAGGGTGAACTGAATCCAGTTGGGTGAGGTATGCCCCCTCCCCAACTGTCAGAGATAAGAACCAAGGGCAGAGGATGCTCATTAATTAACTCCTTCCCCATATAAACAGGTGGCCCTTTCTTGCTCCTTGCCATCAAAAAATCTCTTATTACTCTATTTCCACTACCTATGAAGATCACTTCCTTTCTGGTTGAATGTTCCATTTGCCACAGGCCCTTTCTATACTAATTCACTGTCCCTAACACATAAAATTAATTTTGCACACTAGCTTTGGTTGTGTAATTATTTGAAGAAGACAAGAAGTGGGGAGAAGCAAGGGTCTTGGGGGGAAAGCAGTAGAATATGCCATTTAATCTGCTTCATTTTATTGCATGTTTTTTTACAAATTGAAGGTTTGTGCCAACTGTGCTCAAGTGAGTCTATAAGGGCAGTTTTTCAAACAGCATGTGATCACATTGTGTTTCTGTGTCACATTTTAGTATTTCTTGCAATATTTCAAACTTTGCCATTATTATTATATCTATTATGTTGATTTGTGTTTGGGATCTTTTGTATTACTATTGGAATTGTTTCAGGGTACTATGAATATCACTCTTATAAGATAATAAACTTAACTAATAAATGTTATTTTTGTTCTGACTGCTCTGCCAACCTGCCATTTCAATCTTCCTCTCCTCAAGCTTCCCTTTTCCCAGAGACACAACAATATTGAGGTTAAGTCAATTAATAACCCTACAATGGCCTGTAAGTATTCAAGGGAAAAACCCAGTTGGCAAAGGCAAACTTGTCATGGCACCCCCAATCTTCAGCAATCACTAGGTCAAAAGCCATCAACATCAAGACCAGACCCTCCACCAGCCAAAATATTGTGACTCACTGAAGACTCAGAAGTTGGTTAGCAATTTTCAGCAATAGAGTATTTTTTAATTAAGGTATGTGCTTTTTTTAGACTTTTGCACACTTAAGAGGTTACAATAAACTGAAAACATAACTTTTATGTGCAATGGGAAACCAAAAAATTCATGTGACTCAGCTTTATTACAATATTTGTTTTATTGTGTGGCCTGGAACTGAACCTGCAATGTCTTGGAGGTACGCCTATATTCAGGTTGACATAGAAGCTGCACCCCCCCCCCATGAGGCCTGGAGTGAATGTAGTAGTTAAACAATGGCTTCTTTCTTTCTTTATTTTTTTTTATTTATTAACCTTGCAGAGCTGGCTATGACCCCTTTTTAATCAGTCCAAGGTTATAAAGAAGAGAATAAATAAAGATCAAGGATGGTGATCTATACTCTCAAGTCACAAATTTCCCCTAGCCTATTATACTGCAAGTTGTTTCTTTAGAAAGAGAGGTGTGGTTTTTCTCTGGGAGCTTTAAGGCAGGTACTTCTGGTTTTATCTCCCATTTCTGTTACCCTACTACTGTAAACTCCTGTCATGGGTGATGAACAATCATTACATACAGAGAGCTAAACTGTAAGTTCCTCCACATATAGCTTTATATTCTATGTGCCACTCTCTCTTACCCAGTCAGGCTGTATTACTCCTTCCTTCCTATTCAGGCCCCTCAGTTATCCATTAACTGTTCTGCTGTGTATGATCTTATTTATGGACATCATATATATCTAGGAAGTAGGATCAGAGAAGAAGTATATTTGGTACCTGGAATAAGACATTGTTTGAGGCAAAAATCAGAGTAAAAGAAATGGTCTGGAAAACATTAGTGCCCAACACAAAGTACCGCTGAGGTCTTTAATTCTCTTCTATGCTTTCATTTAGATAAGGTAAATTGAGCAAGAGAAGCCATCCAACCACTCTTTTGAAATAAAAGAACACATAAACAGGAAATTTAGGAATTTTAGAGATGTCACCATCTGTTGTTATTCCTCATGAGCCCAGGGTCATAAGCATCATTATTGTTCTCTCTCTACCCTCCTTATTCATCCTTTGGCAGGTGTTACTTGTCTTTGTAACAATTCCTAATAACGTATATAAAGCCCTACAGAATTAGACAGTGAAATTTCATCTTTTCCTCATTCTTTTCTATTTGTTCATTATTAGTTCATTTGCAGAGAACTTTCAGATATGGTCATTTTAATTGTTCTTATGTCATTCCTGAAAGCATTTACTTTTTGTTGGGAAGAAAAGAAGGAAAAGAATACATTGATGATAATTTTTGCAACAATTAAAAATACCATACCTTATATGATAAAAGACTGGCCTCTTCAAAACACAAATGAAAAAGATGTCTGTTGAATCCTACTGGTCCTTTGGCTTTGGTTTAATTGGCACAAAGTTTTCTTTGTTTTTCTTTTCTAGGCCTAACAATACAAGGTGCAAACATTTTAACTGTGCATGTAAGTCTTTTTCTCAAAGACCTGAAGGGATAAGGTGTTATTCAGCATTAAAATGCTCTGTGCTGAAATTATTCTCTTCTACAAGACTCATCTAAATGATAATGAGCATGAAAAATTGATTATCTCCTAGGCTGAACTGGTCTTTGTATTTTTCATCTGGTGAAACTAATTGTGCTAGAGTAGATCTCAAAATGTAAGCATACCAGCAATTCAATTAATGCAATGATTAAGGGTAAATAGACAGAAAGCTGGCTATTTTAGGCAAAAGGCTCTCAGGTATGATTCATCTATGTGCCCTAAACAAATTTCCTCCCTTCCCCCCCTCAAAAAAAAAAGACCAATGTGAGTTTTTTAACCATGAGTTTTAACTTCTCTATAATGGGACATTCATCTCCAAATACACTATTAGACTTTCAGAAAGGACCTGAGTGTTCAAGCTCTCAAAAATCTTCACATGTGTAACCCCATCTTTAAAAAATGACTAACAATCTATATTTATACTTGATTAGAAAAAGAAATGATGATTGAGAGCAAATCATTCATTGGACTAAAACAAATTTCAAGAAGACTGACGGGCTTTTAGAGCTAATGCACTTTTCTTCATTGTTGCTCATGACTCTATGGATCCTATTTTTAGTTTATCATTACTCCTATTGTAATTGCAAAAGAACCCCAAATATTAAGTCTGGGAGTTAAGGCAGGGCAAGAAAATCTTCTGTACCCAAGTATATTGCATACATTCAATTTCACAGCTCCTATATATCCATCTTCTAAGGTGGATTTCCAAATATCAAATTTATATGCTGAAAAGAAGATATACTAATATTATTGAAATGATAGAATCCTGGGAGTCAGTAGATGGTGGTGACCTGAAAAGGAAAAGAATAGTATGTTTGGATAGCATGATCTTTAAGGGAAGAAAGGTTGGTAAATGAAGGTCCTTCAATTATCCATGAATAGTGTAATATCAAGGGAAACTTAGAAAAGGGAAGGAACCATTGACCAGCTGTTAGGGGATTGAATTCTATGTAGCACTTCCTCTTTCTTTCACTGAGCTGGCTTGTTATCAGTGGAGTCAGGCAGACTAGACTATAGGATAAGTCAGTTCTCCCACAGCCTCCTTCTTAACTGATAGACTGAAATTCCCCTCCTACTACATAAACTCTGAATCAATCTCTGGTATAACTCAAGGTGTCTAATTTATTGAAGTATAGGGTTGTTTAAAGAAGAGGAAAGGGAAGGGGAAGAGGCAGAGGGAAAAGGAAAGTCTCTAATATTTCTTTCCTAATATAACTCTTGAATATTTGACTAAATAAGTCTTTCAGGGCTAAACTCTGGGTTCCCCTAAGGGGAAAAATAGAGTATCCCAAAATTAGCTTCAGTAGATAATTGAGATCTTCATTCAATTTAAACAAAAGGATTTTGAGATTGGTACTTCTCCCACCCCACCCACCCCCCCAGAGTCCCAGATTAGAAGATTTTTTTCTCTCTGGCCCCAATTGCTTTTGAACTTGGAACTCTCCCATCCCCCGCAGGTCTTGGGAAGGTTCCATTTGCTCTTCTGAAGCACCTCTTCAAATTTCTCTTTGCTCTTGGTCATCCCCTTATTCACAGTAAGAAGGATAATAGAGAATACACATACAGACCCTATTAAATGGGGAGTATAAGAGAAGTGGACACTATTAGATAACACTGTCATTGATATGGGAATCCACAGGTGAAAGTCAAGTCACAGCTAGTACAAAAATGTGGAAAGGGAAGAGAGGAAACAAACACTTACTATTTGCCAGGCAGTGTGCTTGGTGCTTTATAAATATTATCTCATTTGATCTTTATAACAACTATGGGAAGTAAATACTATTGTTATTGCCATTTTACAGTGAGGAAACTGAGGCTGAGGTTAAAGTGATTTGCCCATTGTCCATCTAATAAGTGGGCAGCTAGACCTAGAGAGAGGATCACCTGAGTTCAACTATAGATGCAGACATTTACTTAATATGTGACCCTAGGCAGGTCACTTAGTATGTTTGCCTCTGTTTCCTCATCTGAAAAATGGAGAAAATAATGAAGCCTTCCTCCCAAAGTGGTTGTGAGGATAAAATGAGATAACGATTGTCAAGTACTTAGCATAGTAAACTATATAAATGTTATCTAACATTTTGAAGTGCCTAAGGCCATATTAGAACATAGGTCTATTCCCAGTTCAGGGCTCTAACCTAGCTGACTTTGGAAGAGAGCAAAGACAAAAGTTTTTTGTTAACAATGGGACATGGATTTTAATTTTTTTTCCTTTTTTTAATCTATTTCATCTAGCTTTCTTCCATTTTGGAAGAATAGTTTTTATAGTTTAACTCTTTTCTAAGTCACACTTCACTATTATTGAGGGATGAGGGGGACTAGATAATTCCATTTGCTTTAGTCTTTCTGCATAGGTCTGATTTTTAAAACTCAACTATTTTTGTTGTTCTTCACAAACCTCCTACAAGTTTTATCACATCCCTAATAAAACAAACAACTAGCACTGTAAAGATGGCTTAATTAATGTCAATATAATCATGCCGGAGAGGATCTCAAAATATTAGTAAACAACAATTTAATTGATAAGAGTTACAAATAACCTACAGAGCTGATATTAATACCTGTAAGAGAACTCTTCCCTGGTCTTTATGTATGTATATATTAAATCATCCCCCATGAGTACAATTGCTTTTGAATTAAGAGTCTATGAATTGCTGGCATATTCAACTTGAGCTCTATCCTAAGGTCTATGAACAGTGGAATAAAAGACAATGAAATGCCAAGAAAACAAAATATTGCTGCAGTTGCAGATGCTGATGCCTCCACCTCCCTCTCTGTCTTTACTTTTTAAAAATATATAATCTTCAGTGAAAGTCTCAAGCATCCAAATGTAGGTTAAGAGTCTTGGGTTCTAGTTCTGGTTCTACCACTCATTAACTGGGTGGCCTTTGGCAAGACACAATCCTTCTTGGGGTCTCAGTTTCCTGATTTATAAAATGAGGGGTTGAATTAAACTCTCTTGAAGATTCCTACCAGCTCTACCATTATGAGTCAGAGCATATTATATGGTTCTGATCTTCCATGTATTTATTCCTGTGTTAAATGAAACTATCTCACAAATGTCTCATTAAGAGTTCCTCCTCTTTTAAAAAAATCACTAATATAAATTGGTGAGTTTACGTATTAATTATTTCTTGCTTTCCTTTCCTTTTACCCTAAAACAAATCATGGCATCCAAATCTTTTCCCAATATCAACTTCATCAATAAATCTCTATCAGAACCCAAATGGCACTCTGCCTTGCTTATAGATAAGCATGTTCCATTATCCCTTTGTTAGCTAACTTTGAGCAAATCATGAAACATTCTAATCTCATGCTCTCATTTCCCTCAACCAATGACTATACTCAAAGATGATAAAGCATAGTTGTAGAAGTAGAAGTAAGACTCCCCTTACACAAATTACTATCGTAGGACTCTCCCCAAAAAAGAGAACAACTCTAACATGTCAGTTTTTAGATTTTTCTTGTTGTGAAAAGGGAAGGTCAGAAGTCATATTCAGAACTGTCACATCACCACGCCAATCTTGACAACTGCCTCATCAACCTGCTTCCATCTCTAGTCAACTATAAAGAATAAATATCCTTTTATAAATATTTTCTCATGTTAGTCATTTGAATGGATTTGATCCTTATTCTCTTCCCATCATGCCGATACTGGATGGTCACACAATTACCTGTCTTAAGAAATATTTTCCACCTAATGAAAA
Source organism: Monodelphis domestica (assembly GCF_027887165.1). NCBI lineage: Eukaryota > Metazoa > Chordata > Mammalia > Didelphimorphia > Didelphidae > Monodelphis > Monodelphis domestica. The sequence goes on from NC_077229.1 coordinate 270,650,500, forward strand.
AAAAAAAGTTGAAACAGGTAGGAAAAACTAAGTGTCACAGTGAATATAATATTAGACTTGAAGTTAGGAAGACCTAAGTTCAAAACCTTCTTCAGACTTTATAAGTTATGTTACCCAAGCCTTTTTCAGTCTCAGGATCCTCAGCAACAAAATGGGAATAATATAATAGCACCTGCCTCACAGAGTTGTTTTAAGAATCAAATAAGAAAACACATACAAAGTGTTTCATAAATTTTGAAGTGCTATATGAATGCCAGCTATTATTGTTGTGGATGTTTTCAATTTTTAAGCTCCTATGAATGGCCCTGATTGTATGGTTAGTTGATTAATAAATTTTCTAACTGATTTATTAGCTAAATTCTAAACAGCTTACTACCTAAAATATGGCCACCAGATTATGAAATTTTGGCATTTGGGTCAAAAAATGTTGTAGGGACCTGCGTGGAAAAGTAGTGGATAATAAGTAAAATAAAAAGATGAAACCATGGACCTTTTAAAACATTAAAGTATATGCAATGCATTGTGCTAGGTACTAGATAAAGATATAAAGACTAATGAGGCCTAGTCCATTTTCCTCAAGGGCCCTACAATCTAGTAAGAGTAGCTAAGACTTTAATCTCAATGACTATAATATAAAACTGCATCATATCATAGCATATGTGGTATCATATCTAATTATACTATATCAAAACATACCAGAGAATAGCATAGTATGTTATGTTTTAGGCTGCTTGGACTTAGCATACTTTTGAGAAAATAAATACCTACATGAGACTGTGGATAAGCAAAACATTATCTCAAGAAGGTATTTCACTGGCATAATACTATGATGAGCCAAAAAGCTGCTGACTCAGCCTATACTAGATAATTCTTTTGTCTAAAAAATACTTGAGAGATCTACAGGCATCTTTCTTATGTAAAGGAGATTTTAAGGAATTTTCTTACACCCCTGCAACAATGTGTGAAGAAATTTCTTAATCAATTTAAAAGGATTTTATAGGGCTTTGGCCATTGCAGAAAAATAACTGGCACTACATAGGAAAGACCTAATGATTAGCCAAGAGAATTAATCATGCCCCTTGGGTCAAAGCAAGCCATCCAGCAATTCAAGAGTATAAGCGATAAGTGAAGGAGCTCCCCAGAAGGAATTGCACTTTGGGAAAAAAGGAATTTCTCTCTCCTCTGTTGAACAGGTCACTTTGAAGTGGGGTTGTTCACCAATAGAAGGCACTCCATTCATCAGAGAACAAAAAAACATACTGTAGATAGACAGAAATTCATAAAGACAGTCACTAGAGAGTCAAAGCACTTTCCAGAACTGAGACATCCAGCACCAAGGAAGAAGCTAGCTGGGGACTTGAAAAGGCAAGCCCTGGCAATTGACTTTCTTGATTTGGAGAGGAGCAGATCTTGGATCCATCCCAGCTAAGCAACCAAACCAATAGAGACACTCTCCACTCAGGACAAAGCGATAAAAGCATGAGGACATCAGGGCCCTATAGTACTATAGGCTTGAGTTAGATTGACTACATACATATTGTACATATGGCTAATACTACCATTGCACTCAAATTCATGGCTACTCCTCTAAAGATGTTGTGTGTTTTAAAGTGGACTGCAGATTTATGAGGATAGAGAGAAAAGGTTTTGCAGCAACTTTTCCTACTGTATCATCTTAGTGAATGCCTTTGTTAAGAGATGATTGTATCTAGTGGCTAATTGTTAATGGGAAATACACCAATAAGATCTTGTGAGCTATAATTCTAGCAACAAATACCCCTAAAAGTTCAACATAGCAACCTAAACATGAGTGAGTATGCATACTAATTGGGGAAAGTAGTAAAGTAACTTTATTAGGAAGTAAACATTCTTATTTGTGTCATGATCTACATTAATAAAGAAAACTCTTAAAATCCATACCCAGATCTAGTCAAAATGCTAATGAAATGTAAATGGAATACTTATTTTCAATAAATGAAACAAAATGAACAGTTACTGCTCTGCCTTACTAAATATAAAGCTATATATTCAGTTGGCTTTCCAGACATAAGAGAGATATATTGTTTCAATGCTGTTGAGATATAATTTCTTTCCATAGTTCCATCCTTTCCTAAGTCTATACAATAAATCTAAGTTTATATTTCAGCTAACTCATGGCATATCTAAAACCATTCATGGAGGGAACAGAGATTGATAATAAACTATTGCTGGGTCAACATACACTTAATGAAAGAATGGAGCAATTCTAGGCAAATCCCAATCCAACTGTATCCTGCAAAAAAGAGAAGTTAAAGCAAATAGTTTGAGGAAAGTTCATAAGACCTTAGAGGCTGTTGATTCTAACCCCTTCATATTTCAGTTCAGAAACAAGGGTCAGAAATGTTAGGTGACTTGCCTATGGTCAAATAAATTACTAATAACTAATATTTAGTTTATTACTTAGTACCTACTAAATACCAGGTACTGCGCTAAGCAGAAATATTAACTCATTTGATCCTCATAAGGTGCTACTATTATTCCCATTTTACATATAAGAACACTGAAGCAAACTGAGGTTAAAAGATTTATCCAAAGTCACACAAAACTAATTAGTGGCAGCATTGGAACCCAGGTCTTCCTGACTCTGGGCCAGACATTCTCTCCATTGCACCCCCTAGCTGCCAATATAATATAATTAATATAATATAATATATGTTTCAAGGCCAGACTTTGAATATAGTGCCCCACACTGCAGATTCATTTTGCTTTCCTACCATACCAGTTAATTTTACCATGTTGGTGTTATGAATACAGCAACATGTGAAAAAAATTAGTACTGTTAGTTTCAAATATACTGTAGTCATCATTCATCATCCAATAAGCATCCTAGACTTTCAGCCAAATGACATTACAATGAATATGACAATGAATGTGACCACCTTCAAGGCTATCCAATATAAAAATTTTCCCAGGTTTCTAGGTGGGAATTCAAACCAATCAAAATGTGATCACCCCCTCCAAATAGAACTCACACCCTTCGGTTACACTGGATTTATTAACTATTAGGTTGATGGGTTCATGAGTAATTATAACTTAATATACCTACAGAATAGTAAAAGTAAAAGGAGAAATGGGTCCTTCAAATGGACAATAAAACTAAACCTAGAATTAAAGTTACATAGTTCTTTTAATAATTCTCTCCCCAAGTTCCTCCTAAAATAAAGTCCCAATTAAAAAATTTTTGATAATTTTGTTTTTACATCACCATAATATCCCAACATATCTCTACTAAATTCCTTATCCAGAAAGTCATCCTTTTTTAACAATAGATGAAAAGAACTGGAGGTAGCAATTCAACAAAACTAACCAACATTCCAACTTAATCCAGTAATAAACGCAATGCTCCACACCCATACCCTCCACCAGCCCCCACCACATCAACAAAAGGAAAGAGATGTCTTCTCACATCTCTTCATCAGGACCCAGTTTGGACAGTTCAGTTACTATTTTTATTGTCATTTCCATTTTTTACCTTTGCATATAGCATTTTCCTGGTTCTACATATTTCATTCTGTATCAGTTCATATGTCTTTCTACCCTTCCCTATATTCTTCATATTTATAATTTTTCAAAAGTATAATGCTGTCATATCTTTATATATTTATAATTTTTCAAAGGTACAAGAATATTCCATTATAACCATGTACCATAATTTGTCTAAATCATTCACCAAATCAACGGTCATATACTTTGTTTCCAGTGTTTATGCTCCAAAAAGTCTTACAATGATACCTTGCTGTATTTAAGAACTTTATGTCTGATATTGGGTTATATGTAATGAAATCACTGCCTCAAATGGTATGAATATTTTAATCAATTCCTTAACATACTTTCAAATTATTTTCCAGAATAGTTCAACTAGTTCATAGATTGACCAAAAGCATTTTGATAACCTCTCTGACTATTTCTATCTTTTGATACCATTGTCAATCTGTCAGGCATGAGTTAAAACCTCAGATTTGTTTTTAGCATTTCCCTCACTACCAATCTAGAAAAATCATTCATGACTGTTAATAATTTGAAATTCTCTTGAGAACCATTTGTTATCCTTTGATTAATCATTTATCCATTGGGAAATGGCTCTTGGATTTATATATTTAATTCATTCTAGATCTTGAATATCAGACCCTAATCAGAAATTTAATGCAGAGACTTTTCTCCATCAAACATCTTCTTTCTGTGCATCCTAAGCAAACTGATTTTGTTCATATAAAAACTTTTCCATTTCATATAATGAACATTATATTTTTATCATACATGATTTCCTTTATCAGTTGTTTAACTAAGAATTCTCCCTCAAGGATGTCCATCAATTACGGAATGGCTAAACAAATCGTGGTACCTGTTGGTGATGGAATACTATTGTGCTATAAAAATGATAAGCAAGATGATTTCAGAAAAAAACTGAAAAGATCTGCAGGAACTGATGCAGAGTGAAATAAGCAGAACTGGGAGAACATTGTACACAATAACAATATTGGACAATAGTTATCTGTGAAAACTTGGCTACTCTCGGCAATGCAGTAATCTAGGAAAATCCTGCAAGACTTATGATGGAGAATGCTATCCACCTCCAGAGAAAGAACTATTGGAATCATATTTCACATCAGTGTGTCTTTAGTTTTATTTTGGGGTTTTGGTTATGTATGAATGTGCTCTTAACAACAATGACCAATATGGAAGTGTGCTTTGCATGACAATAAAAAATGGAAAAAGAAACAATTTTTTAAAAAGAATTCTCCCTCAAAATTCCTATCTCTTTAAACTAATATTATTCCATGGATACCTTTTATCTATGAGCCATGAAATCTACATTCCAGAAAATATTTCACAATTCACATTGGTTCACATGCAGTGAACAACACAAGTTGTCTTCCTAAAAGTTTGTATCTTGCTTTCATTACTTTTAGACCTTGATTTTGTTTTAGTTTGAAGATACCCTTAAGTTTTCTGGACATTTGGTGGCAGAAGTTTAAAATATAAATTTAAATAACTTAATTTTCTTGGATTTGGTATCTTGAGAAGTTTTCAGATCACAAAAATCCTGCGATTTTTTTGAATCCTAAGGGATTCGCCCTTAGATCTATGAAATTTCCAAAAATGAAAATTCTGGAGTTTTAGATTTTTAAATCTTTTTAGAGTTCAATAGGGGTTTCAAACTCCTGATATGTCGAATTTGGTACCAGTAACCTTGGAGGATTCCTTTAATTTGATTTCTTTTGAAAACCCAGTGTAATGACTCCAGTAACCTTCTCACACCCTATTAAATGATTCTATCCCATGGAAGTTCAACCTTCTGAGGCACTCTTGTCATAGTATAAGCAGCAATAACTACACAAATCACCTTTCCTGTCTTTAGAAAGTCAGAATATCAACTGGCCATTATTTACCCATCTTCCTCCAACACCAATAGCAAAAAGTACCAGTCCTCAGATTCAAGTTCTCTGATCCCTTCCAAGATTGCCTGATCCTGCTAGACTCAAAAAGGATTTTTTTAAACAGCAGACTTTACAGGATTGGGAGTGTCCCATTTTTTTCAGAACCCCAGTGGTATATGTCAAATTTTACTCAGGTCCCAGGGGCCAAAATTGTTTTGACTATCCTCTCTTACTATCCTTCATATGGTAAGTCCAGCCTTAATAGAGTTGGGCTGCTTTATTATCTTTTGTGTTCCATGTTTCTTTGTATTGGATCTTTATATTGTGAACCTTCTTATTATAGACACTCAGACTCCACAATGACCAATTATCAAAACTTTATTTGAAAAAAATGGACATTCTGCCACTATGCCAAACAAGAGTGTTATAATCAATTCATATATATATGTAGCTACAAAAAATAAATAAATATACACAGGGAAATACTGATCTAGGAATCCACAAATCTGGAACTTAATCCCACTTTTGCCATTTATTGCAAGTCATTTAATCTCCCTGAGCCTCAGCATTTCTATCTGTAAAATGAAAGGTAATCTTTAGCCCCATCTAAGTCTAAAATCCTAACATTATATCATTCTCCCAGACTACAGTGTGATTTTGAGTTGCACTGCATAAATTGGTGACCTATCTCCTAACCCACATCTCCATAATGAATTCATTCTAAGGGATTGAGAAATTCATTTATTGGGGATTTTGCTCATGTTACCTAGAAAATTGATATAATTCTGTTTCAGCTTCACTGTCAAAAGCCAATTTAAGACTACTTGGTCAATTTCATCCTTTTAAGAGCAAAAAAGATATCTCTTTGTCAAATGAAATAGTGGAAGAATGGGTATTCATTATATTTCCTTAAATGGTCTTGATCAGTGGTGTCAAATTCAAATAGAGAAGAATGATGCCAATAGTATTTTGACTTAGAATAGTGCAAGTTAATATTATCTATGTTGTATTGTATTTTTAGGGGGAAGTTAGGTGGTTCAGTGGATAGAGCATTGAGCTTATAGTCAGGAAGACCTGAGTTCAAATTCAGCCTCAGATACTTAGGAGCTGTGTGACTCTGGGCAAATCACTTAACTTTATTTGCCTTAATCCACTGGAGAAGAAAACTTTAAACAATTTCAGGATCTTTACCAAGAAAATTTAATGTATAGTATGGCATGCTATAGGATCATGAAGAGTTGGATATGACTGAAAAATTTTTAATTTATTTTGCTAAATATTTCCCAGTTGTATTTTAATATGCTTCTGGCTAGCCAACCCTCAAATTGGCACCTCTGTCCTTACACATACAAAAATTATTGGGGGGTTTTAATCTAACAAAAGTAGTCTAAAAAATTCTAAAAAAAGTAATTGTATGATCTTAGGAAAGAATTGAAAAACCTTAGTTTCTACCAGTCTTACTTAACTAGATACATTCTCTAGAAACCAGTTGTATATTTAAGGGTCACAGTATTTACTGAGAACCCTGATCTTCTAACCTTACAGGTGACCAAATAAAACGAAATCCAGAAGGGTATCAGCAACTAAATGAATGAGAAGCAAGCAGAAATACTATTTATATATACATATAACTTGAGCAGCAAGTGTATCTATTGATGTACTAATGGCATAAGATCTACTACATCCTGAGAAGGAACATGAAAATCCAGTAATTAGAAACCAGACCCCTTAAGACTCAATTCAATTTTAAATCTCTCCAATTATGTATCTTCCCTCTGAAGTTATCTAAATATACTTTTTGAAGCAAATATATAATATAGTGAATAGAGCAAACCTTGGTTCAAGCCCATTCTCAGACACAATTGTGTGATCCTGGGGAAGTTACTTAATTTCTTTCAACCTCAGTTTCCTCATTTTTAAAATGTAGTTAATAATAGCACCTTCCTCACAAGGTTACTATGAAGATCAACATATATAAAGTGTTCTGCAAATTTTAAAATATTACATAGCTATTTTCCCAGGTAAGTCACATACTAGCATATCTCAAATTAAATCTCTATATTGATTTCATCTTCCTTTCTTTTCTCCCTTCCCTACATTTCCCTTAGACTTGCACTAAAATGAAAAGGAAATGAAAAAAATGTAAAGGAAGAAAGCAAAGCAGGAATCAATCAGTAAGGATTGGTATTACCTTTTCCCTTGAACCTGTATCAGCAGTAACTTATTTCTTAGTGTCAACTAATGTGACTTGCATAACACACATCCTTAAATAAGGCAAACAATTGATCACAGCACCAAAAATATATACCAAAAGTTGTCTCAACTGAAGCTGCTGTTTTCAGTTGCTTCTGAAAAATTCACAGTCATAGGAAAATAAAGTTAAATTCACCTGCAGTGAATTTAACAACTCTTCTCCCATCAGGCCCTGAGGTATCAGAACAACCCATACAAGAATATTTAACAAGAAATCCTCTTCTAATACAATTAAGGGAAACAGAGCTTTCTGGTATTCATTATGAAAAATTCATAGAATTATTTTTCTTAATATATAATCTAAGATTGTTTGACCAATTTTCTTTCTTTTAGGAAAAGACAAAAGACAAACTCTGAAATTCAGTGGAAGGAATTGTCACTATCTCTTTTACTCCTCTACTCTTGTGGAGAGACAAAGCTTAAAATAAGTTTTGGAGGGTTATCATTTTTTTATTTGAAATAAAATATATTAAGACATGCCCAATGGTGATTTGCAATGAGAACTAAATGTAATTTACCCATCCATAAAGCATGCAACCAAAGAATTTGAGTAGATCTGGAAGTCAGTCTTTCAATTCAGATGACCTCATCGTAGTTATATCTATTTTAATCCTTTGAATTTTCACCTTAATGAAGCTTCTGAGCAATGGCCTTCAGAAATCAAAATGCACAGAACTAAGACTCTTAAAACTTCTCAATGGGTGGATGTTGGAAAAGAAGACATTATGATAAAACAAATAATAATTTTTAGAAGTCTTTTCTAAGCGATATTCAAAATAAGTACACAACAGGAATAGGTATACTACTTAAGAAAGGTAATATATTTACTAGTGAGAAAGAAGAAATACTCAGCTCCTCTTTTGTTTCTGTTGTCTCCATCAAGCAGAAATTAAACAATCTCATTGGTAGATGATGTGGATATATAAATAACCGTTATTGCAATTAGAAATAGTGAGAGATAACCACAGGGACAGCTCCTATGGTCTATTAGTAATCACAAAAAGTGAAGAAATTTAGAGTAGGGTCCTCAACATACTCTTTGGAAGATTTAAAGAAGTACATTGATATGAATTGCATACAATGGGCAGCCATTCTTCATTCACTCAGCTTCTTCTAGTGTGGAAATTTAGGCTGAACTCTTTTGAGTGATTACGTATTTAATTTAGGACAAAATAAAACTCCCCCATTCTACTTCTAATGTAACCTGCAATTACCATTTTTGACTGCCATGTCACACAGTTACTGCATTTGAATCTTGGATTCCACTAAAACTTTCATCTTGTTTAATAAATTGTGGCCTGCCCATACCTCCCCCGTTATATACTAGAATGGTTAGGAGCAGGGCATAATCCAAGCAGACTACTTTGTATGTATTCCTATTTGACTTTATCAGTTTGGATTAGGACGACAAATCCAGCCCTAGCAAACATATATCATTGGTATATTTGATAAATATGCCATCTTTACCATTGTCCAAGTCACTGACTAAATTTTTGAACAGCAAAGAACCAGGGACACTTCCCTAGAACATGCTACCAGAGACTTCTTTCCAGAATAATGTTGATCTGTTAATCATTATTCTTATAGTCTGGTCATTCAGAGGCAGTGAGTTGTCTCTGGGCCTGGAGTGAGAAAGAACCCATCCTCTGACACTAGCTGACCAAATAATTTCATTTCTGTTTGTCTCAGATTTCCTCAATTGCAAAATGGGGATAATGATAACACCAATCTCCCATGCTTGTTATGTAGATCAAATGAGATAATATTTGTAAAAACTACTTAGCACATTGCCCATCCCATACTAGATACTATACAAATCCTTATTTGAGCAGTTTCACAATCACCTAACTGAATGTGATCATGTATCCCACATTTCTTCATATTGTTCATAATGATATTAGGAGAAGCTTTCTTAGTTTTCTTGTAGAAATTCATAGCTAGTAAATTTACTGCATTCCTCTTACTACTAGTCTAGAAATCCTGCTCAAAAAGGAAATAATGGAGGACTTCCGGTCAAGATGGAGGCGTAGAGAAAGCTGGATTTTTGATCTCCAGAAACTCTTCCTTACCGATCTCAAGCTATATGCTCCTAGGGCACCGAAATTCAAAACAAACAGCATAGACCCCGGGAATCCTCCTCCTGGACCTGGATCAAAAGGTATGCCCCCCCAAAAAGCCAGAACCTGAGATAACTCAGATCTAAGGGATAGGCAGAGGGAAGGTCCCAGGATCCATCCCCCCCAACCCAGAGTGCTGAGTCTGAGGCAGCAGAGGGAAACTCAGAGCCTCAAGGCTGGCTATTCTGAAGGCTGCCTCCTGAAAACAACCTGACTCAGTCGAGGGGGCACCCAACACAGACAGCAGGAAAACAGAGAGAGATGGGGGGAGCCTGTAACCCCCTGGCTGGATCTATGGATCTATGGAAGAACAAAAGATCAAGGATATCCAGGGAAATAATGAAAAAAAAAACACAAATGATGGGGGCCTTGCAGTCCCAGACCTCAAACTATATTACAAAGCAGCAGTCATCAAAACAATTTGGTACTGGCTAAGAGACAGAAAGGAGGATCAGTGGAATAGACTTGGGCCAAGCGACCTCAGCAAGAGTGTATATGATAAACCCAAAGATCCCAACTTTTGGGACAAAAATCCACTATTCAATAAAAACTGCTGGGAAAATTGGAAGACAGTGTGGGAGAGATTAGGAATTGATCAACACCTCACACCTTACACCAAGATAAATTCAAAATGGGTGAATGACTTAAACATAAAGAAGGAAACCATAAGTAAATTGGGTAAACACAGAATAGTATACATGTCAGACCTTTGGGAGGGGAAAGACTTTAAAACCAAGCAAGACATAGAAAGAATCACAAAATGTAAAATAAATAATTTCGACTACATCAAATTAAAAAGCCTTTGTACAATCAAAACCAATGTAACTAAAATCAGAAGGGAAACAACAAATTGGGAAAAAATCTTCATAGAAACCTCTGACAAAGGTTTAATTACTCAAATTTATAAAGAGCTAAATCAATTGTACAAAAAACCAAGCCTTTCTCCAATTGATAAATGGGCAAGGGACATGGATAGGCAGTTTTCAGATAAAGAAATCAAAACTATTAATAAGCACATGAAGAAGTGTTCTAAATCTCTTATAATCAGAGAGATGCAAATCAAAACAACTCTGAGGTATCACCTCACACCTAGCAGATTGGCTAACATGACAGCAGAGGAAAGCAGTGAATGCTGGAGGGGATGTGGCAAAGTAGGGACATTAATTCATTGCTGGTGGAGTTGTGAACTGATCCAACCATTCTGGAGGGCAATTTGGAACTATGCCCAAAGGGCAATAAAAGAATATCTATCCTTTGATCCAGCCATAGCACTGCTGGGTCTGTACCCCAAAGAGATAATGGGGGAAAAGACTTGTACAAGAATATTCATAGCTGCGCTCTTTGTGGTGGCAAAAAATTGGCAAATGAGGGGATGCCCATCAATTGGGGAATGGCTGAACAAATTGTGGTATATGTTGGTGATGGAATACTATTGTGCTAAAAGGAATAATAAAGTGGAGGAATTCCATGGAGACTGGAACGACCTCCAAGAAGTGATGCAGAGCGAGAGGAGCAGAACCAGGAGAACATTGTACACAGAGACTAATACACTGTGGTATAATCGAACGTAATGGACTTCTCCATTAGTGGCAGTGTAATGTCCCTGAACAATCTGCAGGGATCTAGGAGAAAAAACACTATCCATAAGCAGAGGACAAACTGTGGGATAAGAAACACAGAGGAAAAGCAACTGCCTGACTACAGTGGTTGAGGAGGCATGACAGAGGAGAGACTCTAAACAAACACTCTAATGCAAATACTAACAACATGCAATGGGTTCGAATCAAGAACACATGTGACACCCAGTGGAATCACGCGTTGGCTATGGGGGTTGGGGGGAGGAAAAGAAAATGATCTTTGTCTTTAATGAATAATGCTTGGAAATGATCAAATAAAATATCATAAAATAAAAAAAAAAGAATACATTAGTTAAGCATCTACCATGTACTGAATGCCATGCAAGGGGGCAAGGAAAATGCAAAAGTTTAGACAAGATTCTTCCCCTCATAAAGCTCATAGCCTTACAGAGAGGCAGCATGGTGTAAAATCTGGAGTCATGAGACATGCTTTTGAGCACTGGTTTGGCCATCAAAGAGCTACTTGACTAAGAGAAAGTCAATTAGCTCTTTTGGTCAGTGAATACAGTGGTAGCAGTGCTGGACTGGTAATCAAGAGTCCCGTCCTCACATTCAGCACTATCCATTGCTAGTTGTGCAATCCTATGTGAATTCAACCTCAGTTTCAGTTTTTTTTTTTTAATCTAGAAACTAGAAATGATATTTCTCACATTGCCTACTTTATGGCATTATTGTGAAGAAAATATTTTGTAAGTATCCCAGCACTATATGAAAGTGAGTTATTGTTATCCTTAAATATTTAATCTATGAGTTCTAGTCTATTGTGATTTTTTCATTCTGTGTGATTAAAGAATCTGAAAAGCAAAAAAAAAAGGAAATATTAACAGTTTGACATCAACAGTGCTTTATGAACTCAGCCTCTTTCTTACTGACCACTGCTTCCATTTTGAAGTTCTTACATATAAGCTATTATTTGACTATTATATTCTAAAATAATATAATCTAAATATAATATATAGAAGAATATAATCTAGAAATTTTGTCCAGAATTGCCTATAATAAAGACTCATCTTCTACTTTTAAAAAATGAGAATATTTTTCCAATTTCAACACAAGAACACCTATCACAATCTCCATAGTTTTTCAAAGATCACCATAGGGACTCAAAATCTTAACCATCAGGTCTTCTAGGACCCTATAATATGCCTAGTGCCTTGACATCATTGAGGATAACTATGTTTTCTGCATCTCAATTACTTCAGGTTTCAGTTTCCCATTGGCCATCTTTATTTTATGATTGCTTTGTTTTATGATTGAAGATCATCCTCCTTGTTGGAATAAACAAATGTAAAATAAGAGTGGAGTATTTCTACTTTCCCTTTATCATTGGTTACCAACATTCCATCTACCTCCAAGGAATGATTATATCTGATTTTCCTCTTGCTCCTTTTCTTAAAAGTCCTTATTGTTATCACCCTTGTGTATTAATCCTGTTTCCTGCCCTTGTTTCTGGCTTCTTTAAATTTCTTTTAAAATCTAATTTCCTTGCCTGCCCACATTGGTCACCCTTCTTTATCCTTCACTATTCTTGTTCTATCTCATTCTTGAGAGCTTCTCATCTCTCTTGGACTCATTCCTCACATGGAATTTAGGTCATGATATTCTACCAATCCTTTCAACTACTTGAAATCCACTATCCTAAGACTTAGGATTGATATCAGACTATGATGGGTCTTGCCCCAGACACAGTGATCATTCAGCTGAATGCCAAGTATGCCAGCAATTGAATATGAATGGGAAAATCTTCAGTTGTTAATGAACTTCAAATGCCCATTAGCCTGGGAATAGATAATATAGTACCCAGTCATTCCTCTGAGTACCTGGACTGGTTGGTAATTTTGGAATCTGTTTGTCTACCTCAATTCTTTATTTAACAGATTCTATTAGGGCAGAAAAATGCTGTTTCTTTTTTAAATTTAACAAAGTATACAAAACTCCCAGGAGAGTTTGCATACTTTAAGACTATTAGAAAATATCCTCAAAAACAGTTTAAGCATACTTCCATCATACTGCTTAGTCTATAGTGTCTATAGATTGTAGTCTATAGTCTATAACTCAGTGCTGTGAACATAATAGCATTTAATAAATATTTATTCATGAATTTAAATGTTTCATTCATACAGACACATCCGCAGACATCAGTCCTTCTTTTGTCAACATCCCATAGATCCATAGAGGTTACAGAGAGTAGAATGTAAAGGCTTGACTATTTGTCATTGTATTCCTAACCCCTAACTATATATGGTACATTGTTGTTGTTCAGTTGTGTCTGACTCTTCATGAAATGGTGAACCATACTGTCCATGAAGTTTTCTTGACAAAGATAGAAAGTAATTTGTAATTTCCTTCTCCAGTGTATTAACGCAAAGAAAGAATAAATAATTTGCCCAGGGTCACACAGCTAGTGTCTGAGACCAGATTTGAACACAAATCTTTCTGATTCCAAGCCCAGAATTCTATCCACTAAGCCACCAATCTGCCTTAGTATATAATAGACATCAAATAAATGTTTGTTGAATTGAACTGAATCCCTCTCTTTACCAAATCTTTCTGGCCTGATTGCTATAACCAGTCTCAAATCAAAAAGCTTACATTTAAAGCCAGTAGCAATAAAGAGCAGAAAATTCTCATTGGGGACCCAGTGTTATTATTCCAGCACCCTTCATGATGGTGCTTGGTCTTAAACTAATAGTCTTCTTTTATAGAGCAGCAACTGAGATATAGCGAAATGCCATGACCCTGTCATTCTTTTTCATTATTTGTTGTTATTCTGAAACAGAGTTGCAAACAACTATCTTTAAAAAGGCAATTTTGTGGTGTTAGGCATGATTTTTGGGTAAGTGAGCCCCAAGGGCTCAATAAACAAATATGAGCAGATGTTTGAAGTCTTGGAAGGATTATGACAATGAAAGAAGAGGGAATAATGTTTCCAGACTCTGACATTTCAAATCCAAGGCACTGTCTGAGCTCAAAGTTACTGTCACACCTGCTGCAGGAGCATTATTTTGGAATGATTTCATATTCTCAGTAATGAGTTCAAAAGTGTACTATTCAGATAACTTTATTCTACATACCATAGCTTCTTATGAGCTCTCCAATGTGGCGTAATGAGGCTAAGTTCCCAAGTTAAATTTAGGAGGTCATGAGCAATGGCCACCTGCCCAGTACAGAAGAATGTCCTTCCTCTGCCCTTTTCTCAGAATATCCTCAAAAAACAGAGATGTATATAAAACACTTTTCAAATCATAAAGCAATATATACATATTTGTGTATTTGCTTGACATTATTATTATTATTATTATTATAGTCAAATCTGCACTCTATTATCTGAACCAAGGCTTCTTACACCAAAATAAGGTGAATTTTCTAAGGTTGTTCCCACACTACCAGAACTATGTCAACATAGTGTTTAACTCCTTGTTGAAAGAATTAAGTTGGTTACTAAGTATATAGGATCCCTCATCATTTCCTGGGTCAAAATAACATGTGGTCATATAAGATTTTGAGCTAAAAGGAATATGATATCTCACCTCATAGAAGGTAAAAGAAAGTTTTTACTTAATTCTGGTCAACATTCAAGGATATTTTTCCTTGAAGTGATTTTGGGAACTAAATGGAAGTATATGGAACAAAATAGTAATGATGATCCTGTTTTGACCATGCTTTGCCCACTAAGAGTTACTTAGTACTTCAATCACAGCACTTAATAGGCAGTTCTTAAATCAAAACTGAATGTCTTTCATTTTATAAAAAATACATTGAAACTCCGAAGAGGATATAGACACTAAAGGAACATCCTAGTGCAAACACCAACAACATGGAAATAGGTTCTGATCAAGGACACATGTAATACTCAGTGGAATTGTTCGTCCACTATGGGAAGGGGTGGGGGGGTGGGGGAAGGAGGGAAAGAATATTATTCTTGTAACCAAGGAATAATATTCTAAATTGACTAGTCAAATAAATTTTTCAAAAAAAAATACATTGAAAGACAAAATTTAATGCCAAGAGATTTGATATCGGGCCTGCAAGGAGAAAAAAAATAGCAAAATGTTTCACTGCCAAGAAAGGAATCAGAAACACAACTCTATCAAATCTCTAAATCTTTAAATGAATTAGGCAATTACATGCTTGGAATTTTTAATCTACTTGAGACCAGAATCTAGACCTGATGATATCTTGACCTTCTTCCTGGTTCTGATTTCATGAGTTTGTGAATATTCTTCCAAGGAAAGTAGGAACAAAAATAAATAAATAGATAGATAGATAGATAAATAAAAGCCCCCAACTCATCTCAAAACCATAAGAAAATATGGATAGGAAAGTCATTTGATCACACTTAGGAAGCACATAAAATAACCAGGAAATTGGTGTTGAGACCTTTTTCCAAAGAAAATGCTTTGTTATCAGATTGGCACCTGAAGAGTTAAGTTAAAAAGGCAATGAACATCTCTATCCCATCTTCAATAAAATCAAATCAGGAGGCTTGAAGAGAGGGGAAAGGAAGCTGTTGAAAGCTATTACATAGACTGAATAAGGATCCAAGAAGGTTTCACTCCATTTGTTAATGGGCTTGTGAATAGCTGAGAGCAGGAAGAAGTCTTTTCGCTCTCATTTGTAATATCTGAAGTCAAATCTTTGTGTAACTGAGAGCTGTCATTCTGATTTAGATAATTCATTGGTTGCAGTAGGAAATTACCCTGGGGAAATTATTCAGGAGGGAGGGAAGGATATTGTTTGCTTTTCCCTTATTATATAGGGTCTGAGCCTCATTTGCATTATGATCCCTCTGTGGTTAGAGTCTCTTCTGCCATTTGGTAGATTGCCATCACATTTCAAGTGACGTGAGGCATAGCAGATTTATGCACCGTGAAGCAGACACTGAAGGGGGTTGGTGTATTTGTGTTTCATTTCCAGTTAAACAATACACAGGGGGCTGTCACACTAACAAGGTTTATAATGATTGACTTGTTCAGCCATATCAAGACCTTTACTTCAATAGAGCAGAAGCCTCAATAAACAGGAAATTTATGTTTGAACAGATGTCTGTCTAGAAGGGTGGTACCATATTTCTGCCTGACTCAGTGTGGACTGAATTGAGTGCATTCCTCTTTAAAGAGCATGACATGTTTTAATTCTGAGCAATTTCAGGAGCACTGGTTATCACCTTTCTCATGTAAAACAAGATGAGCTAAATGTGTATGAGTCTTCTTCAGAAAAGAATTACTGACCCAACTCACAGAATATATTTTTTGAAGTACAGAATTCACAATGATACATGTAAACAGTATTATAACCCTACAAAAAGAAAATGGGAATTTTTCACAATATATCCCAGAAATGATCCATTGGCTCTGATCCAGTGTCTGGCAGAAACAAGTACTTATTGCTTGATACAGACTTAAGAAAGCTCAGGGCATCAAGCCAGTTGAATAATGCACAGTATAAGGAAAGGAAAAAAAATTCTTGAAATTTGCCATAACCATCAGATGAAGCAGAAAATGTGTCATGAGTTGGCTTCACCATAGGAATAGTGCATGGTAGGTCCAGACTTAGCACAGTGTAGCACAGACTAGCACAGAGTAGATGCTTAATATATTGTTAATAATATATTATATATAATATAAATTGACTGACTACTACTAGCTAACTAAATTAATTTCAATTTAATTCAGTTCAACAAACATGTTTGTTTAATCCCACTATGTGCCAGGTCCTATACAAGTTTCAGGAAATGGAAAGGCAAAAGGGAAATAGTCCCTACCTTCAAAAAGCTTGCATTCTATGTGGGTATGCTTATCTACACAGGAAAGCAAATGACAAAAATATGAAAAGAATATATAGGAGACTTTAGACAAAGAAAGCTGACCATAATATAGGTAGATAAAATAGTTCCCTCGTACCTAATACAGCAAAAGCTTAAAAATTGCACCATGTCAAATATTGCTCACAAAAATCAAGTTAAAAATTACAATAAATGTTTTTACCCCCCCCAAAAAAATGCACAAAATATCCAAATGAAGCCCATTTGTTGTTGTTGTTCAGTCATTTCAGATGTGTCCCCTTCTCCATGCCCCCATTTGGCATTTTTGTGGCAAAAATACTGGAGTGATTTGGCATTTTCTTTTTCACCCTATTTTTACAGATAAAGAAACTGAAGCAAATAGGGTTAAATGACTTTCTTGGGGTCATATGGCTAGTGTCTAAGGTTGTATTTTAATTCCTAAAGATGAATCTTCCTCACTCCAAACCTCAGTTCTCTAGCTACTGTGCCACCTAGCTGCCTCCAGAAGCCTATGAGCCACGAGAAAAGTCAGTATGTACACTCAGATAATCCATATGATAGCCTCCCACTGAGACCAAAGATGGGCCAGAAATACCTTTAGCCTTTAAGGCTCTGTGTCTGGAGGCAGCAAGAGCAGAGACCCTCTCTCCTAGGTAAACCCCAGGGTGGTCAGAAAACTAGGACTAGGACCTTGAAAGCCACAAGACCCTCAGCAATCAATGAAGTTGTAAATTAACTCAGCCTGGGATACCCTAGAGCTCTGAGGTCCTTAATGTTGTTCTTTAATAATATAGTATCTGAAGATGAAGAGCACTGAGAAAATCCACTGAGATAGAAATCCACAAAGATGAGACAGAGGTCACCCAGATGACCAGGAAAGAGATTAGCCAAAGTCAACTACTTCACCCAAAAGCATTTTAGGGGGGAAGTTTGGCCCCTGGCATCAAGTTCCAGTTTAAGCAATTCAGGCTTAATGAGATGAGTAAAGTCTCATTACTCTAAAGAATTATTGTCAACCTAAAGATAACCAAAAGTCTAACTAAGGAGATACTAACACCATAACAACTGTAAGCAGACTAGAGGAGTGAGGGAGAATGGATTTTCCATAAGAACATTAATACCTAGAAAAATGAAATAAGAAGTTGAAAGAAAATGAAATAAAAGCTCTGGGAAAGAACTGGAACTAGAATAAAAAGTTTAGAAGAGAAAATCATAAACTTTTCCCAAATAATAGACTCTCTGAAAATTAGAATAGAGCAAACATATCAATGATTCCATGAAAGAAATATTAGAACAAAAACAAAAGGTTTTTTTAAAGGATGAGATATCTAATATAAAATTCAACTGGAAAGCGGGTCAAGAAAATCAATTTAAGACTCTTTTAACTTGAAAATCATTAAAGAAAACCTAGACAAGAAAACTGAAATGAGGTCAATAAATCACAAATCCTTAACATGTATGAACCAAATGGCATAATTTCAAAATACATAAAGGAAAAATAAAACGAGTTACAAGTATAAATAACTCATTTTATTTTTCCTTTAAATTATAAAATCATAATATTTGGAGGCCTCAATTTATCCGTATTGCCCCTAGATAAGTCTAAGCAAAAAAGAAAAAGAAAGAAATTAAATGCCTGAATAAAATTAAAGAGAAAAGCCAAATTACCAATGTCATAATGAAAAAGGAGAATTCACAACAACTGAAAAATTTACATGTATTTATAGAAACCATTTTGGCTAATATATGGCAATAAAACCAACAACTTAAATGAAATAAACAAATATTTACCAAAATAGAAAGAACTCAGATTAATATAACAAGCAATCAAGAATTTAAGTAACCATTTTCAGAAGAAGAAATTGAACAAGATGTAAATGAACTTCCAAAGGAAAAAGTTATAATGCCAGATGAATTCACAGTTGCATTCTATAAAAACATTAAATGAACAGTTGATTCCTGTATTATATAAACTATTTTTGCAAATAAGGAAAGAAGGGATTCAATCAAATTCCTTCTCTGACACAGATATGCACTTAATACACCTGGGAAAGTCATAGCAGAAAACAAAACCTGCAGCCAATATCCCTAATGAACATAAATAAAAATAAATATTTTTAACAAATTAATAGCAAAAAAGCTAAAACAATATATCATAAAATTTCTGCATTATGATCAGTTTGGATTTATAGTTAGAAATATAGGATTTGAATATAATAATAGGAAAACTATAAATTTAATAACATTAACAACAAAATAATAGGATTAGATCAATAGATGTGGGGAAAAGCTTTTGAAAAAATACAACACCCATTTCTGGTTTTTTTTTTTTTAAGCACACTAGAAAATACAGGAATAAATCACCTTTCCATTCTAATACCAAGAGCTACCATTTTGTGTAGCAGAGATAAAGTAGAATCCTTTTAAATAAAATCAGAAGCAAAACAAGGGTCTGTTGTCGCCACTTTTTGACATAATATTGTAAGTGCTGGCTATAATGAGATAAGAAAAAAGAAGTTGAAAGAATAAGCACAGGTAAAGAAAAAACAAAATTGAAGCTTTTATAGACGATATGATGGTGTATTCCAAGTACCATAGAATGTTAACTAAAAAAACTATTTGAAACAATATCTTCAGCAAATTTGAAAAATATAAAATAAATCACAAATATCATCTGCATTTTATAAAATGCCATTAAAATCTACAAGGGAGAGAAAGAAAGAAAGAGAAATTCTATTTAAAATTACTTCGCAAGGTATAGAATACTTAAAAATCCATGTTCTAGACATACACAAAAATTACATAAATGCAATTACAAACTACTCTTTATAGAAATGAAGATAGAACTAATTATTTTGGGAAATAGCTATTGCTCATGGGAAGAACAAGTCAATATAATAAAAATGTCAATGCTACATAAATTAATTTGCTTATATAATATGATATCAATAAAACTTCAAAAAAAACTTTATAGAAGTAGAAAAATAATAACAAAATTCATATGGAAGCAAAAAAGGTCAAGAATCTCAAGAGAAATAATGATAAATGAGAACAAATGTAACCTAGCAGTACCAGATCTCAGACTACATTATTAAGCAATAATTCTTTTGATTTCTTTTATTAGTAATGCCTCCATATATATGGCACTGAGTATTAAGATTCAATATACCTGGATTTCTTTTATTACAAAGCAGTAATTCTCAAAACCATTTTGGTAAAAATGAAGTCAGTCAATGGAAAAAATTACCTACAGAAACAAAAGTATCTAGTCCCATATTATTCAATAAATCCAAACACCCTCATTATTTCAATAAAAACACAGTTTGGCAAAAACGTTGTTTTTTTTGGACAAGAGCATGGAAGAAATTCAAGCTAAATCAACATTCTACACCTTTACAAAGGGAGACTCCAAACTAATAAGCAACCTAAATATAAAATTCCTATCACACATAAATTAGACAAAAATGGGGGAAATATTCCTGTTAGATATATAGATATGAGAAAAGTTCGTGACCAAACAACAGATAGAGAGGATCATAGGAAAATAAAATGGATAAATGTTGGTTATGTAAAATTAAAAAGTTTTTGCACAAACAAATCCTCTTAAGGTGAGATTAAAAGAAAAATCATTATCTGTGGAGAAAAATCAGCAAGTTTTGCTGATAAAAGTCTCATTTCCAAAACGTATAAGGAATTTAAACAAATTCTTAAGAACAAGAGCTATTTTCCAATTGACAAATTCTCTTAAGTATATGAACAGATAGTTCTCAAGTGAAGAAATCTAGGCTATCTATAACCATATGGGAAAAAATTATCCAAATCACTATCAATTTGAAAGATGTGAATTAAAGCAATTCTGGGATTCTACCTCATACCTATCAGATTAGGGAAAAAAGAGCCAAAAAAAGGAAAAATGATGAACATTGGAAGAGGCATCAGAAAACAGACATAGTGATACATTGTTAATGGACTTGTGAATGGATACAACCATTCTGGAAAGCAATTTGTAATTATATACAAAAAGTTACTGAAGAGTACATGCCCTTTGACCCAGCTATTCCACTGCTGGGCCTGTATTCAAACAAGATAAAAAAACAGGCAAGTATAAAAATATAGAGAGTACTATTTTGTGGTGAGAAAAGAACTAGAAACTACGGAATACCACTCATTGAGGAATCGCTGAATAACTTTTTTTTTAATGTGATGGAATACATTGGTGCTGTAAGAAATGAGGAAATAATGTCAAAAAACAGAAATACTACTTGGACTAATATACATTGAAGTAAGCAGAATCTGAAGAACAATTTGTAATATAATATCAATATTGTAGAGACAAACATTTTGAGGACTTTTATAATCTGATGAAGAATTAAATGTGCAAAAAAATGTGTACAATAAGATATAAAGAGAAAAAACTTCAATAACTATAGGAATTGTGATCACTACAATGACTAACCATGATTCTGTGGGAATCATGATGAAATATAATATCCACCTCTTAAAAGAGCAGTGGAAGGATTTAAGATGTAAAATGAAACATATGAGAGTGAGAAAATTTGTTTTGCTTAAATACATATGTATATGTGTTATAAGGAATCTGTTTTTCTTTTCTTAAAATATTGTAGGGGTGGGGAAGAGAAACAAGATTTTTATTAATAATTTTTTAAATGAAGAGGTGCTGGGTGCTCAAATATAGAATATCTGAAAGTATACTTTCAGATAGTACCACTGTATTATTAATTTTATTTAACCAGCTTACTTTGCTATAAGAAACTGTAGTTTGAAATCTATAAATGTTTGTAATGTAAGAAAAAAATACATACATTTAAGTTTTTAAGAGGAATTGAGTTAAAATTTTAAAATAGAGGACTTGAAAATGAATTTCTTATCCAAGGTTTTAAGAGGGTAAAAAAGAAGGGAAGATAATAAAAATAATTTACTAAAGGAGGAAGAAGGGTATGGAATTTGTTATTTCTCATAATTAGGTTGTATGAAAAGAGTATTCAACATTGGGGTACAGGGAAAAGGGCATCGAATGAACTCATCTTTAGTGGACAAAGGACCGTTGAACACATACATATATATTTTGATGTAGAATGCATCAAACTCAAAAGGGAAATAAATGGGAAGGGGAGAGGGGTGAATAAGAGGGAAGGAAGTATCAGGAAGAGAATATTCACAAGTAAAACAAATTTTCTAATCCTAAAGGGTAGATTAAAAGGGAAGAAAGAGAAAAGGAAAGAACTAGAATGTACAGTGATGCCTAACAAATTAAGAATGGTTGAATAAATTGTGGCATATACATTAATGCAATATTATTGTGCTATAATTAAGGAATTCTGAAAGATAATTCCATTTCAGAGAATACTGAGAAAGAGAAACTGATATAGAATAAAGGAACAAAATCAGAACAGTGTATATAATAACTATAAAGAAAAACATCTCTGAAAAACTTAAGAACTCTGATCAAAGCATTAACAGAAGCATGCCACCAGAGGACCTAGAAATGCTTTTTGTGTGTTTAAATGCAGAATAATATTTTTTAAAAAAAAGCAAATACCAAATTACAGTTTTGTGAGAGCAGTTGCCTGAGTTTATTGGTAAAGAGAAAGCTTTCCTGTTCCCAATTGCCCATACCAATGAAATCCCAGATCCAGACTCTCTCTCGTCCTTCCTACCTCCACACCTCAAAAAAAGAATTATTTCAGAAAGTGTGAGTTGGGATAGGTAGGGGAGAGAAAGGAACTAAATTCAGAAATATGGTCCTTCCAGGAATTCAGAATTACCTGTGAACAGTACAATCTCATATGAGTACTTTCAGAAGCCCAGAAGTCCCATTATTACTGTCAATATCATTAACCTTGCATTGCTGAACATGCTGTAACACGCTGACCACACCGCAACCAGGAAGTCTCCATAGAAAAAAGACTCAGTCTCTGCCTTTATCAGATATCTTACCCCAAAGATAAATACTTCTTTAATCTTTTAAAGTCTTTTTTAAGATTCCTGTTTTCTGTTCTTCTGAGTGACAAGAAAAAGGAGGAAGTTGTTTTCTGTTATGTTCATGGTAGACAGGTAGGTGATTACTCATACATATCACTTTCTAATGGAGGAATTCATGCTACTTTTTTTTGATGGATACAGTGGACCAATGATTTCATCTCATCTCTTTCTATGCAGAACAACAACAACAACAACAACAAAAAAGTCCATGCCCTTTTACCTTGAGGAGTTCTTATCCATGTTTTTCCAATGGGTCCTTCCCAAGGGTTCTCCCAGTGACAATTTCCTTTGAGTTTTCTTACATCTCGTTGTAGTATTCACACTCCCCATCTCCTTAGGACATCACTAACTCGGTTCCTTTTCATATTTCCATGATAATATTCCTTATATAAGTTCTTACATATCAAAGTAGGAGCAACCTCTTATGTCCACCATGCATTTCTCCAATGCCCTGTGAGACAACCAACATTTTGACTTTTGGGGAGATTGTGACGTTCTAAGATTCACATCAGTGGAAGAGCATCTGTGTAGTTTTAAGTGAGTTTTTCATATCAAGGAGAAGGCTAAGTTTTTTTAAAGCACTGTGCAAATTTCCAAATGCAATTTACTCATTCTCTTCTCCCTACTCAGTTCTAGTCCCACCTCATTTTCCAAAAATTGTTCCTGTCCCAGATATATGTACTTGTATATTAATTCAAAGAACTGCTATTATAACTGCAAGCCAGCATGGACAAGCATTTTCATCCAATTTGTTTTTCCTATATGGGTTTTTAAGCTCATTTCTTTTGAGAATTCATTGATCTCACTAGGTAGGTTCCCATAATGTTCTGAGACTTGATGTACCACCATCTGATCACCTGTAGACAGAAAGATCTATAGAATATCTGACCATCTACACAGAATAGGAGATACTAAATAAATACATATATACTGAACCAAGAGTCAGGAAGTACCTATTGTTATTCTCTGTATCCTTAGTACTAAAGCACAGTGTCTGGCACACAGAAGGAACTTAATAAATGTTTACTGAGTGACTGATCCAGTCCAGGACATTATTCATAACTATGACAAATACCTTTGTTAACAATATTTTACCTTGTTTTGTTTTGTTACCTTTTGCTTTGTTTCATTTGACAACAATCGGGGGCTAATTAAACAATTAATGCTAGGATAGCATTAATTAAGGGATCTTGCTTTAGGAAAATCTTTAAGGCTGTGCTTTGCTCTACTCAAAAGCTTCCTTGAACACCATAATAATTAACACAGGACGACATTAGCTTCTCTGAATATTTCAGTCAGTTTCATGATTATATAGTTTGCTAGAGAAAACCATTTGCAATAAAACTGCCTATTCCAATTTTATACTTTCATTAAGTATAACAAAGATGTATGTATATTGTTCTAATAAAGACTTTAATTAAAAATAGACAAATAGATCAGTCATAATTGGTCTCCTTAATTTTTCCATTACATTTTTCTCATCCTCTCCCTGAGAAATCTTGTAACATGATCTCTCAATGATTTGAAAACTGTCTTCTCCAAAACAGATTTTCTTGGTCTGATTTAGCCACTGTTCATAACTTCATCAACTTAAGTGTCATTTTAGCTCCATTATGTAGAAAATTGAAGACTAATGTGCTAGGACCCAAATGCTGTGGTTCCACTATAAATGATTATGAAAATAGATCATTATTCAAACACTGAAAAATCTGTTTTGTTTTCCATGTATTTGTTGACGCACTTCCTGTAAGTTTCAACTGTGAACGACATTGGGATAAGGTATGTGTCTCAGTTGGTGTCAAGTTGAGTTTCTATAAACATGCCCACTTATATTGATTGTCAATGTTACTGACAATCTTTCATTTACAATCTCTCTAGTGTTTTGTATATGTTTGCATTCTAAATCATTGAGTTTCTTAGATAACACACACCCCTGCTTGACGAAATCAAGTGTTTGCAGCCTAAGATGGTTTCGATTTCCTCACTGTTAATTATTTTAAGCCTAATTTAAGTCAGGTAAATTTTTGTGAGAAATTTTTAAAGTCAAAGTCAGTATCTTTGCCTTTTACCCTTTTTTAATATCAACTACTCAACTGAATAGCCCAAGTTAAAGTCACTGCATTTTTACACAGTCTTGTTTTCATCTCATCCAATGTTCTAATTCGTGTTGATTCTATGCTTTGATTACTGACATACTGATTACACTCATCTGATTCTGATATGACTTCCCCATAAATGACCAGTCATTTTCTATCTATTAAAGCACGATTAATTTTTCTTCTTAAGGTGTTCGTTGGTGTTCCTCAGGCTTTAAAAAACTGAACTAACCTTCATTAGACTTGGCCAACCACATTCAGTGTCTTCTGACTCTCATTTGGAAAAAAAAAATTATATAATGTTGTGAGTTCTCAAAAATCTACAAATATTTAGCCTATACCACAATTTCTAACATGTCATTCTCATGCTTCACCCCACCATACCCATATTTACATTGGTTATTGAGAATAAATATATAATATCTAGTACCTTGCTGTTTCCTCTACTCCTTCATTCACTTCAATAGAAGCTGCAGTTCCAAAAAGCTTATCTTCCTTATAATGAGCCCTGCGAGAAACAAAGACCAAATAAATGTCTAATGAAATAGCATTAGAGCACAAAATAAAACTGCCAACTCCTTCATTTGCCTCTACAAAAACTTATGAGCTATTCTTTTATCTAGTTAGAAATTTCTTTTGCCTTCTGACTTCATTCCTTGTGAGAATATCAGTGGCTGTTATTCTACTAGCATATTGATTCATTTGTCATTGAACAAAGATCTCACGTTTTGACTTCTCTGGTTGAATATAATGTTTGCAAGCATTCAAAAACTATAAAAACTGCCTCTTTTTCTGCCGTATTATCAGTCAATCAATAAACATCTATAGTGCCTGTTATGTACAAGGAACTATGCCAAGGTTGGGAATATAAATATGAAGAAGGATGGCCCTCACCTTCCAGAAACTTGGGATCTAATGGAGAAAGGCAACATATAAAAGGAAACTTGAAAGCTGGGAATCGGGAGGAAGTACTGTGGAAAACAAAAAGGAATGACAGCACACCTTAAATGGAGATTTTCCACTCTCCCTTCAGAGAAATACCAGGAGGGGTAAGTACTGAGAAGATGTAAGCAAGAAGGCTGATTTCATATTGTAGGATCATGAGGTTTCTGAGGACAGGGTGAAGAAGTCCAAAGTATTTCATCATCACTGGAGAAGCAAAAGACTGCATAGTACTTGGGACAATTTTAAATCTTTTGCCATGGGGCCAAAGAATTCATCATCTAGTCAGACACACAACAAGCATTTGTAAGCACCTAGTAGTGAACCTACTGGTAATAACACCTCTCCAAATTGAGGCAGGTGGGTCCTCAAACAACAAAATGCCAAAGTCATGCTTAATTTCCAAAACAGAAAAATGTATATTTCCCAGAGCTTATATATCATTAGCCTGGCTTTCTAGAATTCAGAGTCACTTCCACACAGAATTAGACTTTGCCTAACAGGTTCCCAGTACAAATAGGATTTAAGGAATCACTTTTCAAAGAAGATGAAGGGAACATGGTGCTTCAAGTTCAAGAAATGCAGAATAGTGGAAATCAAATATCATATAGTCAATTCGAAATTTAAGTTTGATAATCATTACTGCAAATCTTTCCATATCTTTGCTTTTATACACCAACTTGGTCCATTCTCCTTTGTTTTAATTCTCTACCAAGGAATTTGTTAATAACCTTTTATTCCAAGGATTGCTTTCTGGATAAGTTTCTAAATTAGTGTTGTGACTGGGACCAAGAAGATTTAATTCTTAGTTAGATTCAGCACAGGTAATACTGGTTACTAAGGGGCCAAAATTGAACTCTTTGACCTCTAGCAGTAGAACATATCTTCAACAAATTTGATTCAATTTAATATTTATTAGGCATCCTGCTATGTTGTACAGTCAAGTGGTTCAGTACATAGAGCACTGAACCTGAAGTCAAAGGGACCTGAGTTCCAATCTGGATTCAGACTAGCTGAATGGCCCTAGGCAAGTGATTTAACTTAATTTAGCTTCGGTATCTCTCATGCATAAAATAAGAATAAAAATGGCACCCACCACCTAGAGCTGTTATAAGGGTCAAATGAGACAATATTTGTAAAATGCTTTGAAAACCTTAAAGTGTTATGTAAATGCTAGTTATC
Source organism: Monodelphis domestica (assembly GCF_027887165.1). Taxonomy (NCBI): domain Eukaryota; kingdom Metazoa; phylum Chordata; class Mammalia; order Didelphimorphia; family Didelphidae; genus Monodelphis; species Monodelphis domestica. Next base: position 270,677,932 of record NC_077229.1, read on the forward strand.
ATTATTTGCAAAGCCCTATGCTAGATGCTTAAGATAAAATTACATCTGCCCTCAAGGAGCGTATGTTCTACTCAATTGAGGGGGGAAATAATGTATATGCACAGATATTTACAATGCATATATATTTTTCCACATATATATATATATTCTTACTTTCCTTAACATGTTTCCTACTAAGCATAGCCCTAAAAGAAATATAAACAGCACTGGTTCTGCTAAGCACAGGATGGAAAAATTAGAAATTGGGTTGTGAGCTACCATCAGAACATGAGGACTAATGTCCTCTGGAGTCTATTCTTTTTCAGGATAGCACAAGCAGATTTTGCTCCAGATTCAATATAACCTCAGCAAAAGAATAATGAAGGGCCAGGAACCCAGTTCTAGGGGCTAGTACTGTTTCAAAGTAGAAACAGCTCTTCAAAATGTCCTTCTGTTGCATTCACAGAGGTTAGCCAAGAACAAAAAGGTCCTCTACTGAGTCACACATTCTTCCTGATTTTTTTGTCTTGCATAGTCTTTAAGACTGAGTCATATATCTTGTGGAGAATGTCTATGGTATGAATGTGGTAGCTTCAACAATGTAATAGTAAGAGCAAATTCACAAAAGCCTTTGGAGGCTCAAGGTGAAAGAATAGAATACTACATTTTTCAGGTTTCAGTCACATACACAAGTTACAAACCATTTAGAATTCATCTCCTTTTTTGTGTACCAACATTTCAGTGAAATGTTTCATTTAATCTGGATAAGTATGGAAATTTTTAGTTCATCACAAAGGTTAAGCTTTTTTGCTGTTAACCAATGGAATAAGTCATAGCTACCCTCCTGCCCCAGTCCAATAGCTTATCAATGGAGACAGTCTAGTTAATTAAGATGTAATACTTTCGTTTCTAAAGACACAAAGAAAAAAGTCTGAAATATGGCAATGACCATCTAGTTCAACTCGTTCCAAAAAAAAATCTCTTAAACAACATCCCCAACATATGGTCATCTGGTATTTGCTTGAAGGTTTCTCTCTAATAAGAGAGAATACCCATGAAGCCAGTTTGTTGATTATAAAAGCACTTGATTCAGTAAAAGCTATTTTTGTTATCTATGTTAATATCACATAAAAGTTCTTGATAGATGAAACCATTGAAACAAAATTATTGAACAAACTTCTAAACATTGAAATCTAGAGTTGTAAAACAGAAGACAAATGCTCATGAAATCTGTTCTGCATCAAATGCCTGCCAATACTGTGGAAAATGTCCTGTATACAGTGAGAAAATGAAGAGATTCCCTTTAGCCATGGTGGCAAGCCTATGGCATCTGTCCCAAAGGAGGCACTCAGACCTCTCTGTGGACACACATGATGTCACCTCAACCAGCACAGAGCTTGCCAGAGTTTGTTACTAGAAAGCAAGAGGGATGTAGGGCTGGGCTGTTCTCCTCCCCCTCTCCACACACCTGAGGACATTTCTCACATGCCCCAACCCTGTGCCCAGAAGCCCAATGGAAGTTCTTCTTGAATCAAATGCTGAGTGAAGACTGCAACTTGGGCACTCGGTCTCTAAAAGGTTTGCCATCACTGCCTATTAACTGTAAAAGTCTCCTCATGATATCCTTCTAAGTAACTTTTGGTACCTGTTCAGAGTAACCTCTCCTCTGAAATCCTATAGCACATTTCTATACCACTCATTTAGGAAATAAAACACTTTACCTTAAAAAGGTGGGGCTGTTAAGTGGATAGAGCATTAAGGCTGAAAGTCAGAAAAACTCATCTTCCTAAGTTCAAATCTGGCCTCAGACATTTACTAACTGTGTGACCCTGGACAAATCACTCTTTTGCCTCAGGTTGCTCATCTGTAAAATAAGCTGGAAAAGGAAATGTGAAAAGCACTTCAATATTTTTGCCAAGAAAACACCAAAGGGAGTGACAAAGAGTCAGACACAATTGAAATGACCCAAAAACAACAAAAAAATTGTTTTAATAATCATGGCATAGTAATACATGTATAATCTAAATTGAATTGCTTGACAGACAGGGGAGGGAGCAGGAAAGGGAATAAGGGATATAGTTTAGATCATGACTTTGGAAAACATATGGGAATTTATTATTATGTGTAATTGGTAAAAATTAATTTAATTAAGCAAAAAAAAAATTTTAAGTAATCATAACAGAGAGAATCAGGAACACTCAGGTTAGGTTTCACCTCTGGCACATACTAGCTGTATCATCTTGAGCAAATTGCTCAACTCTCTCAGTGCACTCAGACCACTCTTTATGACTGCAAGTTGCAGTACAAATACTTCCCTTAATTGGTAGAGGAATTTTGCTCCACCTTATACCAATGAAAACTCAGAGCAAGTCTGATATGTGACGTTATAGTTTTATTTCTTTTCTCATGTATATGTTCTGTATCCCAAGTAGACCCAGAGTTCTGAAAGCAGGAATTATATTAGATCTCTTGATGTCTTTGAGTTACCCAAAGTAATTGTTGTTTTGATGATAAAGATGATGACAATGTGTGAAAATGATAAGTTCTGGAGCCAGAAACAAGAGACTTGACTTAGCATAGGTTCTTATTTATCCTTTTTATTGTAATGAGATCACATAATCCTACCACCAGCACAAAATGTAACTCCTCTACTAATCCTGTGCCATCATTGTTCTCATTCTTTCCATAGAGCATCTATTGAAATACATGAGAGCCTTCTGTGGCTATTTCATGGACACAATAGTGCAATGCTTAGACTGTCCATCTGTTAAGCTTGGCTCTTTCTACATTACCAGACAATATCCTTTATACAAGTAAATCTTTCCTGCCTCAGTGAAAGTTATAATGAATATTATTACATGTCAAAACTTCAATTACAGAGAATTCAACTAACCAATATTGTTCATTCATCATTATATTTTTTCTGAGCTCTCCTTCTAGCAGAAAGAAAGGAATCTTTTAAAAACACTTTCTTAGGTCAATCTCCAGGATAGGTCCTAAGTTCAATTAAATCTCTGCTTTCAGAGCAAACTCTTACATCTTCTAAGCCTATATGCTCAATACTTAGAACCAATGGAGAGACTGATGATCATTATAAGACCTGACAAGATATGGAAGTATAAAGGTTTTCATTATATTTTGTATATTCCTGTCACTAAAGTTGGGCAGTTATGTGATATAGTAGATAGAACTGGTTCTGGAGACACAAAGGCTCTTTGTAAGTTCAAATTCATCCTCAGACATCTAGTGACTGTGTGACCCTAGGAAAACCCTGTTTGACTCAGTTTCCTCATCTGTAAAAATGAGCTAAAGAAAGACATAGCAAACCATTGGAATATCTCTAGAAAACTCTAAATCAAGAAAACTCTAAATTGGGATCATGAAGAGTTAGTCATGACTGAAAAAAAAATGTCTTAACAACTCACTAAAACCCCAAAATATATTAATATAGTTCATAAAGTTTAACAAAGAATTTTCAGATCTAATAGAAGTTTGAAGCAATCGCAGACCACTTAAAATAAAGGTATTCACATACAAAACTATAGAGACTATTATTTCTGTTAGCTCTCTTTCTTTCTCTGTGTCCTCTATCTCTGTCTCTGTGCAAGAGGATTTTAAGACTTGGAACTTGGTAGGACTGATGTTTTATAGAAACTGAACTAAATTTAGAATCTAATTTTACCCTCTCTTCCCCTGAGACTGAGGTGGTATAAGAGGGATTAAGCTACCAAGGCATTGAAGGGCAATATTTTTGTATTTGTTCTGGCTATACCTGTGAAGTAAATGTCCATTTAAAGATGGGGGGGGGGGGTAGTCTGACTGTTTAGTGGTTACATGGACCTCTAATATTTGGAAAACATTGGTAGGAGCTTAATCCTATGACAAGGGAAGAACTGAAAATGTGGCACATCTGACCTTCAGAAAATGGGAAACAGAGTAATCACCATTACGTAGGTCTTTTTTATGTAATTAACCAAAAATCTTGTTTCTCTGGGAATTCTGGTTACTCAGGATTTAGTGTGTTTTTCTGTAGTGTTCTATTCCAAGACTGTCGCCATGATCTGTCTCACAGCTTTAACAGCAAAAGAAAAGGATAGAAGACTACCATGGAGACACTAATCAAAATTGTTGCAGCAAAAGACAGTGAAATTTTTCATCTGGTGCATTTCACAGGCTTTGCAACCCTTAGGGCTTCAAATGAAATCAGAACTCCAAAGGAAACTATGGGTGTGAAACCACTTCAACCAAACCAAGGGGGAAGTACTATCAAAGCTAATTCCAAACAAACTCTACCAGCATTACATTCCCTAAGACATGCTCCCCACAGTCTAAATGTGACTGAAGAGCCAATTCTGAAGATTTTTAGCAAGTTTTCAAATTACTCATAAACCTAGTCTAAATTGAGATCTTAGTAATTTTCTACATTTCCCTTATTTACATTTGTGCTAAAGCCCTTGCTAAAACATTTCAAAACACCTCCAAAGGGTTCACAATTCACAAGAAGATAGTAGAGATTATGGGGGAGAAGATTGTTGTTAATATCAAGAAATCTCAGTTGTAGCCTGGCTCTGACAGTTATTAGCTGTGTGACCAGGCATAAGTCACTTAACCTCTCTACAACTAAATTTCTTCATACGCAAAATGGAATAGTAGTTTCTCTGTGAGAAAGTCAGCAATTCTCTTATTGGGAGGAATGAATGAAGACAGAAATAGAAAACAAAGGAACTAGGGCAGAGGATATCAACTCCATCTGCCCTTTTTAGTGTGGGCCCATGTTGCTTTGCATGGGGCATAATGGATATGGAAAAGAACATTGGCACCTTAGTTCCACATAACTCCTTTGCAGTTGTGATAAGTGAAGTCTCTGGAAAAGGACATGAGACTGAAAGGAATCTTCTAACTCCAACTCAGACAGAAAACTAGAATCAAACATCCAGTGCCCAGCAAGAGGAAAAGTTTTTCAAGCACCAGACTTTTTAAAAATCAGCTGGTGAGAAAAGACTGACTAGCTAGCTAAGACCAACAACTGGCATCTTGCTGAGAGATCATAAAAGAGCTAATAATAGCTTCCATGGTTAGAAAGTTGGCCCATTTTCACAGCCCACAATTTTAATCAGTCCCCTCTGTGGCCGATGGAAGAAATAGGAATTTTGCCATATCCTTGGATTATCTAGGCTTGGACTAAGGGAGAGGGAAGTGAAAAGGAAATGCAGTAATCACATAGAACCTATAGCATGCCAGGCACTGGTGTAAGCACTTTACAAATATCTCATTTTTATCTTCACAAAACCCTAGAAATTTAGTACTATTAGTATCCTCATTGTACAGTTGAGAAGTGACTTACCCAGGCTCAAACAGCTAGTAAATGTCTGAGACAGGATTTGAAATCAGGTCTTCCTAACTCTAGACCCATCTCTCTATCCACTGTGCCACCTAGCTGACTAATACTTTGTACAGTATGTTTGCATATCTTTGAACTGCTTTAAAGTACAGGTATCCCTTCCACATTACAACTTTCCCCATTGTGGTTTCACTACATCTAAGTCAACATAATAAATTAAATGGGAATTGGCTTGGGGGGTGTTTTGCAGAAGTCATAGATGGCACACAAAGGATAGCAGATAACAGAAAAAGTTTAAAAACTCAGAAATGCACAAAATATATGTAGAGTATTATATAGTATCAACATATTTTATATTCTGATATTATAAATATACCCAATTTTTAAAAGTAAAATGTTAAAGTTTGCATAAAGAACTCAAAAATCAGTAGAGATATCTTAACAAACATTGGCCTATAACAGAAAGCCTATGATCAAATAGCCCAAATTTTACAATAAGGTACTGTAAACACCCCATAAAAGAAAAGGAAAATATTCAGCCTCTTCTCTGGCTCGAGGGGAGGGCCAAAAGATTTTACCCAGATTTTCCAGCTCTCTGGGGCATCTCAGTCCTACCCCACAATGTAGAAGGGATACCTGTAGTATGGCACCTATTAGTTTATTACTTATTAATACTACCTAGCACAGTTCTTGGAACATAATAAATGCAGGCAGGTGGACTAACTGATTCATTGCCTTCCTCACAATAACCTTATGAACTAGATAGAAGGTAAGACAGGAGTATTATCCCTGAGGAAAGCAGTCAAACCTAAGCCCCGCAGGTGATAGCAGAAAGCAGCAGCAGCAGCTAAGAAAAGACCCAGCAGAGAGCAGCAGCTGCGGAGCTGTCCAGCTCTTAAGGAACCCAACCGAGAGCAGCACAGCATGGAGAAAAAAGAGAGCATCAGAGAACAAGAGAGGAAGAAACTCATTTGATGACATCATCAGAAGATGTCAGTGATTCTGCAAAAACAAAGGCACAGATTTTCCTTGCCATAGCTGTATCCCAGCTTCATATGTTCCATATTGTCTCTTTGTGTATCCTCAGCACTTAGCCCAATACCTGGCATATACTAGGTGCTTAATGAATGTTGACTGACTGATCTTACGCTGCTTTGCATGTATTTGCTAGTACTAATGTGCCCCATCCTTCCACTAGTGGTATGGTAACCTGTGGAAGAGTGTGCCCCTACTGAATATAGTAGGGAAATGTTTCTTGTCACTTATTTTGCTTTACAATTTAATTAAATAACTTTAATTATTTCATTTCATTTGATCCTTACAACAATGCTATGAGATAGGAGCTGTTATTATCTCCATTTTACAATTAAGGAAACTGAGGTAAACAGAAGTTATGTGGCTTGTCCAGAGTCACAGAACTAATTACTGAGACAAAATTTGAACTCGTCTTCCTGATTCCAGTTCCAGGGTTCTATCCCCTATACCAGCATTGGCAAAGGTTTTTGAGTTCAAATGCCCAGAGGGCAAATTCAAACTTTCATTACCAGAGAGAGCTGAGGGAGGAAGTGCTTGCTTTGGGTGACTGGACAGAGGGGCAGGGCATGCAAGAAATGTCCTCTGGGGCTGGTAAGAGGGGAAACAGAGCAGCTCCTCCTGGGGGAGTGAGGGGAGCAGCACGTGTGCCAATAGTTTGCCAACACTGCCCTATACCATCCAGCCAATCAAATAGGACAATATTTGCAAAGCATTTAACATACTGCCTGGCACATAGTAAGCAATATATAAATGCCTCTTCCCTTCCCTACCTGACTCCTTTACTTTGAACTGTGTTCTCTAATTGGATGGTCCTCTAGTTGATAAGGGTTCTTGAGCTATGGCTTTGAGAAGATGCTGACCCATAAAACATGCCTGAAACCTTGGTTAGTATTCAGAGGGACACTGAGTGCTAGACTTGCAAAGGAAAAGTGTTTCTTTTTTAAATTTGTAAGTACTATATAAATACAAACCACTACTATTTCTATATCCCCTTAACAAGTGTGAGAAAAGGCAAAAGCTCCATTTTCTATTCCAAAGATAAGCAAAAAACATTTTCTCTTCTAATTGCATCACAGTTGATATTATGAAAACTTCAGTAAAAAAAAGGAATTGTTGGCAATTATAGCATGTTTGACTAGAAGGCTAAAATGTGGATTTACTTCTGTACGAAATGTTCTCTGTGTCATTTTGCTATAAATGTTTTAGGAGACACATCATAAATGTTTGAGGAGCTATCATGTGCCAAAAACAGGAAAGCATATCAACAGGAATGTAATCAATCTAAGCATCATTCTCTTTCTCAGCAAATCCCCATCAATTATTCTTCAACCATTCTATGTAGGAGCCACCAATCATTTCTCAGCTTTTGGGTCATAAGATAACATCTTACCATCACAAAGCTATTGACAACAGCTTACTGCTGTTACAGTCATGGCTAGCCTGCCCAGAACCGAATGAATTCATAAGGCATTTAATGTAGGAAGGGATCCTAGATTTCATCTAAACCAAGCCCCATATTCATAGAAGGAAAACAAAGAAATTAAGTTGTGTGACTTGTCCAAGGTCATACAATTACTGAGTAAGAGAGCAGATTCAAAAAGGGTCACTGACTCCAAATCCTGGATCCTTCCTCTGTATCACACTTCCTCCTATAAGAGCACAGTTGCAAGAGATACCACTTATTCTCTGTAACTACAACCATCTCCATAGGCTCTGGTCCCATCCAGAAAGTCACTCTATTGTGGCTATAGAATCCATTTTGAAGACTTTACCTGTACTGATAATTTTTCACATGCCTGGAAAGCTCTCCCTTCGCATCTCTACCTCCTGCTTTCCCTATCTTCAAGTCTCATCTCAATCCCCACCTTCTGTAAGACATTTTTCTCAGTCCTCAGTGCTAACTAGTGTCTTCCCTTTGGGATTACCTGAAGCTTACACTGTGTTTATTCTGTACTTACATAGTTATTCCATGCTGTCTGCCCATTAAAATGTGAGCTCCTTAAAAGCAAGGATTATTTTTGTATTTCTTTGTATCTTCTTCACCTAGCACAGTGCCTGGCATGTTTTTACTAATAAATAAGAAGCTTTTTCTAGGGCAGTAAATCTGCAAAGTGACTCATTAGCTCATGTCAGGCCTACTCTTCCTTTTTTTTTTTTTGATGCTTATCTTCTGCCTTAGAATCAATAATATATTTTGATTTCAAGGTAGAAGAGCAATAAGGACCAAATAATGGGGAATAGGTGAGTCACCCAGGGTCATACAGTTAGGAAGTATCTGAGACCATATTTGAAAACAAGATCTCCCATCTCTAGGCCTGGCTCTCCATCCACTGAGCCACCTAGCTGTTTCCCAGACCCATCCCTATAATATTTGGTGGTTCCACCCCTGCCCTTCTTCAGGGTTATAAATGCATCTTCACTCTGAGTCAGGTCCCAGAACAGTGATCCAAAGAAGAAATATATGTCTTATCCTTTATAATTCTTGTGAAGGATGCTCTTTTGGGTTCTGTGTGTGTGTGTGTGTGTGTGTGTGTGTGTGTGTGTGTGTGTGTGTGTGTCTGGACAGGAGGGATCTGGAGTGGGGAGGAATCATGCTACAGGTAAAGAAATAGCATATATGGGTTTGATTCCCCAACTCCACCATGCACTAGGCACATAGCCTTGAGAAAGGAGCTTCATATTGCTGGGCCTCCATTTCTTCATCAGTAAAATGAGTAGGTTGAACTAAATGACCCCTAAAACCATTTCTATCTCTCATCCTATCATGCTGTTAGCTGGGTTTGTGACAACTAATAGAAACTACCTTCAAACTAGTCTGAGTAGACTAATATCTAAAATTGTCGTTCTGAGGTTCTATATGAGTTTAACAGTAAAGGAAGCTCAGGAAGAAGTGAGTACCCTCAGAGTGATTAGTGTGGTGATTTTTGAATCAAAGACTACTAGAGCCCTGGAGTTTAAAAGGACTATTTCTGATATTCACCTAAAAATAGAAACTAACTCAAAAAAGCATTTTTCACATGCAATAACTTCATAGTAACCTTGTTAACCTTAAAAAAATTCCCAGAAGTTCAGTAAGCAACTCAGGTTTACACTGGCCCTAAATTTTCATCTATTTCTTCAGTGCCCCTTGGCAGAGATGGAGACTTCAATATATGTCATTGATAATCTGGATAATCTAGTTAATCTTAAGTAATCCTAAGAACATGTAAAGATAACATCAGCCATCCCTGGTCATGCCTTATGTGTGCAGATCTTTGAACTTTTTATCCACTTCTATATCTATAACTTGATTGTCAACTATTTATTAAGCATTTATTTCCTTATAGGCATAGTCCTAAGCCCTGAGAATACAAATACAAGGAGAAAGATAGTCCTTGCCCTTACAGAACTTAAATTCTATTGGAAAAGGACAACACACAAAAGGAAGCTGGAAAGTTTGAGAAAAGTGAGAAAGAGAAGTTCCCCAGTGGGGCATGGTAGAGAAGTCTAGAGTCAAGAATTCAGCCTAGAAAGGAATGAAGACATAACTAATGTTATAGTTATTGGGAAAGATGGAGGATTGAAAAAACTGGGAGATAAAGTGAGGTTTGTATGGGGGTATGTAGGAGTTGAGGGGAGAGAGGGAATATTTCTTGGTGAGGCAAAGGAGAGAGATGCCCCCTGCTGAGAGGAAGCATCAGGGGTCCGATAAGGACTGTTTGTCCTGGAATGACTGAACTGAAGTTCAGCTCCCTCTATGACCAGAAAAGATAGTCCACTTATCTGACCGTGAATTCAACTAATATAAAGTTTAATAGCCAGTTGGGATTGGAGTTTTTTCTTCAGCTTCAGAGTTGAGGCCAGGCCCAGAGGCTGGTGGAGGGTTATCCCACTCCCATCTACTCTGTATCAGTCCTGCTTAGTCTAATTCAGCATCTTAGCAGTAGACAGAAAGCAAACAAGAACAGTTATGACCTTCAGAAGTAATTGGGCCTGAATCTTCGGGCTGAACCTAGAAGAGCATGCCACTCCAGACTGGGCTGAATGAGCTCCTCTCCCCACCCACACCAGGAAGCAAGTCCACACCCCGGCAGGAAGGAAGTGCTAGTCACAAGACCCAACTGCCACTCCCAGTTGGCCCCTTCCCCCACAAACTGTCAGTCTTGTTTCCTTTCCATACTAACCTAGGTGTTCTCCTTAAACTGAAGGTTGTGGGAAGAGCCAGCCTGTCTTCAGACATGGCCACCAAGGCAGAGTACTTCAATATCTAGCACAGTGCCTGGTACATAACAGACATCTAATAAAATGCCTTTTGAGTTTTGATTGATTGATCTTCCTCACAATCATCTAATGAAATTGTAGAGTCAGGATCCTGATTGTCCTTTGGTATTCCACTCCCCAAAATTTATGATATATATTCTATTTGTAACTCTATTGAACACGGAGAACTAATTTATATCAATGCAATTGGTTGCTTTGTAAGCATAAGTTCACATTCAGTATGTGGGGAGATGTGTGTACAGATAACAAAACACTAATGAGAGGACCATAGATGTGAGGTGGTAAGGAGATGAAAAGTTCAGAAACTGCTTTGGGATGAAAATGGAAAGTGAAAAAGCTTTTCAGAAGAGAAAGGAAAGAGCTAGACTTTAAGATAAAGGAATTGCATGATAAAAGTTCATGTAAACCAACTCCAGTCAGGTAATCAAAGAGAAGTCAGCTTGGTAACTGTTATTATTAGTCTTACAGTTGGGTAAATTGAGGTTTATAGAGAGTTTAGGTGAAATCACTCATGATGTCACATAACTTATCAGTGGCAATGACAAGTTTAAAACTAGAGAGAACAGAACAACCCGATTGAGATGTCAAGACTTTTCAGAGAGAGCAGTTTAAGCCTCTGTACCAAAATTCTACCCAGTACCTACCAGAAAGAAGTTTGAGTATTCTGTGAAGACCAAAAGCGGAAAGAAATCACTTTATCCTATTATTTCATATTATAATAAATTGGGTCCTATACTGAAAACTCCTTGAGAAGATGGGTCAGGGCTTATTTTTTTTTTATTAAATGCCCCTGCTACCCAATTTCTCCCATGGTGACTCACCATCATAGGTATTTAATACCATTGGGATGGATTTTTTTTTGTACTTTAAACTATTATTTGTAGCATTCTTTTGGCTCAGTTTGCTTGCCCCAAGATTGTTTTTTTTAATATGAGAATCAACTTTAATTTTTGAGGAGTGGCAAACAGGACCTTTGACAACACAGGGAGACTTTTTTTTCAGGACATTCCTAATGTTTCATCATTTAATAGGTGAAAAAAACTTAGATCCAAAAGGGTAATGACAATGATCCAATGTCACACATGTAGTTAATGGCAGAACCAAGAATCAAATTCAAGCTTCCATTCTATTACTCCTGGATCATGATGTGCTTCTTCATCTACTTTTATGTCTCTTAGTCATTGAGGGCTACAATGTCATCCCCTCAGCCCCTGTTCCTTTCTAAGCAGACTCACAAATATAAATATATTCTCTCTTCTCATTTTGAATATTTATTTTTCCTCCCCAGAACAACTACCTTTCACATTTTCTATTGAATTCCATCAAACTAATTTCTTTACTGCAATATATCACCTTCTCTTTCTCTGAGATCTGAGGATACACCTCAGGATGACAGATCTACTGAAATGTAAAGAAATATCTTATTTATTATTTATTTATAATTATTATATTTATATTAGTTATATGACCTTATGAGGTCAGCATGGTGGATATTATTTTCCTCACTATATAGATGAGGAAATTAAGACTTCCAAAGAGTTTTGGTGAAACTATCCATGATGTCTCATGAAATGGGAGCATCAAGTCTAGGAAACTCATCTTCTCATTCGGGGGGCAAGGTGATGAGGAGAAAGAGGAGAGGAAAAATTATAATAGAAACCAAAGCTTCAAACCAAGAATCAAAGCCATTAAAATTTTTAAAATTCTACTTGACTGTTTCCTTCAGATCATTTTCTGGGCAAACACCGGTTGGCTTTTATGGATGCACATTATGTTTGGAAGATAATCATTTAATATTTATCTCCTTAGAATAAACAGCCTAAAATGTTTCCAAGAATAGAATGATCCATTTTTATTAAGAGATAGAAGTGAGGGGAATGATAGATGTAGGAAAGATCTACTCATATGCCTGGCAACAGAGTTCTTAGGGGACATCCACAGCCGATATATGAGAATCTCTTCAAATAAGAACATCAACCTTGACCAACTGCATTTTACAGGGGAATGCATGGATACTGATAACTGAAAAATAAGGAAGTTTCAGAGAAATCTCTTCTTTCCCCATTTACCCACCCAACTAATATTTTCAAAGCTGATCACTTCATTACTTAAGAAGTATGTTCACTTGAAAAGAAAAGTTTCTTCATCATCATCAAAAATAGCCTCAGATCAAAACAGAACAACCTACATGAAAGAGAATCATTTTGATTATACCTCCAGTGCATGCAAAGGTGGGGATGGGAAGAAGAAATGGTAGGATGCTTCAATCATCTTAAATAATGAGAGATTTTATTCATAAGACTCTTTACTGCACCTCTGGCAAGAAAACAACCAGGGAGCACTTTGTGAATCATGGAAGTAACAATAACAGCAATATGCCAAGGACACTCCATAGACTGACCTGCAGGGGTCAGCGTTACTTCTTGTAGTTACTTCTCCAAGAAGTCAATATCCTTAGAAGCCAAATGGAAAGGCTGTTAACCCAGCCAAAATGGATTGGAGTGCTTGTTATATTTATTCAGCACTTCTTAATGACCTGACAAAGTAAACTTACTGTACTGGGACTTATCATTCTTTGGCAAATTCTCTTTTATTTTAAAATCTAACTACATTATCATTTCTTTTACAAATTTTTTTCATAACTGGGAAGAACAGAAAATTTTATTAATATCCCAAAACTATTGACTCCATATATCATGAGAATTATCCTTTTGTAATTTGTTAGCACAATGCCTAATTTATTTTTTAAATTCTCTAATAGTTTATAAATGCCACATGAAAAGAAAAGGACTTATGTCTAGTCCCATCTTGAGGAAGGGATTGGGTCCTAATTACTTTTTAAGGAATTTTTTAACCTTAAATCTCTCTATTCCATATCTCTATTCCAATGTCTCTATTCCCTTTGGAGATATATGTGTATAGCTCCTATATTATACATACAATATATTTATATTATATGTATGAACATAATGAGTGCATATGGGGGGGCAAGATTCCCCACAGGAGAAAATACTATCATTTCTAATCTCTTTGATTTTTACCTCATTAATCTTTGCAACAAAAGGAACCCCCTTCTAAACGAATACCAAAAGAAATAGAAGTCTATCTCGGTCTCCCTCAAGTACAATTTTACTTAATCTTTGAGCAAACAGATTTGTAATCACTGGGGAATTTAAAATATTTGCTAATCTGAATGAGTATTTCAAAGAATGTAAGAATTCCAAGGGGATTTAAAAATCATCTAATTCAATGCCTTTATTTTACACATAAGGAAACTGAGACTCAGAAAGAACAAATAACACTCTACTGGTGAGTGACCAGAAAAGGAAGAGCCTAAATCTTATAGATCTCATTCAAGACAATGCTTTTTCCATCACATCACCCTGTTTCAAGAAAGCCATGTCAGTTATTCAGAAAATCTGGGTAAGTACGTGCTATAAGCTCAATTTGTAAAAGAAAAAAATCACTTCAGTTATGTATTTTTTCCAAGGCAGAAGAGTAGTAAAGGCTCTTTGGGGGATTAAGTGACTTGCCCGGGGTCACACAGCTAAGAAGTATCTGAGGCCAAATTTGAATTCAGAACCTCCCATCTCTGGGCCTGGCTCTTAATCTACTGAGCCAACTAACTTCCTTCTATCATTATCGTTTAATTGCACAATCATTTTTTTTTGTCAATCCTGATCCTTCTTGTATTTGACACTGCTGACTACCTTCTGCCCGTGGACTACCCATTCTCTCTGAGATTCCATGATACTTCTCTTTCTTGGCTTTCTTCTTCCCGCCTAACCAATTCTTCATCTTATTAATAGATCATCATCCATATCCCAACCTTCATGGTGGATATCTTCCCAAGACTCTGTCCTGGGCCCTCTTCTCTTCTCTCTATACCCATTTTCTTGGTTATCTCACCTGTTTCCACAGGTTCAATTATCTCCATATAGATAATTCATTCATAGATAGATAGATAGATAGATAGATAGATAGATAGATAGATAGATAGATAGATAGATAGATAGATAGATAGATAGATAGATGGATGGATGGATGGATGGATGGATGGATGGATGGATGGATAGATAGATAGATAGATAGATAGATAGATAGATAGATAGATAGATATCTAGCCCTAGTCTCTCCCCTAAATCCTAATCTCACACCCCCACTTTTCACTGGAAACTTTGAATTGAATTACCTATAGACATTTGAAACTCAATCTGTCCAAAACAAAACTTTCTTCCCCAAACACACTCTTCTTCTGAACTTCCTAAGCACCTCTATCCTTCCAGGAACCCAGCTTCAGAACTTTGCTATTTTCTTCAACTCACCCCACATATCCAATCAATCAGATGTCAAATCTTCCACAAACCTGCTCATATCGATCACTTTCTCTCTCCTAACATCTTTACCACTTCAGTTTACCATCTCATACCTTTCACTTACACAATTGCAATAGCCTCCAAGTCAGCCTCAAGTCTCTCCTGTCTCCAATCTGTCTACTCACAGCTGCCAATGTGATATTCCAAATGCAAGTACTGATTGTTACTCACCTGCTCAATGAATCCCAGTGGTTCCTAATTGCCTGTAAGATCAGTAGCCAGTCAATGAGCATTTATTAAGCATTAAATGTAATTTTTGCCAGGCACAGAACTAAGCACAAGGGATAGATACAAAAGAAGGCAAATTAAAAAGTTAAAAAAGTAGTTCATACTCTAATAGGAAAGGCAATTGGCAGATAACCACTTTCATACAAGAAATATATAGTGGAAATGGAAGGTAATCCATTTGTAATAAAATAGGAAGTTTTGTCATTCGAAGCCCTTTACAACTTCTTTATAACCTACCTTTTCATGAATAAGATTTCTTCTCTTTAGTACAACCAAATTGACCTTAAAGTCTCTCAAAGTAAAAAAAAAAAAGGTTTCACAAAGTTACATATATTCTCTTCCTATCTAGATACCTTTGCTCTGCCTTAGGCCTGGAGTACACTCTCTCCTCTCCTCTGCCTTTCAGAATCCCTATTTTCTGTCAAAGCTCAGCTCAAATACAACCTCCTACATGAGGACTTTTATGATCCTCCTCTCCCCCCAACCAGTGCCTCCCCTAGAAACAACTTTGTTTTTTCTTATGTCTATGTTTTGTACACACTTAGATGTGTAAGTGCTGTTTTCCCTTACATGATATTATCTCCACAAGGGCAGAGTCTGTTTTACTTTTGATTTGGTCTCCCCCGTGAGTAGCAAACAATAAGTGCTTATTAGGTGCTTGTTTGATTGATCAATCAACTGACTGTCTAACCAAATCCACCTTATTAAAAAAGTGTGAGTTGCCTATTAAATGATTAGTAAGTCACTATTAGGGTCAATTTTTCACAAAATATCACAATTAAAAGGCATCTGTGAAGAAATCTAATTTAATCTATACCTAAACAAAAATCCCCCATACAACATATGTTTGAGATGTGTTATTAAAAAATTTCTTTGAGATACTTTATTTTTCACAGAAATTTTATATTAGTAAAGAACTGTGATAGAGGCCACCTTGTGCTATTACACTTAAGAGCAAAGAATCCCTGGAAAACATAATTATTAATTAGCTAGCAATTACTTATTGCTCTAAGATATGTAAAATGCTTTACAAATATTATTTTGTTGTTTTTTTTTTCATTACAACCTTGAAGGGGTCAGTGCTCTTTATATCCCCATTTTATATAGAAGCTAAATGAGGCAGACAAAGGTTTAATGACTTACCCAATTCATACAAATAACATCTAAGGCTAGATTTGAATTCAGCCCTCCATGACTCTGGCCCTAGCACTTTATCTACTGCATCACTTCACTGCCTGTGTTTAATGAACTGCAATGTATTAAACAAAAAGTCCTCTAAAGCTTTGTTTGGGCAGCTAGGTTTTTCAGTGGATAGAGCACTGGGCCTGGAGTCAGGAAAAGCTTAGTGTAAAGTTGGCTTCAGACAATAGCTCTGTGACCCTAGGCAAGTCACTTAGCCCTGTTTGCCTCAGTTTCCTCATCTGTAAAATGAACTGAAAAAGGAAATGGCAAACTACTCCATTATCTTTGCCAAGAAAACACCAAAAGAAGTCATGAAGAGTTGGTCATGACTCAACAACAACAATGACAAGGCTTTGCTTAGATATTCTCCCAGTGAGGAGACACCCATTATAATCTGAGATAGTCCATATCACCTTTCTTTAGCCTTTTTAGAAAGCTTTTCCTTACATCAAATCTAAATGTTCTTTTTTATGACTTCCATGCTTTGTTTCAATTTCTGTCCTCTGGAGACAAACAGAACAAATTAATCCCTCATTCATGTGACAGTCCTTTAAATATTTATTATGTGTCTTGCCTAATATAATACAACTAGTTGGTGACAAATCTAAGACTTAATCCAAGTCTTCTGATTTGAGGCTCAGTATTTTTCCCTAATAAACTTTATTGCTGCAAGATGAACTATTTTAAACATTTCCCTCAATGTCTTACATTCTTTTCTTCTGATTATATTTCCACAATTTATCCAGTAGCTTACTTGGACAAGTTAATCATAAGGTCAGAGAGCTAAAGTTAGAAAGGGCCTCGAAGGCAATCTAATCTAACTCTCTTATAATACAAATGAGGAAACAAGAGTAAATGATTTGTCCAAGGCTAACACAGGTAATAAGTATCAGAGGCAGGATTTGAATCCAGGTCTTCTTTTATTATCTAATAGTTCAATTTTAACACCTAACCCAATGTCTTTCATGTAGTAGACAGCTGATAAATGCTAGGTGAATTGAATTGAACTGAATCCTCTTTGTTTCTGACCCTTTAGAGGCAGTCATCAAAGAATGATAATATTTTGCCATCTTTCTCAATAATAGCATTTCCTAGAATACACTGATTCCTGAGCAGAAGTGGAAACCAGTTGGTCAAAAAGTTCATTAGACAAAGAAAAATTTGACTAGACCCTCCATACTTGCCAACGTTGGTCATAACTGTGTCATTTTCCAGTTCCTTTTTCCAGTTTTAATCTCTTGTCCATTATTATCAATACTTCTTTCATCCCCTGCCAAAACATCCCTATCTTCCCACAAACAAGTACTAAAAGAAGAGTTTTATTTATTTAATCCAATATCTTTCTTGTGCATTTTATCCCTGAACAACGCAGTGGGGCATGGTCAAATCCATTTGTCTGTTACAATCACACAGAGTAAGGTCAAATATTGTTCCTAAGAAGTCCTGAATCCCACAAGGCCCAAATGCATTACTTGTCAACCGATAGTCTCTCTTTCTCTACATAGAAAGTAATAAACAACCCCAGATACCGTCACAATAGTTAAGTTCATATGTTGTACCTTGTTACTACTATGAGCCTTCAATGAAAAATGTATTCAAATTATATGGGGTCTCAAATTTACTTTAATGACTTTGCCAGATAATAATCATCATTTTTACAGTGTATAAATTACTTCCCTCACAATGACCCTATTAGAAATTTAAGACAAGTATTATTCTCCTCATTTTATTAATGGCCAAAAGAAAGTGCAGAGATCTTGTCATTTGTTCACAGTCATACAAAAGAGTAAGAGCAAAAACTTGAACCCAAGTCTTTTGTCTCCAAACTGAGTGTTCTTTCCATGTGTCTCTCTTGCTATGCCTCATTTTCTTTCAGCAGAGTCACCCAGAATTGCAGGTCCCCAACAATTACTAGCTGTGTGACCATAGGCAATCCACTGATTCTCTCAACACCATAATCCATCTATAAGGTTTAAGCAGTACTGACAATGGAATGGTGGTCTTTGTTATTAGAGAGAAAAGTAGACATAAGAATACCTGTTGTATGTACACTCAATAGGATTGCCAGGAAGATCGGGTAAAATAATGACTATCAAGCATTTTAAGATGGCAGCTATTGCTGTTTTCACTCATTCCCCCTCACCTTCATCCACCTTCAGTCATGTTCATAAGAACTAGTAAATTCCCCATAATTAGAAATTTGTCAAGACTTGAGCCACATTGTTCTCTTGAACAATGAGGTTGTTCAGAGAATAGAGCACTGGAGTCAGGAAGATCTTAGTTCAAATCCAATCTCAGACATTTTCTGGCTACATGACTTTAGGCAGGGGACTTTTCCTCAGTTTCCTTATCTGTAAAATGGGGACAAAAGTAGCAACTAATTCCCAGAATTATTGTGAGAATAAAATGGAATAATGTTTGTGAAGAGCTTTGCATACCTTAAAATGTCATATAAATGCAATTATTAATATGATATTTGCATCTGGCAGGGAATTAGACTGCTTAAGGTCCTTTCTGCCTCTAAGATTTTTTTTTTCTTGATATCATAAAGTGCCAGCCATAGCAAGCTTCCTGAGGATGCCTGAAAATTCTAGCAGCTGGAGAATCATTCACCTGTCCTCTGTGTCTCAGCCATCAGGATTTATAACCCTTAATAGTGCCTATCACAAGTCTGAATTAAGTGCCAATGTGACTATCATTCCTCCTCACTTTCATTTAAAGAATTATTCATAAATCTCTGGTTCCTCCCATGACTGAATGCTTTTGAAAAACACCATTCCCAAGACTTGACAATATGGTTCTAATCTGTTTGCTTGCTATTTAGGCTTCGTGGTACACCTGCTGTTGTCCTGCTGATGGTGAGCTTTCCAATAGAGTTCACTGAGAGAGTCAGGCTCATGCTATTATCCTCTGTCAACTAGAATGTTGCCTTCTTTAGTGTTTTGTGTGATAGAGTATGCCTAGACTCCTTGTTATCATAAAAAAAATTTTGCTTTGGGAGTTAAAAATTCACAATCACAATACTCTGCTTTTTAATATTTCTAAAGAATGGAAAACATGAACCATCCAAGAAGACAGATGAATCAGTATTGACCCATTCATCTGTACGTATCAACACCAGAGTATTGGGGTTAAGCAGGATGAAGTTTGGAAGGGCTGTATTTATGAGTATAGAGTAAAATTTAGCCTAAAATAAAAAAGAGAGTGGGAAAAGAAAAAGACATATTGATCCAAGGATATTTTTACACAAAGAAGCTGGAACCAAACCAGTACTAATCAGTAAGTTAGGAGAGGCAGTATGATGCAGGGAAAAAAATCAATTGAGTTAGAGTCACTTGGGTTTGAATATTAACCATTTCTTTTTCTGGGCACTTAGGTGGTATATGATAGAGTACTTTCTCTGGAGTTCAAATCCATCCTCAGGCACCAACTATGTGACCTGGTCTAGTTCCATATCTGTGCTTCAGTTTCCTTATCTGTAAAATGGGACTAATGATAGCGACTGTTACCCAGGGTTATTGTGAGGATAAAGTATTTGTAAAGTACTTTGAAAGCCTTAAAGCATCATATAAATTTTAGCTGATATAATTATTGTTATCCAAGTTATAGAAAATTATAGTTAGGACATAAACATAAATCTTTTGGTTGCAGATATAATGCTCGTTCTATTAAGCTCAATTACCTATTTCATAGAGTTAGGATAAGTGTTAAACCTGTAAACCTTAAAATTTCTTAGACTTATAAATGTTGGAAATTTCACCATTGGGAAATTTCATACTTGAAAAATTTCCTATTGATAGTGGGAACTCTATTGGAATGTGAACCCCATTGGCATGGGAGGTTCCTCCTCCTCCCTTCTTAAGATTACTTTAGGACAGAAACCTTTTGCTGAACAATGGAAAGGGCTTTGACCTATGCTTAAGCATAGAACAGGAATTTCTTTGAGTCATGATTGGTTTTAGAATTGATACAATAGAGATACTTGGAATGACAGAACCAGGTCTTGGAAAATACAATTTCCACCCCCCTCAGTCCTAACAGGATTTAGGAAGGGCTGCAGCAAAGGATCAAGATTTAATTATTTGAGAATATGACCTTCAACAGACATGTGCAAAGCCACAGACCTCTGGGCGGTCCTGGGTTAAGCTAGAGCCACCATTGGCACAGGGAAGCCATGGACAGTGATTGGTAGATGTGAGAACTGAGGGGAGGGAACTTGGATGGTTTCCTGAAAGATAGAGGGGTCTGAGGACTGGGGGTGGTTGGTTGGAGAGGTTGTGCTCTGAGAAGCTTGCTCTGAAGGAAGCTGAAGGTGGGGGCCCCTGAGACTGTTTCTCCATTTTGGTCATGTGAGTGATAGGGACTGATCTCTTTTCTTTGCCTCAGCTATCTAAGGGCTTGGGCCTTTTGGCCCAGCCTAAACAGAAGGGGTATTTAAGCCCTATTCCCTTCTCTCCCCTTTCTCTCTCCCTCTCTCTCTCTATCTCTAATTCCTTTCTTCCTCCTGTTTGTAATTAAACTCTATAAAAGGTTGACTGCTGACTTGAGTTTTCATTTAGGAATTACATAGCTGAATTCCTTGGTGACCTTAAATTAATATATATCAGTCTTTTAAAGTGATTTCCTTGTCACAAACCTGTGGTTTTCCTGAATTATGGAACTGCCTAATTTAGAAATTCTTGCTACCATTGCAGATTAGCCTCTTCTCTGTAATTGTATTCGAGTTCACTTAGAGGTTAAATAACTTGCCCAGGTTTGTAAAGACATTATGGGGAAGACGCAACTCTTGAACTCAGATCATTCTAATTCCAAAATCAGCTCTCTCCATAAATCCATGTTGCCTCTCTCCTTTTCCATAATGAATAGAGCTCCATTATACATTTTGTTTTAAATATTAAGCTGAAGATTCCAGCCCCAGTAAAGTTTCAGGATTTCATTGGAAAGAGCCTCAAAGTCCATCTAACTTACACCTGAACAAAAACACTATCATCGTACCATAAGAAATGACAAACAAGATAATCACTAAGAAAAAAAAACCTGGAAATTCTTAATGAAATGATAAAAAGTGAAGTGAGCAGAACCAAAAGAACTTTTTATACAGTAACTGCAATATTGTAGGATAATCAACTCTGAATGAATTAACTGTTTTCAGCAGTACAAGCATCTAGGACAACCTCAAGGGTCTCATTACAAAAAAGGCCATCCACACTGATGTAGTCTGAATGAAGATTGAAATATATCATGCTTTACTTTATTTCCTCCATGAATTTTTCTCTAATGTAAGTGCCACATTTCTGCATTCACAAGATGAGTATGGAAATATATTTTTGATAATACATATACAACATATATCATATTATTTACCATCTTGGGGAAGAGGGGAAGATTGGGATAGAGGGTGAGAGCATGGATCACAAAATGTCATTGAAAATTGAATTGACATTAAATATTAAATAAATGTGTAATATATATGAGAGTGTACATATGCACTCATTCGTTGTACATATGTGTATGTGTACATGCACACACTTTCAAGGATCCCTTGCTAATTTGTTCAAGGAGGAATGAACCTAGGAAATTACAAGACACATTTCCCATAAACATTCTGTTTAATTAATGAGAGTTCTGTTAAAAGATTCTAGAAACTTCTCCATATCCTTCTAAAAATTTGTTCATGTCCTTAAATATTTGTGAACTAACTGATTGGATTTAACCAGTGTAAATGGCTAAACTGATCTTAAGAACTAAAGATTAAAAAGCAAAGAGCCTTTAACATTTTAGAATCACTATTCCATAATATTATGACAATACACACATCTCACTGAAAAATGGGGAAAAAATGAACTCTATATCAGTGATGGCGAACCTATGACACAGGTATCAAAGAATGGCACACAGAGCACTCTCTGTGGGCATGTGGCCACCCTTCCCCACCCCAGAGTTCTTTACTAGAAAGACAGAGAGGCTTAGACAGAGCTACTCCCCTCCACTTCTCCACTGTACTTGATAACATTTTTTCACATCCCCCACCCCTCTGCCCAAAAGTCCAATGGGACCACAGGGTGGGTAAGGTAGGTGGCCCACAGGTGGCAGAGCTGGAGGGGAGCAGAGTGCTCAGGCCTCTCCCCTCCCCTTCTCTACACTCAATAAGGACATTCCTCACTTCTCCCACCCCTTTGCCCAGCAGCTCAATGGGAGAGCTTTCTCCCTCCCCTATATGTGGTAAGAGGGAGGAATGGCATGCCTGGCACTTGGGGAGAGGGGCATAGCATGCTGTCTCTGGGGGTGGGGTGAAGGCAGGGCCCGGCACTCCATCTCTAAAAGTTTCACTATCACCGCTCTATACCCTAAAGAATATATGAGAAGCTATTGTTATTCTTAGTTCGTATTCAATGAAATATTTAAAGAATAGGAGAAAAAATTGCATTATTAGGTGGTTCTATATAGAATTAATGAAAATATATGAAAAAATTATGAAGACATCAGCAAAAAATAACATATTGTTGATTTAATTAATTGGTGGTTTGTTTGTTTGTATATTATAGCCTAACAGAAGAATGTAACTTCCTTAAGGCCAGCAAGTAATTTTCATTTTGCTTTCATATCCCCGGTGCCTTTGATAGAGCACTGCACATGATAATTATTTAGCAAACTCTTGTTGTATTATAAGGTAGAATTTATGAGATCACAGATCAGTTGAAGTATCCAAATAACCCATTTGTACATAATCCTCAAATGGATCCTCAAAGAATTAAAAATAACTTTCAATTAATTATTTCACATCCAAAAAAACTTGATACTGATCCAACTTCCATTCTAGTACTCATAAATACATTTCCTTACTTACTTTAGCCTTTACCTTTCACAAGGTTGTTGTTGACTCAACATGAACAAACATGACTCGACATGAACAAACCATAAAAAGAGGGGAAGAGCAGGGGAGAAAGGAGAAAGAAATGTCAAACACTCTCTCACCAAAGTGCTAAAAAGTTTTGGAATGAACCAGAGAGTCAGGAAGAAGGAAACAGTCAAACGAGAAATCAAGATAATACCTGTATCAGATAATCATGTAGCAACTGCTGGCATTTATCTAATACTTTTTAGTAATCATAGTTATCTTCTTTGGTTCTCATTTGATCAACTACTCTGTGACTTAGATAGTACAAGCATTCTCATAATTTTGTTGAACTGTTCCTGACTCTTCATGACCCCATTTGGGCTTTCTTGGCAAAGATACTAGAGTGATTTTCCATTTCCTTCTCCAGCTTATATTACAGATGAGGAAATTGAGGCAAACAGAGGTAAGTGACTTTGCAGGATCACATAGCTAGTAAGTTTGTGAAGTTGGAAGATGAGTCTTTCTGACTCCAAGCCAGGCAACTCTATTCACTGCACCTGCCCATTCCCAGGCTACATATTACATAAACTAAGGCAGATAACAACTAAACTAACTTGCTAAAAGATATTGTAGCTATAACTAGCAGATAAATCCAGTATTCAAACTTGGGTTTTGTCTCCAAATCCATTATTCTTTCCACTATTCCTCCAACCTCAAACACCTACTAGGTGAACTTCCTCCTGAGCCTCTCTGTTTCAATACCTACAAAACAGGGATAATAAAAGCACCTATCCCCACAAGGTTGTTGAGAAGATCAAACAAACTGATGTGTATAAAGTATTTTGCAAACCTTAAAGTGCTATTTAACTGCGAGAAATTATTAATAACTAAATATTTAAGTGAATTTGTGATCTCATCAATATGGAAGTTCCCTCCAACAATGTAGATTACAACAGATCTACACCTGCTTGTCCTGTATTCTCTGATATACTCACCTTGACCAGATCCTTCCATGTCCTCACTACCAGGGGTAGACCCATTATGTTGGAGGCCCAAGATTATGGAATTTATGAGTATATGGTATGGTACTTTCTATTTAAAACATTGCTCTTATGATTCAAGTATATCCAGGTGGTTGTGAGGAGCAGTTTGGTCTGTGGTTAAGCTCTGGTTTCAGCACATCTTCTTGGTTCAGTCCTCCAAGATATTTTGAGGTCTGTGTTTATAGTCTAGAGATGTGTAATGCACCTAACAGTCTATAAAACAAGACAAGCTTCTAATGTAAACTTCTAATCACTAAGTCATGTCTTACTAGGTATTTTGTGGGGAATAAATTTATATAGCCTGTGGTGCACCATTTCTACCATTTCCTCACATAATCCACATTGATCACTAAGTCTCAGTTCCTAAAGGATAATCACCAGGTAATTTCTAAAGGCAATATCCTAGTCCTAAATTGCCATTATAAACCCATCAACTTTTACAAATAAATCCACATGACCAAATCATTTCTTCTATCTTCCTTGTTGACATGTTGTTGGCTAAAATCAAATGTGGAAGTTACCCATGCAAGGGCCTTTTAGTTGCAATCTTAGATCTTAGCCACATGAGAGACTCCATCTGGAGATAAACCACTTTTTGTTATATTCAACAGACCCAATGGCATGTACCTTTTATGAGCATTTAATATCACTCAATAAAGTGATGTCTGCTTGCTCCAAAAGTATTTACATAGGTTTTTGACATGCTTATCAATCTAAGAATGTTTATCAGTCTTCTTTTTTTGGCAAGGAATCACAGAATCACTACATTTGAGAGTTAGAAAGGACTTAAATGGCCATTTAGTTCAAATAAAAAGGAATCTCCACTACAACATAACCTGCCAGTGGTCTGTCATTCTCTGCTTGAAGATATCCAAGAAGGGGGAACTCATCACATCTCAAGTCAGTCCATTTCACTTTGGGACAACTTGCACCTGCCCAAAGTCAGGAGTTTTTCTTTATTTCATTTCCAAATTGGCCTCTTTATTCCTGTTTCTGCCCTCAAGACCAAACAGAATAGTTCTATTCCCTATGCATAACAACACTAAAATACTTGGACAGTTATCATAGTCTAGCTTAATCTTATCTTCTCCAGGCCAATTATTTTCCTAATCCTTACATGTTGTGGATTAAGATTCTGTTACCCTCTCCTTGAAGTATTCTAGAGTTTCTCAATATCCTTCTTAAATTATGGAACTCAGAACTGCACACAATACATCAGTTAAGATCTGATGAAGGTAGGAAATTAAAACTATCACCTCCTTATTCCTGGAAGCTATGCCTCTGAATGCTATTGAAAATAGTAAACATTCATTGTTTGAGTTTCTCCATACAACTGCTGGCTGATATTGTATATGCATTTCTTTGAAAATCACAGATCTTTTTCTGAACAACTGTCCTCTAAACATTCCACCTCATCTTAAAATTGTGAAGTTGAATTTTTGCATCCAAGTAAAAACTTTATATTTATCTCTGTTAAAAGTCATCTTATTAGCTTCAGCCCAGTGATCTAATCTATCAAGATCTTTTGGCATCTTAAATCTCTTATCAAGTGTTTCTGAGTTGTGACATATATATGAAATGTGTCTGTGATATGCATGTCATAAATTTTGTTATTGTATAAGTCATGATAAAAATGTCAAGCAGTAGTGGACCAATATTTAAATAACTGGAATAATACATTGGAAACCTCCTGACACACTGACATTGAATGACTGTAAGTTAAGCCATCCAACTAGCTCTGAATCCATCTGAAAGAGCCATTCACTGTGTTTTTGATGAAACCATATAGCTCAATGTGTGTGTGTGTGTGTGTGTGTGTGTGTGTGTGTGTGTGTGTGTGTGTGTACATCAAGTGGTGAGTACGATGTTTTGTTTAGACTTGTTTAGATATTGTGGAAACTACTTCTATTTAGGAAAGGTAATGGGGACACACAGATGAAAAATGACCTGGACCTTGGTCTCAATGAGCTTGAAATCTATTGTGAGAGAAAGGTAATAAGATATACACCAATATCAGTAAGCATAATCCAGATAAAGGGTGATGAAGAGAAAGGAAAGCCAGGTAATAGATTATATGATAATTTTAAGGAAAAATGTCATTTTTACATGGAGAGAATAGGGAAGGTTTCATGGGGTAGGTGATGCCTTAACTGAACCTTGAAAGAACAAAAGAATTTCAGCAGATATAAAGGAGTAGAGGGAAAGGTTCTCCCTTAGAGCAGGAAACATTCTGAATTATCACTGGAACATAAAATTAGAGAAATAAACAAACTTTTAAAAATTGATACAGATAATCTTAAGAAATACTAAAGGACTGCTCCCTATCTCACAATCACTCTCTGATGACCACCACAAACTTCCTTCAAAACCATCTCAACGGTTTTTTTAGCAATAGCAGAAACCCATCCAACTGAGGGGTGTGAAGGAGAGAAATTATAGAGAGGGGAAAAAAAGAAAGCTGATGAAAATTTCAATTACCTATTCTGCCTGTTCTCATTCTGCTTATTTTTAGAGGCATCTGGTGGCACAGTGAATAAAATTCTGGACCTAGAGTCAGGAAAATCGAGTTCAAATCCAGATTCAGACATTTACTCTCTGGACGACTCTGGGCAAACCACTTAATTCCTATTTGACTCAGTTTCCTCATCTGTAAAATGGGTAAAAAATAGTACCTGCCTCCCAGGGTTGTCATGAGGAACAAATGAGATAAAAATTTGTAAAAATTAATTACAGGAGTATCTAGCACATAGTAGGTGTTATATAAATGCTTATTTCCCTTCTAGCAAAAGGTACAGCAGAGTTGAAATAATTGATTAAGCCAAATAATCAGACCTGAAGCTAGAAGGGATCTCAAAGGGCATCTACTCTAACCTTCTCATTTTACAGAAATGGAAGCTGAGATTCAGAGAAGTTAAATGGCTTCTCAAAAATCTCAGAGGTAGATACTGCCAGAAGTGGGATTCAAACACAGGTTTCTGACTTTAAGACCATTGCTCTTTCCACAATAATCCACTCCCTTGATGAAGGAGAAACAAAGATAGAGTGAACTATATCTTGGTAGTTTAGTCATTCTCAAATGAATTTCTTATTCTATTCAAAGAAATAGCACAGGGGAAGTAGTATAGTGGAAAGCACTTTGAACAGGTGTTGTCCTGGCTTTGCCACACACTAGCTTTGTGACCTCAAACAAGTCACTTCCTCAACTGTAAAAGAAGCAGATGAGACTAAAAGAGCTCTAGCATCCCAACTATCTTAGATTATAAAATTTACCTTAAGACTCCCAACCTGATCAAGGCCTCTGTATATCCCACTTCCACTTGGAAAAAAATTGCAATAGAATAGCTTCTCAACTTTACTAGTGCCAACTAATGATATCATTATGTCCCATGAACATTTGTGCTAGGAACAATGCAATGAAATTTTAATGAAAAAATACATTAAAGTTTTAATGAAAAAATACGTTAATTCACATGAAATTTCCTAATTGAAAAATGAATGTTGCATACTCCTGAAGAGCTACACAGGAAGCAGACCATGGTTATTGCTTTAGGAAACAGACCATTCATATTAATACATTGTCTTAAAAATCCTTTTTTCAGTTCAACATTGCAGGAACTGGGAGAAATGGTAGCATAACTCAGCATCATTCATAATCAGAATGCAGACACAATCCAATTTGAGATCATTTTCAGTACCCAGGTCCTATCAGATGTTCAGGCAGATGAAATGCTTTTCATACAAAGTACCCATTCTTAATGGAAACCCAGCTCTCCCCCATCCCTCACCTCCGGCTGATCATGACAAAAGGAAGATTTTCCCTAAAGAAACTGGATGTAGTTGGGATGTGGAAAGAGACAAATAATGTATATTCAAACCCCTGCCTGCTACCGGCTCCTGGGATATAACTGGCATTGAAATATGTATAAGGGAGGCTGACTGTTGTATTATTCATCAAAGATTTATCAGGACTTTAAACTTTATTACACGTAATAACCATGGGAAGTTTAAAAGTGACAACAAAAATAAAAAGTCTATTAGTGACCCATAAAGTATAAAAGCTCATTATTAAGGCTTAATAAGGATTCGCCGAATGAATTAAGGTTAGTGGGTCTGCAAAAAAATCATTAATATCTAAGAAATAAAATATTACATGTGCCTTTTGGGTACCTAGATAAATAATTCAATGGAATAAACTGCTTAGTGTGCAAAGGTCCCTTCCAAAATGCAGAGGCTGCTGGGAAAATATGTGTACCTCTCTTCATGAAGAAAACAGAACAAACACCTGAAAGAGTATTCATGGCCTTAAAAATAGAATCAAACTAAGGGACATGGAAACATTTTCTTTTTCTCCTCCAATCATAGTTTCTACACTGAAAGTTGTTGTCATTTTAGGTTGTATCCAACTCTCCATGATCCCATTTGAGGTATCTAGACAAAGATACTGGAGTGGTTTGCCGTTTCCTTCTCTAGTTCATTTTAGAGATGAAAAAACTAAGGCAAACAGGGTTGTGACTTGCCCAGGATTTGAGGTCATACAAAAGAGACTTCCTGATTCCATGCCTGGCACTCTATTCACTCTACCATATAACAGCCCTAAATGGAACAGAACCTAGAAATCTCAGGGTCTCACACTCTCATTTTGCAAATAATGGATGCAAAGAGAAAGGGACGTCACAACTTACTTCCCAGGTCACACAGCTTACAGAAGACCCAGGATTCCTGACTGTCATTCCTATCCTCTTTCCACTATACAAAACTGCCATCTTCCTTCAAAACAGTATAACAGAGGAAAAGGTACAGTATAAGAATCCCCAGAGGAAAGACATGGCAGACAGTTGAAGTGGGTTGGATTTGGCAAAATTATTGGTTGCTAATCACAAAGGGACTTCCTCTTGGAAACTTTGAGATAAATATATTCTTCTTGCTAATAAAGGGTGTCTTTTGGCATTGTGAATTGTAATATATTCAACTGTTGTTGAGATGGGACAGTTAGACTGCCAAGAGTGAGCTAAGAACTTCTCTTTGTGTAATGAATTAGTTAATGATTATGAAATACTTGGTAGCAGCATAGGGCTATGTTCATGCTGAGTTCAATTGAGATACCAATGGTGTGATCAAGCACTGGAGTGGGGAGAAAGTGAGAATGACGGGAGAACAATTTCTAGAAACATGTCTGGCATATTCATTAACAAGAATGTGGATAAGAAAATCTTCTTTGTCATTTCCTAGGTATGCTCCTCCTGAGCAAACTAATGAAAGATTCAAGAGCCTTCCTTTGTACAATAAACCAAATCAATCAATCAGAAAGTTTTTTTTCCCCCAGACACTGTGCTAAGCATGGTAATTGCAAAGAAAGGGCCAAAGAAATGCCCTCAGAAAGTTCCCATTCCACTATTGTGCTAAAAGGAATAATGAACTGGAGGAATTCCATGTGAACCAGAAAGACTTCTAGGAATTGATTCAGAGTGAAAGGAACAGAACCAGGAAAACATTGTACACAAAGACTGATACACTGTGGCCCAATCAAACATAATGGGCTTCTCTACTAGCAGCAATGCAATGATCCAGGACGATTCTGAGAGACTTATGAGAAAGAATACTATCCACATCCAGAGAAAGAACTGTGGGATTAGAAACACAGAAGAAAAACAATTGCTTGATCACATGGGTCAATGGGGATATGCCTGGGGATGTAGACTCTAAATGATCACACTATTGCAAATATTAATCATATGGAAATAGGTCTTGATCAATGACACAAGTAAATCCCAGTGAAATTACTCATTGGCTATTAGAGGGGGGTGGGAAAAGGGGAGGGAAAGAGAATGAATCATGTAACAATGGAAAAATATTCTTAATTAATTAAATAAGTTAAAAGTAAAAAAAAAAAGCTTCCATTCCAGTGGGAGACATCCCAGTCAGAAATTATTGTCCTACCTATGCCCAAAGGGCTATAAAACAGTACAAACTCTTTGACTCAGCAATACCATTACTGGGTGCTATAAGAAATGAGAAGCAGGAGAGGCTCAGAAAAATCTTAAAAGAGTTATACGAACTGAGATCAGTGAAGTAAGCAGAACCAATAGAACATTGTACACAGGGACAGTAATACTTTACAATGAACAACTGTGAATGACTTGGCTTTTCTCAGCAATACAATGATCCCAAACAATCCCAAAGAACTCATGATAAAAAAAAAAAAGAAAAGCCATCTGCTTCCAGAGAAAGAACTGATGAAATCTGAATCCAGACCAAAACTTTTTTCACTTTCTTAATTTTTTGGTTGTTCAAGTTTCCTTCCACAAAATAATTCATATGGAAAGATGTTTTATATGATTGCACATGTAAAATCTATATCAGATTGCATTCCATCTCAGAGGAGGGGAAAAGGGAGGAGGAAAGGAGGGGTAAAAATTCAAGATTCAAAATTCTTTTTAAAATATTGCAAACTGTTTTTACATGTAAATGGGGTGAAATTAAATTTCATTGAATTTTTAAAAGAAAAAAAGAAATTGTTGTCTTTTATCATCAGGGTGACATGCACCAACTTGCACTTCTTAGACAAATAGAGCAGGTCCAGAGCCATTTGTCTACTCAACAGGCCCATTAAGATGCCCATAGGAATATTCAGATGGTCAAGTAATATGTTTTTCCTTTGGCCAGAACGTAACAATATGCATGGAATTCCTGTTCAATCTTTTGCTCCAGGAACTTCATTTTCTAGGTTTCCCTAGGGACAAGCAGCAAGTCACCTGGCTCCATCTGGTGGACCAGTTGCAAGATGCCTTTGGCATCATATTAGCACCAATTGGCAGTTACTCCACCAGCATCTTCACCTCTAGACTCTGCCTCCCTCCTCTTTCCATATTCCTCTGTTCATTTAGTATCTCATAGCCCTTTGTTCCCTGAAAATAGTAGTCTGTCGCCATGACCATGTTCTTCTTATTACTGGACTATTTCCTAAAAAATTGAAGGAATGAACTGTCCTCCAATATGCCTTGAATCACTTTAAAAAAATATCCAGGATTATCTGTAAAACCTCAGCCAATGGCCTTAATGTGTTTTAATTCAAGTTTATTTCTCTACATGAATGGTTTCCAGATCTTCTGGTTAGCCCAAGTGATGAAGTGCTTGAGGTAATGATTGACTTCCCTTTCAAGCTGCTGGTATAGCTATTTGGAGTTTTCAGATTCATTCTCTCCCAAAATGTTTCCCAATAAAATACAAAGGTCCTGAACCCAGATTCTGTAGTACACCCACTCCTGGGAATGATCTCGTACAGAAAATAAGATTTTTGAAGAGAGTCTGGACAGAATCCAAGGAGCCTAAGAAATAGAGGAGAGAGGGAAGAGAATTCCAAGCATAGGGGTCAATGCAAAGGTATGAACAGAAGATGGAGTATTGTGCAAAAAGAACAGTCAGTAGACCACTGCCAAATACTGCAAAGGTAGGCAGGGGCCAGGAGCTGTATTGGTTCTGTTTTACCAACTCAATATATTCCCATTCTGGGACACTGTGTCAGGATGGAGGTGGACATGTGAAGTGAAGAAATAGATGGTAGGGAATTAATAATTCTCCCACTCTCTTCTTTGCCCATACCCACCCTAATTCCCAAAAGAATTATGCCTAAAAGTTGGAAGCTTCTCAGGAAATTGGAGCAGATTTCCTCTAAAAATCCAGAAGGTTGAAAAGCTCATTTTCCATAGATTATCCTAAAGATTATCAATAAGGAAATAGAGCTTTCCAAGGGGAAGCCAAAATGAAGTCGAGGTTAGACAAGTATATTATTCAAAAAAACCATATTCTCCCTGAAATCTAATGTGAATTCAACTTAATTCAATTCAACAAATATTTATAAGATACTTGTTCTTCATTTCCCCCTTGGTTGTACTCTTTTGACTTTCTCCATCATGACCCCGAGGAATATTTTCATCTTGCAAGATCACATCAACCCTGATTACTAAGACCTCATTAGTATCCTTTGCCCCAGGTTCCTCTGACTGGATGACAGAGTGGAGAGCTCTTCCAAGGAATTTAAGAAGAACATTTACGAAGAACATCATGGCTAAGCATCTCTTCATTTCCCATCTACTGTACCCCCTTACTATTTCTCCATTTCCTCTTGGGTACCAGGTACTCAAGAAAGAGAATATTAACTGGGGAGCAACAGAAAAAGATTTATTTAGGAGGATAGTTTCTCCTTGTTGGTGATTAGGACATGTCTCAGAGTCTGCTTTGATTTGGGGAATGGAGGGGCAGCTGAAGGGAAGGAGACATTTATGGTCAGATAGGATTGTTGTGAAACTATAAGAAAAAAAATTCTATTTTGCACTTGATGATTGTCCTCTTCATCCTATTAAGAGATTTAGATGAGCATATCACAAAGATGAAAGTCTAGGATAACAATTTTTGCTGCTTTATAAGCATGACAGATCACTGATTTTTAAACTAATCACTGGACACTTCTGTGAGGTAAGCATAATAATGTTTATTTTTATTTATAGGAAAGAAATCTCCACCAACAATTTACTCAAACTATTCAGTGATATTTTCCCCAACAACTCAAGAACATCTAAAGTCAGAAAAACCTCACTCAGACAACTGCATAAATGGACTGGGTAGCCAATTCTTTGCAATTCATTTTCCTCCTTAGAGTAGTAAGATAATGCAGTAAATAGAGGGCAGAGCCCGGAGTCAGGAAGATTCATTTTTGTGCATTCAAATCTGTCCTCAGATACTTACTAGTTATGTGACCCAGGACAAGCCACCTAACCCTATTTTCCTCAGTCTCCTCATCTATGAAATGTCCTAGAGATGGAAATGGCAAACCAGTACAATATCTTCCCCAAGAAAACCCCCACTGGGTCAAAAGAGAAGGACATCACTGAAAAGTGACCAAATAAATTCTCCCTTATGAAACTAAGAACCCCATGAGCACAATGGGTTTCCTTCAAGGCTACCCTCAAATCTCATTTTTGTGATAAAGGATGAAAGGTTTGAAAAAACTGTTGCAAAAACTGAAAGATGCAAACCTTAGATATTGATTGAAAGGAGCATGTGACTTAGGGTCACATGGGAGCCTGAGCCTTGGGATCTGGCAAAATTCTATTGCCCAACAGTTTTCATCTCAGAGTCTGCTCTCCCGGAAGGACCTAAGGCTTGAAGAGGATTTTTCTGTGACCAAACAAGGAAGGACGTTTTCTGGACCTGGCTGCTGGCAGCATCTATGAGAAGATCTCTGGACTTACTTGGACATCTATCAACTTGAGATCCTGACCCTATTTGATTGAACTCCTGGTGTTAGTCTTGGATATTGGGAAGTTAATGTTTAGCTTAGTAATATAGATAGTTAATAGATATTAGCTTTTAAATTAAGTATAAGTTTATTTCTAAACCCTTATTCCTTCATACCCTTCCCAAACAATAAATCAGAATTTATTTATATGTTTCCTCTTGTTCTTTCCTCACCCCAAATCCTACCATAATAGTTTTGGCTGAGTCAGCTAGGTTGAAGAAACTGTTTATTGTATAGGTATTTTTTAAAATAGAATTCTAAGGGCTTGCCTTGCTCAAGGGGGTTAATGAAGCTGTACCACAGACCCCCAGCAGCCATCTTAGGAAAAAAATGTTTTTAAATTTTTTAATTTATTTTTGTTTGTTTTCTTTGTTGTATGTATAAGTTACAGTGTGATAATATTGTTTTTTCTAATAATTTTACAATGGAAGCTGGCATGTCAGTAGACATGTCTAGCAATATGCTAGTGATGTTTTTCAACTATTTGATGTATATTCCATATTTTGTATTTGTGTCATTCCCTAGTTACTGCCATTATGTTTTTACTATGGATTGTAGGAAGCCATTGATGGATTTAAAGCTTTGTGATATTATGACATATGTACCCTTGCTGTGATCTGTGGGTGTGTTGTATACAAGTCTCGTGCCTCTGTGTGCCTTTGTGTTAAACATCTTAAAGATCTAGTAACCTGGTTCAGAAGGGATTCAAACTTAAAGCTGATGGTTATACAAATGAAAATTCAACTGGATACACTGGAGCAATTTATAAACATGAATATGAATCAAGGTTGTACACATGATAACAACAAATTAAACACTAAAGGGGAAAACTTAAATAGGCTAGAATAGGAAGAAGCAGCAGGAATAGTTAATTTAGGCCCAATTAGAGATATGCCAGTGGTTAAGCAAAATGAGGTACATAAGGTAAAGATGCATAAGAGATTTTCCCCAGAGGACCTTGAATTCATCAAAAGAAGGACCCCAAATTTCAATGACAAACCAAATAAAGCAATTAAAGATATGCATAGGGCAATTGATTTATATGATCCTGATTTCAAGGATTTTGCCCAATTATGAAAGAGATCTTGACTAAGAGAGAGAGAAAATCAAATTTATATAGGAGACAAGAACAGATCCTTTATTACAATCTTGGCCAGAGGACTTAAAGTTGGATATGTCAGATGAGGGGGTTTATGATACGTTAGTAGAAGCAAGAGATTCAATCCTAGAGGTAATGGGGATATATACTAAAAGGCCCAATTCATTGTCAAAATTTGAGGCTGTAAAGCTGAAGATCTCTGTAACTCCTGCAGTTTTCCTGGAAAGGATAACCAAGGCAGCTGAAACTTTATTAGGGATGGATCCACTGGAAGAAAACACAGTTGCGCACATCAAAAGGATCTTTGTAAAGAATGCAGTTTCAAAGGTCAGACAATTTTTTAAAACAAATTACACCAACTTGGAAGAGTTAGATCTCAGTGACTTAAGGAGAAAAGCCACATATTTGACAAATGACCTAGAAGACAAAAATGATGAGAGATACCATTGTTGAGGACTTAAAAAGGAAATTAAAGGAAGCTGAAATGAAAGCTAAAGACAGTGAAATTAAAGAAATAAAAGCTGTGGATGTATTGAGATCTGTACAGCCAAAATATAATAATAATAATTATAATCCTAATGAGAGGAGATCAGGCCCTAGGTGCTGTTTTCTTTGTGATTGGATTGGACATCCATATGGGAACTGCAGATTCAGGAATCAGGTTAGAAGACAATTAAATAATGGGTTTAATAAATACAATAACTGGAGTAGTAATAATTATAATAACAAGAGATGGGTCACTAATAATAATAATAACAATAATCAAAATAGGTATGCAAATCAATGTCAAAATGCCTATTACCAGGGACAACAAGCACCAGATCTTAATACTATGCAGTCGGGTAAATTCTGGAGCTAGACCTAAATACAGCCAAGTAGTAAAGGGTGATCAGAGTAAGAATGCTAGTGCCTTATGAAGGTTTCCTCTAAGACATATGAAAATGAATCAAGAAATGTGTGTGGTATAAATGACAAGGAGTTGAGGATTAATGAAATTGGGAGTAATAAAAATAATATACGTGGTGATACAAATGAATTAATTGAATCAAAGGAGGATATAATTGGTGTAAATAGTTGTACAGAGAAAGAACATTGTATTATAAATTTAATAGAAAACACTAATAAATGTAGAATCAGAGAAATTAATGAAGAATATAAACTAAATAATAATGAAATTGTAAATGGGAACAATGATACTAAGATGGGGAATTTAAGGAACAATGAGAGTAATATAAAAGCTGATGATGCAAAATCCTGGAAAAGTCATGTAATTCAAGCAGATGTAGCCTTGGATGGACAGGAAATGATTAAATTTTGTATTGCTGTTACTGTGCTTTCACCAATTCTTGAAACCTTCTAAGCTCCAAATAGTACTGAACCCTATGTTTCTGTAACTATGTTTCTGTAACTATAGGGGATCAGATATATGATCTTTTGGTGGATACTGGAGCCAGTAAATCAGTTTTGCAAAGTCTTCCTAAAGATTGTAAAGCTGTTGGCACTATGGAAGTGATTGGAGCTACTAGAAAACCAGAGAGAACAGAAAAATTACAACCTAAAATGATAACTTTGGGTCCACTGACTGTGGAGCATGCATTTTTTTGTATGTCAGAATGTCCAATGAATCTTCTTGGGAGGGACTTGCTTTGTAAATTGCAAGCAACGATTCAATGTACTGACACTGGGATATATCATTATAACTCCCAGAAGAATCTCTGAAAGCTTTTCCATTGCTGTTCTTAGATTCAGTCAGTACAGAGAATGAGTTGAATTCCATCTATCCTATTCCTGAGGATATACTAGAAGATTTATGGGCAAAGTCTTCCACAAACGTTGGCCTATTGGAATCAGCTAATCCAGTAATGGTGAGAACCAAGGAAGGACCAGTTCCTTGTGTTCCTCAATACCCTTTGAGTAAAGAAGCTATAGACAGAATAAAACCCATTATTGAGTCCCTAATTCAACAAGGGATCATAATACCGTGTTTCTCAAATTAAAATACTCCCATACTGCCAATAAAAAAAAAAAAGCTCAATCAAGATGGTAGAATTGTCTATAGATTCATATTGGATTTGAGAGCTGTAAATGATCATGTAATAAAGACTCATCCTATAGTACCAAGTCTAGCTGCTCTAATCTCATCCTTTCCAAGTCAAGCAAGATATTTCACCATGGTAGATTTATGTTCAGAGTTTTTCTTGATACCAATTCATGAGGATTCTCAAAAAATCTTTGCTTTCACATGGAACAGTGCCCAGTGGACTTTCACTCATCTTCCACAAGGTTTCTGTGATAGCCCAAGCCAATTCTCTCAAATTTTGAACAGATACATTAAAACAATAACATTCAAGGGAAATAAAATAGTACATTTCATAGATGATATCCTCCTAACATTTCCTTCTGCTAAAGTGTGTTTAAGAGATATCCAGATTCTTTTGGTTGAATTATATAAAGTGGACATAAAATCTCTAAAGCAAAACTTCAGTGGGTTTTGCCTCACAATGAATATCTTGGTTTTCTGTTGTCAGGGGGTTCCAGAAATATCACTAAGAAGAGAATAGCTGATATCCAGAAACTGAGTGCACCTAAGACCAAGAAGAAACTCAGAGCTGTTCTTGGAACAACTGGTTTTTGTAGACAATGGATACCTGGGTATAGTGAAATTACTAAATGTTTAACAGATCTAACCAGGAATACAGAACCAGAACCTCTGAAACTCAAACCTGAACATCTGCAAGCCTTATGTAAGCCTAAGGAAGCAATTTTATCTGCACCAACTCTTAGAATCCCAGACTATACTAAACCTTTTCAATTATTTGTGAATGAGACAAAAGGAATTGTATCTGGGGTACTGACACAGACTTTAGGACAAAGTTATTATCCAATTGGATACTATAGTTGTCAGCTAGATCCAATTGCTGCAGGTACAGTTCCTTGTTTAAGGGGTATAGCTGCTACAGCTGTGTTAGTTCAAAAGTAATCAGACTTGGTTTGGGGATTTCCATTGACAGTATTTTGTTCACATCAAATAGAAGCACTAATGAGGAAATTTTGTACTCAAGCATAGTCAGACCAATGAATATCTAAGTACGAAATTATACTTCTAGGTAGTGAAAACATCATGTTGAAAAGGTGCAGTGTATTAAACCCAGATATACTTCTTCCTGATTTGCCAAAGAACAGTGAACCATTATATAAATGTTTAGAAGTAGTA
Source organism: Monodelphis domestica (assembly GCF_027887165.1). Classification (NCBI taxonomy): domain Eukaryota; kingdom Metazoa; phylum Chordata; class Mammalia; order Didelphimorphia; family Didelphidae; genus Monodelphis; species Monodelphis domestica. The sequence goes on from NC_077229.1 coordinate 270,715,822, forward strand.
GATCTAGTGGATATACCAAGGATGGATTTAAAAGACACTCCAATTGAAAATCCAGATTTGGTTTTATTCACAAATGGTTCTTCATATTTGTGTAATGGAATTAGATATATAGGTGCTGCAGTGGTCACAGAATTTGAGACACTGTGGTATGGATCATTACCTAGTAACCTCAGTGCTCAAAGTGCAGAGTTGATCACTTTAAAGCAAGCATGTCTTCTGGCTGCTGGTAAAAGTGCTAACATTTATACAGACTTGTTTTATGCTTTTTATGTTTGTCATGCTACAGGAAAGATCTGGAAACATGTGGTTTTATTACTGCATTTGGGAAAACCAATTGATCATGCAGAAATAATAACTGGGTTGTTGGATGCTATCCAGAAGCCTAAGCAGCTAGCAGTAATCCATTGTAGAAGTCATACTAATAGAAGAGATTCAGTTGCTAAAGGAAAACATAGAACTGATATAACTGCTAAATTCACTGCCAGAAATGCACCAGTGTATATTATGAACTTATCAACTATAGAATCTGATGATCTAGAAAAAGCTTATGTAGACTCAGAAATACAAAAATGGAAAGAGAAGTTTGGAGCAAGAAAAGAACATGGTATATGATTGACAGATATAGGAAAGCCACTGTTACCAAAAGACTTGTATACGTATTTGTGTCAAGCCATTCACACAAAAGGTCATTTTGGTACTCAAGCTGTAATTGACACTATAAAGAGATAATGGGTTGCTCCTGGAATGAGTACTGTAGCAAATAAGATCTGCTCAAGCTGTTCTGTTTGCCAAAAATTCAATCAAAGAGCATTCAGACAGAAAGGTTTAGGTGGTAGATCTTCAGCATATTGTCCATTTGAGAGTCCACAGATTGATTATATCAGCATGTCAAAAGCTAGAAGATACAAGTTTTGCTTGGTAATTGTTGATAAATTAACCAAATGGTCTGAAGCTTTTCCATCAAATACAAATACATCTAGCTTTGTGGTGAAAGTGTTGATTAAAGAAATTATACCTAGATTTGGAGTACCATTAACAATAGACTCTGGTAAAGGATCCCATTTCACTCAAGACATCCTGAAAAGAGTCTATGAAAATCTAGGAATAACACCAAAATATCATGTGCCTTATCATCCACAAAGTTCAGGGCAAGTGGAGCATGAAAATAAGGAAATAAAGACTATGGTGGGGAAGCTCTGTGCTGAAACTCATCTCAAATGGCCAGAGATTCTTTCCATAGCTTTGTTTTACCTATGTATGAGGCCAAGAGCAGATTTACATATATCATCCTACGAAATGCTCTTTGGACATGCTCCACTACAAGCAAAAACTTGTAAGATAGTCTATACATCTCTCTTAGGAGGAGATTGTCAACTTGCTTCTTCTTAAGTGCTTTACCACAAAGACTAAAAGAATTACATGAAACGGGTGTGTTAATTCAAACTGGTCCTTTGGATTATTCTCTTCATAATTATGAGCCAGGAGATATAGTATATGTAAAAAAGTTTGCTAGAACATCAGCAACACAGGAAAGTTGGTTAGGTCCTTATACTGTTGTGTTAGTTTCTCCATCTTCAGTAAAAGTTTTGGGTAGAGATTCCTGGTATCTTTGTTCACATATAAAATTAGCACATGGCATAAATAATGAAAATGTACAAATCATTGAAGAAGAAGAAAATGAAGAAGAGATTGCAGAAAGATAGAATCATCAATCAAATTGAGTCTGCAGTCAAAAAGATCAATAAGGAGAGGACCATTCTTGCAGAAGAGGATAGAAGAGGACAGTGCAGATTAAGAGGAGAATTCAGGAATTAATGGACATTGTTAAAAGACTGAAAATTTATAAATTTAAAAGACTTTGTGAAATTTGCAATGAAGAGGATTACAGGATAAATGGACTAATGAATTACTACTTTGGGGTAATGTATTATAGTACATAATAACATAGCATTTATTCACATACAAACACAAATATATTTACTACTATGGAATTGCAGAAGAATATTCAAGAAGGTGGAGAGAAGAGAAAGAAAGATCCAAAGTAGGGGTATGTTGCGTAGAATAGTAATATAACTTTTACATAACAGTAACACTGACATTCAAATAGTAAAACAACATGACATAGCAAAAGAAACAACATAATAAAACAAAACACAAAACATAAACACGGTTAGGTTACATTGAATCACTACTTAAATGAGTGAAACAATGTATAGTTAAGGTAATAACAGTGTTATGATTAGTTATAGATATGTTATTTACTAACAAAATGTAAGTACATACTTAGATTTAGTTTAGATATAAAAATCTAGTTAGGAGAAGTATTTTGAAGATAGGGATTAGTTAGGTAAAATTAAGTAAAATAAGATAAGAAAATTAGATACTGACTTGTACTACATCATGCATTGTACAACACAAATAACATATGACATCACATATCAAACAAAAATTGTTAAATATGCAAATATATATAAATAGGATGTATAATAGGATTGTAAATTAATTACATTATAATGTATGTCTATATGTAAATTATGTGTAAATATGAAGTATGCATAAGTGTATATGTGTGCATGTGTATAGCATGCATGTATATAATGTATATGTGTACTATATGTATATATGTAAATTATGTATTTAGCTCACTAATATCTAGTGTTTCATGTATTTGCATAAGTGAGTTTAATGTTTGGTTTGATTTTCAGTGTAAAACTTATGCAATGTTGTGTTTCTTGTAATTTTAAAAAAATTTTCTCTAAGTTTAATGTTAATGTACTGCAATAGTAGTACATTGTTCTGTATTAGCTGACAAGAGCATTTTAAATTTGATGTTTGCATGGAAGTTGTGTTCATCTTTTGTTGGATGTTATTTGCTGTTTTGATTTTATTTCTGTTTGACATTTGCACTTGTTCATTATTTAATTCCTTTCCCTTTTTCTTTGTTAAAAGTCCATAGAATAGGTTGGTATTAGTTAGAGTAAGATAGCTGAGTATAGGTTGTTCGTTATTTTGGGTAGATTTTTTAGTTTAGGTAATTGGTAATATTTTAGATTGTGCACAATTTCAAAAATGGTATTTCCAACATTATTTTTGATGTGTGCAAAAGGGGGGACTGTGATAAAGGATGAAAGGTTTGCAAAAACTGAGAGATGCAAACATTAGAGATTGACAGGAGCATGTGACTTGGGGTCACATGGGAGCCTGAGCCTTGGGATCTGGCAAAATTTTATTGCCCAATGGTTTTCATCTCAGAGTCTGCTCTCCTGGAAGGACCTAAGGCTTGAAGAGGATTTTCCTGTGACCGACAGAGGAAGGAGGTTTTCTGGACCTAGCTGCCGACAGCACCTATGAGAAGATCTCTGGACTTACTTGGACATCTATCAACTTGAGATACTGGCCCTATTTGATTGAACTCCTGATGTGAGTCTTGGATATTGGGAAGTTAATGTTTAGCTTAGTAATATAGTTTAGATAGTTAACAGTGTAAATGTGAAAATGTGGGTTTCAAGACTGTGAATTGCCAAAACTGTAAAGATAATTTTTAGTGTCTTGATTTAAATCAAAAATAAGTGGTCGCCATAGGAAAAATTCCCAAATATGAAAATACCCAAATCAGCTGGGTTTTATGGAGATTTTAATTAATACAAATGAAAGAATTAAGGGAAGGGAGAGAGAGTAGAGAGTAAGAAAAAATAGTATGAAGGGCCTAGGCCAAATGGCCTAGGCCTGAGCCTTAAGAGAGACTAATCAGTCTTTAATCACTCACCACAAGATCATCCTAAAGCAAAACTCTAGTCCTTCACTGAAATCCTCAACTCCTAAACTGAGTTCAGAGACCCAGCTCCTCCAACTAACTCCAAACTCCAACTCCAAACTCCAACCAACTCAATTTCAAACTCTCCTTCCTTTTAAAGAAATTTTCTCTTGTGTCACCTCCCCTAAATTTTCACATCTACCATCACAGTAGACATTTTCCCCAGGACTGACCATTCTTAGTTCACATCTTCTTTTGTTATCACCTTCTCTGATTAGATTATATCTTCTGAGTATTTCACATCTCTTTGCTAAGCTTTCCCATTGTAAGTTGCTTGACCTTTTAGTGATTAATTTAACCTTTATAGGTACTTAGCACGCTTTTGTATTAGATCTAAAAATAGACCTAGCTTAAGGTTCTGGCTTTACTATAAGTATGAGTTAGGGACTTTTTCATTGTTCCATCAGTTTACAACTTTATCTTCCCCAAGGCACTGTCTGAGCAGGGTGGAGTAATTTTAAAGTTCTCAATATATTCCTAACCAAGTCTCTGCATTGTTTAAAATGGGGAATAGCTTAATCAAATCTTCTGAAGTAGAGTCTGCGAATTTTTAAGATTCACAATAGATATTAGCTTTCAAATTAAGTATAAGTTTATTCCTAAACCCTTATTCCTTTGTACCCTTCCCAAACAATAAATCAGAATTTATTTACATGTTTCCTCTTGTTCTTTCCTCACCCCCAAATCCTTCCATAACATTTTCTGCACGATGCCTTTTCTAACCACTGGGTGCCCTGGATTTCCCTAGCACTGAGCACAACATTCTGCTGGCACAAGTGGTTTTTAAATGCATATTAAGTAATTTGGAGCACAATGAGGCAATATGATGTGATTGAACTCTATCAATCAGCAAATATTTTTTAAATGATGACTAAGTGAAAAAAATTGGGAATAACAAAACCAAAAACAAAGCAATCACTGCCCTCAAGGAACTTACATTCTTTGGGAAATGTAAGGAATGAAAAGACTGCAAAATTTGGAGTCAGAAGATCTAAGTTCAAATCCTGACACTACTCATTATCTTTGTGATTTCTAATGTCTCAGTTTTCTCAATTTGTAAAATAGAGAGGCAATGATAATAGACAGATTGTTGAACTTGGAGTCAAAAAGAACAAAGTTGGAATCCCACTTCAAGTCACTTAACTTCCCTCTTCATCATGTGTTAGTCTTTTCATCTGTGAAATGAGGGAACCCTCAAGCTTCCTTCTAGTTCTGAGTCTATGAGCTAAATAATCTCTAAACCAAATGATCTCTAAGCTAAAGTTCCCCTCCAGCTCTGAGCCTGTGCCTATTAAAACTACTTCCAAGTTTGTCTGTTCTGAATGTAGTTTTCAAGGGAGAGCTGTGGTAATTAACCTTCTGAAATTTCTTGACATAGTGAGGGGTATCATTAGCTATTAATTTATCAATATCTTGTCCTGGAGAGATCTTTGAAATGAATAAAACAATACAAGTACTGTATTCTCACTCATTCCAGAAAATAGTAATCAATAAATGACAGTCTAGACTGTCAAGTCTACTCATTAACCCTATTTGAGGAGGGAACCGGGCAGCTAATTCCTGCCCAGAACAACAGACACAAGACCAAAAAACAGAGACTGCCTTTGTTTTCATTGTACACGACTTGTGCCCTGATGCCTTTGTATGGCTTAACGAGAAAAGGGATCATAGAAGACCATTTGTTCTATTCCACTGTCAGCTGGTCAATACTCTGCTCATGACTGAAAGCACTTAAATGCACATTAACAGAGGGAGGGCAGGCAAAATAAACATGTTCTATCCAATTTTCCATCCAAGGTTCATTAGCTGGGTGGTTAATAGCCCTTTCACTCACAGTAGCACCCCCATTCCGACAGGCCTCCAGCCAAGAGAAAAGCCTTCTATAGTGTAAGAATGTGCATGCAATAGGCATTCTATAAACATTCTTTGTAGACATGTATGCATAAATAAGTTGTATGTACTTGTTGAAGTTAATGCAGCCCATGGAGTTAGGTTCAATGACCCTGAGGCAAAGTATGTTCTTGCTTAGATACTTCCCCTATTCAGTGCAACCACCAAGAGAAGGCAGCTGTTAGATGTGGCCAATTATGTCCACAATTTTGCCTGATGGATGCCTAGGATGGAATTTTCCAGGTACTATTTATGTAGGTTGTCCAACACTGTATGCATGTAGCTATATCAGAAACTTTATTTTTTGAGAGCTTATGAAATATGCTTCTATATCCCAAAAAAATGGCTTTGATGTTGGGATGAATATCTCACTCCAATTAAATTGCATAAATTTTACATTTCAGATGAAAACCCCTATCAAGATCCAATTTCATAAATTGATTTTTTTCCCTAATGAGACACCATCAATTACACAGAAATTCTACTAGACTTTTAGGAGCTGACAGCTCATTAGTAAGCTTTTGGGTCCTGCTGAATGAACCACAAAATACTCATACAAACTCGCTTAACTGGGCTTTTCTTGAAAGATATCAAAGAACTCTGGCTATTTTCCTTTGAGTCCCATGTACTTCAAACCCACTGCTGAAAACTTCTTTCACTCTCCCCTAGGCTTCAGGTATTCCCCTCAGCTAATATCCAATCCAATTGAATAAACATTTTAGAACCTACTATGTGCTAAGCTCTATGCTGATCCCTGGAGATCAATTAATAGAAAGGCAGACCTTGCCTTCAAGGTGCTTATAATCCAATGGGAAGTTGAGGAAAAACACACAAAAGGAGGAAGAAAATCCTGGTGGGGAGGGATACCAGGAGGTACCTGGCATGAGACAAGGTATATAGTTTCATAGTGCTAAAACCAGACGGAACAGCAGATGCAGTGTGGAATAAGTGCAATTTCTGCCCTCTATAAAGGAAGAAATTGGAAGAAATCTGATACTACACCCTACAGCCTTCAATAAGAGAGGAAAGGTTGATGGAGGTAGTGTTAATCAAGGCTTGAATTAGCAGCATAGTCATAATAGAGTAATAATATTATAATAGCATAACAATGTAATAATATAATATTAGGATAGCAAGAAGGCTCAATGAATGGACTATAGTTAGGAAGACACTTCTTCGTGAGTTCAAATCTGGCCTCAGACACTCACCAAGTGACCATGAACAAATTTCTTAACTCTACCTCCATTTCCTCATCTATAAAATGAGCTGGAGAAGGAAATGGCAAACCACTCCAGTATCTTTCCCAATAAATTCCAAAATGAGTCCATGAAGAGTCAGAAATGACAGAACAACAATTAAATTAAAAGTGTTGGGCTTAACCCAGGAGCAGCCTCATTCTGTAGAATTGAAACCAAACAGAGCAATAAATGCAGTGGTATCTCTCTTAACTTCTGCTTTGCTGAAGAAGACCTGAACCACAAACAATAAGTTCCCTCATTGTCCTTCTTTTCCATTCCAATATTTCTCTAAATAATTGCCCACATCCATCCCCTTCCCATATTGAACCCTGACTTGTGGCTTGATCCCATCCCACCAGGCTCATATATTTTTCTCCTTTAGTTTTCTTGTCCCTTTCTTTCTCTCAAATTCTACATTCTCCCCCTAGTCACCTACAAACCAATTTCCAACGCCTTCCTATAGCTATGCTCCAGTTTTCCCAGCCTCTAAAAATGATCTACTCTCTTTCTCCCTTGACCAACTGAAGGCAACATCTTCTCTCTGATAAAAAATAGTTTTTCAGGATTTCCCATTTTTGTTCAAATCACCACTATTCTATCAAGTCCCTCCATCTCAAAATTTTAGTGATTTTTTTGACTCCTCTCTCTCTCTCCACTCCCAACTCCCAATCTAATAAGTGTTTAATTTTCTCTTCTCTCTATGACATAGCTTGTTCCTTTACTCTCTTCTCTGGAATCACCCTAGTTCAAGCCCATGTTAATTCCAAGCTAGAATATTGCAGTAATGCTCTGACTAGTCTCCCTGCCTCTAGGCAGTCTCTACCATACACCATCTTATGCACTTCCACTAGATGAAATCACTGAAAGCACAAATCTGGTCACGTAATTCCCCTACTTGACAAGCTTCATTAGCTTCTTCCCTTCTCATGTACAATGCAAACAAATAGCACACAATTAGATGCTTTATTATAAGGAAAAGAACCAAAGGGAAAAAATAGTAAAGTATGGTCTAGTGTAAGGTTGTCAAATTCATCAGTTGGACATTGCCCAGTGCTGGATAAACCAAGTCAAGGTGTAATTGGAAAGTGTTTAACAAAATAAATAAAAATACAGTTCAATTTAGATATTAATTTTTAGGTTTCTGAGTCATTATATGGCCCCCAGAGAATCAGACACCACTGGTACAGTGGATGGAGAATTGCAATCAGAAAACTTGTGTTCAAATTCTGCTCCAATATAATTGGTTCTACAACTATTGGCAAGTTAATAAACTTTGGTGACTTACCACTGCCTACAAAAATGTGTCCCAGACAACTCTAAAGACTATACATTATAAAAAGATGATGACCAACATCAGCAGATGAACATTTAATATTCACTATATTGATAAAAATCATAGTTCTACCTAAAAAAGAGAAAGGGGAGTTTCAAAGCTATCCTGTTCCCTTGAAGTTGGGAGTTGGGAGGAGAAAAAAAACTTTCAAGTTCTGCACCCTCAGTTTAAAAAGGAAAAAACTGAGACTCAGTGAAGAGAAATGACATTTATAAGGTCATTCAAAGTCTGATTTCAATGCAATTTCTCTGACCTCCAAATCCAATGTACTTTCCATTACACCACAACATTCCTATTCTATCCCTTCCTGTATGTGTTCAATCTACCCTTTTTCTCCACCTGGTACAATAGGAGTACTATTCTAAAGTCAGAGGATATGAGTTCAAATCCTACCACCTCTCCTCACCAATATATGTAACCTCAAGCAAGTCACAATCTCTCTGGGTGCTGGTCTCCTGATCCATTAAAAAAAATCATCTCTAAAGTCCTCTTCCACTTCTAGTTTTTTCAATTATTAGATCCTACTGCCTTGCTCTAGGAAACCCTCCATTACTCTGGTATGAATGTATCTCTTTCTTTCATTCCTCTAATCTTCCCCTGCATGCTCTAACTCACTCTCAATGTGTTCAGGGTCCCAGTCTTTTCCAGCCATTCTTTACTCACTTCTCCTATCCCAGCTCCTATTCAGCCTCCTCATACAGATAGCCGGTGCCTCTGTACAATCCATCCTCCATGGCTATAGATGACCTCACTATCATATACAACATCCCAAAGAGATTTATCCCTTTTCCAATCCCCAACAAAATTTACTTTGCTCTCTCTCCTTCCCCAAACACAATTACTTAGTAAAATATATGTTTTATCTCTCAATTTGACTGCATATTCTAAGAAAAGGGAATTAATCTCAACTAAGTTTTCCTAAACTCTTCTAGCACCCAGCAAGGTGCTATCTACACAAAGTAGATAAGTGCTTAGTTAATGTTTAGTGAATTAAGAGAATAGCAGGTACTAATAAATCTCTATGCTTCATCCTTCGTGTTACATATATGTACATATGTACACATATTGACTCAGTATATAAATGCAAACTATGTATGTACATACACATATATTACATACATATATATTTTATCTGTATAACTAGAGGGCAGCTAAGTGGCACAGTGGATAGAGCACTGAGCCTGGAGTCGGGAAGACTCCTCTTCTCAAATTCAAATCTGGCCTCAAATACTTCTTAGCTATGTGACCCTGGGAAAGTCACTTAACCCTGTTTGCCTCAGTTTGCTCATCTGTAAAATGAACTGGAGAAGGAATGGCAAATCACTTCAGTATCTTTGCCAAGAAAACTCAGAATAAGGTCACAAAGAGTCAAACATGACTAAAAATGCCTGAAATAACAAATGACTGAATAAAAAACAATTAAAAAAACTGAACAAAAACATATTTATCTTATGGTGAATCTTATAGACACCGAAAGGAACAATCCTAATAGGGATAATTTAGACACAATTGCAGGCCACTGGCAAAATATTCCAAGACAGATCTCAGCCTATCTAATCAGGGACTATGAGAGAAAACATAAAAAAAAAAACCAACCCTATATTATGTAGAACCCTTTTTATCATGAAATGGTTTTCTGCAGTGGCAAATATGATATGCTGCATAATTTCCTAATAGTGAGCATTGGTAAACACAGGAAAGACTTATGAGGATAAACTACAGAATCTCCTCCTCTGGAGATTTTTAAGAAATAAATTAGCATCTCATCTGTCTGTATTTGTTTGTGCGTTGAGATCTTCCCAAGATCTTTTAAGTCCTTATTTGCTGAGCTATTTTATGTCAAAGGTTTAGTCATATCATCTGGTCTAGAGACAAACTTAGGCAAGTGTAAAGGCTCCATTGATAGTACCCCAAGCATTAGAATTAGTACATATCTAGAATTCATTTCTATAGTTCCTCTATCATTTCTCCTAAGTCAGATCCCTATTCAGATGTCATTACTTTAATCAATCTGTCCACATTAATATGGGCATTATTTCTGCCATATTGAGGCATTCTTGGCATTATCTTCACATAAATTCTCCATAAATGTTATATACAAAGTTCCCAGGAGTTGGCAGTTGAGGCTGGCTGAGGACCCTTGTGGGGCTGACTGGGTTTGGGGGCTCTCCGACCAAGGAAGAAACATCTTCCTTCTCTGAGATTTGAATGACCAAAAGTTGGAGGAAAGCCAGGCTGAAGGAAAGACTTTTCTTGATGGCTTTGTGAAGAAGAAAGATTTTAAATAGCTGTTGTCCTCCATCTTTCTAACTGTCCATCTCTCTAACTGTCGGAGTCACAGTTGTGACTGGACTACTTTCTCAAACCCTCAAATTCTCCCTCATTTTAGATTAGGGACATCCTCATCCCTCTTACCTCAGTTTCCCAGCCTGTTATCCCAATAAACCCCTTGACTTGAAAAGGAAAAGGAAAAAGTATCTTTATAGTTCACTGGGGGAGGGGGGGGTGAGGGAAGAAGCCAAGGGCTTCAAGAAGAACTGGGAGGAGAGGGTTGGAGAAGGAAGGGAGTGAAGGGAGGAGGAGGTTAAAAAGATATACTGATCCATCAGCCATCAGTAGGGAATCAGTAGGCAAACCCCAGAGCATTCCCCAGAGCAGTTCCCCTGTGTGGCAGCATCCCTGTACTAGTATCCCTCAGCATTTCTCATTCCTACCTCCATTACAACCAAGCCATTTCAGGTAACCCTCTAGCAGTTCTTTAGTAAGCCAGAGTACATCCAGTTAGTTCAACCAGAAACAGTTTCCTCAGTTTACTTTCTATTTCACTGGGGAGAGTAAGTCTTCCAAAGAATCAGAGGAGGGAATGAGGAAAATTAATACTGAATAGTATTCATTTTGATAATAAGAAATAGCCTATTTCCAGACTTGGAATACTCCTAGTCCCCCTGCCACCACCACCCCTTCCCCCAAGACTATCAAACTGGTTGGGATGTTTTGTCTTTTGTTAAGATAGTAAAAGGTTTAAAGCCATGGTGAAAAGATAAATAAATCTATGCTACCAAAGTAGTCATATAGTAGGCAAAAAGGTAGTACAATGGATAGATCACTGGATCTGAAGTCAGGAAGCCCTGAGTTTAAATCCAGACTTGGACACTTTCTAGCTGTGTGACCTTGGATAAGTCACTTTAACTTTGCTGACCCCATTTTCTCAATTGTAAAATGAGACTTTTAATAGTACCTACCTCTAGAGATGGGAGGTCCTGGGTTCAAACCTTGTCTCAGACACATCTCAGCTGTGTGACCCTGGACAAGTCACTTAACCCCCATTGCCTAGCCCTTACCACTCTTCTGCCTTGGAACCAATACGCAGTATGATTCTAAGACAGAAGGTAAGAATTAAAAAAAAAAAAAACACTTTAAAAAATAGCACCTACCTCAAAGGCTTATTATGAAGATCCAATAAGATAATATTATAAAGTACTTAGCACAGTGTCTGTCATAATTAAATGCTAACTATTGTTTTGTTCTTCTTGTTACACATTGTTAAATGTAGCCATGGTACTCACAATGTAGAAACACCAAAGTCTCTGTCTTTAAAACCTTTGCATTCCATCTTAGAATCAATGCTATATATTGGTTCCAAAGCAGAAGAATGTTAAAGTCAAGACAATGGGGGTTAAGTGACTTGCACAGCTAGGAAGTGTCTGAGGTCAAATTTGAACCCAGGACTTCCTGCCTCTGAGTCTACTTCTCAATTACCTGAGCCACCTACCTTTCCCTCCTGTTTTCATTGTTTTGTTTTTAACTCTTACCTTCCATCTTGGAGTCAATACTGTGTATTGATTCCAAGGCAAAAGAGTGGTAAGGGCTAGGCAGTGGGCGTTAAGTGACTTGCCCAGCTAGGAAGTATCTGAGGCCAGATTTGAACCTGGGACTTCCCATCTCTAGGCCTGGCTCTCAATCCACTGAGACACCTAGCTGCCCTCAACAATGTCTCTTAATGGTGGTTTCATATGCTGCCCCCTGCTTCTCTCTACAGAGTTTTGTATCTCTGTTCTTACAGAGATATATTTATTAGATATTAATCTGTTAGATTAGACAACATCTCCCTGATGAACGTTGAGTCTCCACTCTTCAATAGACTTCACATCTCTTCTGGATACCTCTGATCTCCAGTTTCAGTGCTCACTAATCTGCTCTTTTCTTCCATGTGGTTGTGGCCATTAGTTCTTCAGCCTTTTCAGGTCTTTGGCTTCTCCCTGCTATCATCTCTTGTTGCTGGGGAGCCTCTTTGGGTCATCTCCTTTTCTCTGCTATCACCTTCTGAGGTGCCGCTGCTAATTAGCTTCTCCCTTGTAAAGAGATGGTAAATTATTTAATCCACACAGACTATTTCCCAGGGGCTACAATAGCTAAAGTCAATCAAGCATTCAGAAAAAAAAAAGTCTTCAGCCTAAGATTAAGTCTGTTCTTTTAAGAGATACTTCTGTTGCTTGAAGTCTTTGACCCAGCCAGCTATCTCACTGAAGGTTATAAACTTCCTTTTCACTCTTCTCAAATTCTCCATCATAAGTCTGTGTCCAAACAAAACCATAAAGGGGTTCTATAGACCTGGATTGATTGAGATTCCTCTCAGCTCACATCATGCTCCTGGTTGCCCTGCAAATCATCCTGGGGATAGGAACAAAATCTAGATGAGGCTTTTAGCCCCTGCTGTAGCTCCTTTGTTCTAAATCCCAACTGTTATTTTGCATTCATGTCTGCAAATTTGCTGGGCTTTGTTTTACACTGGAATAGAGAATTCCTGGAGAGAAAACTCCCCTTCACAATGTGGCTCTTCAACTTAGAGTCTCACAGCTTGAGGACACTGAGAACTCAAAACACTTTACCAAGAGATCACCTAGCCCAGTTGTATCAAAGATGAGACAAACTCAGCTCTTTCAGACTTAGAGGCTAGCTCTCATTCTATCAATATATCAACAAGTACTTATTAGATGACTATTACCTTTGTTTGGGGCAACTAGATGGTTCAGAAGATAGAGAGCTTAGATATGGGAGGTCCTGGGTTCAATTCTAAGCTTAGACACTTCCTAGCTATGTGACCCTAGGCAAGTCACTTAATCCCCATTGCCTAGCCTTTACCATTCCTCTGCCTTGGAATCAATACTTAGTATTGATTTTAAGACAGAAAGTAAGGACGTATAGAGAAAGAACTGTTGGAATAGAAATGCAGAAGAAAAACATATGATTTATCACTTGTTTATATGGGTATATGATTTGGGATTTGGGTTTTAAAAGATTATTATGAAAATCAATAATACGGAAATAGATTTTTGAGTGATAATATATGTATATCCCAGTGGAATTGCTTGACAGCTCCTGAAAGGGGGAGGGTAGAGGAGAAGGAGACAACATGAATCAAGTCACTATGGAAAAATATTTTTAAATGAAATATAAATAAAATAAAGTAAAATAAAATATAGAAGGTACGGGTTTTTTTTTTAATTAAAATTAAGACACAACTAGGTTGCTCAGTGGATAAAGCAGCAGGCCTATAGTTGGGAGAACCTGAGTTCAAATCTAAATTCTAAAAATTATAAGCAGAAAACTATAAAAATACTTAGCAATGAATTGTTGATTTTAAACTGATTTGATACTCTGCTTGCTGTGCTTTCAAAGTTCTTCAGTTTATATTAGTGAAGTGAAGCTCATAAGTGAACTTCTCTTCAGGGCCAGATGCAAGGACACTAAAGAGATTCTTGTTATAAAAAATAAACTATTTATTGAGAAGATAAGGATAAAAAAAGAATTTCTAACTCTAAGGGATTCTAACTCCACCCAAATAAAACCCCCTGGTTCCACAAGGAACCGCTTCTCCAGTTTCCACAGGCTACATGGATCCTTTCTGATCCGACTAACCCAAATTTTCCCTATTTCCACAATAAACTAACACTATATTATCCTTATAAGAAGTATATAATTATTAACTTTGTCTCCAAGTCATTAAAAAAAAAAGGCCAGGCTAACATGTCAGCAAAGGAAAGTAGTGAATGCTGGAGGGGATGTGGCAAAGTAGGGACATTAATTCATTGCTGGTGGAGTTGTGAACTGATCCAACAGTTCTGGAGGGCAATTTGGAACTATGCCCAAAAGGTGATAAAAGACTGTCTGCCCTTTGATCCAGCTATAGCACTGCTGGGTTTGTACCCCAAAGACATAATAAGGAAAAAGACTTGTACAAGAATATTCATAGCTGCACTCTTTGTGGTGGCCAAAAATTGGAAAACGAGGGGATGCCCTTCAGTTGGAGAATGGCTGAACAAATTGTGGTATATGTTGATGATGGAATACTATTGTGATAAAAGGAATAATAAAGTAGAGGAATTCCATGGAGACTGGAACAACTTCCAAGAAGTGATGCAGAGCGAAAGGAGCAGAACCAGGAAATCATTATACACAGAGACTGATACATTGTGGTACAATCGAAGGTAATGGACTTCTCCATTGGTGTCAATGCAATGTCCCTAAACAATATGCAGAGATCTAAAAAATACTATCCACAAGCAGAGGATAAACTGTGGGAGTAAAAACAATGAGGAAAAGCAACTGCTTGACTACAGGGGTGGAGGTGATATGACTGAGGAGAGACTCTAAATGAGCACTCTAATGCAAATACCAACAACATGGAAATGGGTTCGAAACAAGAACACATGTGATACCCAGTGGAATCGTGCGTCAGCTATGGGAGAGGGAGAGGTGGGGGGGGGGGGGGGGGAAGGAAGGTGATCTTTGTTTCCAGTGAATAATGTTTGGAAATGACCACATAAAATAATGTTTAAAGTGGGGGAAAAAAAAGATAAATCAAATGAACCTTTAAAAAAATGTACTGTTTCCTAGACATAACCTTCTTCTGTTGTGATTTTGATCCAAAATAATAATAATAAATAAATAAATAAATACTTTTAAACAAAAACAAATCTCCTAGTAGTGGCATTGCAGGATCAAAGGGTATACTCAGTTTTAAATCCCTTTTGGCATGGTTACAAATCGCACTCCGGAGTGGTTGTGTCAGTTCACAATTCTACCAATGGGGCATTGGTGTACCAATTTTCCCTCATCCCCTTCAGCATCTATTATTTTCCTCTTATATCATGTTACTCAATCTAATTAGGTATGAGATGGTCTCCCAGAGTTGTTTTGATTTGAATTTCTCTAATCAAGGGTAATTTAGACCATGTTTTCATGTGATAATATATAGTCTTGATTTCTTCATCTGAAAACTGCCAGTGGTCAATTGGGGAATAATTTGTAGTGTTATAAATTTGACTCCGTTTTCCATATATTTGATAAACAGTATTTTTTTTAGAGATACTTGCTGCAAAATAAAAATTCTCAGCTTTCTCCTTCTAAAAATAAAAAAAAAAACAAAAAAGGCCAGCTGACTGAGCCTCAGCAAAATTCAAGTTTGGACTCTGAGCTTCAGAAGACTCAGTCAAAACCAAAGACCAGATCATTCTTTGTTCTTCTCAAATATAAAAACAATTTATAAAACAGCAATAGACTAGTGTTTCCTAAGTTGGAAAAAGGAAAGCACTTAGCTCCTTCAGGTTTTTCCCTTCTTTCCTTTTACCTCAGACAGTGAGGAGAGGGAGAAAAGAAAATGTCACCTGTTCCCAGAATTCCAAGAGAGAGTAATTCTCTGAGAACAATTGCCATAGAAAAAACATTACCCCTCCCACACATTATCAACATTTGAAATTGATACTCTGTCTCAACTCTGTTTCAAACCCCAATTCTTTCTCAAGTCAGCTTCTTCACTTCTTATCTCTAAACTAATATGACAAGACCCAATTTCTAATATTATCCTTATGGACCTCAGATATTTTCTAGCTGTGTGACCATGGGCAAGTCATTTAACCTCCATTGCCTAGCCTTTCCTACACTTCTGCCTTGGAACTAAGACACAGTATTGATTCTATGACAGAAGGTATTGCTCTTCTGTCTTAGAATTAATACTAAGACAGAAGTTAATAATTCTTTTTAAATGATTATTAAATGTCAAGCTCCTATTAGGCACAGAAGATACAAATATAAAAGTGAGATAGGCCCACCTCAAGGAACTTACATTATATTGGGAGGATAAAAAATGTTTCCAAAGAGCCCAAGACACATGCAAGATAAATATATCCTTTCCAATATACGTGTAATTAATATGTCTATACATAAAATGTCTCTCTCATGAAATATTTCATTTCAAAGAAAAGTATCATATTTAAAAATAACTTTCAAAGTCCTAAGAACTCTCTCACCAACCATTACACAAATGCACTATCTGCTGTTAAAATTCAAAAAAAGAAGTGTTGACCTTGCCTGTTGCAGGAACCCATCTAAATGACTAATATTTCAAGAACCTTGTTAATTCTATTGTTTGGCAGGGTTTTGCCCAGGAAGCCCAGAATAGCTGTACTAATTTGTCAATTAACATTGAAAAAGAAAGGCACTGTGGTGAAAAGAGTATTAAATTGAAACCCAGATCACCTTAGTTCATGTCTTGCCTGGCAACTTATCAAGTGTTTGACCTTAGGCAAGGCATTTTATCTCTCTGAACCTCAGTTGTCTCATTCATAAAATGAGAGTAATCAAACATGTATCACAGAACCCATAAAGTCCTGAAGAGTAAGTGAGATCATTCTATTTGGTAAACATTTATTAAGCATCTATTAAGCACCTAAGCATCTTTTAGGGGATTATACTAGATGCTGAGTGAGACACAAACATGAAACAAGAAGTAATCCTTGTTGTTAAATAACTTACAGTCCAATGAGAAAGGATTTGTAGGAGTTCAGAGGCTTTCTGTATAAGTTAGAAAGCAGTAAGTGCAAATAAGAAGGCTTTGCGAAATCCAAGAAGATAAATTATTTCCAAATTTGGTGTATTAGGAGAGACTTCATGAAGGAAATGGCATGTGAATCAAGCCTTAAAGGAAGGAAGAGAATGCAACATGTAAAGAAGGGGTAGGGAAAAAACCAATACAGAAAATCTACCACCAATAGAATATAAGCTCCTTAACTTAGAGTATTGTTTTGGTTTTGCCTTTCTAACTCCAGTACCTAGTACTTTGCTTTTTTGTTCAGGAGAATCTGACTTTTCCTGATTCTATTTGGGGCTTTCTTAGCAAAAATACTGCACTGGTTTGCCCTTTCCTTCTTCTACATTCCTACATGTGGGGAAACTGAGGCAAACAGGGTTAAGTGACTTGCCCAGGGTCACAGAGGTAGTAAGTATCTGAGGCCAGATTTGATCTCAGAAAGTTAGGTCTTCTTGACCTCATGCCTGACACTCTATCCACTGCACTGCCTCGCTGACCCTACCAAATAAAATGCCTTCTAGAGTTCCCTTAATCTTGTTGGCCTCAGCTTCATCATCTAAAAAATGAGCTGAAGAAGGAAACAGCAAATCATCCAGTGTCTCTGCCAAGAAAACTCCAAATGAGTCACAAAGAGTTGACTGAACAACAACCTTGCATAATCTTGTAGTATATACTTAATAAATATTTATTGAATCCAATATAGAATATAATCTGGAGGCAATGCAAGATTACTGAGAATTTTAAAGTAAGGATGATGAGAGGAGAGGAGTACATTAAGACACAGACATTGATAAAAACGTGCCCACAGCCTTAGAAGCTCAAATACAACCAACAACACTGGCATTCACTAATGCACACCTGGGGTACAGAGGTGCCTTGCACAATGGCATGCACTCTACCACCCCCCCTCAACAGTTATAGATTTCATGAATTGTTGCCACCATCTTCTCCTCCTATTGCTGTCCAGTCATTTTGCTGCCACCACCTACTTACTCTCCTGGTCTCTATAGGAATGAGATGGTTTAACCACAGACTAGGCTTTAAGGAATATCTTCTAGATCAATAACAAAAGAAAACCCAGTAGCTAAACAAGATAGAGGATATCAACCATGATAGGTTGCTGTCCAACCACGTACTCAAGGATCCAGATCTAGGCAGGAGAAGAAGCCATTTGGTGGGGTAGATGGAGTATGAATAGAATAAAGGGGAAGAGGCTAGATAAAAAAATGTATACCAAAGAAAAAATATACACTGAGTATGAAAATATAGGAAGCTTATTCCCATAGCTTCCAGCCAGAATTACTTACACAAATTTAATAAAGTACTTACACAATCCCAAGATTTTTCTGTTACTACATTGCTATATTTTTTCTCTCCCCTAATATCAGACACAAGTGCATTTTTCAAACCCTTTCCTCTATGAGTGCCACAAAAATCCAGAGCCTAGGGTATATTTTTTAATGTCCCAGAACATATATCCTGCCCACTTTGAGCCTTTGGGATGGTTTATCTTTGTAAACTTTCCAAAAACTTTGATCTAGATGTGGTAGTTCTCATGGAAGATGTCCAATGGGAACAGAGTTAGGCAGTCTGTACAACCTTTGAAGGCATTCTGGAGTTTCCCACATTAGCTTTCTCTCTCCTTTCTTTCTCAGATCCTTCTTCTTGCTTCTCTATCAACCTGCTCCATTCCTCAGGACTGCCAGGGTTTAAAGAGGTAGGTGATCTACCTTTGAGTACTTGTTCCTTGTCACAAAAAAATAGACAAGATGACACATAGAATGGGGCCTAGGGTATGCCTCTCCTAGCAGAGAAAAACATTTAGTCTGGTGAATAAATGAGTGGGGGCTATCCCAAGAAAAGGACTGTCCTAAATGTGATGTTCAAATGAGAATTTTTGTTAAAATGGGAATTCCAGAGTTAGGGGCCCTAAGGGAGGTTAAAGGAGAGGAGGCTAGAAGCTGGACATGGGAGGGATATTTCAGTCATTAGTTGTCTTTGTTATGTAGAATAAAACTAACTAGATAAAGAACTAGAAAAAATGAAACTATAGCCCAATATTCAGTTAACCCAACCACCTTGAAAAGGACTTCTGAGAAAACTGGAAAGCAATTTGACAGAAATTAACTTAAACCAGGATGCCATACAACATGCCTCCTTAAGATTCAAGCAGATATGTAACCTGAATATAAAAGTGCACATCAGAGAGAACCTGCTCAGCTCCAACCAGTACACAGAGAAGCAGACTGGGTACCTTTTCATCTCTGTCCTCGTGAACTCCAACAGCGAGCTCATTTGCCTGATCAAGAATGGCCTGGCAAGCCGGAACCCCACCTTCATGGGCCTGGCTCTGGACTGCATCGCCAACGTGGGCAGCCAGGAGATGGCGAAGCCTTTGCTGGAGAAATCCCCAAAATCCTCGTGGCTTGAGATACCATGGATAGTGTCAACCTGAGTGGGGCCCTGTGCTTGCTGCGCTAGTATAGAACGTCCCGGGACCTCGTGCCCACGGGCAACTGGACTTCTCCTGTTGTGCACCTCTCAACGACCAGCACCTGGGTGTCGTGACTGCCGCCACCAGCCTCATCACCACGCTGGCCCAGAAGAACCCAGAAGACTTCAAGATATCTAGTTCAAGAGAATAAAGGAAGGAAGTAACTTTCACAGCTATGAATATAGGTAGAATTATTAACCAAAGGAGACTTAAGAGATTTTCATAAATAACATGGGATCATTTAAGTTACTTATAGTATATACTTAAAATATTGTCTATAGAACAATAGACTCATTATCCTGAGTTCAAAACAGCCTAAGACACTGTGTGACCTAGCTGTGTGACTCTAAACAGATCACTTAACCTTGTTTTTCTCAGTTTACTTTTCTGCCAAATGGACTGTAAAAGGAATTGAAAGCTATTTCAGTCTCTTTGCCAAGAAAATCCCAAATGAAGTCATAAAGAATCAGACAAGACTAAAAAAATGACTGAACAACAACAAAAAATTGTATAAGCCTTTGCATAAACAAAATCAACACAGAAAAAAACAAAAGAGAAACTGTCCAGTGGAAGAGAGGGAGAAAATCTTTGTGTCAAATATCACTGATTAAAATCTGATATCCAAGCAGGAATTAACACAAATATATAAAAAAAAACATTTCTCCATAGTGTAAGCAATCAAAAAATATACTCAAATATTTTAATTGTAAAATTGCAATGGAAATATGAAAATATGTACCAAATTATTACTAATAAAAGAAATTAAAGCAGCTTTGAGTTTTCACCTTGGACCCTTCAAAATGGCAAAGAACCAAAAAAACTGAAACAAGCAATTTTAAGAGAGCTACAGGAAAATTGCCACACAAAAAAACATTGTTGACAGAATTGTGAATTGGGTCAAACATATTGAAAACCAACTTGGAATTATGGAACAAAATTAACTAAAGTCTTCATACCCTCTGACTCGGCAGTCCTACTACCTACTTCCAAGATTATTGATCAAATTAATGAATGAGTCAACTGTGACTTGGTCCAAAACCAGAGAGAAGATTGAAGAAGGAGCAGAAGCCAGAGGCAGTGTTTGAGACAATACAAAAAATTATTTCCATTTTGGTCTTATTGCAGGAGTTTTCACTCCTGCATTTTTTTTCAGAATTATTCATGTTTTCCCTCAGTAGTCTTCTCATTGAAGGTGCTTGCCTTATTATCCTAAGTTCTAATAGACTATCAGCAGCTTAGCTCTCATCCTCCAAGAATCTTCTGTATCATTGTCAGACAGCAGTGCCATATAAGATAGCATGGATAGAAGTAAAATCTGGATAGAAGTAGAATCAGATTCCTACTTCAGAGACATGGAAACTGTTTCTTCTAGTTCCTCTTTGTGTGATCATCCTCTGAGCCCACGATGCTGAGAGCTGAGCTTTTGATAAACAGAATCTTCTCTACTCCCCTTCAACATTTACAACTTAGTCCATGAACATATTTATGTCTTGAGGAATGGCCCTGATAGCCTTCATGGATACAAAGCTATGAAAATATGCCTATACTTTATTTTTTTAACATTATTTTATTTGGTCATTTCCAAACATTATTCACTGGAAACAAAGATCATTTTCTCCCCCACACACCACTATACCATAGCCCACACACGATTCCGCTGGGTATCACAAGTGTTCTTGATTAGAACCCATTTCCATGTTGTTGGTATTTGCATTAGAGTGTTCATTTAGAGTCTCTCCTCAGTCATATCACCTCCACCCCTGTAGTCAAGCAGTTGCTTTTCCTCATTGTTTTTACTCCCACAGTTTATCCTCTGCTTGTGGATAGTATTTTTCAGATCCCTGCATATTGTTTAGGGACATTGCATTGACACCAATGGAGAAGTCCATTACCTTCGATTCTACCACAATGTATCAGTCTCTGTGTACAATGTTTTCCTGGTTCTGCTCCTTTCACTCTGCATCACTTCCAGGAGGTTGTTCCAGTCTCCATGGAATTCCTCCACTTTATTATTCCTTTTATCACAATAGTATTCCATCATCAACATATACCACAATTTGTTCAGCCATTCTCCAACTGAAGGGCATCCCCTCATTTTCCAATTTTTGGCCACCACAAAAAGTGCTGCTATGAATATTCTTGTACAAGTCTTTTTCCTTATTATCCTTTTGGGGTACAAGCCCAGCAGTGCTATGGCTGGATCATAGGGCAGATATTCTTTTATCGCCCTTGGGGCATAGATCCAAATTGCCCTCCAGAATGGTTGGATCAGTTCACAACCCCACAAGCAGTGGATTAGTGTCCCTACTTTGCCACATCCCATCCAGCATTCATTACTTTCCTTTGCTGTCATGTTAGCCAATCTGCTAGGTGTGAGGTGATACCTCAGAGTTGTTTTAATTTGCATCTCTCTGATTATAAGAGATTGAGAACACTTTCTCATCTGCCTATTAATAGTTTTGATTTCTTTATCTGAAAACTGCCTATTCATATCCCTTGCCCATTTATCAATTGGATAATGGCTTGATTTTTTGTACAATTGATTTAGCTCTTTGTAAATTTGGGTAATTGAACCTTTGTCTGAGTTTTTTTTATGAGAATTGTTTCCCAATTTGTTGCTGTCCTTCTGATTTTGGTTACATTGTTTTGTTTGTACAAAAGCTTTTTAATTTGATGTAGTCGAAATTATTTATTTTGCATTTTGTGACTCTTTCAAAGTCTTGCTTGGTTTTAAAATCCTTCCCTTCCCAAAGGTCTGACATGTATACTATTCTGTGTTCGCCTAATTTTCTTATAGTTTCCTTCTTTATGTTCAAGTCATTCACCTATTTTGAATTTATCTTGGTGTAGGGTGTGAGGTGTTGATCTAAACCTAATCTTTCCCACACTGTCTTCCAATTTTCCCAGCAGTTTTTATGAAATAGTGGATTTTTGTCCCAAAACCTGGGGTCTTTGGGTTTGTCAAAGACTGCCTTTCTGAGTCTATTCCACTGATCCTCCTTTCTGTCTCTTACCAGTACCAAATTGTTTTGATGACCGCTGCTTTATAATATAGTCTAAGATCTGGGACTGTAAGGCCCCCTTCCTTTATTTTTTTTTTCATTATTTCCCTGGATATCCTTGATACTTTGTTCTTCCAAATGAGCTTTGTTATGGTTTTTTCTAAATGAGTAAAAAAAAAATTTGGAAGTTCAATGGGTATGGCAATAAATAAATAAATAAGTTTGGGTAGGATGGTCATTTTTATTATATTGGCTCATCCTACCCATAAGCAGTTAATGTTTTTCCAATTGTTCAAGTCTAGTTTTAGTTGTATGGAGAGTGTTTTGTAGTTGTGTTCATATAGTTCCTGTGTTTGTCTCAGGAGAGAGATTCCTAAGTATTTTATTTTGTCTAAGGTGATTTTGAATGGGATTTCTCTTTCTAGTTCGTGCTGCTGAGCTGTGTTGGAAATATATAGAAATGCTGATGACTTATGTGGGTTTATTTTGTATCCTGCAACTTTGCTAAAGTTCTTGATTATTTCGATTAGCTTTTTTGTTGAATCTCTAGGATTCTTTAAGTAGACCACCATGTCATCTGCAAAGAGTAATAATTTGGTCTCCTCCTTGCCTATTTTAATGCCTTCAATTTCCTTTTCTTCTCTAATTGCTACTGCTAGTGTTTCTAGCACAATGTCAAATAATAGAGGTGATAATGGGCATCCTTGTTTCACTCCTGATCTTATTGGGAATGCATCTAGTTTATCCCCATTGCAGATGATAGTAGTTGCTGGTTTTTTATATATACTGTTTATTATTATTAGGAATGACCCTTCTAGTCCTATGCTTTCTAGTGTTTTTAATAGGAACGTTATATTTTATCAAAGGCTTTTTCGGTGTCTATTGAAATAATCATGTGATTTTTGTCGGTTTGCTTGTTGATGTGGTCAATTATGTGGATAGTTTTCCTAATATTGAACTCCAGTGCGCAGGGTTCTCCCATGAAACCACCCTAAGAGGTCATTTCCTAGCAGTCTTTAGATCCCAAGGACCCCGGTGTACCCCCCCCCCAGACAGAGACGTTCCTCACTCACTCACTGTCCCAGTGAGCACTCTGATCCCCTACTCTGTGTTCAGTGGGGGAGGTGAGGGGGTGGAAGGGCAACTCAGTTCACATTTTTGTGCAAGCTTTTCCTCCTTCTTATAGTGTGGCAATGTTCAAACCCCACATACCTTCGTTTCTGTGGGGTACTGGAAATTCCCTCCGTTCTTCCAAAGATGATTTTTATGCTCTTTTGAGGTAGTCTATTTCATTCGGTGCCAGGGAGAGGAAGCAATTTGTGTCTAGATTGCAGCCATGTTTACCTGGAAGTTCCAATATGGCTATACTTTAAGTTTTCCATGTTTCAACTTATGTTCAACCCACTTCTTGAAATATAGCAGCCAATGCTTTCAAAAAATCCTAGCTCACTTGTTTCTATTACCATGACAACAGGCATCTATCTCTGAATGTCCAAGACAGCCTTACTGAGACACAAATATGAATCCCAGCTCATTCGAGAAAGAGATTTTCCATGATATGATTCTTCCGGTTATCACAGAATCCTCAAAGTGATGGTGGTTCATGACTAATGAATCCAGATTATTCTCAATGTCTAAATTATAGCCTGGCACCAGACACACTGAGCCTGATTCTCCCATCTGATGGGAAGCAGGAAGTAAAGAAGTCCATAATCAGTCAGAAACTAATAGAGATACTCTGGTCTACTTCCACAGGTTTAGGCAACTCTTTCCAGCATAAACACTGTGATTCTTCACAAAGTCCCAGGGTAGATGCTGATGCATTTCTGGTGGAGTTGTGAGTTGATCCAACCATTCTAGATGGCAATTTGAAATTATGCCCAAAGGGCTCTAAAAGAATGCTTGCCCTTTGATCCAGTCATACTACTGCAGGGTTTGTACCCCAAAGAGATAATAAGGAAAAAGAGTTGTACAAAAACATTTATAGTTGTGTTCTTTGTGGTGAATGATTGAGGAATGGGTGAACAAATTGTGGTACCTGTTGGTGATGGAATATTATTGTGCTCAAAGGAATAATGAACTGGAGGAATTCCATGTGAACTAGAACAGCCTCCAGGAATTCATGCAGAATGAAAGGAGCAGAACCAGGAGAACATTATACACAGAGACTGATATACTGTGGCACAATCAAATGCAATGGGCTCCTCTACTAGCAGCAATGCAATGACCCAGGACAATTCTGAGGGGCTTATGAGAAAGAATGCTATCCACATCCAGAGGAAGAACTGTGGGAGTAGAAACACAGGAAAAAAAACTGCTTGATCACATGTTTCAATGGAGATATTACTGGGGATATAGACTCTAAACAATCACTCTATATTGCAAATAATAATATGGAAAGAGGTCTTGTTCAGTGTTATATGTAAAACCCAATGGAATTGCTCATTGGCTATAGGAGTGAGGAGGGAGGAAGGAAGGGAAAGAACATGAATCATGTAACCATGGAAAAATATTCTAAATTAATTAATTAAACTTTTTTTAAGTCCAAAAGTTTAATGACCTCAAAATTAAGCACAGCTAGAGGTTTTTTTTGCGGGGAGGGGGAGACACATTAGACCCATACTAGTAGCAATTTCAAAGTTGGCATGGCAAGTGTTGTAGGACTCTCTGACAACCAAATTTTGTTTCAATAACTTGGAAGTGTGTTTGTTAAAGGTCTTCTCTAGCTATGAGAATAACAACATGGAGTACTATTGTGGAATAGCTATTGAGTTGGAGTTAGGAAAATATGAATTTGAATTCCACTTGTGGCACTAACTCTATGACTCTGTGCAAGTTACTTCTTTCCTTCCCTGGCTTCTACTCCACTATACATGCAACTTCCTAACCGAGGTGTGTGAATTTGTTTTGTTTAATTTTTTGATGAGTTTTTCAATATAACTGGATCCTTTGTAATTTTATTTTACATCTTTGTTTATAAATGTAATACATTTAACATTTTTCCTGAGAAGTGGTCTATAGGCTTTGTCAGGTTGTCAAAAGGGTCTATGATTCAAAAATATGAAGAACCCCTAACCAATGAGAATGCAAGTTCCTTGAAGGAAGAGATTATCTTCAATTCTGATTTTTCTCTCTAGCAGTTTGCATAGTGATTGTTGTTGTTGACCTGTTTCAGTTGTGTGTGATTCTTTGAAGTCCCATTTGGGGTTTTCTTGGCAAAGATACTGGAGTGATTTGCCATTTCCTTCTCCAGCTCATTTTACAGATGAGGAAACTGAGGCAAACAGGATTAATTAAATGACTTGTCCACACAGCTAGTGTCTGAGGCCAGATTTGAACTTAGACCTTCCTAATTCTGAGTCTGGTTCTATCTACTGTGCTACCTAGCTGCACAACATAGTGCTTAGCACTGGGTAAATAGTTAACAAATGCTAAATCTAAGCTATTAACCCTTAAAACTGCATTAAGACTTTTGAGACACTCTGTATAACCAAAAATTCCCTTCACTATGTATCAAAAAACTCCCCTATAATACTCATCTGGCCTTTGCTGGAAGAGAACAGGAAACTCACTCTAATTTTGGATAGCTCTCATTGTTGGAAAATGTTCTCATGGATTAAGAAAAATCATCCTATTGGCAACCAACCCTTTGGTCTTGGTTCTCCACTCTGGAAGCCAAAAAAGACATATATCATTCCTCTTCCACAAATACTAGAGCTCAATAACATCTTTTCAAATACTTTTTAAAATCTTATATATCACCCTCAGGTCTTCTCTTCTCTAGCCTATATATCCCTTCAGTTACTTCAGTGGACCCCCATGTGAAAAGCTTTGTTTTGTCAGTCTAGTTAGCCTCCTCTGGACTCATGAAAATTTGTCAATGACCTTCTTGAAAAATGGTGCCTGCCTTTGATCCAGCCCTACCACTATACCCCAAAGAGATAATAGGGAAAAATACTTATACAAAAAATATTTATAGCCGCACTCTGTGGTGGCAAAAAAAAAATTTGGAAAATGAGGGGGGTGTCCATTGATTTGAGAATGGCTGAACAAATTGTGATATATGCTAGTGATGGAATACTATTATACAGGAATGAATAATGAACTGGAGGAATTCCATGTGAATTGCAACAACCTCCAGGAATTGATGCAGAGTGAGAGGAGCAGAACCAGGAGAACATTATACACAGAGGCTGATACACTGTGGTACAATCAAATGTAATGGACTTCTCTGCTAGCAGCAATGCAATGATCCAGGACAATTCTGAGGGACTTATGAGAAAGAATTTTATCCACATCCAGAGAAAGAACTATGGAACCAGAAATGCAGAAGAAAAACTTATGATCAATCATGTAGTTCTATAGGTATGTGATTGGGGTTTTGATGTTAAAATATCACTCTACTGCAAATATGAATAACATGGAAATGGGTTTTGAATGATGTGGAAAGGAAAACTAAAGCAAGTTTTGGACTTTCTGCCAATCAGGTGGAACAAACAGCAGTTGGAATATTAGAGAGAAGATATTTATAAGAATGACAGTTGGTGGGGGGAGGGGCAACTGAGAGTGGCAGTTGGTCTCATGTCTGTCTTCTGTCCTGGCCCTGGAGCTGGAAGGAGCCTCTCTCCCTGTCTCTGGATAAAATTTCCTCTATTCCTGATTTTCCCAACTGTGTGCTCTACCTGGATTCTTGTGATCCTATCATGGGACAAAAGGACTTAATGGAAGCAGTTTGAACTGTAAGGCCAGTCTTTAGGGGTGTCAGCCCAAAGAGACAGGCCCAACCAGCTCTTAAGATCAGAACTTTTCTTCCTCTTGCTGTCTACTGCTAAGACTTTGAACTTAAGAAAACTAGCACAGATTATCATAGACAGTAATAAAAGAAACCCTCTACCAGCCTGTGAGGCCTGCCTTCTGCTCAAAAGCTGAGAGAGACTCAAACCCAATCTAGGGAAATTCTGATTCCCTCTTTCCTGATACCTCCCCAATCCAAACTTGTTATTAAAATTCATCTTTATTTAAATAATAGCAATCAGATAAGAGGACTATCATTTCAGGGAACATAGAGGGAGCTGAACCTCAGGACAGCCATTCAACCATAGACCATCCTTATTGGTCCCCTGCTGGGTGACCTTGGTCTGGAGGGAGGCTTGTCCCACAGGAAGGTCCGTTCTTACCTGCTCTGGGGTATCTTCAACATCAATCCATAGAGAAGACATCCCCCCAGGCTATCATAAGAGGTCCATTTAACTATGCACAAAGGGCGATAAAAGAATGTCTACCCTTTGATCCAGCCATAGCACTGCTGGGTTTGTACCCCAAAGAGATAATGGACAAAAAGACTGCGCTCTTTGTGGTGGCCAAAAATTGGAAAATGAGGGGATGCCCATCAATTGGGGAATGGCTGAACAAATTGTGGTATATGTTGGTGATGGAATACTATTGTGCTCAAAGGAATAATAAAGTGGAGGATTTCCATGTGAACTGGAACAACCTCCAGGAAGTGATGCAGAGTGAGAGGAGCAGAACCAGGAGAACATTGTACACAGAGACAAACACACTGTGGTATCATCGAACATAATGGACTTCTCCATTAGTGGTGGTGTAATGTCCCTGCACAATCTGCAGGGATCAAGGAGAAAAAAACACTATCCAAAAGCAGAGGACAAACTGAGGGAATAGAAACACCAAGGAAAAGCAACTGCCTGACTACAATGGCTGAGGGGACTTGACAGAGGAAAGACTCGGAGCGAACACTCTGATGCAAATACTAACAACATGGCAATGGGTTCAAGTCAAGAACACATATGATACCAGTGGAATCACACGTCGGCCACGGGGGGTGGGAGGGAGGAAAAGAAAATGATCTTTGTCTTTAATGAAAAATGCATGGAAATGATCAAATAAAATACTATAAAATTAAAAAAAAAACAAAAATAAAAATAAAAAAAATAAGAGGTCCATTTCTCTGGAACCCCATTTTTCAAAAATAGCTTCTTGGCAGGGGCCATCTCTCTCCTTTTACCTCACTGGCAACCATATTCCCTCTCTCTCTTCAACTCCATTCCCTTTTACAAAACCTTCTGTATCCCCTGTTCTTCAATCCCCAACACATTTTCCCTATAAATATTACAATAATTATATATGTATAGCCCAGTGGAACTGCTTGTCACTTCCAAGAGGGGGGAAGGAAGAGAGGTGGGAAAAATCATGAATCATGTAACCATGGAAAATATTCTAAATAAATAAATAAAGAGTACTCCCAGGCCAGTCAATTAAAAAAAAAAAGATGCCTGAAAGGGAACCTCCCTTACTCTGAGTATTACATACCTATTAATGAGATCTACAACCATCTTAGCTTTTTCTAGCTGTCATTTGCTCTACTGAAACATATTGAGAATGTGGTCCACTAAAACCCCTTCATCTTTCTCATACAAATATTATCCAGGCCCACTTTCCCCAATTTATACTTAATGTAAGAATAAGTGCAAGGTCTTATACGACTCCCTAAAAGGCACTAAGCTGTTGTAGAAAGGGTGAGGGACTTGGAATGAGATTGCCCACCCCTGATATTTAATAGCTGGGTGATCATGAGCAAGTCATTTAACATTTGGGAATTTTAGTTTTTTAATTTGTAAAATGGGGAAAGTAATACATATTCTCTACTTTACTGTGTTGCTATGGAGGAAAAAAAAGGCACTTTTCAAGCCTTGGTGTTATATAGAGAAAATGTATTATTATGTGACATGATAACTATCACCACTAAAATTCATCTTATGTTATATTGCCCTAGTCTCATAAGATCTTTGGGGATTGTGCAACAAGTTAACTATCCAGCCCAGATTTATGTCATCTGCAAATTCAGTAAGCATCTCAATAATGTCTTTAGTCAAGTCATTGATTAAAATGGAACGAAACCAAGTAAGATCCCTAGGGATCTCACTAAAGACCTTTCTTAGTTTGAAAATCATTTAGGCATAAATGTGTAGGCACATAATTCTGCACCTTTCCTTCCTTCCCATAGAAAAAGTTAAGCTCAAAATTACTACAGATGTCCCTCGCTATATCATGGTTCACTTATCACAGCTTCACTGTATCACAGGTTTTTAAAATATATATCTAATTCTGTATCACAGAGTTTTTGCTATATTGTGGGATTTTGCAAGTGAATACAGTACTGTATGCAATGGAAATGCAGTAGAGCATACTATTGACTGATAGAATGAAAGGCAAGTAACCACAGCACTGTGTTCTGTATCCTGGGCTGATTGACTCAACAATGGTAGCATTGGTCTGTTTGCTCTCCTGCTACTTCAAGATTTTCACCTATGGTAGGGGTCTCTGGAATATAACTCGGCAATAGGTGAGGGATCACTGTCTTTCCAAAATACTCCCCCACTTTTTATCAACCTCCTCACCTTCCCATTCCCTCAGATTCTAGCCCTTTAATTGGTAAGCAAAAAGAGCTAGTCTTTATACAGATTATTAATGCAGAAGAAAGCTACATAAATTTGTGAATAGAAGAGAGCAGTACCATGAAGCCTCTTCACTCACATTCACACATTATTGACTATACCTTCCCTCGATTCTATGTCATTGCTCTCTCATCCTATCTAGTTATTTCTCCTCCATCAGCTTCACAGGTATATCTTCCTTCTGCCACCTTCTAAATGTGGGTATTCTTTTCTCTTCCCTCTTTACACTCTTTTCCATTTAACAATCTCCTCTTTCCTGGTCTCATTTACCACTTCTATTCAGATAACTTCCCAAATCTGTGGTGCAATGCTAGTGCTAGAGTCAGGAAAACTCCTCTTCCTGAGTTCAAATCTAGCCTCCAGATACTAACTAGATGTGTGGCCCTGGGAAAGTCATTTAATCTTATTTGCCTTAGTTTATTCATCTATAAATGGAGCTAGAGAAGCAAATGACAAATCTTTTCGAGAAAACCCCAAATGAGTCACAGAGATTTTAACACATCTTAAACGACTGAATAACAACAATGAAATCCCAGTTCTAAGATTCACTTCCACATTTTCAGCTGTCTACTGAACACCTTCACCTGAACAATCATAATGCTACCACAAAATCTATGTCAAAAGTCAAAATCATAATTTGGTTCCCCAAAATATTCTTCTCTCCTTGCGCTAGTTTCTGTTGATATCAGAATCCTCCCAAGTATTCAGGCTTTAAACCTCAAGTGTCCATCTTTCTCTCATCTTCCTCACTCTTCACCCCCCACATCCATAGCAATTTTATTTCCACATTTCTCATAGCCATCCCTTCCTCTACAGAAACAACTGCCTCACCTAAACTGTGTAATAATTAATAATAATAGCTAAAATTTATCTACTCTATAGAATATAAAATGGCCTATAAAATACAAAATCTTTAGCCTAACATTAAGGCCCTCCACAATCTGTATCTGACTACTTTTCTGCCTTTAATTTCACACTATTCTATTTTGCACATTCGACATCCCAGACATCCCAGTAATCCACTTGGATTACTAGCTCTTCCCTGATCTCATCCTGTTTTCCTGCTTCAATGAACTC
Organism: Monodelphis domestica; assembly: GCF_027887165.1. Lineage (NCBI taxonomy): Eukaryota > Metazoa > Chordata > Mammalia > Didelphimorphia > Didelphidae > Monodelphis > Monodelphis domestica. The sequence goes on from NC_077229.1 coordinate 270,747,014, forward strand.
TTACTCCCTCAAGACTCAACTCAGGTAATACTCCTTCCATGAATCCCAAGTTGGTAGTCATCTCCCTTTCCTCTCTTTTAGTAGTAATTTTGTCCCTACCACATTGTTCATATCTGTAAGTATATATGTCATGTTCCCCCATTCGCTTATAAGTTTCCTTTGGGCAGGTCACATTTCATTTTTCATCTTCAGGTCTCAGACATAGCAAATGCCTAATAAATATTTATTAGTTGAATTGACTAATGAATATGTTGCTTTTTCCCCAATGATAAAGACCATACTCTTATTAACTTTCTCTAATGCATTTGTTGTTGTCATTCACTCATGTCCAACCCTTTGTGACCCCACTTAGGGTTTTCTTGGCAAAGATGCTGGAGTAATTTGCCATTTCCTTCTCTAGCTAATTTGACAGATGAGGAAACTGAGGCAAAGAATGTTAAGTGACTTGCCCAAGGTAGCTAGTTAGTGTCTAAGCCAGGGTTTGAACTCTTCAAGATGTATCTTCCTGCCTCCAGGCCCAGCATGCTATCTACTGTACCACCTTGCTACCTCCTAATGCACACATTTGAACAATGAATGATCAAGGTTCCAGGTTAGAGTTAGAGGCCATATATCTAAGGAACAGAGAGTAATCAACAGAATAGGCATCAAAATTCAAGCCCACAACCTGACTTTTAACATGCTCTAACCAACTAGAAAATAAAGCTTCTTGAATATTTCACATCTTCTTTACCTTTTTATTCTGGAGACTGTAGCATTTATTAAATGAGAAAGAAAACTACAGTGCAATAATCTTCCATTGATTTAAACACACCTGTTTCTACATGCTTATTCTTGCTAGGAAGAATAGTTATTAATTATAAGGATATTTACCTGAAGCACAGCTATCATCAAAGAGTTTCAAAAAAATCTTTCCGTCTTCTAAAGTTCATGCCAGTACACACTAGACTAGTAGTCTATGTTACCTGCTGGGCTATGACAGTTATCTAGCTTAAAAGATACTCTAAATCAATCAAGGTACAGGTTAGGAGAGATAAATAGTCTCAGAGGTAAAGTCAAGAGGGCAAAGTCCAAAACAAACAGAAGCAATAGGTCAAGCACAGAGACAGGAGGTTCTGATCCACCAGATCAAAGTGATTCAGATAAAAATAAGACAGTCCCCTGGAAAGATCCCTAGGCACCCAATTTTCCTGGAAAAGCCTGAAAATGGTTTGAAAACTCTTTCACCTCAGAGGCCTAGAGCTATTTGGTTAGGTCTGTTCTCTCTGTGTAATACTCTAATTGTTTGGGGAAGAGGGAATTATCCATTTAATATGGGACTTTTTTCCCTTTTGGAGTCAAGGAATTATAGATTCATAGAATATCAAACATGGAATGGACATTAGAAATTGCCTTTGCCCAATTTGAAATTATATGCAAAGGGCTTTAAAAATGCATACTCTTTGATCCAGCAATAGCACTACTATGTTTGTACCCCAAAAAGATAATAAGGGAAATGTTTGTACAAAAATATTCATAGCTGTACTTTTTGTGGTGGCAAAAAATTGGAAAATTAAGAGTTGAACCTCAATTGGGGAATGGCTGAAAAAATTCTGGCATATGATGGTGATGGAATATTATTGTGCTGTAAGGACTGATGATCTGGAGGAATTCCATGTGAACTTGGAGAATCTCCAGGAACTGATGCAGAGTGAAATGAGCAGAACCAAGAGAATATAGTGCACAGAAAGTGAAACATTTTGTAATGATCCCATGTGATGAACTTTCCTACTATTAGCAATGCAACAAGCCAGGACCCTCCAGAAGGACTTATGTAAGAGAATGCTATCCACATTGAAAGAACTATGGGAATAGAAATACAAAAGAAAAACATATGACTTATCACTTATCATATGTATATGTGGGTATGTGATTTGGGATTTAGGTTTTAAAAGATTGCTCTATAACAAAAATGAATAATATGGAAGTAGGTATCAAGTGATATATTTGTACAACCCAGTGGAATTGTTTGTTGGCTCTGGGAGGGAAAGAAGAAGGGAGGGAAAGAAAATGGATCATGTAAACATGGGAAAATATTTAAAAAAAGAAAAAATTTTAAAAGAAAAGAGTAAAAAGAAAAGAAATTGCCTTTGCCAAACCTCTAATTTTCCAGGTAAGAAAACAAAAACCCTGAGAAGTCAGGGGTCACACAGCTAGTGTGCCACACACTGGCAAAACAAGGATTCCAGCACAAGTCTCCTGACTCCTAGTCAAAGGCTCTGTATACCATTCTATACTGCTTCATCTTCCTAACCTCCTGACAATCACCCCCAAAAGCTTTCAAGTTCTGTTATATCTTTTACTCTGACTTTGGTCTTAATGGGAGTACTATAATAGGGATTATTTGAGTGATAAATGATAACTAAGATCAGAGCTGCCAATCTCCTCCCTTCCTCCCTTCTTCCTTCCCCTTTCCAGCTGATTCTTCTGTTGGTCTCTCTAAATCAACTCAAGGTGAGTTTTATGATATCTCAAATCTCAAAAAAAAATACTCTTTCTCTTTTCTAAGATTCTAAGATTTCTAAGATTAAGTAAGGGGTTTATTGGGGAAGAAGGGAAAGATAAGGAAATGGAAGGAAAGAGGATTTGGGGTTTCCCTAACACTAGAATAATTCCTAGGTTGGAGGATATGAACTATAGTTCAGGTTGGGAAAATTGGTTAATAGGTCTGGAAATCCTGTCACTATACCACAGCATAGAAATCAGAGAGAATTGGACTTTTGTCCTTCTTTCTTTCTGTCCCCAAGCCAAGAAACCCTTCTTCCTTTCTGTCTCCAAGGCAAAGAGGTCAAGATGTTCTGTTTGTCAGATCCTTCTCAACAGTCTTTCCTGGTCACCATTCCAATTTGAATGTTCTCCTTGAGTGACAGCTCAGCAGTCTCAGCTATTGCATCTCTGTTGCAGACTTTTCTATTTTCTCTCTTCCACAACATTACAGTACCTACTTCTTCCCAAAAGCAAATGAGGAGAACCACATGCTTTGTCACAAATTTTACGATATGGAAACTTGACCTCATAGAGTCCAGGTTGGAACTCTGACACTGACTTGATTTCCCCACCTCAAGAGACATCTTGTAGTGGCAATGATAGTGTTGAAGAGCTAGGTTGCAGCAGTCAAAAAAATCAAAGGACTTAACTGAGACAAAGCATTAGGTAGCTTTACTAGGATTACTACATTTCAGATTATGACCCTGGGAAAGTCACCTAACCATTATGTCTTGAATCTCTAAGACTTTTCTAGTAAATCACAGAGCATTAAGATTTACTTTGATGAAGGCAATTCCTACACTGGAAGTTTCCCACTATTGTCAAAATACAGTCCTTTCCTGTATTGAAAAATACAAGTGAGGGGCAGTTGGGTAGCTCAATGGATTGAGAGCCAGGCCTAGAGACGGGAGGTCCTAGGTTCAAATCTGATCTCAGACACTTCCCAGCTCTGTGACCCTGGGCAAGTCACTTGACCCCCATTGCCTAGCCCTTACCACTCTTCTGCCTTGGAGCCAATACACAGTATTGGCTCCAAGACAGAAGATAAGGGTTTAAAAGGAAAAAAAAGAAAAATGCAAGTGTCCTGGTCATAGTGCATAGAGGAATGGTTGCCTAAATAATGTCAGTCTTAGTACATCTCACTAGAATCCCAAAATTAATGAAAAATTATCACCTTCTCCCAGTCTACCTTAGAATCAGGCTAATTCCTTCGAGGTTTTATTGATCTACTGGCCATTGCTAACTTGCTCACCAATCTTGATAAAAATTATATTTTCACCATAGTTGGAATTGAACACTTGAGAAAATATTCAGTCTTCATAAGGCTTGACATACATACCTACCTTTGTGTTCTTCCCTAAGAACTAGTGAGAGCACATGTTAAACTTTTCATCTTTCACTATGAAACATGGAGGACTATTAGAGCTGAGAAGTGTAAACACAGTGAGCCATTGCAGAACAAGATGCACCTTCTGGGTAGCAATTACTTTAGAACTCCTATCATCATACTCTGCAGTGTTGCTAGCTCTCAAATGAAATGTTTTCGAAACAGAATTCAGAATGTGCCAGTACAACCAAAGTCACTGCTTTGCTTCAAAATACAAAGGCTGTCAGATCCCCAAAATAAATGCCTCAGACCTCTAGACTGGAAATGTTATTAATTGTTCAAGTGAAAACAATGAAAAGTTTTACATACATAATTGAATTTTTTTAAATCTTTGAGGCAGTGATTTGGGCATAATACTTAACTAGTTTTGTGACCCTGAGAAATTCACTAAACCTCTTGGGGTTCAAATAAAGTGAGAAAGTTTTGATTAGATGGGCTCTGACATTCCTTCCAAGTCTAAGTCTATGGTCCTATGATCAGAGATTGTGCCTATGAGCTTACTGAGGAAAACTAGGTTACTGTAAGAATTCTGTAAGGAAGAACAGGTTGCACCCAACAGAGAGCTATAAGAGAGACCAGAGTATCTCTATAAAGATACAAATAGTGCCATAATTGAAGAAAAATACTATGGCAACACCTCACCCATATAAAGACCTGGAATTTTTTTCTCTACCTACCTTCCTTAGTCAAGTTACTTTCATCTAGTGGCATTTTGCTTGGACTAACTCTCTGTTAGTAAACTCCCATGCCTTCTTATTTTCCCAGTCCCAGTGAAAACAAACTACCTATAACTAAACTAGCCTCCTTTCAAGCCACTGCTATCCATCTACTACCCATATGTCACTACATATCTATAGATCCTTTCCACTATAATTTTTGGAACTCCACTACATTACTAACAAACTTTCCTTCATTTTACATTTCTTCTTATGCTCCCTCTATCTTCTGACACTCAAGAGATCTAGATTCCCTTGAATGTCAATTGCAACCTTGGTCATCCTTTCCAGTACTGATTGTACTTTCTGAGTCCCCACCATTACCACCCCACTTTTGCAGGGTCCTAAAGTGAGTTAGAATATTCCTTGTTCCCCACTACCATTTTCAGACTCTCCTTCTACCATCATTACCCAGCAACTTCTCTCCCTTTGAGATTAAGTATATTCAAATTTATCCCTATATCCAGAGACTGGAGGGTATTATTTATTGACCCCTAGGGCATTTTCCCTCCTTTATGGATGAGTTTAGTGACTAGCTTAGTCTCTGCCTCCATTCCAACTCCTGTTCTCATACTATGAAATATCTACATGGACTTTTATGCTACTCAAAGAAACCTTCTTCAATCTGTTCAAATCCCATGTCCTTCTCCTGCATTCCACCTCAGCTACATACAAGACTGGCCACAAACAATGTGTTCTACCTACATGGTAAAACACTCTGAAATTCCTTTATTCAATCATTATCTCCTCACATTTCATCTTTCTCTAAGTCTTATTCTTCCTAAACCTATTCTTCATCTTCATAATAGCTTTCACTCTATACCTCTACTCTTCAGGGCTTTCTCAGGTCATCACTCTGACTATACTCTCCTCTATTCCCAATCCCCAATTCTTCCATGACCTAGGTCAACTCTATATTATCCTCATCTCTTGAGTCTCTCTCTTGTCCTATATTCACTAATGAAGCCTTGAATTCCTCCTGTCATCTACCTTCTCTCCTACTTATATGCTACTGAAAAAAGCTGGAATAAGTCACAAAACAATGCTCACTTGGCTGACTACAAATTTACATTAGATTTTAACTAGGTTCTCCTTACAAAGCAATTCTTTTGCTCCTGCTTAATTGATTCTCTATAGGGCAGGTAAATGGCACAATGGATGTCGTGCTAGGACTGAATACAGGGAAACTCATCTTCATGAGTTCAGATCTGATCTCAGACCTTTACTAGCTATGTAATCCTGGACAAGTCACTTAACTCTATTTGCCTCAGTTCCTCATCTGTAAAAATGAGCTAGAGAAGGAAATGGTAAACCACTCCAGTATCATTGCCAAGAAAATCCCAAATGAAATCATGATGAGTCAAACATGACTGAAAAATTATTAGAATATCAATTCCTGGGGGCAGCTGGGTAGCTCAGTGGATTGAGAACCAGGCCTAGAAATGGGAGGTCCTAGGTTCAAATCTGACCTCAGACACTTCCCAGCTGTGTGACCCTGGGCAAGTCACTTGACCCCCATTGCCTAGCCCTTACCACTCTTCTGCCTTGGAGCCAATACACAGTATTGACTCCAAGACGGAAGGTATGGGTTTAAAAAAAAAAAGAATATCAATTCCTGCCTTACTAGTCTAAGAATAATGGATTCCCTTCAAGACAAACACAAATGAAAATTACATAAAAACAAGTGACTCTAATCCACTCATCATAGTGAGTATTTTAAACTTTCTCTTCTCTTCTCAAACCTCCCACAGCATTTGCTCCCACCATTCATTCAGCCAAAGACCTTGCCTGAAAGTTTACAAAGAAAATCAAGGCCATTTTTTGCTGTAAGCTCTCTCTTTTCCCTTTGTCTTCATCATCCTCCACTTGAAACCCTTAGCTTTCTTCATCACTCAGCACAAGTTCCATGATGAAGTCCTTCCTAATCCCTCATCAAATAGTACTTGCCTTTGAAAATCACTTCAGATCTTTGTGTGCATGTTGTATATATTTACATGTGTATATGCACGTTCATTCATTTCAGTCATGTCCAACTCTTTGTGGATCTATTTGGCATTTTCTAGGCAAACATACTAGAATGGTTTACCATTTCCTTCTCTAGCTCATTTTACAAATGAGGAATCTGAGGCAAACAGGATTTGGTGACTTGCCCAGGATCACATGGCTCGTGTCTTCTAACTCCAGATTTGAACTCGGGCTTTCTTAACTCCAAGCCCTCGAAGTGTATAAACATATATGAAAATATATATAATGTAATATAATTAAATATAATATAATATATATGCAGAGAGAGAATTTCTGCTAATAGAGTGAGCTCTTATTTCAACTTTGTCTTTCTATCCAGTGCCTAATCTGTTGCTTAGCATATAGTAGGTACTTAACCAATACTAATAAATAATTATTGATTGACATCAGAAAGGCCACCAATATTAGATATTAGCAGTCAGCAGAGATGCCAATGACAGCAGTTGCACTAAGTTTATCCTTTGTCCCATTTTTTCTCATGTTATCTCATCTCAGTATTTCAATGCCTCATTCATAGGAAATTAAATGTACTCTTTGACTTATTCTTTCTTGAAGACTAAAAATCCTGGTATTTCCTTTATCTGAGGTCATAAGGCCTTCACACCAGACCAACTTTAACCATTATTCACATGATCTTCTGGTGGAAGTGTGAAGATGGGATTAACTCTCCCTAGTCTACTTTTAGATTTAATCACCAGAAGGTATTTACCCCCACTTTATGCTTAAGTGGGGGGAAGTCCACAACCCACTTGCTAAAGTGGTTGACAGCTCAGAAATGACTGACTCCCCCCTGGGCAGTCTTAAGAAAATTTATAAACTACAATTGTCCACATAAAGTGGAGGAAGGCACAGAAAGTGATGCAAAGAAGGGTCTTTAAACATTGTTGCAACTTCCTATGAGAGGAAGTTTTTCAAGAAGTTCTTCAGAGTTGGAGTGGGAACTTTTTTGAAGGATCTGAAGGCTAGTAGAGGGTCTTATCTTTGGACTACCACATGGGTGAGTGAAAAAAGGCTGACTCCTTTCCTTGCTCCTGGAGGGACTAGCTTCCAGAAAGGCCCCCTGTCTTAGAGGAGGACTCCTGGTTAGAACCCTTACTTTATTCACCAGTGGCCCCTCCAATTCATAGTCCCCTAGTGGAAGGTTAATGAGCCCTGCCTGGTTCAAACTGGGCTGGAGTAATTATCTAGTGTGATAGGATAGATACCTTCTCTACCCTCTTTCTCATTTCTCTACTTTGATTCTTTCCCTCTATTTTATAAATAAATACTGCTAAAAAGTCATTTGACCTAAGATGTACTAATTTTGGTAACCAAATTCTTGTATATTTTGTCCAACCTTAATTTTTAACCCTTAGAGAAGAATGGAAAGAAATGGAAATCCTAGAGCTATGCTTTGGGCAAGCTCCTAGTAAACAGTTTTGGGAGTGCACAATATATCCCTGTTTTGAAGATTAATGGAGGTAAAGGAATGGCCTCAAACAGGTTAGCATCACAGTCTGTTAGAACATCCTACTTATAGACCTGACTAGAACTAAATGTTTACAGCTAGTCATCATATTCCCTTTATGCTGGGAAACTGAGAGACAAGAAAGAGATATGGGAGTTTGATGGATTTAATCTTATTAAATGGTGTTTTAAGTGAAAAAAAAAAGCAATGAAAACCAAGAACACTTGGGTTCAAATTACCAATCTACCACTTTCCACCTATGTGACCCTGCTTCACTTCACCTCTTCATGTCTCTATGTTCTCCCTCATGAAATTAGATAGATAAAACAGGTGTTCGACTGTAGTTCTAAATCTAAATCTTTAAGCTAATAAAACATAAATGAACCTAGTTCCACCCAACTTCAATCCCCTATGTTGGGAAAACTAGATTACACAGTAATGCATTTCTAGCCCTACATTGTCATCATTTTGTGGAAGGGAAACCGGGAAAGGAAAACAGGTCTCCACATTTCCAGAATTGGGAAATGTGCACTCCTTAACAGGTCTGAACAGGGCAACTGTAAAGTAGAAAATTGAAACTCAGAATCAAAATGATGTCTTAGAGATCACCTAAATTCCAACTCTACCACTACTTTCCCCACCATTGCTTTTAGAATTCTTTTCTTTATAATTATAATAAGTGGAAATAATGTTAGCACCTACTTATCAAATGAGATAATATTTGTGGAGCACTTTGCAAATCTTAAAGTGCTATATAAATGTCAGCCATTTTAATACCTGAACAGTTCCATTGAAGGAGAACTCACTATCCTTGAAGACAAGCCACTTTATTATTGAATATCCCTGATTTTTAGAAATATCTTCCTTAGATTGAATCAAAATCTGATTCCCTGTAACTTCTATCCGTATTCCAAATCCAAAGAATAGCTACAATATCTCTTCCAGGTTACGGTCATTCAAATATTTGAAAACAACTACCATATTCCATTCAAACCTCTTATTCTGGCTAAACATCCCTAGCTTCTCTACCTATCATTTATAGGATAATGTTTCTAGATCCTTCCTGGTTCCCTTTGACAAAATGTGACCACTCCCTTCTTCCTCACTTTGCCCCCATTCCTTGTCACCCTTTCTAAACTTTCCTGGGTAGCTCGGTAATACATGTGGTTTCTTTTCCTTTCTCTTTTTAAAACCTGTTCATGGAAATGTTCTGATATGTATAATTCACACTGAGGTGTCAGTGATTGATAATAGTTTAAAGTGTTAACCCCTCCTAAGGATAATGGCATTTTAGTGAAGATATCAAAGCAGTCAGTTAAAGCAAACCTAGGCATCAACCAGAAGGAGGAAAAAGTCCTAAGCAGGGTAATTAGGACTTCCTAACAGCCACAAAATTGTGCCTGGGACACAAGGATCACTTACAGAGAAAACTAGGCTTACTCCCAAGCCTAGAGGAAGAACTCAACTCAAAATATGTTAGAGATCACTAAAATATATGAAAACTATAGTGATGCCAGCAAAAGACTGTAGGAGCTCTGGTAGAACCTGGGAATAGAAGATGAACACTGAGCCCATTTTAAGCAGTTTGACCAAAGATATCTAACACTGAGGTTAGTAGGCAGAGGTACATGCAAGTAAATAAAGAAAGATTTCACAAGTCAAGGGAAACAAGGGAATACGCCCTATGTGAAAAGTTGGTCCTTTTTTTAGTCTCCTGCATCACCAAAAGTATTAGCTTTCACCAACATGAGAAAATCATAGGGTTAGATCAGGAACAGCATATCAGTGGGCATCTATGCACTCCCTCTGATATTAAGATGAGAAAACTGAACATCTTAAGAGAGTAAGTGACTTATCCAAGGTCATGCAGACAGTAAGTGGCAGAGGTGAATTTGAAACCAGGACCTCTACCTCCAGATCTGCACACTTTTCACTATATTATGTTGCCTTTTCTGAAGTTTAATCTTTTCATTTTAAAGTTGGAAGGGACCTCAGAAGTTCACTTGTCACCTGGTACAGGTATAGCCCTCAAGAACTGTCCTGAGAAATGATCATCCAGCCTCTACCTGAGCTTTTCCTGTAATAGAAGTCACTGGGTGACCAGATAACACCTTTCTATGGCTTTAACTTAGTAGGTATATGTATATTAGGTATTCCTTATTACTTATATGAAGATAATCTATATTTTCTACTGAGGACATACTCTTTTGCCAGGTGACAAGATTCCTTCCTTTCACAAAAGTCTATTCAATTTATATCTCTGTGATTCCTCTATGCACACACCCCACCCAAGGTAGTTGTTGAAAGTCTTTACTTTTCTCATGACGTAAAAGCAAAAATAAACTTGGGAAGATGTCTTACTGACAATTACAGAGCTACCAAAATAAGCCTAAACTATGTGAATGTAAGGAAACTTCCTGAGTCCCAAAAATAGATTTCGAAAATAAAGAGCCATAGGAAATGAACTAATTAAATTAGGAAAATTTGAACCATACTAACTATTGTGTTGCATGCCCAAGTTTTACCTAAGTAAAAGAGAAGAATGGTAAGGAAAGAGTAAAGTGACTTCTCAGGAAAAACCAAGCACCAGGAGATCCAACCATCCCCTTTATTCTAAACTTAGCTCAGCCACTGGCCCTCTGTGGATGAGTCACGATACTTCCTTGGACTTAAATCATCCCTCTTATAAAACTTGTTAAAGAAAGACGTCATTGTAAATTCAATGTTAGAGCTAAGTTTAGCTATAGACAGTACATAAATATTGTAACTGGTAGGAATTCAATCATGTTTTCCCTTAGGTATCTCTGGCTCTGCTTATGTGTGTGTCTTTATATGTCTGTTGCAGCTATACGTATACCTCTTCTAAAGATATTGATGCATTTAATTGTTCATAAATATACAAATTTAATAGTATACAATCAACATTTTAATCATTCATGAGTTCCCCACTGTAAATGCTACCTTCACACCTAGCAGATAGCAACCAATTCTTGTCATAGTAAACAGTCTTTGAGAGTTGCTGTGGCCAAAAAAAAAATAATTATTATCAGGTGGCTATTCTGATGACGATTTCTCCAAATTTAGCTGGGCTGAAGATAGGCAGTCATATTTAAATCTGTCCATATAGTCATATTTTAATGCCCAGTGCATGGCACATAGTAGTTGCCTTATAAATGTGGGTTGATTCATTGATTGGTAAAACCTCTTAGACTGTGCTTTATTGGCACAGTTTTAAGAACTCAGGATCATAACCAGACCACAATGGAGCATTAGAGTAGGATTTCACATAAGGTATATTGACTCATTTGATCCTTAAAACAGCTCTCTAAAGAACTGCTATTATTTTCACCACTTTACAGATGAGAAAACTGAGGCTAAGAGAGGTAAAGTAACTTTCTCAGGGTCATATGGCTAGGAACAATCTGGGTTGGGATTCAGATTTGGTCATCCAGACTCATAAGTCCAGAGAAGCAGTAGTTCATGGAAAGAATCATTGAATCATATTACTTGATTCCATCTTCTCTGCTAGGAGTTTGATGTTTTCCTAGAGGAGAAAAACAGTTCTTTTTCCAATATGTATAAGCTTTTACCTAGCTTTTACCGTTAGCATAGCCCTTTGTTCTGGATCAGACAGAATAAAAATAAAAGTTACCTGGTGTCTCCTGTGGGTATGGAAATGAAGCTGGATTCTCAAAGACCAAGGCACTGGAACCCTAGATCTAACAGGTTCTACCACATAGGAAATATGTTGTATATGGTTTGAGTGAAAGACTATCAACTATCTACTATAAAGAATTAATCTAGTGAAGGGGTGTGTCTCCAAGAGATCAAAAAAAGGGGAAAAGAAACTATTTGTACAAAGATATTTCTAACAGGTCTTTTTATGGTGGAAAAGAATTAGAAAGTGAGGGGATGCCCATCAACCAAGGAATGACTAAAGAAATTGTGGTATATGATTGTAATGGAATAACATTGTACCATAAGAAATGACAAACAGGAAGTTATCAAAAAAAAGCCTGGAAAGACTTATATGAACTGATGAAAAGTGAAGTGAGCAGAACCAGGAGAACATTATACATAGTAACAACAATATTGTACAATGATCAACTGTGAATGACTTGGCAATTCTCAGCAATGCAATAATCTAAGTCAGCTCCAAAGTACCCATGAAAAAAATGCTATCCATTGCCAAAGAAGGAACTGATGGAGTCTGAATACAGACGGAAGCATACCATTTTTCACTTTATTTTCTTCATGAGTTTTCTTGTATGTGTAATATTTATCTTCTTTTGCAACATTATGGATGTGGACATCTGTATTGCATGAAAGTACATAAATAGACAGATTTTTGTCTGTCTTGGGAGAGGGGAAGTAAAAGAGGGAAAGAATTTTTACTGCAAAAAGTAAAAAAAAAAAGTTCAAAATTGTTTCTGTATATAATTGGGAAAGAATCTAATAAAATATCACTGGGGTGGAGGGGTAATTAGCCTAGTGAAGTTTAAAGAAATTTTGATCAAAGGATGGTCATCACCAGCTGATATTTTTTTCTCCAGGATTAGGAAATAAAAAAAAACTTTCTGGTAAAGGGCAAAATGATTGCAATCTGCATCAATGGAGGAAGTGGTCACATAAACTAATTCCCTTGTGCTTGCAAGTGTTTATTTCTTATAGAAAAGAACAGCTTCTTCTTGAGCTTTCCTATTATTCCTTTGGGGAAAATACCTATTTGAGCAAAAACCCAGAAAATGTTCTCATCAAGAACAATACAAAGTCCTCTAAAACTAAGGTTTAGTCAAACAAGGAAACAGAAGAGAAAATCAGCAAAGAGACCTATTGCTACAGGCATTCCTACTAGATATACTCCAACAAGAAGTTCTTAATAGAGACCTACTTACAGCTGAATGCCCCAGGCCCTCCTCTGCCTAGAGGGAATGAGATATTGTTGGCAAATATTTACTCGGTCTCAGAGCATTAATTTTTAGGGAAGCATTTCATTACTCAGCTGGCAGAAAATAAGTATTCAAGGCAAAATGTATAGTATAATCTTCCACTTAACTGTATTGAATGGCAAACAGAAGATGCACACTCATAAAGCCCAGACACAGTTCCAAGGAACCACAGATTAGGAATTCAGAATTAGAGAATTAGAATTCGATTAGGACCTTTCAATAAATAGGCTTTAGGTCCCAACTACTCAGCCACTGAGCAACCTGTGACTTGTTTCCCCATGTCCATCAGCAGATCTAGAGCAGATCTGGTCCTTTCTTGAAGATGAGTACTTCTGCTCCAAAAGGACTTGGAAATGAGGAAACTAAAATGAAAATACCTCACAAGATAAAATATTGAAGACCAAAACATAACAGAGATCAGAGAATCAGAACTACTTTCAGGCACTGGAATTGAGTAGATCTCAACACTTAGGCACTAAATTTGGCTCTACAATTTCTGGCAGTTTCGAGAAACACATTTGGATTACATCATTTTCATTTTCTGACAACCAACAGCTTACACATTTATCAGCAAAGACAAAATTTTCCTTGGAAATAAAGTTGAGGAAGAATTTATTGAGTGACATAGTTGACAATACTTTCAACCACAGAGGATGATCATAATAATACTGAGTGGCATAAGGGACAGTATCTTCAACCATAGAGAATGTTAAGACTACTTCTCCCTACTGTTAGAAAATATTCATTTCTCCTCAGGGTTCTAAGAATCGTTGAAAGCAATGAATTACGCTGAACTATAATTCTCAGGGACTTGGTTTCTTTTCAGTGGAAACTGAGATCTTAAGATGTCATTACCAGTGGGACAGTGAGGCTCAGTGATATACTCATAATATTTTGAGACACACTAGGAAAGTTCTCAAAAGTGTCATCTCAAAGACCTGAAATTATGTGCTTCATAATCCCAAAGGATGTCATGGTACCTAAGCAGAGAGTCCTGTGAGACTCATTTAAATATATAATGATAAGACCATCATGAAATTATGAAGAGTGAAATGAGCAGAACCAAGGGAGCATTGTATACAGCAACAGAAACATTGTTTGAAGAATAACTTGTATATGTCCACCTCCAGAGAAAAAACTGACAAATAGAAACAAGTAAGACATAGTTTTACATATACCTATTATTTTAGCCAAATGTTGCCTTCTCTATCTGGGGAGGGCAAGAGGGAGATTCCTGGGAACTTTAATGCAACAAATAAACAAAATAATTAATTACTTTTTAAATATATATATATATGTATATGTAATGGTGTGGTTGTTTCATTTTGAGCTGGTTTCTTTAGACCAACTAAAATTATAACATATTGCATTTTGTAATTTTGAAAACTGTAAAGTTCTTTACAAATTAATATATTTTTATTGTTGTTATTGCTAACACTATTATTACAAAGGGGCAGCTAAGTAGCACAATGCTTAAAGCACTGGGTCTGGAGTCAGGAAGACCTGAGTTCAAAGCTGGCCTCAGACACTGGGGTAGCTGTGTGATCCCAGGCAGATCACTTAACACTATTTGCCTCAATTTCCTCAACTGTAAAAATGAGCTGGAAAAGGAAATGGCAAACCATTCCACTGGCAAAAAAAATCCCAAATGGGGTCATAAAGAGTCAGACATGACTGAAATGACTAAACAAATTATTATAATGCCTGGGGTACATTGGAATCCTAGATTTATACCTGTAAGAGACCTAAGAGGTTGTTCAATTCATTCTTGTTATTTAGAAATGAAGAAACTGGAGCCCAAAGACTCATCTTCAAGCTGAGGCATCTGTAAATAATCCAATAGACTTCTGAAATTTCCTAGTTTAAGAAATCATATGATTTGCAGACAGAAGAGTCTTCTCCTTTAAACTTGTTCTCTTTCATTTTTTCCTTCAGTAAGAAAATGTAGGGAGATCACTAGCCCAGTATAGTTACATAAGTGGGATTAATGAAAGAAAACATAGGATTCACTTTTATTGTATCTTAAACAAAATCTCCCCTCTTTTCCAAGCTCATGAGGAATTCTATAATCAAGGCTATATAATCATCATTATCATCATCATCATCATCATCATCATCATCATCATCATCATCATCATCATCATCATCCAGATGTAGGAACTGTTAGCTTGGTGCAAGGGAAAGATTGACAAAATTAGAGTCAATAGATCTTCTATATCCCTGGTCTTCTACATACTACTTGTGTGACCTTGGTCAAGTCTCTTTGGACCTCAGTTTCCTCACTTGTGAAACAATGGAGTTTAATCTCAAAACCTCCAGATCTATGATCCTAAAAAACATTATTTTGGCTTTTTCAAGATCCTTGTCTTTGGAAACACTAAAATTTCTAGCAATGAGCAAAATTGACAAAGGAGCTTTTCTCTTTTTCTTATTTATTCTTTTCAACCCCTTTTAAGATGTTCATAAACAATCAAGTGATCAAAAGGACAAAATCCAAAAAACTAGACCAGGCCTCTGAATATTTTTTAAATTTTTTAATTACAGAATCATATAATCAGAGACTTGGAAATCATAAAGTCCAGCCTCTTCTTTTTACAATTGAAAAAACTGAGGCCCAGAGAAATGGAATGGCTTGCCCAGTGTCACATAGTTAGTAAGTGTCTAGTGTGGGATCACTTCAAGTAGATCTAGGAGTAGTACCACCCCCAACATCCAATTGAAGAAATATCACTGTCATAAGAATCAAAGCTGAAAATATATCATCTAGTACCAATTCTTCATTTTAAGAATGAGGAAACTGAGATATTGACTTATCAAAGGTAGTAACTCATTTATCAAAAGTAATAACAGCTTAGATTCAAATCTAGGTCTCCAAACTCCAAATGTAGCATATTTCCTAATAGACATTCTGTCTTCTTATTATCTTGTCATGTGGCACTTTTTAAGAGATATATAATTCAGTCATAATCTGTGGACCAGTGTGCAAGCTATAACATTTTATTTTTTATTGTTTTTAATTAAGAAGCATTTTCTCTCTCTCCTATCTTCTGGCAAGAAGAAGTAAGAGGAGGAAGAAGAAGAAGAAGAAGAAGAAGAAGAAGAAGAAGAAGAAGAAGAAGAAGAAGAAGAAGAAGAAGAAGAAGAAGAAGAAGAAGAAGAAGAAGAAGAAGAAGAAGAAGAAGAAGAAGAAGAAGAAGAAGAAGAAGAAGAAGAAGAAGAAGAAGAAGAAGAAGAAGAAGAAGAAGAAGAAGAAGAAGAAGAAGAAGAAGAAGAAGAAGAAGAAGAAGAAGAAGAAGAAGAAGAAGAAGAAGAAGAAGAAGAAGAAGAAGAAGAAAGAAGAAGAAGAAGAAGAAGAAGAAGAAGAAGAAGAAGAAGAAGAAGAAGAAGAAGAAGAAGAAGGAAGAAGAAGAATCAGAAGAAGAAGAATCAGAAGAAGAAGAAGAAGAAGAAGAAGAAGAAGAAGAAGAAGAAGAAGAAGAAGGAAGAAGAAGAATCAGAAGAAGAAGAATCAGAAGAAGAAGAAGAATCAGAAGAAGAAGAAGATCCTTATGATGAATATGCATAGACAAACAAAAGAAATTCCTACATTGGTCATGACCAAAAATGTACAGGGAGAACTTTTTTCTTAATTTATTTGTTTGTTGGCTACATCAAAATTCCCAGGTATCTCCCTCATTCACCTCCTCCCACCAGAGAAGGCATCATTAGACAAAGAAAAATTAATATATAAACTGTCTTTCATGTTTCTACTTATCAGTTCTTTCTTTGGAGGTACACATTTACAAGTTATTCTTCAAACATTAATTCTAGAGCTGTATATAATATTCTCTTGATTCTACTTGTTTTGCTTTTCATAATTTATGTTAGGTCTTTCTATTTTTTATCTTATCTTTAATCTTAGATTTGATAGTATCAGTTCCAAGGCAGAAGAGTGGTAAGGACTAAGCAACTATGTTGTGACTTGCCCAGGGTCACAAAACTAGAAAATGTCTGAGGCCATATTTAAAACCAAAGACCTCCTAACTCTAGGCCTGACTCTCTATCCACTGAACCATTTAACTGCACCTTGCATGGTTTTTTTTTAAATAACCTGCTCATCATTGCTTATGATGCAGTTGTATTCCATCACACTCACATGCCACAACTTGTTCAGCCATTCCCCAATTGATAAACATCTCTTCAGTTTCCAGGTCTTTGCCACAACATATACAACTTTGAAATGCTTGAGGATTCTGATCAAAGAAATGATTACCTATGACTCTAAAGGATTAATATTGAAGAATGCAATTGATTTCCTCAGTATGTAAAATAAGTACACTTCATGTAAAAAGCATACAGCCAAAAAGTAATATAGGAGCACTGGACCTAGCAAGCCCCATTCCAACTTTCATTAATTGTGTGATTACTGTATCAGTCTACATTTCTTCAACTGTACATATTCAGAAAGTATAAGTCATCTGCCATCATTCAAAGAAGTTGCCAGGGATACATGCAAAAAAAGGATATATTTATGGCTATTGTAGAAAACATACAGACTTTAAAAAGAAAAGATGGCGACAAGAAGAAGTATAAAGACCTGTGTATCCCCAAAGCCCCCATTGGGAACAATGTGACAATGTCAGAAAGAAAAAAAACATTGAAATGAATACTTGGAACAGTCCCAGGACCATGCCTTTGACACTATAAGTAATGTATAAATATGTATGTGTTTATATATAATATATGCATATATATATATATATTCCAGAACCAGATTTAGTCTACTTTCCAAAGGCCACTCTAGTTAATCTCAGAGAAGGTCCATTTTCTTTCATGATATGGAAAAAGAACCAGATCCAAGCATCCCACCTGCTTTTTTCAATTGTTTATATGTAATATACCACCCACCCTACATCTCCTCCCACTCCATGTCAGCTTTGTGTAAAGTAGCACAAAGACATTACTTAGAAAAAAAAATAATTAAATGGTATCCAATAGCATCACCTGTTGAAACACAGAAATGCTATTTTTTTTAATCAACACACTTCAGGTCCATTTGTGTCCTTTTTGTTGCCTATGATCTCATGTGTCAAATTAAATAATTACATTTTAGGGAAATGTTTCTTTTACAGGAATTGATAACTGCTCAGTTAATTATTACTTTAAGGAGAATCTATTCCCCAATCAGTATCATAAGAAATCCCTTTTCCCTCATTTTAGGAAGAAGTATTGTTGCCTTCAGATAGGAGGTGATCTCTCTTTTCTTTTCTTCCCCATCAAAGTACTGAACTCTTGTGACTTCAATCTAGTTATTAACACAATCACAAGCCCTATCTAAATAATACTAAATGATTACTAAATACTAAATAATTGATTTGACATGCATTTTCTATAGGTCTTTTCCAAGAGGAGACTTAGTTTGAGTCACCATAAAGAATCATTTTATAAGTTTGCCTCATACCCTGTTTGGCATTATTGTTGGTCCTACTGCAAAACAAGAAAAATGGACCACACTCAACAGTACACCAAGTCAAATTCTTCTAAGTTTTAGCTAATTCATTCATTCAACAAATACTTATCAAGATCTATTTTATACCTCAAATCATTTCAGGCACCCAAAAAGTGTTAAGTTTACCCCCCTCTCTTAGCAAGTTATTTAGTTGGGAAGACAAGCTAAACACATAATACTTTCATTTATGAAGGGATTTAAGAGTTGCAAAGCACTTTATATACATCATATCATTTGATCTTCATAATGGCCTTATAAGATATTATTATTTTCCCCATTATACAGATAAGGAAACTGACCATCTGAGAAATTAACTGGGTCAGAGGGTCATACAACTGAAGAGTTTGTGAAGTGGAATTCAAACCTCGTTCATCTTTTCATAGACATAAAAAGTAGGGAACAATATGTGGCACTATGTGATTCAAGTACTCAAATGTTGCTGTTCAGTCATTTCAGTAATATATTATTTTTTTGTGACCCTATGCAAAGATACTATAATAATTTGCTATTTCCTTCTCCAGCTCATTTTATAAATGAGGAATCAAAGCAAATAGAGTTGAGAGACTTGCCCAGGGTCAAATAGCTAGTAAGTATCTGAAGCTGCATTTGAACTAGGGTCTTCCTTTCTCCAGGCCTGGCACTGTATCCAACACACACGACCAAGCTGCCCCTAAGTACTCGAATACATGAAAAACAATCAGTATTATAAGATTTTAGAGAAGAAGATGATCACTATCAATTGGCACAATTAAAAACAATCCCCCCACTCCAGAGGACCTAGTGTTTGCGTTGAACTTTAAATATGGTTAGAATGACAAAGAAAAAAGCAGAAGGGCATTTCAGGCAATGTTGTGTCTGGCAAATAATAAAGAGATCATTTGCCCACAGCAGAGTGTTCGTATTAGGGAATAGTGAAAAAAAAGGTGGGCTAAGTGGTGTGGTGCCAGATTTTGAAGAACTTCCTATTCCACCCTGGGTTTTGCCTTCATCCTAAAAATAAGAGAGTCATCTGATGTTTTTGAGTCAAGAAATGTTATGATGGCTCGGATGTTTGGGGGAAATTAATGTATATGCAGAAAGGATTGAAGGAAGTAAATACTAAGAGCATGTAGAGAACCAATTCAGAAAAGTATTGCATTATTCCAGATAGAACAAATCACCTAGTTTAAGGTATTTCCAATGAGAAAAGAAGAATGGCCTTGTTTTTTCTCCAAAGGAAAATTTGAAAGGACTTGAGATAGCAAAGTACAATAAGAAGAGTATTAAACTTGGAGTCAAAGGATCTGAGCTCAAATTCCAGTTCTTCAAATCACTATCACTAGTTTTGAGTAATTTACTTCACTTTCCTGGACCTCAATTTTCTTATCTGTAAAATAAAAGTCTCCAAAGTTCCCTCCACCCAATCCCCAGTCTAATTTTATGATTCTAGGAGATTCTGAATTATTTAATCAGATATAGGAGATCTAATTGATACCAGGGAAGAAGGAAAGCTACCTTTATACAGTACATTATTAAATGTAAAAAATATCATTTAATAGGATTACTGAAAGATAAAACTAAACATAATGGTGAGAAAGATAAGCAGTATTTAGAACACAACATACAAGGTGGTGGGATGAGGAATTACACATATTTCTAAAAGTAGAAAATTCTTTTCTCTGTGGCACATGGGACTATATTTTGTGATATTTCTTCAAGTGTTATTGTCAAAGATCCAGGGACAAATTGGATTAACATATTAACCCACAAGCTACCAATATTCAGATACAGAGGGACACAATTTTCAAATCTTGCCTTGTCCTAGCTCTTCTGAGGAAATGGTGGGGCCATTCACACAATGTTTACTCTTGGGCTTCTTACATTTGTGGAGACAGCTGGATATCTGATAGAAATATTTAGTAGAGAACTGAAGCTATTTTCTCATGGATATTTCAACATTTTCAGGATAATTCAGTAAAAAAAATTATTTAAAAAACTTCTCAGACTATCAAATGGTGGTCTTAGTTGCCTAAAAGAATTACCAAAATTTCTAAGTGGGGGAGGAGGGAGTGGGACTTCATCTAGATTAGTTTCAGGGATAGCTAAACACTAGATGGACCTAGTTCATTGATTTGAATATTTTATGGCTACTAAATTTAATTATTTATCACGTTTAAATCCACATAAATCTTAGTCACCACCACCCCCCTCAGACTTTGATCCTTGTTACTTCTATTTCCATGAACAGATCCCTAAACCCCATGTTAAATTGGGGTTTTCCTAATGGAGAAAAAAAAGAAAGAAAATAAAACAAATCAAAAACTATAGATGGAGGTGTCTTACAACACTGTCTTGTGAGCCTTCTTCAGGAACTGAATTCAGAATAAAATCTACCAAGAAAATACTGCCACTTTCAGTAAACATGACTGGAACAGTTGACTGAGAATAATAGCCAAAGAATTATTCTTTCTATCCTGGCCAAAGGAAAAAAAAAAAGTCCCTCCCTAAAGTTTATAAAGTTAACTTTCTTTGACTTGCCATTTTTCCTTTTATGATATTGCCATAAGAATATTTACTATCAGGTTGCTCTGGGGGTGGAGAGATGACATAATTTTAAAAAGTCACTTAGCCCAACAACAAAAAAATGCTAAAGAACAAGAAAATAGTGAATAGTGCAATTATTCTTCCAGTTTTGTGTTAACATTTACAGATTTGGAACAGCATGGTCCTCAAGAATCTTTCTTAAATGTATTAGATGGCTGAACTGAGCTATGATCTGAAGAGTAATTTTCTAATCACCCATCAACATATAAATTAAACATTTTAACACAAATTTTCATATCTTGCCAGCTTTTGTTATTGTTTTGATTTATTTATCCATTTTAAATGGTCCCATCTTATTAATGGTTAATCTCACTGGTGTAGTATTAGAATGAGAAGTCCTGCAACTTAAATTCAATAATGAGGAACTTTTTAATAAAATGCTTTAACTCCAGTAACTGATTTAGCCCAAATAATTATGGGTTTGCAAAGGATGCTGAGAATTTTCCAGTCACACTGGAGATATTTAGGTGATGGCTTTGCATTCAAACTCCTTAATGTAAATTGATAAATCTTATAATTTCCAAATGCCTTTCCACTTTTCCCCTAGCCAAGAAGTATAGTTTCTTTTAAATGTGTTTAATTAACTCTCTGTAAAAATGCCTTTTGACTGCTACATGTACATTTTAAGTGAAACTTCTTTTTCTGCCTCTTGTTATATATAGTTTAACCCTCCAAAGCAGATATTTTAAGTTAGCTTCAAATGCAAAACACCAAAAGCATTTTTCGTTCACAAAATTGCTTATTAAAGAAAGACAGCAGAAGGAGGTATCTTGTCCAGTGCTGCTAACCTAAGCTTGCTAGAATTTAGAATATTGTAACCTTAGGGACCCAGTTTAATCTTGGCTGTAGTTTTTATTAATGTTCCAATATTTTCAACTATTTAACAGCTTAATATCTTCACTGTTCTGCTTCAGTAGCTACTTTAAATTTACTTGAATCCAATAACCCAAGTATGGTTCATGAAAATAATAGATGATTTTATAGGAACATATGTGTTCTGACTGTGAAAAAATATTATTTTTCTAAGGAAAATCTACTTTTAGAAGATTTTTAAGGTTTCCCATATTATTATTTAGATGTCTTTTTTCTCCAAACATTAGACGAAGTTGCATTGTTTACAAAAATTTATTAATACAAACTTTACACACTTATATAACAGTTATCAAAGTCCTAGTTATAGATATCATGTGTGTAGTCATACTTGTTTAAGTTTTTATAATCAGTTGCACACAAAATAAGATCTTCAAGACTGACATCTACCTAAATGATGACTGTAGCTTAAATCTGATCCAATTTTGTAAGGCTCTTGGCTTACTAAAAGGTATACAAAAGGTTAATCTAGGTGATATCTATAGAATGTTTGCAGCTAGCCACTGGAACACTAAACTAGACTTCAAAAATAAAATGTTAACTAGAGCCCTAATTCACTACTACAGCTGACACAAACACAGAAAAGTCTGCCCATTACCAAAGAAACAAATAATTAAGACTAAAATGCAAGCTGATGTGTTGCAGCATTGTAGGGCCACTAAATAGCCATCTGTGATTCGTGGCGATTTAAAAGGCGAAGAAAGGCACGAAAGCTGCAAACTGCATCCTGCGTCACATTGCCTGAGGAGAATGCAAAATTAAAGTAAGATTGATTTCATACACAAGACTTGGGCACAGATCGAATGTCTCTGTGGTACTACTGTTTGCAATGTGATCGGCTACCAGTATCCATCCCACATGGGATTGCAAATCCAATTCTGTTTTCTTTGATTTATGACTTCATACTGATCAAATCGGTAAAGGAAAATGAAAGCTCTTTTAAACTTTACAAGCTGTCTTTTTTTTTTTTTAAGAAATCAGTAATAAATTTAAAGGAGTGACTGGCTGGATTCAATGTTGTTACTTGTTGGGGAGGACGTTAGGTTGGGGTGCTTTTGTATAACGATTACTCCAGAATATGTTCAGTGTCATGACAAGAAACAGACAGACATGCCCTCTTTAGTCAAAGAGGACCAGGAAGTTCTCTGCGTCTGAAAGAGGCTGTTTTGTCTCACTCTTGACCAAAAATAAATAAATAAAAGGTAAGATAGTACTCATACATATAAAGATGATGTTAAAATGATTTATCAGTGGGTAGAACTGAACAGTATGTGAACACTATACATTTTAATATGACAAAATGATTTATGAAATAAATTTTACTGAGCAATAAGCATAATGTAGAAAAATACATTTTACCTCCAAACTCAACAAACAAAGAACAAAAGTTTTGTAGTTAGTGCATAATTATTTAGTGGTAGCTACAACAGGGGTTCCTAAACTTTACAATAAGAGCTTGCATAAAACAGAACAAAGAGTGAGAACAAGCATTCACAATTTTTTAAAGTAGTGAATGAAAAGGGTAAACAGTGATTAAATAGTGCAGGGGGGGGGGATGGGGAAGAAGGGTCTACAGGAAAACAACAAAGAAAGGAACAACTCCAATTGAATATAGTTCAAAGGAGAGAACCCTGGCCATTTCACATGATGAAAAGAATGGACAGCACTGGAGAGAAACACATTATACTTTGTATCAAGTTCCAATACGGAGCTGCCCAAGGTCAGTTAGTGGGACTGTATTTGCCTCAAGATACTCAGACCCTATCCTATGACCGCTCAAAATTCTCTGGGGTTTTCCTTTTCTGCCTTACACTGTGACTCTTTCTGTATCTAAATTTCCAACTCTTTAATCCAGCTGCTCTAATTTCACGTTCTTGGTCCTGTGACTGATTCATAAGGAACAGAGAATGAGGGGGCTCGTTTGTTTTTATCAGTCACCTTTCTCTGCCTTCTTCTTTCCTCCTCTAACCCCTTCTTTCTCAACTGCTCTAAGTCAACAGAGAGGCACAATTTGGAGAGAGCTGTTCTTTCACCACAAGAGAATTAACTTCTAAGCTCACTGTTTGAGGAGACACAAATACATATACAAGTGGAATCAAAGAAAGCGGAAAATTTAAATCTCTAGAAAGGGGGATAGTGCCCCTTTACGACAGGCTGGAATTAAGGCAGCCTTTTTTTTTTTTTAAAGGAGATTCACTGGGGGGACGAATGTGCTTCAGCAATTCTCCCAAATCATTAACCTCATAATCCCCTTATAGAGGGCATCAGTGTTTATGTACAGTAGCAAATGGTCAGTATTAATGTCTCCACCCCTGTCGTGGATAAAAATACTATCCTGTTAATTCCAGTTACAAAAATAAGAGTAATATCCAAAACAATGATTGTCTTTTTTCTATTTATTTTATATAAAAACATAAACAGCTCAGGCGAATTTATCATTCCTTGTGCACGCTTTATATGAATTGTTCTCTATTATATTTATATATTTATAATAGTATATATAACTTAAATGATTGGTCCACAAAGTAGATCTGTGAGTTCTCTAGTGCTTTGTACAAAAGAAAAACAATATTATTATCAAAATATTCATTTAATGGCTTTACTTCATACATAAATACATGTTTAGATAGAACACAGGCGCGATGACTATTCAGTCAGTTTTGGAAATGACTTTTCGTTCTGTTAAGAGGACTGTACACACAGGGTAGCTGGTAGGTAACTCATCGCTACAAAAACGCTATGCGGCGTCCTTTGTTTTTAACTCTTTGTTTATACCTTTTCCCCAGGACCGCTGCCAAGTATTTCTTGACAGCCATTTGTTTCCGGTAGCGACTATAGCTGTCTGTGAAGATTCCGTCCGAGTGGCGCTTGGAAAGAGGTTCAGAGTCGTCCTCCACGCCGCTACCCCCACTAGGAAGGCAAAAAGGGAAGCAGAGGGAGGAAGATAAGGGTGAGAGGGAGGGAAGGGGGAGACCAAAGACTGTTGCAACATTTGGATCACCTGGGTCCGCCCCACTCCCACACCTGGAACTTCCAGGGGCTCACTTGCACCCGTTGCTCTTGCGTGCAATTCGTTTTTGCCAAGATTTAATAGGCTAAAAGAAGGGGGGAGGGGCAGAGTTTACCATGTTTCCCCTCCTTCCAAGATAGCATTTCCTAACAACTTCATACATAGATTTATAAGTGGAAATGACCTTAGAGGTCATTCATTCCAACCTCCAGCACCACCCTCATTTTTAATATTAATAAACCTCTAAAGGGGAAATGTAAATTGCCTAAGGTCAAACAAGGAAGTAGTAGATCCAGGATTAAACCCACTCCTTTAATTCCTCACTCAGCATGCTTTTTCCTCCAGGATGTCATAGCAGAGATCCACACTAACCTAAACCCAACTTTCTGAGAAACTTAGGCTATCTGATCCGTTCTTTGTCCTTCTAGAAATATTTGTTTTTACTTAGACAAGTATTTATTTATAAAGCTCTTGACTACCCACGTTGGGTGTGGTTCCAATCAAAACCACAGCACTTCCAGAGAAACAAAGAAATATCTCCGTTTGCTAAATTGAAAGTCCTGATAATAATGTAAGACGACAGGCTGTAGACAATATTTTTCATCTCATGAATTATTCATTGCGAAAATGTAATCTGTTTTCCCATGGGCTTTATTAAAACGTTACCTTCTGCTGTAATGTGCACCACATAGGCCCCAGGATTTGAACTTGTCTGACACGAGCAAAAACTAATGATTTTTAAAGTAACCCATACGATATTGTTTTAATTTCACTTTGCTTTGTTTTTAAATAAAAGCGATGTGTTACAACAATCCATGCGTTTTGGAGGTAACGGTTAAATTTCCTCCTATGGGACCTTAAGTCTTTAAACTAAAAAAAATTTTAAGTTGTTTTTTTTTAATTCTCCCTCAGCATTTCTCACCTTCCCTCCTTCTAACTGGATCTTTTCCTCACTCAACAATTCCTGTTCAAGACTTGGATATGGAGATGATCGGTGTAGGTAATGAATGGATAGCCCTTGAAATCACCGGATAATAAAAAGCGCTAAAGAGGTGCTGACGCATACCCGCCCACTGCAGGGCACGTATAGACGTATGCGAAAACACGCATGCACAGACACTATACCCACTAAATAGACATGCACGTGCACTCACGCGCGTGCGCCTCCGTTAACTCTTTACTAAACTCTTACCCTGTGCGTTTGGTCATAAGGGAATGCAGGTACTTCCTCGCAGACAGCTGGCCAAGGACTTTCCTGTAGGCTTTATTCAATATTTCATCCGTTTGTCTAAATGCAAGGGAAGAAAAAGATATATTAGAGGAAAGAACTCTCAAACCCTGGCTCTGACTAGTGGAACGGGACAGCCCTCAGACTCCTCCTACGTTTAAAGAGAATTTGTTTGTGAAATAACTATTTCTCTGGTATCTGCCCACACGCACTCATTCTCAAATACACATGTATATTTGATCGTCTTCATATAATTAGAACCAACCCTGCCCCCCCCCCCCTACACGAGCGCACACACTTCTGATTCTGAACGTTCTCTTCCGCATTAAGCAGCTTGGGATGAATAAATATTTGAGGACTTTTCTCATTAATACAGTAAAAAAAAATCGTGCAAATACACAACCTTCCTTGCCCAAGACCCATTATCCCAGGGTTACTGTCTCTCCAAGCAAACTCTTACTCAGACCAGGAGTAATCACCTCTCTTCCGATGGATAATAGAGCGTGTACACGTCCCCCAGCATGGATGCTGTATTTCCTAAGCCCGGGCGGCTATTATCAAAGGCGAAGTCTTGGAGCGTGTTCCCATCCTCATCATATACTCCATCATCCAGCCTGCTATGAAAACGGCAAGGAAAAGGAAAGCACTCAGTGATTGGGTAGTTCCCCGCCTCCGGGAAGAAGGAGGACGAAGGAAGAGATTTTCATTCATTCTCTAGACCAGAATTTAATTTTTTGCCAGGACTTGAGGAGTGAACATAAATCGTTTTTATCCCTTCTCTAATTTCAAGTGTGAGACTTCAGGAACCATGCTCCTTTTTTCTCACCCCCATCTTACAAATTAGGGCAGAGATTATATGGGAGAAGCGAGCACTCAATACCTAAGAACCAAAAGTACTGGACTCTGGCCTGAGTCGGAACTGAGGGCTCTGGGGGAGAGAGTAGAGGCAGTTGGCATTAGGGGAGAACAAGTCTCCTCTGCCTACACTCCTGTACAACCAACCTCATTCTCCCTCAATACCAAAGCAGCAAAAAGATTTGCCTTCGGAAGGGACGGGGGGGGGGGGGGGGGGGGAGGGGAAGGGGGGGTGAAGGAATGATCCTAGAGTACTGCTGTAGAACTGGCTGCTGCTGGGTTAAAGCCCCAAAATAGGGTTTGGATGGGTGGGGTTTGTTGTGGTGTAGAGCCCGGCCCTCCCTTCTCAGAGCTCTGGAGAACTCTTCCCCGAGGCCTGATTTAGGTCACCGCGAGTCTCCGGCTGCTATTTCGGGCCTGCGAGACTCTAGCAGGGACATGAATAATAGATGCCCCAAAACTTAAAATGTTTGGCTTCTGCTCCTTCTCGCTAGAGCCCCGCACTCGGTTTACTTCGAAGCTTAGGGCTTATGGAAATTGTCAGTCCAAGTCTCAGTATCTGGAATCCCAGTAACTGAATCCAGTCCCAACTCCTTCCCTATCCCACTACCACCCGCCTCCACTCCCACCCTTACCCTCACCCAATCCTGGGACTTCTAGGGAAGCGGGAGAAGGAAAGGAGGAGTTAGGGGAAGAACAGTTTGACTTTAAAACCTTTAAAAAAAAAGTTGGTATTAGCATGGGAGAATTCAAGGTAGTGACTCATTCTAAGATGGGGGTGGGGTGAGGACGAACTGTGGTTGCACAGTAGAATCACTATTTGAATAAAACAAAATTTTGACAGCTACTAGGGTTCGGAGTTATTTTTCCAACTGACCCTATTACTATGTGTGATACTCCATGCCACTATGCAAGCCCGAGTGTGTATGTGTGTGAGAGGGAGGGGTGCGGGGAGGGAGTTTAAAGTAAAAATTGGTTAAAGGAATTGCTTTTTACTCAGAAAGAAAACCTCACAGCTAAGTTAGCCTTTAGGGGAAATCTTGATCAACGGTACTTTTAGGTTTTAAGTGAACTGTCCTGTCCTTTTGGAATCTAGTTTTTGTGCCATTACATTTTTCCACTCTGCCCTCCTTTCTGAATTGGATTTGCAGCAGACAGAGCTTCTTCTCCTCCTTGATTTTTTGTTTTTTTGTTTTTTTTTAATTCTCCAGATATCCCAAAGAGAGGCTAAGGGCAAACAGTAGTCTAGCCCCTGACTGTCCCCTAATTGCCCTAACTCAGGACCTGAGTGTCTGCGCCCCATTCTGCCATTTTCCAGATCAACTTGGCCCCCTGGTAAAAGACATGAAAAGCCAAGAAAAGTCCTTCCCCAATCTCATTTTGCTCAAATAAACAACAGATAAGTAAAACCCGACACTAAAGAAATTCTGTTATTAAAGGTATGTGTATGCCTTTTCTGGGAACCCTGTGGAGAGGTAGCCCAAGGTACCCAAAGGCTGCTGATCTCTGACCCGGGTCCTGCAAATTTAAAACCAGTTTACCCTATCAAATAGCAAAGCAACGCCTTCTTGCTCTCTAGCCCCCACTGTAGTCCGAGAAAGAGGATATCGCCTAGAGCAGCAGAGTAGCTCAGAAGCACTTAGAAACCAGAGGTTATGGGAGGAGGGAAAAACTGAGGATACAAGAAATCTCAGTCTGGGTAATCTCGCTCCCTCCGCCCCATTTCTCTTTCTTTATCCTTCTTCTGTACTAGATGTCTTCCTCCTTTTTCCTCCTCCATTTCTTTATCTCTCCTCTCTAACGGTCTTCTCCTCCCCTCCCCCAACCATCACCAATCACCCCAAACGACGATCAGAGACTAAAAACACAGTAGTAAATTCGATCGACAGAAAAGCTTCTTGAGAGAAACGCTATCCGTCCCTGAAGTGCATCACAGAGGACAGAGGAAGAGAGTTCAGAGACAAAGACGATGAAAGGAAGAGGAGAGGAGAGAGAGAGAGAGAGAGAGAGAGAGAGAGAGAGAGAGAGAGAGAGAGAGAGAGAGAGAGAGAGAGAGAGGATGGTATAGAACAAAAGCATAAAAAGGGGGGGGGGAGACACTTTAAGTCAAAGAATTTGTGCACACTCGGCCTTGACCTTTCAAAGAAAGAAAATATTTCTTTTTTTTCCCCCCAGTAAAGACCATAGGAGTCGGAGATAATGATCCAAGCCCCTTTGAGGGGTCCTTTATTCTGAAAGATGTGAGCTCTTTACCCTGGTGGTCCACCTGACAAAGAAAGGAGGGGAGGAGAGAGAATGGAGGGAGAGGAGTTGTTATCCGGAAGGGACACTCTTGCCCCCTGATCTCTCAGTCCTGGACTGGGGAAAGAACAGTTGAAACAGCCCACCTGCCAACCCAAAAGCTGCAAGGTAAGTGCAAGAGAAAACCTGTTCCTCTGATTTACTGTACCTCACAGCAACTAAACAAGTGCAGACAGGCGGAGACTACCATGGTAAGATGGGAATAGGTGTTATGGGAAAGAGATCTGAGACTAACCAGGCCTGGACTATGTTACTGGAGAGGAGGGGGAGAAAAGTAGCAAGTACATACCTGAAAGCAGGAAACTGGAGTCCAGCTGCAGGTGAGCAGTAGACACTGCTATGCATTAGTATTCCATAGATCAGCAAGGCTAGAGTCGCTTTGCTACACATTGCCATTCTGTGTAAGGGGGAGGGAGGAAAACAGCTGTCAAAACACCCCATTTGTTTTTTTCTCTTTAGGCCACTAAACAAATTATTGGGGGCGGGGGATCCGGAGAAATACTTCGCTTCTACTCCAAGATAACGTTTTAGCAAATGTCTATGCCCCCTCCCTTTTCCTTTCACTACAGAATACAACACACACACACACACACACACACACACACACACACACACACACACACACACACACCACCCAAAGATAATTGCTAATTAAAAAAGAACTCTTCCATTAAAGATGAGGAGAAAATCATCTGTCCAAGTTAGTTTGGATTTCGTTTTCCTTACCATTCAACTCTTAAACCTCGGCACGGAAAGCGTTTGATTCCAATTAGGACAGCGGGCAAACTGTTTCTCCAAGTTTCAATCGAAATAGTTCACAACGTAAGTGGCATCACCTCCTCCTCTTGTCTAAAGAAAAGCTGCAGGAAAGAGCAGGAACAGCAGCAGCAGGAGCAGGAGGAGGAGGAGGACTTGTTTGCTGATGCGAGGATTCTGTTCAAAAGTTTGCAGACACAGAACTAAGAGGGCGTGTGACACTGGGAGAAGGAGAGGGGGCAGAGAGGAAAAGGAGTTAGACAGCTAAAGATCTGGAGGAGGAAAGGCAAAAGGAAACATCTAAAAAGAAAATAGGAGAGAAGAGAAGAAGGGAAGGAAGGAAGGAAGGAAGGAAGGAAGGAAGGAAGGAAGGAAGGAAGGAAGGAAGGAAGGAAGGAAGGAAGGAAGGAAGGAAGGAAGGAAGGAAGGAAGGAAGGAAGGAAGGAAGGAAGGAAGGAAGGAAGGAAGGAAGGAAGGAAGGAAGGAAGGAAGGAAGGAAGAAGGAAGGAAGGGAAAGGAAAGCTGCGTAGTCAGTGGTGTGCAGCTCTCAGTAAGCTGTGCGATTCGGCAGTTCCGACTCTTCACTATAGTCCGTTTCTGACTGTGGCTGAGGCTGCAGCTTTCTTCTTCTGTCCGTGACTCCAAAAGTGACCAGCTCTCTGTGCTCGTATATATATGTATGCAACTAGCAAAAAAAAAATTTCAAACTCAGTTTTATTCGAGCCCCCTTTGTAAACATTTGCCTGTCTGTTACCTTTACAAGTGGAATATTGTTTGTTGTACTGTTGCGCTCCGATTTTTATTCATGAAATGACTTCCTTTTTTTTTTCTCAGTCACGTAATGATCCGGTATCAGAAAAAGACGTCACCATCCAATTCCTCAAGGAACATATTAACTACTCTGTGCTGTCCTCATGGATGAGATGATCCAGTCATCAACTTCTCATAAACACCTCTCACTCACACATTCCATTTTTTAGAAGTCTAATTATTTTGATGCTTCTCAAATTTGCCTGTTTCTTAAAGAAAAGAAAATCACACAGAGAATTAAGAAGATCAGAAAGTTAATTTTTGTAACCATGTCCCTTCTGGTTATTATTACTATTTTGTCAAGTCTCTCCAAACAAAGATTCAGTCCCGAATTAAAAAAACGATAACTCTCCTCCTATCAAATGAGTTTAATTTAGATGTCCTTGTCTTTTGCATATATTCTTGAAGACAGAAAATTAAATTAAGAGAAGTGTTGTGTTTTTAAAAGACGTTTTGAAGTCTAGGAGAATTTTCGGAAAATCTCTAATTAGACTAACTGTAATTGACAGACTGACTAGTGGGTGGAATGATTAGTGGAAAGTACACTGAGTTCCCAGAGTGGAGCTGTCCAAGCTCTGGGGTGCTGAGCTGTCTGGATGCTAAAGCCACAAAACTCAGAAATCGCCTCTATCACCAGCTTGTTGTCACTAAAGCTCTGAAATATGAAGAATTACTGGAAAAAAAAACATTTTGTGTGAGCAATTTTCACTGTAAAAAAATCATGATAATAAAAAAAAATTCCAACTTCCAGTGAATATATCATTATTCCTCATAATGATGGAAACACTTCCTGCGCCATTTCTTATATTTGAGAAAAGATTAGCCAAAAGTCTCATGTTGTTCCTTTGTTCCTGGATCATTGGATCGTTTCTTCTTAACTTTCAATAGCCAACACCATTTATTAAAAATTGAAGACTGTCGAGTATTTTGTTCTATTTTATATGAAGAAAAAGGGACATTGTTCGAATTTGGGGCAATGAGGAATATAATTTTTTTACTTTCTTTACTGAACACAACAAAATTGAATCTGTGCCTAGAATTCAGTATGTGGCGAAGTGAACACAGACTGGAAAAGCTCGAAGTTTCCCATTAAAAGTTCATTTGCTCAGGGACTCTTAACGGGAATCCCTCCTCTGGGAACTCTTTAATCTACAAGCTTTTTCTTTTCTTTTCTTTTCTTTTTTTTACTGAAAATGACGTGGAGATGGCAGAACGGAAGGAGAGAAGACCACGGCCACAAGAGCTTTCTAAGTCTCTGCATAAATTTAGCTGATCCACATCTATCCATCCAGTGCAAGAATGTAGGTTTATTTCCTATAAAGCTAAGAAATATAGCCACCAATGGTCACTACTGTGCGTTTTAATGATTTGGATCTTTAAAAATAGATGAAATGATAACAATTTCTTTAATTTCACATTCCTATGATTTGAATCTAGTATGTATAAAATACCTATTTTAGTTCAACTTGAATATTCCAAAATGTAAAAAGAGTACTTCTTAATCTCTCTCTCCCTCCCTCCTCTCTCTCTCCTTTCCCCTTCTCCTTTTACCTTTCTCCCTTCCTTCCTCTCCCATTCTCTTTCTCTCTTTCAGGCTGTTCCCAAGAAGCAAAATGATTCTTTTCTTATGTTTCTAGTAATAACTAAGAATTCCCAGTTAAGACACTATTAACATATTCCATATAATACCTAGTTAAGATCAGATAGCCTGTAATAATTAAACTCTCCAAAATGCATTTGTTTGCACAAGTATTTATTTATGTCCTCTATGCACATGTACTCATACATATATCTATCATCTGTATGCATGTATGTATACATACATACATATATAAAATATTTCATCCTATGAAAGACACCTAAAAGTTAGCCATGAACCTGGCTAAATAAACTTCAGGAAATGCCTAAAATTATTACTGATTTTAGCAGTCTGGTCTTCCGCAGGAATGACGTCAAAGGTGAACCCTATTAAAACCCCTACTCTTTCATCTCAGGGGGATTTTGATTTGCATTCAATTTATAGATATACTGGAAATTTTCCAACACTCATTGCGAAAGTCCACTACTCAATGTAAGGAAAGGGAGCCACCATGTGGGGAATTTGTTGATTTCAAGGCCTATTAAAGATGGGGTGAACTCTGCAAATAGGGACTTACTGGTGGAAAGGGAGAGAGAAAGAAAAGAACAAGAGCAACTCAGGGAACTCCTAAGGGCAAAAATTAATTACCATCTGAATTGAAGCTATTTGAGCAAGTTTCTAACCTTTATATAGAAACTCAGATCTAAGACTAGAAATTTTCACATTATGAGACCTAGATCCAATCAACCAGCTGAAAGACTGAAAAGATGCTTTAACTTTGTATTCAGATGCATATGCAGTGAAGTCAGGACTCAAGGACACAATTCTAAGCAAAAGAATTTTTCATTGGCTGTCTACTATTCTGGAGTCAAAGGATAGAAAGAAGATTGCATTGCTTTTGCCCCCTTCAAGCCCACAATTGTTTCAGGTTTCAGATTAGGCTAGTTTCAAAGGCAATTCCCAGAACTTTCTCACCAGTTTGCCTGAAAACTCCTGCCAGTCTTTAGCTTTTGCTATATGGTAGGTATAGTGGGAAAAGGAAAGCAATGGGCAAATGCAAAACTTTCTGGAATAGAAGACTGGGCTAGATGGCAGAATAGACTGTACACTATAAGTGAAACAAGTAACTTCCCCTATCTTTGCATTTGACAAAATGATCCCTTCCAATCACATTCCTGCCTACTATATGGCTCTGTACCTTCCTAGACAGTCTTGTGGCCTGAAGATTTTTCTTTGATGCCTCTAAGTAGGTTCCAAGTAATGAGAGAGGCAAGGAAAGGTGGAATGAGAAATCACATTATGATGTTCCAAGTCTATGATTAGTTAACGCCTCTGAAGGTGGCTGATTTTTCTTCATCTCTACCTTCAATTTTATACTCAGTGTTGACTGTTCACAAGTGCATGTGGGTCTGAATTGTGTGCCAGATTTCTTGGTTGCATGTATATGCGTAAGAGATGAAAAGAAGAGATCAGAAAGGATAACACTACCAGTTAAGAGTCTGAGAGAAGAAAAAAATATATATATCCATGTCTAGGGCAACGGGATTACCAATCCTGATCCAATGAAATTGTAAAGAAACCATTCAAGGAAGTACATATTTCCTCTCCTTTTTTTTTTTAAACCCTTACCTTCCATCTTGGAGTCAATACTGTGTATTGGCTCCAAGGCAGAAGAGTGGTAAGGGCTAGGCAATGGGGGTTAAGTGACTTGCCCAAGGTCACACAGCTAGGAAGTGGCTGAGGCCAGATTTGAACCTAGGACCTCCAGTCTCTAGGACTGGCTCTTAATCCACTGAGCTACCCAGCTGCCCCTATTTCCTCTCTTTTAAAACACAAATGCAGCCTCCATTTCAATCTGTGTTTTGCCCAGAACAGGGAGTGGAGGGAATAGGGACAATAGTATGGACTGTACTATTGTTCCTCTTAATAAAGAATATCAGCATCTACATCTCTTCCAAAGGAATCTTTGAATTAACTCAAAAGGGTTAAGGTTGAAAGAGATCCTCAGGACTCTACCTGTATCAGAACCAAACAAATCTAAGGAAGTAGAAGAAGGTCCCAGTATCCTTTCCTATAGATCATAGGTGAGTTTTACAAGCTCCTACCCATATCCCCTCATTCTCCTATCTAAGTAACTCTCAGGCAGGAGAATTTCTTTTCAAGCTGAGAAATTAGGGAGTGATTTGTACTTGGGATTGCCACCAATAATAAAATTTTTTGTTTGGTTTTTTTGTTTACTAGGACCTGTTGTCTCACTGTGGTAGAGAAATCCATGGAGAAAGCTCCCCCAATTAGCATGGATCAACAACAGCATTATAACTTGTGGTTTTATATTGGGTGGTAGGGGAACTTAAAGTATAAGTGACTTGTCCAAAGTTACATAGGCTTTAAATATCAGACTCCAAGGACAAATCCAATTCCTAGTTCAAATCCAGACTCAGATACTAGCTGAGTAACTAGACAAGTCATTGAACTACTTCATACCTCAGTTTCCTCACATGTAAGCCAGTGATAATACTACCTTTCAAAGTTATTGAGGATCAACTGAGATAATATTTGAAAAAAGTGTTTAACATGGTGTTTGGCACATAGTAGTTACTATATAAATGCAGTTTCCTCTTCTCCCTCTCTACTACTCGATTCTCATAGGAGGCAATTTATACAAAACAAATGGTGTTATGTCAGAATAAGATGAAGGTGTGTGAAGATGCTTGCTGTCTACTCCCTAGGATAACATAATAGTCCTAAGTAAAGGTTCCAGGAGATACAGCATAGCTATATTTTTGTCTCACTCCTTTAGATCTCAAAGACTCTTTTATGTCTGGGGTATAAGGATTAATAAACATGTAAATGATTATGTTCAACTGGCAAAATGGATGCAAGAGCCAAATTATTAAATCCTAAAACTCTTTCCAAAAAGTTCCCCACTACTCATTGCTTGGCCTTAGGCTCTGTTTCACAACCATGGTGCTAAACCAATAAACTACTTAAAGAAGAAATCCTCTGCATATGTAGTGGTGAAATTCTATTTGCTAAAGAGATGAACTGATATTTCTGATATATTTATTGAAAAATATTAGGCTTGCAAATGACTTCATAAAATTAAATACCATATGTCTATGCAATGCTCTCTATCAGCCTTCTTAGCCATAATTCCTTGCTCCCCCTGCAGGGAGAAAGAATCTACAAGTTTTTAAAGCATTACTTTTCGTTGGGGAACAAATTAGGAATGGGAAGAGGGAAGTACTGATCAAATGTAGAGAGAGTACTCTGTGGCTTTAAGTAGCCTGCCTAGTAATAGTTCATTCAGGTGAGACAGTTTATTTTAGTTTGTCCTCAAATGCTCAAAATTCAGAACTTATTTTTCTTCAAAATGCCTTTATCTTTCACCTCTTTCTTCTCCCTCTTATATATCTGCCTTCTGAAGCTATAAGATCATTTTAGACAATGATCAAAACTCTCCTTCCCAACAGTGTTCATATATTCTGTAAATCTAAAAAATGCTAAATGACAATTCAATATTAGAGGAAAAAGATTTCACTATTACTATTGACATAATCTGAAAGCCAAAAAAAAAAGAAGTCCACTATACAGGCATTTTAAAGTGATTCCTTTCTACATCAACAACTTCAGTGAAGATCCTTGTTGCTAAAGGAAATGAGTTACAAGACTTTATTCAGCTTCAAGACAAACTTTCATGTTGTTTTTCCTGACTCTTCCAGTAAATTCAATGACTAATGACTCATTTCATGCAGACTATACCTGTAGGGAAACCCAAATGTTCCATATTAGTGCATCATGACTTACTGGACTAAATGTACCATATATTCCTGGACAAAGTGACTGATGATCTTACCCATAATGTGTCACTGACTTTACTGACCTTGAAAACTTGATGTTTCATGCATTCTGACAGCAATCAGAAAAGGAAGGTTGTCCAAACCACATAAATAAAGCATTTCTGCTTAGTCAAAAAAGCAAAATGGCATAGTCACAGTGAAAAATTATTTTGCCATTTGTTTTAGGCAGAAGCAGACATATTAGCAAAGCTTGGAAACCCATTTTCCTCTGAGGCGTATTCCAAAAGCTTTATATTTTCTACATATATAGGACATGTGTGAGCTTGGCCTATAAACATTGGCTTGAAGATTACATTAGAATACATATCCCAAGTTTTAACACAGCATTATACCTAGCTCTCTCCTAGTAGAACAAGTTTTGAAAATATGAAGAAGAAAAGTCCCTCCTATTTCTTATATTTAGTCCATGGAGAAGATCTAATAGGAAGCAGTATCCCCCATACCAGTCACAGGTAACAGATCCCACCCATTAGGCCCAACAGGAGCAAGCACATTTGGAAGCCCTTAAATTCTCTACACACACACACACCCTTCTTGCATGGATATAGGCACTTATACAACTTGCATGACTGGGAAGTCTCCACCTGCTATCCTTCCTGTAAGATGGAGAACCACATAGCCTTATATTCTGATCTGTCACTATACCTTCTAGACCCTCATATATTGTCTTTGAATGTACTCTAGGCTCCTGGGCCATCCACCCTGCAGCTACCTTATCCTTTATGTGTTGTCTCCACCAATTAAAATGTCAGGTCCTTGAAAGCAGCAACTGTCTTGTTTTTCTATTTTTAACTCCAACTCTGAGCACATGAATTAGTGTTTAATTTTTTTCATTCATTCATCTAAGATGCCTGCTCAGGCCAAGTTTATATCCAGATCAAAGAGATAACTATGAATCTGGGGCCAAAGGATTCCAGAAACACATGCAAAAGTATTTTCTTAAGTGATTCAGTGATTCAGAAAAGAACTTGGAGAATCAAAACAAAGATGACACTTTTAAGTACAACAGATAACTACTTCTTTCCTTATTTAGGCAAAGAGACCTATATTTCAGTAATGTTCTACTCAAAGAACATAAAAGCATCCACCAAGCACAAACTGAGGCATCTGACTCACAAAAGGCATCACTTCTCCTAACTTCCCTCTTTCTGATGATGATATCACTATCCTCTCAGTCATCCAAGCTCAAAATCTTGGTGTCTTTCTCCCATTTTCTACTTCCTGTTTTTACTAGTTCAAAAATAATGCTCATATCTAGCCCATCCTTTTCATTCCCATTGTGACTTCTTTAATTCAGGTCCTTATTTCTTCATAGCCTAGTACAGTGAAAAATGTGTTGGGTTTAAAGTTCCAGGACTTGTTGGTTTAGATGACTTAAGGTTCCTTCAAGCTCTAAATCTATAATACTAGAAAAGCAATGATGTTTTTTCTAGTGGAAAGTGGTGCAAAAGTGATTCATCCTTTCAGTTTTCTCCCAATCTGGGATCTATGATTTGCATAGGACATGAAGGGTATAACAAAAATTGAGATTAATCTCTTCACCACAGTTTTATATTGCAGCTTGGTTCAATGAAATTTCTGGGAATGAACTACCAGGGCAAAAGAATGATAGGAATTAAAAGGCATTTTATGATCATGATTCAGATAGGAATTAGGCTGAAAGATTTCATTGGAAGGAGAAAAGAACATACTAAAATGACAGATCTTTTAAATGTCTAGTTATTTAGTCGGCTATATGTCTGGATTTTTTAATCAGAAAATAGCTAAAGATGGTCCCTGAGACTATTGAGATAACGATGTGATAGGTTTCTCTTTCTATAATGTAGGAAGAGGATATATAGTAGCTAATGACCAGCAGAGAGCAGTAATCACAGGATGGGAGACACACAGAAGCAAAAGAGGTATTAAGTAGCAATGGAGACATTCCAAAGCAATAAGAATTACAATTAGAATACAACAGAAAGAAGAGATCAGCAGAGGAACCCAGTGGAGAAAGTGACATCACTAGAGAACAGTAGTGACTTAGTAAAATCAGAGATGTGAATTGCTTGGGACATTACTTTTCCCTAGCACCTGTGTTCTCTACATGTTTATCCCACCATTTCTGTTTTTCAAGGACTTTCCCTATTTGTTTCCTCTTCCTCTAGTATAAATTAATGTTTGGGAGAGTGCATTCCTGTATACATAGAAAATAAAATAATGCAACATCCTACTGGTATTTTCCTCTGCCACACATCACTAGTACCCGTCTTCCTATATGGTTTAATTAATGCCTTTTGCTTTGAACTAATACATACACTTGTTTTTCTGACAAAAGTAGTAACAACACATTTATAGGGACTCAGGAGCCTTGGTAAAGGTACTACACTCTATCTTGGTAAAACTCTGATAAAACAGTACTACACTCTATCTTCCATTCTCATCCTTCCCTATCCTTTTTATGCCTTTCTTCATGTTTTCCCTGACCTCCTCTCTCATCTCTTTCTATCAAAATCCTCCCTTCCTTTAAAATACCACCTTTTCCACAAGCCTTCTCTGGAACCTTCACCACTTTGAATAAGAGAGAAAGAGAAAGAGAGAGACAGACAGACAGACAGACAGACCAACAGACAGAAAGAGAGTTCCTCCATAGATTTCTTTTGTCATTGACCTAGACCTCTCCTTTGCATTTGCCTCATTGTCCCCTGAATAAATTGTGCACATTTCTTTCTATAAGTTGCAAAGCAGGTACTGAACTAAATTGATAAAGTTTCTTCATCTGTAATTCCCTGTATCAATAAAATTGCAAATCCAGTCTCTATTTCCTGTCCTATCTTCCTCTCCTCCCCATAAAATTATAATCTTTTGCAGAACAAGAAGTGTGTTATACCTATCTTTTTATCTCCAGAAGTGAAAGCGATGCTTTGCACATAGTAGATAGGTTATAAATGTTGATTGAGCTGAACTAATAAAGTCCTAGACTTACTCTGTGGGATTTCACTTATTTTTTCTCATCCATATAGACCCAGAAACAATCATACCTATTCAAAATGTCAATACTTCAAAATATCCAAGATTTTATTAGTGTGGATACTCTTTCCATCTACACTCTCCTTTGTCTTTCAACTTGAATTTTTACTGACAGGTTGGATCCTCACAGAGGTGAATGCTACCTTGGCTTCTAGGAATCATCCTATAAGTGAAATACTCTTCCATCTATGTGCTTCCAATTAACAATAAACCAGGATATAACAATAAACTCAATTTGCTCTTAGAAAAGACATTTACTGAAATAGAACCAGAACAGTAGTTACAATGCATTTTGACCCCAAAAAAATCTATGATATACTCTCCTGCAAGGATACACAGGATTTAGGAAGGAGAAGAGTGGACACAAAATTAAAGTACAATAATAATGAAGTACAGATGTAGTGAACACGTGATCAAAGAAATTCATAAGTCTGGGATGACAAGGCCATGATATCTTTTTCTTCAGAAAGTGCTAATAGTTTACTGTGGGGGAAAGTATCTGTGTCAATAGTAAACAAATCACTCTTGTCCTAAGCTCAGCTGGCTCCCACATAGTAAGGATTGCTCAGTAGGATTTGATCCTCAAAAGACATAACATCTCTGCTGGATGGGTCAAGACCTGGGTAGACTGGGCCAGGCAAGTTGATAAGCTTCTAGATCAAAGGGACATCTAGTCTAGACCGCTCTTTTTTATAATTATCTGTAGTCCTTACCACCTCATTTTGTAGGTGAGGAAACTGGGCCCTGGAGGGTATGGGATTTATCTAAGATTACATAGGAATGGGTAGCAAATATTAGAATTTGAAGCCAGGTACACTGATGCCAGATTCAAAAGTCTTTTTCCTCTGCTATGTAGCCTCAGGAATATGTTCTTACCTAAATGCTATATAGCATCTCCTACCTTTGTGCATTTACCCAATTTATGCTCACATGTATAAAAATTTTTCCCTCTTCATCTTGACCTTTTAAAATCCTTATCTTTCTTCAAGGTTCAACTAGGGCACCAGATCCTTTATTAATTCTTTCCTAAACCTTCCAGCTAAGATACCTAAAGCTTTTTGTATGGTTTTGTATGATTTCTGCTTTGCTCCTACAGAAAGAGCCAGAGCTACTTGACTGGACTAACTTTTCCTACGGCTATATTCCCTAACCTAATTTTTCCTTTAAAAGTGTTGAAACCCTCCTTGAGACTCAATTAGCCTAGGGGACTAAGGCAAAATCATCTTCATAGTTTCCTGGTGACCTATGTACAAAATCTTCTTTCCTTGACAGTGACATGCCACTATAGCAGATGAAATGTCATGGCACAGAAGTTGTGCCCAGCTGAATCAATGCTACATCCTTGCTGAGTGCCATTTCCAGGTCAAGGCTAAGTAAACTAATTTTTGACTTTTCAGATGATCCTATAAGTATTTCACTTCATTACAGTCTTGAACCTGAACCAGTCTCTCAGGGAACAATTTCTTTCACTTCCAAACCTGTTAACTTATTTATGTTTATGCTATAATTACCCTCCTTCATCCCCACCTTTCTAACCTATAAATACCCAGAAGAATGTAAACTTCTTAGGGACAAGAATTACATACCTTTTCTCTTTGCTTCATCCCCAGATTCTAGCACAGTAACCTTGCTTAAAGGAGGTATCTAATAACAATTTGATGAATTATATTTGTTGACAGAGATCACAAAATATCCCTTTCTTGCCTTGCTTCATGGAGGTTTTTCTAGTGTGGTAGAAAGTGATAGAATTTGCACTCTTCTAAAATAGCCTGCTATAATCCAGGATTGTTTCCATGCCAAGATGAGGCATTGGCATAGGACTTCTTTAGTAGTAGATCTATTTTAAATGTAGATATATTAATGATGACACCTCAAAATATTTATTAGAATATCTAATATTGCTTTATAAAAAGTAATTTCTTTGCAAATAATTACAAAAGTCATTTCATTTTTTGTCATGATGTATTTTCCACAAGAAAATGAACAGGAATTAATATAACAAAATCATCATTTGGAATAAGTTACTTTTTACCAGAGATAAGGGCCATTTGAAAATCTGTATCATCATTATTTCTCTAAATTTCCTTACCAACTTTCTTCTTCTAACTGTTGTTAATCTACCTACTTGATCATTTCTGTTTTCTATAGTTAGGTTCTAAATCAGTGTTGTTAAAAATAGTCCTGGCTTTGTTCTTTAACTAAAGTATAATAAGCAGGGAGGAATTTTCCTCACTAATGATCTTGATTCCAAAATCAAAGATAGATAGATAGATAGATAGATAGATAGATAGATAGATAGATAGATAGATAGATAGATAATCTAAATCTAGAGCTGGACTTTCTCTAATGGCAGTTATAGGGTAACTAGTTAGGTATTAGGCAATTACTTTCTCTACCTCTTTCCTATATTTCTCCCCTTTACTATATTCATTTTACTATATTCTCTTATTATCTCTATTTTATTAAAACTAAATTGTTAATTGTTAAAAGCTGCTAAAAATTTTCTTTTCTCTGGCTTAAAGGGATAATATTCATTTACAACTCTACTATATTCTCATTAAAACTTAAGTTATTAAAAGCTGCTCTTATTTGTAAAACTCCTCATTTAACCCTTATACATCTTAGAATAAATACTGTGTATTGGTTACAAAGCAGAAGAGGCCAATTGGGGAGGGGGGTGTTGAAAAGACTTGCCCAGGGTCACACAGCAAGAAAGTGTTTGAGGCCAGATTTGAACCAAGGACCTCTTGTCTCTAGACCAGGCTCTCAATCCACTGAGAAACATACCTGCCCTATAAATTATATTTAAGAGAAAAACAATAACATTCTAATAGAACATTTATAGTAATACTTAATAAGTTAACAACAATATTGCAAGTATAGTATCATATAGCAACAAAAACCATGGTGATTGTCACTGTGATACAGGAAGGGAAAATATCCACTTTGATGCAGAAACCCTCAGGACTTTTTTTAACATTAAAAAAAGCCTTTACAAAATAATTGTTTTGAATCCATTTTTGTTTTTTTTTTTTTGGTAGCCATTGGTTTTGCATATTGGTTCCCCTCCCAACACAACAACAACACACATCCCTACACACACACACACACACACACACACACACACACACACTTTCACATCTAATATAGGTGGCACATCTCCTGCCTTCAGGTTTGTTTAATAGAAGGAAAAGTAAAGATGTGAAAATAAGTCGAGGATGAAGAAGAGAAACTAAGGCCATAGCAAAATCCTAAGCAAAAAGATGAGAGAAATAAGATACCTAAGAACCATGGTTGAAAGGGGAGAAATTAGTAATGCACTATAGCTACCAGTAGAGACCTTTTCGAGTACATATACTAAATCTTCTTTTATGTAAGTCAAGTTATCCATCTAATTAATTGAATTGCTAAGCCAATTTTATGCATACTAAATGAAATTGGTAATTAGTTCTAAAATACAGATTATCCTTGATTATTCAGAGATGAATCACTGAGCTGGTAGATTGATCATTTCATAGAAAGGATGTTTGGATATAGTATTGTGGTCATGTAGCATGAGACCCCCTAGCAGAATTTCCCAAACTGTGGAATGTGTTCTCTGGCTAGATCAAAAGATCTGGTGGGACAGGTACAAAGCAATAGAGAAAATTATTGGATTTCTAGAGTACGATCCATAAATACATTTACATTTTTAAAGTGAAAAAAAAAGCTCAAATCAAGATCAACACAATAAATGTGCTCTGACAATCAACACAAAGTGGACAGGGTTTGAGGTATCTCTTCTTTTTTTTTTTTTTAAACCCTTTCCTTCTGTCTTGGAGTCACTACTGTGTATTGGCTCCAAGGCAAAAAAGTGGTAAAGGCTAGGCAATGGGGGTCAAGTGATTTGTCCAGGGTCACACAGCTGGGAAGTGTCTGCGGTCAGATTTGAACCCAGGACCTCCCGTCTCTAGATCTGGCTCTCAATCCACTGAGCCACCCAGCTGCCCCCGAGTTATCACTTCTTAATAAGAGTGCCATCTGCTTCGCTCATTTATCATTGATAAATAGACTCATGACCTCAATAGTATCATATAAACTCAAAGTTACATGGCATTTCTGGAGAAGTTAAAGTTAATCTCAAGATGCAGAATTCCAAGCACTTGAAAAGAATTTCCAAAGTCAAATAGCTGACTAAAGCCAAAAGCCGCAGAATTCCATCTAAAGTATCAGGGTGAGGACCTGTTAATAAAGTGGGTCAAATGTCTACCTCAAGCCAATGACCCAGAGGAGGAGGTGCAGCTCCTTGTAATCAGTATACAACAACGAACAGAACTCAGTAGTTGAGGAAAATACTATTACAGATGGTTATATGGTGAGAAGCATCAGATGAGTGAGAACAACATGAATGGATTAACTGTAAACCTTAAAATTTCTTAGACTTATGAATGTTGGAAATTTCCCCATTGGGAAATTTCATACTTGAAAAAATTTCCTACTGATAGTAAGAACTCTATTGGAATGTGAAACTCTTTGGCATGGGAGGATCCTTCTCCTCCCTACTTAAGTCTACTTTAGGACAGAAACCTTTTGCTAAACAATGGAAAGGGCTTTGACCTATACTTAAGCATAGAACAGGAAGTTCTTTGAGTCATGATTGATTTTAGAATTGATACAATAGAGATACTTGGAATGACAGAACCAGGTCTTGGAACTTACAATCTCCACCTTTCTCAGAGTAACAGGATTTAGGAAGGGCTGCAGCAAAGATCAAGATTTAATTATTTGAGAATATGACCTTCAACAGACATGTGCAAAGGGGGGCAGACCTCTGGGCGGTCCTGGGTTAAGCTAGAGCCACCATTGGCACAGAGGAGACATGGACAGTGATTGGTAGATGTGAGAACTGAGGGGAGGGGACTTAGATTGTTGACTTAAAGATAGCTGGGTCTGAGGACAGGGGAGGAGTTTTTTGCTCTGAGAGGTTTTGCTCTGAGAGTTTTTTGCTCTGAAGGAGTCTGGAGGTGGAGGCCCCTGAGACTGTTTCTCCATTTTGGTTACATGAGTGATAGGGACTGATCTCTTTTCTTTGCCTCAGCTATCTAAGGGCTTGGGCCTTTGGCCCAGCCTAAGGAGAGGGGGTATTTAAGTCCTATTCCCTTCTCTCCCCTTTCTCTTTCTCTCTCTCTCTCTCTCTCTCTCTCTCTCTCTCTCTCTCTCTCTCTCTCTCTCACTCTCTCTCTCTCT
The DNA here is from genome assembly GCF_027887165.1 of Monodelphis domestica. NCBI lineage: Eukaryota > Metazoa > Chordata > Mammalia > Didelphimorphia > Didelphidae > Monodelphis > Monodelphis domestica. The sequence continues at coordinate 270,791,639 of NC_077229.1, forward strand.
CTCTCTCTCTCTCTCTCTCTCTCTCTCTCTCTCTTGCTCCTCTCTCTCTCGCTCTCTCTCTCTCTCTATCTCTAATACCTTTCTTCCTCCTGTTTGTAATTAAAAACTCCAAAAGGTTGACTGCTGACTTGAATTTTCATTTAGGAATTACATAGCTGAATTCCTTGGCGACCTTAAATTAATATATATCAGTCTTTTAAAGTGATTTCGATATCACATAACACTCAAGTGAGTCTAGCAACCACTCTTCTCTGTGTTAGAGGAATGCTTGATTGATTTCTGGGAACTATCTGTGTCCAAAGTCCATTGATAGTGGACCAGGGAGAGCTGACTCCCTGGCTCCTAAGAGGAAAACAAGACCCTCCTTAATTATGTAAGGACAGGCAAAGATGGACAGTATATTTTGTGGAACTGTACTAGGTCAGGTTGTAGACCTTCAGTGATAGCCAACAAATGTCATGGAATTTTTCAGGAGCTGAAAGTATGAGGGATAACAAATTTTCTTTTAACTAACAGAAAAGAAGCTAAACTCCTGGGACTAAGAAATGCTTGCTGCTCGATTCTACCTACAAGGCTGGAGAGAGTGGACCAGATTCCTTGGTGTTCACCTGTATCTCTCCATGATAACAGATTTCCTTGAGACAAGAATAGAACAGTGATTAGCAAGAGAACTGAAATTCTAAACTTAATTCATGGGCAAAGAGGAGAAGAAATATGACTTGAGCAATACAAAATGAGAAAGACTGCCAGATGGCTCAGTGGATAGAGTGCCAGGTCTAGAGACATGAGATTCTGGCCTCAGACTTGCTAGCTGTGTGACCCTGAGCAAGTCACTTAACACCAATTGCCCACCCCTTACCACTCTTCTGCCTTGGAACCAATACTTAGTAACAGTTCTAAGACAGAAGGTAAGAGTATTTGTTTGTTTTTTAAATACAAAATGGGGCAGTAATATAGAATAGGATCAATTACATAATAGAATTACAAAATGATACAGAATCAATTCCTTCACCCATAAGTCTAGAAAGTCTGAATGTAAGACCAATGAGAAATGTAGAAAAAGTCAGTTTTTTGGTTTTGTTTTGTCTTTTGTTCTTGCACCCATATCTATTCATTCCCAGGAGAAGCACTGTGGGCGATCAAGGAAGTTTCAACTTACCTCCTCCCACAACCCCCCACCCCAATCCCCTATTGCTTCTGTGAGGTTTTAGAAAGCTGGTTATTGATCAAGTATTTGAAAGGCCTTGAAAAGTATTTACAAAGCTAACTAAAGCCAAAAGCCACAGAATTCCATCTAAAGTACAGACTTAATCTTAACTTTAGGTTCCTGTTGGCTTTTTTATTGGATTTCTGGCTGGGTGTCCTCACCATGGCTTTAGTCTCTATAAGATTAAAAGTGCTTTAGGCTGCCTTTGTAAAAGAATAGCTTTTTTAGCAGTTACACCCAAGCAGATGAAAACAGAGAGTAACAGTTATCATAAGGAGGATTGTATAGTTGAGGACCAGCAGATGGTAGCAGAGAGCAGTGAAAGCAGCATCCAAAGCACGTAGAGACCAGGACAGCTGTCTTCCCAATGTGCCGACATGGATCATAGCTGAGACCTCCCAGCATCCAGCATGAAGCATCTGATGACCAGGACCAGAAATGGGATTCTTACTGGAAAGAAGCACAATACCAGCAGAGAATGCTGGCATTTCTGCAACCTCAGACAGAAGTGTGGTCACACATGTCCCTACAAAATGTGCCTTCCAGGTGCTATTGCCATATTATGTCATTTTGATTGGATCATCACCCATAATAATAATAAAAATAATAGTTGCTTTAAAATAATATATAATATAATAATAATAACAATAATGTATATATCTTAGCTCTCTCTTTAAGGCTTATAAGGCACTTTACATGTATTTTCTCATTCAATCCTCATAACCCTGTGAAGTAGGTACTATGATTATCCCTTTTTTAGGAAGAGATTCTCAACTAGAAAAGACCTTAGAAATCATTGGGTCCATTCATTTTGTTTTATAGATGAGGAAACTGAGGCCCAGAGAAATTAAATGACTTGTCCAGAGTCACATTACTATTAAGTATCTGAGGATTTGAACTTAGATCTTCTTACCTCCAAGACCAACATTATCCATCACTCCAAACTGTGGGATATGTTTTTCAACTGTCTTTTTGATAGTTTAGTCAGGTAACTTTTCAGACCACTAGTTCAATTCTAACTCAAAATGTAGACTAGATCTCTAAATTCCCTTTCAGTTTTAAAATCTTAGGAGCCTGGAACTTTTTGCATTTGGGCAATGCCTATAGGAACCATCTAGAATATGGTGTGGTTGTTGGTGGGTATGTGAATTTCAAGTTCAAGATGGTAGAGTTTCCATGTTTGTGATGAAAAATGAGAGTTCCAGGAATGTGGGAGGCAGTAGGACCTATATCTCTGTTTAAGCAAAATATGTAGAGGCTGAAAGATTACATAGATCCAGCAATTACCATTTTACTTAGCTGAAAAGAGATGCTTGTTTTAATTTAATATAGCTGCTCCCTAATTCTGTGGTTTCTCCAAGGAAAAGGAAGCATATAAAAAATTACAAAAATACTGAAATTGGAATCAGAGAATCTGGGTTCAAATTCCAAATCTACTGTTTACTCTCAGTGTGACCTTAGGCAATGTCACTTCACAAGATCTCAGTTTTCTCACCTAGAAAATAAAAATGTCTTCTAGATGACCTCTGAAGTTCCTTTCAGCTCTAAGTCTATGATCATGTGATACACATTCAGAAGCAGAGTTGTATCTGAAAGGGTAGAAAAATTATATCAAAATTATTTGATATATTATTTGCACTAAGGTGAACATTTAGAGTCTACATCCTCAATCATATCCCCATCGACCCATATGATCAGCCAGTTGCTTTTCTTCTGTGTTTCTACTCCCATGGTTCTTCCTCTGAATATGAATAGTGTTCTTTCTCATAAGTCCCTCAGAATAGTCCTGGATCACTGCATTGCTGCTAGTAGAGAAGTCCATTACATTTGATTGTACCACAGTGTGTCAGTCTCTGTGTACAATGTTCTCCTGGTTTTGCTCCTTTCACTCTGTATCAATTCCTGGAGGTTGTTCCAGTCTCCATGGAATTCCTCCACTTTATTATTCCTTTGAACACAATAGTATTCCATCACCAACATATACCACAACTTGTTCAGCCATTCCCCAATTGAAGGGCATCCCCTCATTTTCCAATTTTTGGCCACCACAAAGAGCGCAGCTATGAATATTCTTGTACAAATCTTTTTCCTTATTATGGAGACTTTAAATGTTTGGATTGGCCGGTTTTCCATTCACAAGAGATTGAGGCCTGCAATTAGCTAGTTGGTTTCAGTTGTCATTGTAAAAAAGGGGAAATATGGATTTTATAAATCTTAATTTAATCCGTCTATTCATTAACAAGCATTTATCCAGGCATCATCTAAGCTGGTAGGAATAAAAAGACAAAAAATGAAAGTCTTTGCTCTCAGGGAGCTTATATTCATTCATCCAAACATTCATTTATTCAATGACATAATTATAACTAGTTCAAATATCTTAGTTTAAGGGCCTATGCTTTAAATAATAGTATAGTTTTAATTTAATTTAAATTTATTATTTATTATAATATAATATTATTAATAAAATAAATTAATTTAATTTAATTTAAATAAAATATGCTTGAAATAATACCATAGACTCTTCTTGGTAAAGCTGACATTGGGCAGAGAACTTATTCATTATGTGAAAGGTAGCAGAAATGAGTTCTGTGTATTTGAAGGCCTTTGTTATTTAAGAATTTCCTCTATGAAATGTGTCAGGTGGTGGGTGCCAATTCCTGCACAGGAATAAATAGAGGCAGCTTGTTAGGGCACATGATCAACTCTTAGAGCTGTACCAATGGGAAGTAAAGGTTGCAAGGGATGACTGACAGGGGCTTGAGACCAGAATCTACTTGAGCCTGGTTGAGTCAGAACTCCTAGGAACAGTTCCCCAACTGTCACTCTGAACCTGGGAGGTGAAAGAGAAAAGGTGTGTGGCTGAGACATCTTGAAGCCCATCCATCAAGCTACTAGGTTTTTGAATATCTACTGGCTGTGGTGAGAAGTTATCTTCAGTCTTCTGCTGGACAAGGACTGAAGAGCTGGCCTTCCTACTTTGATGAGACCATCTGTGGACATCACACGTGGGACTTCAGTATCTGACTTACCAAGGACTCTCTATTTGTGAGATTTTGATTCCCTGTTGATCTTGCCCTTGGGAACTTGGGTTTTATTTTAGTGTGAGTTATATAGTGTTGATTTAGTGGGTAAAACATTTAGATTTCACCCTCCCCCACTGTCCTTCCCTTTATCCCTTCTCTGTTAAATGAATTTAATAATTTTATACATACTGTTTTCCCACTGTATTACTTTCCTTCCCCCTTTCCAAATTATATGCATTTTTAACAGAGCAGATCACTTTCTCTATAGAATCTAAAAAAATCAGTAAGGAGGGGAAGCAGATTTCAGGTTTCTCTAAAATTAAATATAGTTTTGCTATATGGTACTATAGGTAAAAATGCTAAACTTGGAGTCAGGAATATCAGCCTTGTTGTAAGAATCAAATGAAATGATGTCTGTAGAGCAATTTGTAACCCTAAAGTGCTACATAAATATAAACCACATAAATAAAATTTATTTTTATTATACTAATGCATCAAACAAAACACTGTTTTATAATTTAATACCTCATAATGACATTTAGTTTAAAATCACGATACTCATATGTTCTCTGCAAGCAGATACAAAATTGTTTACCCTTATAAACATAAATTTAGATTATCCATAAAACAATCCTTGAATTAAGCTTTATTATATGTACTCAAATCCATATAAGTAGCTTGGGTAGAGGAAATGGGACTTTTCTATAACTTACTCCTGATCCCACAAAGGAGTGTTAAAACTGGAAAGATTAAGTATAAATTATGGATACATCAGAATCTGATCCTTCTTCTTATCATAGAATCATATGTCCAGGTGCTTTTTGGACCCTGAAACTACCACAGTATTTTGCAGTTGTATCACTGAAAAAAAAATAGTTAAGGGAATGAGAAGGATTTTAATCTCTTCTACCAACTCAGGAGCAGTGACATTGATGTTAATTCATCAGCAGGACACTTGGGGAGGAAGCATCTGTCAAGGGTACCAGAAAGGAAAGAAAAAAATAAGCCACTGGAAACCAAACAACAGGAAATACTGTGCTGGCTGCTTCTCTGCAGTGACCCTCCCCACTTTCCAGTCCCACCTACAATTCATTACTAATCTTTTAATTGTGATAAACAGGGTCAAAACTTTTCATTCAATTCATCAAACACAGCAAGAAACTATTCTATTCAGAGCCCTGTTGAGAGCAGGGAAAGAAGGAGATGCAAAATTAAGAAAAAACATAAAATTTACAGTCTAACAGTGAGATATGACTTACTAGTTAGAGGGGAATCTGGAAAGCTTTCCTGGAGGAAGTGACTTTATAGCTGACCTTCAAAGCATGGGTGGGAATTCAACAAGTAAAGAATATGTTATGGAAGGGAGGTTTTTGAAGAAACACAGTTTATAGCCTCCAACTGCTCCCAGGTAAGAATCATTAGGAGAAATTTAATGAATGCTCAACTATATTTTTCATCCACTTATTGAACTGACTAACCCCCAACTGTTGAGAAAAGATACTCTTAAGATTCTGTAAACTTGGACCAATAAAACCCCTAGAAGTTAAACCCTACTAATTAAAGATAAGTTTAAGAGAATAATAATAATTCTTAATTCAATTAACAAACTTATAGTTTCAGAGATATCAAATAAACAGATTATCAAGGAAGATATCTAATTCAGTATAAATATAGAAATTTATAAAATATCATTGCCATGTAAAGAAAATAGAATTCTTTTAAAATATAAGGTATAAAACAATTTCTTTTTTGTTCCCATTTATTTTTTTACATACAACATATGTAACATAAGGATAATATATATTATTTGTTATAAATATGTAGTAAATTGTAATAAATATGCTTATCCAAGAAAAACAAATTTTTACATGACCTATTTCCAAAAATGTCTCATTCTTTTTTTCTTCCTCCTTCCCACCCTTCCCCAAAAAGGCAGGTAATATGATATGTGTTGTACATATATTGTCATATAATATATATTTCTGTCATGTTGTGAAAAAAAGATCTATTGCCTTCATTAGAGTAAAATTCATGGAGGAAATAAAGAGAAGATTGGTATGTTTCAGTCTGCATTCAGACTCCATCTGTTCCTTCAATGGTGGTAGATAATCTTTTTTTCATTATGAGTCCCTTGGAGTTGTCCTGGATTCTTACCTTGTTGATAATAATGAAGTCATTAATAGTTGGTCATCATACATTATTATTGTTACTGTGTATAATGTTCTCCTGGTTCTGCTAACAACTTTGCATCACAACAAATAAGTCTTTTCAGGGTTTTTTGTGATCATCTTGCTTGTCATTCCTTTTGGCACATTAGGACCTGCAAGAAGATCAATCAAGGGGGGAAAGGGTGCAATCCAAGTCAGGATCTAAGAGATAACGAACTTTGCTCACGTCCAAGCTGATTGAGAGAAAGAGACCTAACGGGAGTAAGTGAGAACTGGCAATGGGACCTTAAGCAGTAGGCTAAAGTTGAAACTAATGGAGTACAACTGAAGAAACACCCAGTAGGAAACAGTAGGTATCAATTTGTCAGGCACCATAGCAAGACTCAGCTCAAATGCTCTCTCTTCTATACAACCTTCCCTGACTCTAGCTCCCTTCCAACCCACTTCCTATCCTACTCTACTTTAGTAGTAAATCTTTCCCTTTGGATATCACATAACATTTGATTTGCATCTCTTTTAAATGCAGAGTTATTGTTAACATATTTCTATTTCTGCCTGTGTCTCTCTCTTTGTCCACCTCTACTTTCCAGTCACTGAAATGATAAAGGAAAATGAAAGGGTATCACCCCTACATTAGCTTCTTCCAGCTCCTAAACAGAAGTGTTTGATAAACATTGGGGACACTGAAATTGGCTAGCCTATGGGGTAGGGCAGTATTGGTGGAGTATTGGCATATGTGCCCAGCCAGCACTCAGGGAGCTTTTCCATGCCCCCTCTTCCCAGCGATCCAGGACATTTTTTGCATGCAGTGCCCTTCTGTCCAACTGCCCAAAGCAAGCACTTCCTCCCTCCTCTCTTTTGGGTAGTGGTAGAAGAGGGTTCTCATAGACAATTTGAATTTGCCCTCTGGACATTCCAACTCAAAAATCTTAGCCCAGGGGTCCCCAAACTACAGCTGTGGGCCACATGCAGGCCCCTGAGGCCATTTATCCAGCCCCCACCACACTTCCCAGAAGGCGCACCTCTTTCACTGGTGGTCAGTGAGAGGAGTATGTGGTGGCACCACAAAGCATAATGTAGCTCACATACAGTACTACTTCCGGTGACATAATCCTTTGTGTGGCACCTTGTTCTGAGAGTAACTGAACAAGAACGAGGTGCCACACAAGGGATTATGTGACTGCACGATGGAAGACTAAAGCATGGTGAGCGGCGATCTGGGGGAGGGGATTCCGCACTGTGTATACTGCTGCCCAGAATAGGGGTGGCAGTGCTGGGCCTGTGCAAGGTGTGACAGGCCCATCACAGCCAGCGCTGCAGCCTCTGCTATCCCAGACAGCAGTATACAGTGTCACAGGCCCAGCACCACCTCCAGTACTGTATATAGGCATCGGATAGTAGTGATCTGGCCTATGGCATCAGCAGTGGCCTCTACTGTGAGAAGCCCACCACTGCCACTGGGTGTTTTATAAGACACCCCCTGTTTTGGGGGGTCAAATTAATATAAGACTGTGTCTTATTTGGGGGGAACAGGGTAGTACAATGGCCCTCATACTCGCCTATAATAGGGGCCATTATGGTGTGCATCTGGGAGAGTATGGGGGCCATTGTACTATGTGGGGGAAGCGAGGCATGTGTTTTTCATATTATGGTCTATGATTACAGATCCATAAATACGGACCACAAGAGGACCCACACGAGAGTGCCTTCTTTTTTCCTGCCATGGAATCTGATTGCTTGAGTATTATCCATGCGATCAGATTCCTATGTGAGTTCACAGATTGCAGTGAGGTTCACACAGGGTAGCATGAACTGGAAAAGTGATGGAGGAACTGACTCTGTAATTGTGCCCATTCCTGCACCGCACCAGTGTGAGCCTGAGGTAAAAGTGGAGCTCCACCGGTATGGCCACTGGTGAGGCTGAAATGATGTGGACTGGGAAGGCTGCATTGATGGACACAGATCAGATTGCACTGATGGGCAGTGCAGTTTGTATGCCTCTGTGTGGGCAAAATTATTGTTGTTATATGGCTTTTGTAGGGCTGTGTGTATATGTGTGTGTGTGTATATATATATATATATATATATATGTATATGTATTTTACTAATAGCAATTTGGAATCCCTAGGAAACAATGACGTCAAGAAAGAGAAAAATTGACTCAGAATGTAGGATATTCAAAGAACAGTGGACTTATGATTACTTTTTCATGCAGTACAAGGAAAGAGATGTGTGTTTGATATGCCAGAATATAGTGTCTGTGTTCAAATACAATCTGAGTTGACACTATCAAACTTAACATAAAGATAAATATGATTGTTTGGTAGGAGATATGAGAAAAGATAAAATATTAAAACTGAAAAAGACATTGACAACTCAGGAAAATACTTTTGTGAAGCAGAAGCAGCTAAATATTTCATCACTTCTTGGCAAGTTTTCAAGTTGCCAAGCTAACAGCATGCACTGAAGACCATTCATGGAGAGAGAATTTGTTCAAGAGTGCCCTCTTTCTGTTGCCAAAGAGATTTGTCCAGAAAAGGCAGACTTATTTAGTACAATTAGTCTTTCAAGATCTACAATTACATGAAGGATTGAAGAAATGGGAGACAATTTGCATCAGCATTTGCAAAACTCCTCAAGAAAACTTTCCTATCTTTCCTTGGCACTCAATGAGAACAAAGATGTTCATGATTCTGCACAACTTCTAATTTTTATTTGTGAGACAAATGACAATTTTGAAGTCACAGAAGAGCTTGCTGCACTGCAAAGCATCAAAGGAACAACTATAGGAGAGGTTATCTATAAAAAATTTTCCCAAACTGAAGGATTTGGAGCTGGACTGGCTAGTGCCAGTGTGACAACTGATGGTGCTCCTAGCATGGTGGGGTCTAAGAAAGGAGTAATTGCTTGCATTAACCAAGGGATGGAAAAACATAACCATTCTTATCCAATAGCCATACACTGCCTCATCCACCAACAAGCACTGCAATGTAGCAAATCACTGAAGTGGAATTCTGTTATGAACATTGTGGTACCTTGGGTTAACTTCATTTGAGCTAATGCACTAAACCACAGACAATTTCAGGAATTTTTGGCTGAACTAAATGTTGCCTATGAAGATGTTCTGTACCATACAGAAGTCCATTGGCTGAGTCAAGGGAGAGTTTTGAGACATTTCTATGACTTACTTCCACAGATTATAGTTTTTATGCTTTCAAAAAACAAAGAAGTACCAGAGCTCAATGATGCAGAATGGAAATGGCACCTTGCCTTTCTGACAGATGTAACAAAGCTACTCAACAATTTCAATGTGCAACTTCAAGGAAAAGGAAAGCTCATCTGTGATATGCAATCACATGTGAAAGCATTTGAAGTAAAATTAGGCCTCCTTATCAAACAAGTGAAGGAGGAAAATTTCTGTAATCTCCCTTTAACTCAAAATCTGTTAGCAGAAAAACCCTTGATTGCATTCCCAAAAGAAACATGTGCGGATTCACTGGAAAAGTTGCAAAAGGAGTTCCAATTCAGATTTAAATAGCTTCATCTCCGTGAACAGGACATACAACTTTTCCATAACCCATTTTCTATTGACATTGAAAATGTGGATACAATTTACCAAATGGAACTGACTGAACTACAGAATTGTGACTCTCTGAAAGACACATTTAAGTCAAGCAGCTTGCCTAATTTCTATGCATCTCTCTCCTCTGTGACATATCCTAATCTCAGAAACCATGCACTCAAAATGGCAACCATCTCTGGTAGCACTTATGTCTGTGAACAGACTTTTTCCAGAATGAAACATCTGAAATCTCCAACCAGATCTAGACTAACTGATGCATACTTGCATCACTTGTTATGGCTAGCAGTGACAAATATGGAACCGGACATTGACCATCTCATTAGCCAAAAGCAGGCCCATAGTTCCCATTGAAATACTGATCAGTTTGTTGATTTTAATTTACTTGTTCTTTATTTTAAATATTGTATTTATTTCCATTTTGGTTTTTTTTTTTTACTTTAAAATAAGATATGTGCAGTGTGCATAGGGATTTGTTCATATTTTTTTTTAATAGTCCGGCCCTCCAACAGTCTGAGGGACAGTGAACTGGCCCCCTGTGCAAAAAGTTTGGGGACCCCTGCCTTAACCAATGCTGGTGTAGCCAAAGGCTACTGAACTGCAATAGCTGACCACATAGGGAAGTTTCTCACTACTAATTTTAGAGGAGAATTGATTGATAAACTGGTCAGGGAACAAGGTAATCAGAAGGTATTGTCTTGTCCATTTAATTATTTTCTAGATAAGACTTCCTCTAAACTACTACCAGAAAGTTGGCTATCTACTTTATCAACTCAGAAAATTGTTTACAAGAAAGCAATTATATATAAATTGCTCCAATTCCAGTATTTGGCTGTGTTTTATAAAAGGATGCCAACCTAGGTGAGAGAGCAGTAATGGTTATTTGTTGCCAAGCCAGAATGCTGCAAAAAAGAAATCATTGTATTTCCCCTTGCTCCCATGTTTGTCCAGTTTCCTATTGATTTTTTTCTTTCTTTTAAAAAACATTACATATTTTGAATCTCTAGGATGTCTCCAGGAGCAGACAGAGTCAGAATTGGTCAGATTCTGAGGTTAGAAATACCAATATTATCCTTTTGAAATGCCAAGTTATTACTTATTGTAATAACTTTAAGTTAAATTAAAAAGCTATATGAATTTGTTGTTTGACAAATTACAAATGATTTCTATTTATTTTAGCTTTGTTCTTTCTTGCAATAAAAGCTATCGTATTTAATTATTAATTTGTCTGTTATTTCTGGTAATTCTAGGTTATAAATAACTATTAAAAGAAAATAATACCTACCAACCACCAAAGGGTTTTTTTCCCCTACTGTTTCCTGGTAGAAACTCTCTCTCTCCCTCCCTCCCTCCCTCCCTCCCTCTCTCTCTCTCTCTCTCTCTCTCTCTCTCTCTCTCTCTCTCTCACTCACACACACACACACACACACACACACACACACACACACAATATACAAATTTATTTACCTATGGTCTGAATAAATATAATATTTAAACTCTAGTTTTGCTTTTACTTTAAAAAATATTAATGAGTCTGTTACATTAAAATACTCAGTTATTTTTCTTCCGATGTCTCCTCCCCCCATTAGAGACGGCATCACCTGACAAAAAGGGATATAGATATAGATAAAGATGTATAAAATCATGTCTTACTTATTTCTATTCATCAGTTCTTTCTCAGGAGATGGATATATATATGTTATATTTCCATTGGTTTCTATAATGTTCTCTTGGTTCTGCTCATTACACCCTTTGTAATTTCATGTAGGTCTTTCCCTGTTTTTGCAAAATTAACCTGTTGTTCATTTCCTATGGTACAATGCTATTCCATCACAATCATATGGCACAACAGTTATTTGATACAAAAATTGAACTTAAATGACAATTTCCTTGGGATTTGATAGAAAAAAGCAATACCTTTTCTTTCGAGGAGTTGGCTGCTTTTCTATGATCGTTCATGGAAAACAGTTATATAGCACTTCATAGTTTATAAAGTACTTTCTTTGGAATTACACTGGTTAAGTGGCTAGTAAATGGAAGAGTCAGTCTCATAAATCTGTCTGGAGTCTTTTCCATTATGCTATGCTGACTAAATAATCAAAAACTTATGGTATTATAATAGCTAACAAGGACATGACCAAAAATGACTTATTCATGGAATTTGACTATGATTCTTAAATTAGCTGCAAATTTTAAGAAAATTAGCTGGCAGATATGTCAAGAGTTTCTAGAATTGATTCTCTTATAACTCCTTCCCCCTTGTATCCCCACTCCCCTGCCAGCCTACTTATCCCCATCTCTATTATTGGCCATTATTATTGTAAAATTTTAGAATTGCAGGTACAAGTGCCAGCTTTATATTTCTGACTCCTATTTCCCACCCCATTTCTGTTTTGGTGAAAAAAATTCTTCCAAAAATATGACATTCCTTAAAGTGGGGTACAAAATACCATTGTATGTGTAATGAGCATTGCCACAATAATCCTCTTCTTGATTTAGGGAATAAAGATGCCCTCGTGGTCACATAGAACTACCTGTTTCCTGGTTAAGCACTTTTAAAACTACAGGACACTCAGAAAATTTAAAATAAAATAAACAATAGGACATCTCATTAGAACATTTACCTTTAATAATCCACTAGTCAACACAGTTATCTCAAGGCAAAGGTTTTTGCTGAAAAAGAATTGTAAGGATAGTGGCTATAAAGCATTCTCTCCATAAACCTGGGATTTTGTCCCATAAACATACTCAGTATAAATAGGAAGATGGGCACACAGCATAAAGTGAAGTAGAGAGACATATTCATAAGAAATGCATACTAAAGGAAACTTACATCTTCAGCATTTTGGGCCACAATGATCAAATAAGATTTTGGTAAGTAAATAATATTTGTAAAACCCTTAACATAGTTCCTGGTACACAATCGGTGATTAATAAATGCTTATTTCTTTTCCCTGTCCCCAATGTCTTTTTTTGCACTTCATGATATCCTCATTTTGCTCCCCCTGGGCTAAGCATATTTTTTGGGTAGATCTGATCCTCTCAGAAGCTAATTCCAACTTTTTAGTTGAACTGTCAGGATATGCTCTCTCTTGGGCAAATGCCTCCTAATAAGTAAGAGATGCTATTACAATGTAGGAGGAAGTCTAGTTTCCTCTACCTTTTTAGTCTCCCTTTCATGAACTCTACATTGAAGCCAAACTGGCCAATACAAACCAGTCCCCAAACATGATCTTTTAAGAACCACATTTATACATCCTCATAATTAATTTTCCTTTCCTGGAATGTGCTCTCTCTTCATCTTTCCCTCTTTTCTCTTTTGAAGACTCAAATCAGATGCCACCTCCTTCATGAAACATTTCCTTATCATCCTAGTTCAATTCAGTTCAATTTAACAAACCTTGCCAAAGACACTGTCCTAAGGTGGCTAGGTGGCTCACTAGATAGAGTCAGGCCTTTAAATGGAAAGTTTGGGGTTCAAATACAGTCTCAAACACTGACTAGCTGTGTGACCCTAGACAAGTCAATTAACCCCAATTGCTTTGAACTAATATTTAGTATCTATTCTAAGTAAGAGTTTTAAAGAGAGATCGAGAGAGAGACTGTGCAAGACTTTAGGGATGCAAAGGCAAAAAAAATATATATATATATATTGTTCCTGGGGGTAGAAAGGTTGGGAGGGGGATATGGATGTACATATATATGTATGTATGTATGTATGTATATTATGTAAACAGATAAGAAAAGTATGTATAAAACTATAAAGAGAACTAACAGCTTATGAATTTGATCAGTAGAGATTTAGTATAGAAAATAGTATCTAAATTGAGTCTTAAAGAAAGCATAGGGGAGGAATTAGTACAATCTAGGCATCAGACCACCAATATAGAAGCAAGAGAATAAATTTATAAAGAATGGAAAATAAATCCTTTTTACTATAACAGAGAATATTTAGACAGGAGCAAGATGAAATAAAACTGGAAAGGTAGATCAAACCCAGATTGTGGTATGCTTTACATATCAGGCTAAAATTTTCATATTTTATTCTGGAGGGACTAGGACTTGAAGATTTTTGAATAGGGGAATGACAAGGTCAGGTTTCATTGTTGTTTTTTAAAAATCCTTCCCTTCTGACTTGGAGCAATATTGTTTATTGATTCCAAGGCAGAAGAGTGTTATGGGTTAGGCAATGGAAGTTAAGTGACTTGCCCAGAGTCACACATCACATAGCTAGGAAATGCCTGAGACTATATTTGAACCCAAGACTTCCCATCTCTAGACCTGACTTTCCATCCACTGAGCCCACTTAGCTGCCCCCTCAGGTTGTTTGTTTTTTAAAGATAGTTTGTTAACTGTTTGGAGAATGGAATGGTGAGGGGTAGAGAATGAAAACAAGGACAAATTAGGTCTCTTCAATAGTTCAGAAGAGAAGTGATGAGGACCTGAACAAGGGTAGTATTGGACAGAATTGGAAAAAGGAGACAAATTGGAAAATAAAACCATTTCCACTCACCTTCTGCCCCACTTCTATACTTCATTCAAGTAAAGCATCATCATTTTAGAGCTGGAAAGTATTTGAGAAGTAGTGAAATCTGTGAAGAAACTGCTCATGTCCACCATGTATGTTCCCAGAAGTGAAGAAGATATCTGCTCTAAGATGTATCATGAAGAGAGTGCGGTTCATGCCCAGGTTTCATCACTACTTTGTACCGGGTGGGATCTGATTAGCTTCAATTGCTTTTTCACCTCTGACTACTGGTCCATGATTACCTGAGTCTCTCCTACCAGAGGAAGGCATCTTCCCTTGTTATACAGCCAGACTGGACAATCTGGGCTACACTCAGTAGCATTAGGAGCCCAGGGAGATACAGAACTCACAAAAATGAAAAAAATAAAAATCCTTAATATTGCAAGTTGAGGAAGCCCCATGGACATATCGCTCTGAGGAAATTCTATGCCTGCCAAATATGCAGCACTTGTGTTGCAAATACTTTTCCCTAGGACACCAAAACAATGGGACTCAATCAAACTGGTAACCAACAGAGAACTGACTCTTCTGTTGTCTACTATTCCCTGTCAGTAATTGGTTGCACAGTGGAGAAGTGCTGAGTGATAGCACTACCAGAGCCACCAGGAGATAATTTCCTGATAACACTGCATGCTACCTACTTACATGGTAGGCATATTTTGATTTTATGCACAAACTATTTGACAGTTGCATGAGGGAAACTCAATCTACAAACTATATAAAGAATTGTTAACCATGTTTATGTTTCACTTGATTCCCATTTTGTGGAAGTGCTTTGCTTAATCCAGCCTATTACCCAACACTCACACTCCACAGTTAAGAAAATTGAAACCTGGAAAAGTCAAAGAACCTGCCCAAATAAGATCAAAACAACTATTCAATGACATGACAAAACCAATCCTCCAGGAGGAGTAGGGAGAAAAGAAGAAAGGGGAGGGAGAGAGAGAAGAAAGAAAAAGAGAAAGAGAAAGAACTAAAGGAAAAGAGATGGGGAAGGGAAAAGATAAGGAATAATGCATTCAAGCCACATGAGAAAATTACTTTCGTGCTTTCCACAGACTTGCCTGCCCACAGCCCTTTGGGGATTTATGTAATCCCTTAAATGAAGATATGAACATCTCTGCAGAGAACCATAAGTCATATATAGAGACAGTTTTCTCAACCATAGCAAGGTTATACAATCTGGTGATTCTTTTTTTTTTTAATCCTTATATTCTATCTTATAAACAGTACTGTGTATTGTTTCAAAGGCAGAAGAGTGGTAGGAGCTAGACAATGGAGATAAAGTGACTTGCCAAGGATCACACAGTTAGGAAGTATCTGAGGTCAGATTTCCCATTTCTGGGCCCCTGAGCCACCTAGGTGCTCCAGAATTTGGTGATTTTTAAAATTTAAGTGCTGACCCTCATATAGTCTTATCTCTTTGCCCCACCTATCCAAACTAAGAGAAAAATAAAGTCAATATAATTTTAAACCTAGGAGGGACTTTTTAAAGTTTCCTCTGTCCAAAAATGTCTTTCCTAGTCTGTTACTAAAGCCCACAAACCCACTTTGGAGCTTAATCCCTATGAACAGAGTTATACCTATACAAAATTGTGAAGTAAGCAAAGCCTGTCTTTGACACACTTGTAACAGTCTTTTTGAGGTTCATATCAGATCCTGAACCATCCACTAGATACCTCTTTTATGACCTCTTCCCATAGGGCCTTATTTTCAATTAGCTGTCAATGAATATTCCCTGAATTTTTCATTGATAATGAAATTTTTGTCTTGCCAAGCATTCTTTGCCTTTTAATAGTGGACTGTAACATCTGCCACTCCACCAATAGCCAAAGTTGATTCAAATGACCTGAAATGAGTACCTCCTTCCTCCTTCACCATTTGTATTTTTCCCTCCCAAAGTTACATCCCAGATTGAAGAAGATGGCCTTTCTCAATAGAAGAATGTTTTTCAAAAGATTATTAGTAGCTATGCTCAACAGTGGCTCTTTAAGACTTTTAATCTTCTGGACCTGAAAGAATGAATCTCCAATAGAAGAAATTCAGACATAGTAACAGAAGCTGAGGCATTTTTGGAGTTGAGTTTTGTCCAAGATCCTTCACTTGTACTTTAATACTTGTGGAAAGGTAAACTGAATCAATTTTTGGGATTTTCTGCCACTGAGGTGGAGCTAACAGCAGTTGAAATGTTAGAGTAAAGATTGATGGACAGCAATGAGAGTTGGTGGGGAGAAGGGTGATCAGGAGAGTGACAGTGACTCTCAAGGACTCTCTTTCCTGGCCCTCAGACTAGAAGGAGCACTCTTTCTTTGTCTCTGGATAGAAGTACCTCTATTCCCGATTTTTTTCCCAACTTCCTGTGATTGTGTCATCGAACAAAAGGATTTAAGGAGAGCAGTTTGAACTGTAAGGTGGGTCTTTAGGGCATGAGCCTGAAGAGACAGGCCCAACCAGCTCTGAAGGTCAGAACCATTTCTTCCTCTTGCTGTCTTCTGCTAAAGACTTTCAATTTAAGAAAGCTAGCACAGATTAACATAGGCAGGAATAAAAGAAATCTTCTACCACCCTGCAAGGTCTGGCCTCAGCTCAAAAGCTGAGAGAGACTCAAACCCAATCTGGGGCAAAATATAGGGAAATCCTTATTCCCTCTACCCTGATACCTTCCCAACCCAAACTTGTTAATAAATTCACATTGAGTTAAATAACCCACAGTCAGATAAGAGGATTATCATTTCCGGAGGATATAAAGGGAGCAGAACCTAAGGACAGTCATTCAACCATAAATGATCCTTATTGGACCCCTGCTGGGTGACCTTGGTCCAGGGGAGGAGGCTTGTCCCTCAGGAAGGTCCATGCTTACCTGCTCTGGGGTATCTTCAACATCAATTGAGAAGACATCCTCTCAGGCTATCATAATTTATATCATTGATTGATATCATAATTGATATCATGAGAAATATCATTTCTCAGGAACCCCATTTTTCAAAGATATCCTTTCAGCAGGGGGCATCTCTCTCCTTTTAACTCACCAGCATCCATATTCCCCCTGTAGCCTGTAGAGGAGTTGAAACTCCTCCATTCCCTGTTACAAAACCTTCCTTATCCACTGTAGCTCTTCAATCCTCAACAATTCCTTTAACTATTACATACTTTAGTATGTCTGTGACCTCTGCAGGATTGATACCTCCTTTGAAGGCAGTTGATTGGCTCAGTGGATAAAGAGTCAGCCCTGGAGATGGGAGGTCCTAGGTTCAAATTTGACTTCAGACATGTCCTACAAGTCACTTAACTTCAGCTACCTAGCCCATACTACTCTTCTATCTTAGAACCAATACATAGTATCAATTCTAAGACTAGGTCATTTGACCTAGACCTCTCCTTTGAATTCATTAAGTACTTACTATTTGCCTGGAACTGTGCTAAGTGCCTTACAAATGCTGTATCATATAATCCTCACAAAAATCTAGGAGATAGTCATTATTATGATCTTCACAGATAAGGAAACTGAGGAAGACAGTGGTAATAGCTTGCCCAGGATCACAGAGCTAATGTCTGGGGTTAAATTTGAACTCAGGCCTTCCTGACTCCAGGTCCAACAATCTAATCATGGTACCACTTTATCCACTTCCAGCTACCTAAATAGGAGGGTGGGGAAAGAAGGAAACAGGAAGGAAAGAATGAAAGGATAAGTGAAAGATCACTGAAAAAGAAGCTTTATTTTCATATTAGCCAGATCTAACCTTATTTGTGTGGAATACTAGAATTCTTGGAGACATCTATCTGTGAAGTGTTTGTAAACTCTCTAAAGAGCCTAAAATGTTCCTTCTTAAGAATAGTTCTGTGAAATTGAAACTTTTTACTTTTTTCTAATATTCTTTAATTATTTCTGCATTTCAAAAGACCTGTAGTTTCATCTATGTGGGCATTTCCTCCATCAATATAGGAAATAGTCATTGTTTGCTAAAGGCCAAACAAATAAGCACAGAATCTTATACAGAAACCTCTGGTGATGAGCACCCGCCACAATTAGCAAGGTTGCTCCACAGATTCATTAATAGATTTGAAACCATTCCAGGGTTCTCAAAGCTACCAGAGCTTGTTTTCAACTGGAAAAGCTTTTCAGATTAACATTAATTTAATTCCCAGAAAATTATTGCTGACTATACAAGTCCAAATACAGTTATGTTATTTGTCCTTTTTCTCTAAATCTGAAAATACTGGTCATCTTTTCACCACTAACAACTGCAACAAAATAAGGATAGAAGATTAAATTTTTTTTCAACTTTTGTTAGATGGTGAATATACCAAAAAGATGGGGTAAATAATGTTAACAGTTTAAATTATCTCAAGAGACTGATTTGGAGCAAGAAATATCAGCTTATTAACTATAGATCTGTTTACATATCTACATAACTATAGATCTGTTTATATAGCATCATAACCAATAATGTGATATATAGGTCTGTGACCCTCTCAAATAACTACTGACAACCCAGAAGCTGGTCAGGTAGCTTAATAAATAGTTTTAGGAGCTCATTATTCAGCTCCTACCTTGAATATTCCAAGACATTTCTAATTGGTAGATAGTTAATTAAGAAGTGGTCTATTAAACCAACCACTCCTCTCTTCCCCCATAGGTGGACAGGTTAGGTGCAAAGAAAATGCAAAAATCAATAGACTAGATGGAATTTCTGACTCAGATCTTAGACATAGGAATACATGGTAATTCTCCCTAATATAATATATAAATTGGTACAGTATGTGAAAATTAATTTCTCACAATAGGATGTAATTGATGTCTGATAAGATTATTGCCAAGGCATATCAAAGAAATAATACCCAGTAATCAGGAAGTCAGAAAAAAAAGTCACATAAATGCTACTTACACAAAATGTTGTGGCATTTATGATGCAGCAAGATAATAATTCCACCATACGTTACTTTACTGTACAATTGTTGCTCAGTCAATTCAGACAAGTCATGATCCCATAGGTAATACTGTTCATGTGGTTTTCTTGGCAAAGATACTTGAATGGTTCATCATTTGCTTTACCAGTAGATTAAGGCAAACAGAGGGTTAGTGCCTTGCCCAGGGTCACATTGCTAGTAAATTTCTGAGGCCAAATTTGAACTTAGTTCTACTGACTCTAGGTCCAGAACTCTGTTCACTAAGCCATGTAGTTGCCTCCCCATTCCACCATACATTTTCATAATTTCTGATTTCACCTCAAAAATACCTAGAAAAAAAAATCCTTTCAAAAACTGTGACTCCTATGGGGGAAGGGAGGCAGCTAGGTGACTCAGTGGATTGGGAACCAGGTCTAGAGATGGAAGGTTCTGGGTTCAAATCTGACCTCAGACAGTTCCTAGCTGTGTGACCCTGGACAAGGCACTTAACCCCCTTTGCCTAGCTCTTACCACTCTTCTGTCTTATAACCAATACATAATATTGATTCTAAGATGGAAGGTAAGGGTTAAAAAAATTAAACTGTGATTCCCTATCTACTCCTTGAATTTGAATAAGGTAGATCAGAATTCCTCAATCAATTTGATGACTTTCCAGAGTAGAAGGTCTCTGTCTGGGACTTTTTAAAACAATTCTCTCCTTAGAGAAGACATTTTTAACCTATTTTGTGGCATGGACCCTTTTGACTATGTGGGGAAGCCCATAGTCCTCTTCTCAGAATAATTCTTTTAAATAATTGAAGGAAATGCTACATTTCAGTGAGAGGTTAGTAAAAATAAAGCTGCAATTTTTCCTCATTCAAGGTCAAAGTCCCCAAGTTAAGAAGTCCTGCATCTTATTAGAGGACAAAGACAACTCCTGATTAAGTCTCAGAGATTCAAGTGGCCCTAAGATGAATCTGCTGATTTGAAGCCACACCCTTGGAGTCTCCTTGATCTGAACTGGCATTCCACCTAGTGCTCTAGGATACTGGATTTTTTATTTGTTAGTCATCACAATATTTATCCCAGATCCATTAAGTAGTTCCATGGCCATTTTCACGCCATACCCCTCTATTACCACTTTCTACTTCTAGCTCTAAGAATAACAATCAAATCAATAATACCATTCATAGAAAGAATGGCTCAAGTAATTGCCCTATGACCCCTCTCTCCACCACTATGATTTGCCATGTGTTGTCTTCTACTTTTAGCATGTAAGCTCCTTGAGGTTAGGAACTGAATGTTTTTTTTTTTAATTTGTGTGCCTAGGGCTTAGCATAGTTCCTGCCCCATACTTAAGACCCATAAGTAGGACTTAATTGGTTTTTTCTGGGAGTCATCAGGCCATGACTCCTTGCCAGAGTCACGTGTGGTAGCTAAGGAGGCCACAGAGTGGCCCTTGGCAAGATGTGATTGCCCACTCAGTCCCCCTTGCATGACCTCTCTCATTGATATCCCTTACCTATGAATTAACATGATTATTAATCCCCTTAGTCTCAGAAGGAATAATGCAAGAGCAAAATACCTGTACCCTAATTCTCTAAAACATCAACAAAAGATCAGACCCTCAAACCCAATCCCAAAAAGACTATCATGGGTTAACTTTTACTTAGGTACATAATCCCCAGTGAAACCACAGCTACAAGCCAAGCCCAAAATTTTCCCACTCACAGAAACCTATTCTCATGAAGCCATCACACAAATCAATCATAGAGGCCCATACAATAAGTACAAGTACATCAAGCTTCAATATGCCTCAGTGACTCAATTATACAAATCAGTAACTCAGAAACTCCCTAGTAAGAACCCTGAGAAATGATCAGTCTAAATTTGAATTGTGTTCCCAGTACCCCTCAACCTCAATGATATGATTGTTGAATTGTCTTTTAAGAACTGCTGATTAATTATTCCATTTTATTAAAAGCAATAAGTAATTTTCCTTGATTGCTTGTAAGCTCAAAACTTCTCACAGGGTAATGAGAAAATTAAGCCACCTGTGACAAAATTATTTATCTTGTGTGCAACTTTTTATTCTGTCTGTAATCACAATATAATATATTATAATAATAGAATAGAATATTAATCAATTGATTTGTTAAAAGTTAATGTATCACTTTCCCAATTATCTCTCTTTGAACATGTGTGTTAGTTAATGTATCTGTGTGCCAAGAAAATGGGTATAAAAAGGAACAGTAGGCCTGGGAATGGCAGAGCAGCTATCAGACGCAAAGCAGTCCCATGGCCGTAATGATTAAGCTGTCATCCGTTTGTTATTTTTCTTTTTGACTGATCATTCTCCACCTGTCAGGAAACCCTGGAGTTATGAGCAAGGGTGGACTTTGCATGTGGCAGGTGTTTATTTATTCATTCCTATGTAACAGGATTCAGATATAGAGCCCATAGCATGATTTGGTTGATTAAGGCTCCTGAAAAGACATTATCTTCTTGGAAAAGATATTCCTCCATGCTGGATACAAAAGAGATTCCTCAGACAACTTTCATTCTTTTTTTTCACCTTTTCCTTGTTCAGAAGATAAAATATATACTTAAGAATTGACTTGGGTTCTGGAGGGGTAAGAAGAGCCTATGTATGCACAAAGTTCCCTTTCCCAAATCCCTACCCTAACCCTTCCCCACCAAGAGGCTGGGAAGCACAAATATATTTAACACCTTTTGCCCAACCATCCCATGTGTTGTTCAGACATTTTTGAGTAGTGTCTGGCTCTTTGTGACCCCATTTGGGGTTTTCTTGGCAAAGATACTGGACTGATTTTCTATTTCCTTCTCCAATTCATTTTATAGATAAAGAAACTGAGGAAAATAAAGTTAAGTGATTTGCCCAGGGTTATACAGTTAGTAAGCATGTGAAATCAGGTTTGAATTTGAGATGAGTCTCAGTTTGAGGAGTTATGGCTATAGAGAGAAAAGAAGAGTTTTAAAGCATTCTTAGAAAGAAGATTGCTCAAGAGGCCTCCATGGCCAAAAGATGATTAAGAGTCTTCAACCACATCATGGAGGAGCAAAAAACTTATACTCCTTGATATTTCTTTGAATCACTGCCATGAGTGATTCAAACAATGTAGGTATGTACTTTAGTTAGAAAATTTTCTATTGAATCAAACCAGAGTGTTTGCCTTCCAGGGAGAAACTGAGAAGGACTATGTGGGAGCCTATGGGAAAAGAAATATTTCACTAAAATGTCAGGGCATTGTGCTTCTGACAATCCCAAATTCGTTTCCCTTCTGAGAAGAGCTTACAGGCTACTGTCTATGTCTTTCTGTACCTGGTAATGGTCTCTTATAAATAATATGAGGGGTCAGCTGGGTAGCTCAGTGGATTGAGAGCCAGGCCTAGAGACGGGAGGTCCTAGGTTCAAATCTGGCCTCAGACACTTCCCAGCTGTGTAACCCTGGGCAAGTCACTTGAGACCCCCATTACCTAACCCTTACCATTCTTCTGCCTTGGAGCCAATACACAATATTGACTCCAAGACGGAAGGTAAGGGTTTAAAATTAAATAAATGACTCCAACACAGCTCAGCAGCAAAAACTAGAAAGAGAAATCCCATTCAAAATCACCTTAGACAAAATAAAATACCTAGGAATCTACCTCCTGAGACAAACACAGGAACTATATGAACATAACTACAAAACACTCGCCACACAACTAAAACTAGACTCGAGCAATTGGAAAAACATTAACTGCTCATGGGTAGGATGAGCCAATATAATAAAAATGACCATCCTACCCAAACTTATTTATCTATTTAGTGCCATACCCATGGAACTCCCAAAAAATTTCTTTACTGATTTGGAAAAAAACCATAACAAAGTTCATTTGGAATAACAAAAGATCAAGGATATCCAGGGAAATAATAAAAAAAAACACAAATGAGGAGGGCCTAGCAGTCCCAGACCTCAAACTATATTACAAAGCAGCAGTCATCAAAACAATTTGGTACTGGCTAAGAGACAGAAAGGAGGATCAGTGGAATAGACTGGGGGCAAGTGACCTCAGCCAGACAGTATACGATAAACCCAAAGATCCCAGGTCTTGGGACAAAAATCCACTATTCGATAAGAACTGCTGGGAAAATTGGAAGACAGTGTGGGAGAGATTAGGAATTGATCAACACCTGACACCCTACACCAAGATAAATTCAAAATGGGTGAGTGACTTAAACATAAAGAAGGAAACCATAAGTAAATTGGGTAAACACAGAATAGTATACATGTCAGACCTTTGGGAGGGGAAAGACTTTAAAACGAAGCAAGACATAGAAAGAATCACAAAATGCAAAATAAATAATTTCAACTACATCAAATTAAAAGGCTTTTGTACAAACAAAACCAATGTAACTAAAATCAGAAGGAAAACAACAAATTGGGAAAAAATCTTCATAAAAACCTCTGACAAAGGTTTAATTACTCAAATTTATAGAGAGCTAAATCAATTGTACAAAAAATCAAGCCATTCCCCAATTGATAAATGGGCAAGGGACATGGATAGGCAATTCTCAGATAAAGAAATCAAAACTATTAATAAGCACATGAAGAAGTGTTCTACATCTCTTATAATCAGAGAGATGCAAATCAAAACAACTCCGAGGTATCACCTCACACCTAGCAGATTGGCTAACATGACAGTTATGGAAAGTAATGAATGCTGGAGGGGATGTGGCAAAGTAGGGACATTAATTCATTGCTGGTGGAGTTGTGAACTGATCCAGCCATTCTGGAGGGAAATTTGGAACTATGCACAAAGGGCGATAAAAGAATGTCTACCCTTTGATCCAGCCATAGCACTGCTGGGTCTGTACCCCAAAGAGATAATGGACAAAAAGACTTGTACAAAAATATTCATAGCTGCGCTCTTTGTGGTGGCCAAAAATTGGAAAACGAGGGGATGCCCATCAATTGGGGAATGGCTGAACAAATTGTGGTATATGTTGGTGATGGAATATTATTGTGCAAAAAGGAATAATAAAGTGGAGGAATTCCATGGAGACTGGAACGACCTCCAGGAAGTGATGCAGAGCGAGAGGAGCAGAACCAGGAGAACATTGTACACAGAGACTGATACATTGTGGTAGAATCGAAGGTAATGGACTTCTCCATTAGTGGCAGTGTAATGTCCCTGAACAATCTGCAGGGATCTAGGAGAAAAAACACTATCCATAAGCAGAGGACAAACTGAGGGAGTAGAAACACCGAGGAAAAGCAACTGCCTGACTACAATGGCTGAGGGGACATGACAGAGGAGAGACTCTAAACGAACACTCTAATGCAAATACTAACAACATGGCAATGGGTTCAAATCAAGAACACATGTGATACCCAGTGGAATCACGCGTCAGCTACGGGGGGTGGGAGGGAGGAAAAGAAAATGATCTTTGTCTTTAATGAATAGTGCATGGAAATGATCAAATAAAATGCTATAAAATTAAAAAATAAATAAATAAATAAATAAATGCTATGAATTTTTATTTGTTGTGGGATGAAATAAAGCTGTCTTCTACCCAATGTGCATTTGTTACCTTAAGAGCTTACAGTTAATCCAAGGACATAGCTGCCTACATTTATAGAAACTTAGAAATGAATAAATTTGAAGATTTCTATGAGAAAACTACGGTATACAAACCTAATTTTTGCAACAAATTTCCCTGATAAAAGTCTCATTTCTCAAATATGTGGAGAATTAAGTCAAATTTTTAAGACTACAAGTCATTCCCCAATTAACAAATGGTCAAAGGATATGAATAAGCAATTTCCAGATGGAAAAATAAAAACTGTCAATAATCATATCAAAAAATGTCCTAACTCCCTCTAAATTAGAGAAATGTAAATTAAAGTCTGAATGTAAATTAAGATACCATGACGTATCACCTCACACCCATCAGATAGTTTGTGACAGGAAAGGAAAGTGATAAATATTGGAGGGGATGTGGCAAAATTGGGACACTAATGCATTGATGGTGGAGTTGTGAAATGATCCAACCACTCTAGAGGGAAATTTGGAACTATGCCCAAAGGGCTATAAAACAATGCATACCCTTTGATCTAGTAATACCAATACTAGGTCTACATTGCAAAGAGAGCCTGAACCTAAGAGAATATATGATATTCTGAGGCTATACCTGGAATTGGATCTTGCCTGTGACGATAAAACTAGAATCTAACCCCTGGACCAAGGGCAATAATTCCATTTTACCACTACTAACCATCGCTAAAGAGGCCTCTCTTTATCAGAGAATAATATTTTCCCCACTATATTGTCCAAAAACAGATTGTGCCTAGATTGTCAAATTTATTGTAATATTATTGGGTGAAATAGCTTCTAATAATTGCCTTAATTTCTTCCTCGTTAGAGGTGAAAAGCCCCTTTTCATTTTTTTAAAAACCCTTACCTTTCGTCTAAGGAATAAGAGTGGTAAGGGCTAGACAATGGGGGTTAAGTGACTTGCCCAGGGGCACACAGCTGGGAAGTGATTTGGGTCAGATTTGAACCCAGGACCTCCCATCTCTGGATCTGGCTCTCAATCCACTGAACTACCCATCTGCCCCCTCCCCTTTTCATTTTTGATAGTGGTAATTTGATTCTCTTCTTTCTTTTTTTAATCAAATTAACCAATATTTATCTATTTTATTTTTTTTATAGAACCACCTCCTATTCTTATTTATTAGTTCAATAGTTCTTTTACTTTCAAATTTATTAATTTCTCCTGATTTTTAGGATTTCCAATTTTTTCTTTAACTGAAGATTTTTCATTTGTTCTTTTTCTAGAATTTTTAGTTGTGTGCCCAACTCATTGATCTGCTTTTTCTCTATTTTGTTCATTTAAACACTCAGTGATATAAATTTTCCCCTGAGTACTGATTTAGCTGTATTCCATAAATTTTAATAAGTTATCTCCTCATTGTCATTCTCTTCAATGAAATCAGTGATTGTTTCTATGATTTGTTCTTTCACCCACCATTTTTTTTATTTTTGTTTTATTTGTGTAATTAATTAATTGATTTAGAATATATTTCCATGGTTACATGACTCATGTTCTTTCCCTCTCCTCCTATCTCCCCACTCTCATAGCCAATGAGCAATTCCACTGGATTTTACATGTAGCATTGATCAATACCTATTTCCATATTATTAATATTTACAATAGAGTGATCATTTAGAGTCTACATCCCCAATCATATCCCCATCTAACCGTGTGATCAAGCAATTGTTTTTCTTCTCTGTTTCTGCTATAAGAAAAAATCTTCTTATAGATATTATACCAAGGTGAAAGGGGGGAGAGGCATAAACAGCCACCTCAAGATTTAGTGTACTTGAGGTTGAAGAGAACCTTCTCCCGTAAGAAACCCTTAATCCCTTCCAGATTCTCTCACCCTTACAAAGATTACCTGACTTCATTTAGTTAACTAAAGATGATTTAATAACAAGTTCAAACTGGGAAGGTATCAGGATAAAGGGAATAGGGATTTGTCCTATACTTTAGTACAGATTGGGTTAAAAGTCTTTCTCAGTTTTGAGCTGAGCCCAGGCCTCACAGGTTGGTGGGGAGTTTCTTTTATTCCTTTCTGATGCTATATCTATGCTAGCTTTCTTAAGTTCAAAGTCTTTAGCAGTAGGCAGCAAGAGGAAAAGAGATTCTGAACTTCAGATCTGGTTGGGCCTGTCTCTTTGGGCTAATGCCCCTAAAGACTGGCGCTATAGTTAAAGCATCTTCCCTTAAATACTTTTGTTCAATGACATGTTCCACAGGAATCCAGGTAGGGTAAATAGTTTGGAAAAATCCAGGAATTGAGGTAGCTCCACCCCAAGAAGCAGGGAGAGAGCTCCTTCCAGTCCCCAGGTCCAGGAAAAAGTTTCCCTCAGGAGCAACTGTCACTCTCCAAGTTTCCCTCCCTACCCCCCCCCCAACTGCTTTAGCTACCAATCAATCTTCACTCCAGCATTCCAAACCCTTTCTATGCAATTTTCCCCACACTACTCCCACAGTTCTTTCTCTGGATGTGGATAGCATTCTTTCTCATAAGTCCCTCAGAAGAGTACTGGATCATTGCATTACTACTAGTAGAGAAGTCCATTATGTTCGATTATGCCACAGTGTGTCAGTCCCTGTATAAAACATTCTCCTGGTTCTACTCCTTTTTCTCTATATCAATTCCTGGAGGTCATTACAATTCACATGAAATTCCTCCAATTCATTATTCCTTTTAACACAATAGTATTCCATCACCAACATATATCACAATTTGTTCAGCCATTCCCCAATCAATGGAGCATCCCCTCATTTTCCAATTTTTTACCACCACAAAGAGTGTGGCTATAAATATTTTTATACACATATTTTTACCTATTATCTCTTTGGGATACAAACCCAGCAGTGGTATGGCTGGATCAAAAATCAGGCAATCTTTTAAAGCCCTTTGGGCATAATTCCAAATTGCTTTCCAGAATGATTGGATCAATTCATAACCCCACCAGCAATGTGTTAGTGTACAAATTTTTCCACATTCCCTCCAGCATTTATTACTTTCCTTTGTTGTCATATTAGCCAACCTGCTAGATGTGAGGTGGTACCTCAGAGTTGTTTTGAGTTGCATTTCTCTAATTATAAGAGATTTGGAACACTTTTTCATATGTTTAT
Organism: Monodelphis domestica; assembly: GCF_027887165.1. Taxonomy (NCBI): domain Eukaryota; kingdom Metazoa; phylum Chordata; class Mammalia; order Didelphimorphia; family Didelphidae; genus Monodelphis; species Monodelphis domestica. The sequence continues at coordinate 270,819,745 of NC_077229.1, forward strand.
TGATAGTTTTGACTTCTTTATCTGAAAATTGTCTATTCATGTCCCTTGCCAATTTATCAATTGAGGAATGGCTTGATGTTTTATACGATTGATTTAGCACCTTATAAATTTGAGTAATTACACCTTTGTCAGTGGTTTTTGTTATAAAGATTTTTTCCAAATTTTTACTTATTTGTTCGTACAAAACCTTTTTAATTCAATGTAATCAAAATTATTTATTTTGTTTTTGATCAGTCCCTTCCCTTATATTCTCCCCTTCCAATCACCTCCCTTCTTATTCTTTATTTAGCCTAGGTAAAAATAGAATGTAGTCAGATGTAGGTTATATCAAGTAAGTTGAGATTTCTGGAGGGTACTTTAAGATTTCTATGGAATGTTTAGGAGGTCAGAGGGGCAGAATTCCCAGAAGTGCCTAAGGTGAGGCTGGAGGAATTATAACAGACACACTTTGGGGTTTGAAGCTCAAAAGTGGTTGGTTGGCGTTGTTCTCTCAGATATTCCTTGAGGATTTTGGATATAGCTGATTAGGAATAATATATGGTGGTTGAAAATTACTGAAGAAGATTCGAACAGAGTGAATAGAACTCTGACTGCTTCCCTGATTCTATTCAGCAGTTGCAGAAAAGGGAAACTCAAGTCTGTGAGCCTGCAGTGACTGTTTTCTTGTCACAGCTGGAGTTTTGGAGACTGAGAGAGACAGAAATCTTAACTGAACTTTGAAGATATAATATAAGGAATTTTATAATTAATATAGAGTATATAGATTGAAAATATATTTTAAATACATTAAGGAGCTTAGAGTAGGCCTGGTTTCAGGCAGAAGATGCTCCTCACAGAGTTTTAGTTTTGTGGTTTGGGATCCAGTTAGAATCATCAGATTTCAGGAAATATATAAATAATATAAGAATATATTTCATACTTTCTTTTCATCCTTCATTTCCTTTCCCTTTTTCTTATAGTTTCATTAAATAGGGTTTTTTTTTTAAATATCAGTCTCTAGTTGACTTTTACCAACTGCAAGTCCAGCCATTGCTCCAACAGTCAATAATCAGATATCTGTAACCAGATAACCTACCAATTAAACCCAATATCAACCAATACAAAATCAATACTAGGGTAATATTCCCCATTACACCTCCTTCTTCATATCATCTTTCCATATAGGAATATAAATAATTTGACCTTACTGAAGCCCTTAAATTTTTTCTCTTTTTTATTTACCTTTCAATGATACTCTTGAATTTTGTATTTAGACATCAGATTTTTTGTTTGTCTGGTCTTTTCTTCAAGAATGCTTGGAAATCAGGGGTGTATGGGGTTTTCAGGGAGGGGTAGTATCTCTGGTATGGAGGGCTTGTCATGCCCTCCTAGGGCAGCTCTCCAGCCTCTGACCCCCACCTGACATCCAGCTCTCACTTGTGGCTCCCAGTAGCTGATGGCATACAGCAGTGGCCACACCCCAGGCAATGGCTTCCACAGGCCGGCTAAACCTTGTGAGGGTAGCCAGCGGGTCGTTGACCCCTGGTGAACCAGAGCTTTGCTCACCCAGCATGTGAAGACTGCTTCGGCGGAACAGGTGGAAGAAACCAATATGAAGGTTCAACGGCTGATATGGCGACGCAGCAAAGCACTGTGGAGTGCTTAGGGCGTGTTGGAGCACAAAAGACAACACGGCCATCCAATGCAGCTGAGGAAGTCTCCAGACATAACAATTTTTCGTGCCAATGGACCCAGGCTTCCAACGCTGAGAGAGTTGGACTGTCTCTGTGCATCGACTTTTCCACTTAAATCTCTTTCACGCCCAAGTATCTTTGTGCACACTCATCTATCCTAACCCCATCCACCCTCTTCAAGACCTGCGGCTGTGGGGGGAGTGGTGATGCAACAGGTGGAGGTGACCACTGGCAGTTGTAGTCACGATCCTGCACGTAGGCAGCCCACGGACCAGTGGTCGCTCGGCCCTGTAGGGCAGCAGGGATGTTCAGCAGCATCCTGAGCGACTGAGCAGCCCTCTCTAGAACAGGACTGCTCACCCTAATCAAGGGAGGGGACTAGAAAAGGTGTCCCAAACATTGCCTACCCTACAAACACCCGGTCAGCACACCACGGCTGGCGGGTCATCCCTTTAAGTGGTCGAAATCAAAAGAAACAAAATACAAAGAAACTCTAGGAGCATGGAACATCAGAACATTACTTGATAGAGAGAATACCCCACGACCTGAGAGAAGAACAGCTCTAATAGGTAAAGAACTGGCGTGATATAACATCGACATCGCAGCATTAAGCAAAACACGTTTACCAGAAGAGGGATCACTCAGCGAACCCACCACTGGATACACCTTCTTCTGGAAAGGTAGAGCCACAAATGAAGACAGAATCCACGGTGTTGGCCTGGCTATCAAGACCAGTTTGCTCAAACAGCTGCCATACTTGCCTGTGGGCATCAGCAAAAGGCTCATGAAGATCTGTTTACCTCTCAGCAAAGACCGGTATGCCACAATCATCAGTGCATATGCCCCAACACTGACCAGCACAGAGGAAACCATCAAGCAATTTTACTCTGACCTGAGTGCTGTCCTGCACTCAGTGCCCACAAATGACAAGCTGATACTACGGGGAGACTTCAACGCCCGCATTGGCCAGGACCATGAAAGATGAAAAGGAGTGCTCGGCAAACACAGCATGGGCAAAATGAACAACAATGGCCTACTGCTACTCAGCAAATGTTCAGAGTTCGAACTCACCATCACGAACACTGTGTTCAGAATGGCGAACAAATATAAAACAACATGGGTGCACCCACGATCAAAACAGTGGCATCTCATTGACTACATCATTGTATGCCGGCGAGACATCCAGGATGTAAAGATCACCAGAGCCATGAGAGGAGCTGAATTCTAGACAGACCACCGATTGGTTAAAGCGACTCTTCAAATGCGCATTGTGCCTCACCATCCAAAATGCGCCCAGACAGTTCACGCATTTTACAACGTGAGTCGTCTTAGAGATCCATCTTATTTGCAAACATTCCAGTCCTGCCTGGACAACAAGCTGTCTGCCAAGGGACCACTCACTGGAAGCTCTAACGAGAAATGGAACCAGTTCAGAGACTCAGTGAAGGAAACATCAAAGGCAGTCTTAGGCCCCAAACAACGCAACCACCAGGACTGGTTCGATGAGAACAACACTGTTATTGAAGACCTATTGAGCAAAAAGAACAAAGCCTTTATGGAGTGGCAAAATAACCCAAACTCTGCTCCTAAAAAGGACAGATTCAAGTCTCTCCAAGCCACGGCACAGCGTGAGATCAGGAAGATGCAAGACCGATGGTGGGAAAAAAAGGCAGAAGAAATCCAGCATTTTGCTGATACGAAAAACTACAAACAATTTTTCAGTGCCCTCAAGACTGTTTATGGGCCATTAAATCCCATCACCACTCCCTTGTTATCCTCTGATGGTGACACTCTCATAAAAGATAAAAAAGGCATCAGCAACTGGTGGAAAGAACATTTCAGTCAGCTTCCAACCGACCTTCTTCAGTTGAACAAAGCGCCCTTGACCAGATCCCCCAAAACCACACCATTGAACAACTTCATGTCCCTCCTTCAATAGAGGAAGTCCAAAAAACCATTAAACAAATGAGTGCAGGCAAGGCACCTGGTAAAGACGGGATCCCAAACAAGGTGTACAAGGCCTTAAATGGAAAGGCGCTCCAGGCATTCCACATAGTGCTGACCAGCATATGGGAAGAGGAAGACATGCCCCCAGAACTCAGAGATGCCTCCATTGTATCCCTATACAAGAACAAAGGCTCACGAGCAGCCTGTGACAACTACAGAGGCATCTCACTACTCTCCACTGCTGGAAAGATCCTCGCCCGTGTTATACTCAACAGACTCCTGTCATCTGTGTCAGAGCAGAATCTGCCTGAATCACAATGTGGCTTCCGACCAGATCACAGCACCATCGACATGGTCTTCACGGTGAGGCAAATGCAGGAAAAATGCCTTGAGCAGAACCTGAGTCTCTACATTGTCTTCATAGACCTGACGAAGGCATTCGACCCAGTGAACAGGGACACATTGTGGGTGATCCTCAGCAAGCTCAGTTGCCCAGCAAAATTCGTCAAACTGATCCAGCTCTTTCATGTCGACATGACAGGGGAAGTTCTATCTGGTGGAGAGACTTCCGATCGCTTCAACATCTCCAATGGCGTGAAACAAGGCTTTGTCCTCGCTCCGGTACTATTCAACCTACACTTCACCCAAGTATTACGACATGCTGTGATGGATCTAGACCTGGGCGTCTACATCAAATACCGACTGGATGGCTCACTATTCGACCTTCGCTGCCTGACTGCAAAAAACAAAGACAACAGAGAGACTTGTCCTGGAAGCTCTCTTCGCAGATGACTGTGCTCTCATGGCCCACCAAGAAAATCATCTTCAAACCATTGTGGACAGGTTCTCCACCGCAACAAAACTGTTTGGCCTAACTATCAGCCTCAGCCAAACAGAGGTGTTGTTCCAATCTGCACCAGGGAGGCCAACGAACCAGCTGTGCATTACAATCAATGGCACACAGCTTTCTAACGTCAACACTTTCAAGTACCTGGGCAGCACCATCACCAACGACGGGTCCCTAGACCACGAGATTAATGCCAGGATCCAAAAGGCCACTCAGGCACTCGGGCGGCTGCGCTCCAAAGTCCTCCAACACAGCAGTGTAAGCACTGCGACAAAGCTCAAAGTGTACAACACAGTGGTCCTCAGCTCGCTCCTGTACGGTTGTGAAACATGGACACTGTACCGGAAGCACATGAAACAGCTGGAGCAATTCCACCAACGCTCTCTCCGGTCAATCATGACAATCCGATGGCAGGACTGAATCACCAATCAGGAAGTCCTCAACACAGCCAACTCCACCAGCATTGAAGTAATGGTCCTCAAAACCCAGCTACGATGGTCTGGTCACGTCATCCACATGGACCCACAGTGAATACCAAGACAGGTATTCTAAGGTGAACTGTCAGCTGGACTCAGGAAACAAGGTCGACCAAAGAAAAGATACAAGGATCAGCTAAAGTCCAACTTGAAGTGGGCTGGCATTACACCAAAGCAACTAGAACTCACTGCCTCTGACAGAAGCAGCTGGTGAACCCACATTAACCATGCTGCCGCCACCTTTGAAGATGAACAATGTCGACGTCTTGCTGCTGCGCATGAACGCCGACACCAGGCCACAACCACACCTCCCGTAACAACTGGAATCCCATGCCCCATGTGCCACAAACTTTGAGCCTCAAAGCCACATGAGGGTACATCAATAGATGAAAACGCACAAAGACAATTGTCATTCTCGGTCACCGAGAGACTACCACTAAGGCTTAGAAATCTTCCATTTTATTAAGTGGCCATATTTTACCCTGAAAGAATATAGTCAGTTTTGATGGGTAAGTGATTCTTGGTTAAAAACTCAGTTCCCTTGAATTCCAGAATATCATATTCCAAGCCTTCTAGTCCTTCACTATGGAAACTTCCAGATCTTGTGTAATCCTGGCTGGGGCTGCAGGATATCTGAATTAATTTTTACTGGCTTCTTGCAGTATTTTCTCCTTGGTCTGAGAGCCTTTTATCTTGGCTATTACATTCCCGGGAGTTGCAATTGGGGGATTTATTGCAGGAGGTGATCTGTGGATTCTTTTAATCTCTATTCTACCCTTTAATTCAAGAATATCAGGGCAGTTTTCTTGAATAATTTCTTATAATATGATGTCTAGGCTTTTTTTTTTTTGGTCATGACTTTCAGGTAATCCAATAATTCTCAAATTGTTTCTCCTGGATCTCTTTTCTAGATCAGTTGTCTTTTCAATGAGATATTTCATATTTTCTTCTATTTTTTCATTCTTTTGATTTTTGTTTCATTGTTTCTTGATATCTTGTGAAATCATTAGCTTCTATTTGCCCAGTTCTAATTTTTTAAGACTTTTTAAAAATTTTTTAAAATTTCTTCCATGGCCTTTTGATCTTCCTCTTCCATTTGGTCCATTCTACTTTTCATGGAACTCTTTTCTTCATTAGATTTTTTGCCTCTTTTTTCAACTGACCAATTTTGCTTTTTAAGCTATTTTGCATTAAATTCATTTCTTTTTCCTATTTTTCTTCAACCTGTCTTATTTGATTTTTTAATTCCCTTTTGAGTTCTTCCAGAGCTTATGACCTATTGCAGTTTTTGTTTTTGTTTTTTGTTTTGTTAAGTTTTACATGTGGTAGTTAGGATCTCATCATCTCCTATTTGTTCTGTTCTTTGCTCTTTTTCCCCATAGAAATTTTCAAAACGTGAATGTTTCTTTTGCTTTTTGTTCATCTTCCCACCCTTTTTTGCTATTTTATATGTGTGTGTGATATATAAATATAGAAATTTAATTAGAATTTGCTGAACTAGGAATTCTAAAAGCTACTTGCCAATTCTTTCTCCTCTGCTGACTTCTGCCCTGGGGCTAAGTCTTCAATGCTTGAAAGGGCCCAGCCAGATGTACTTCTGGACCTCACTGTGGGCTGGTGCCAGGGACAAGTACCTCAAAGGGTGGGTTTGAAGTGCTCCCTTCTTGTTGCAGTCCTTGACTCAGTTCCCAAAGTTAGCCCACATCCAGATTCTAAATCTGGCAAGTTAGGTGGGAGGTGGGGGGAGGAGGGTTGGACCAGGACTCCTCTGTTTGCAGTTTTGCCCCCAATTTCCCCTTATACCATGAAAATCAATTATATCTGCCTACCTTCCAAGTTGTGTTCAGTGGTAGAGCCTCATCATTTGTCCTACTTTCAATCCTGTCATTCTGAGGCACTTTCTAACGATCTGTTTGGAAAGATAATCAAAGCAGTTTTGTCTTTTGCTGCTATTAAGCCACCATCCCTCTCTAGACAAAAATATTCCAAAATGTATCCACTACTCTGTTAAGAACTACAACTATTTTATAATGTAAGGAACTTTATAATACACATACACACAGCTTGGTACAATATTACATTAAATTCAATAGAGAAATAGAGACAGGAAAGAAGGGACTTTACAAAGGATAATACAAAGGTTATAAATAAAACCACTCAGGTTAGAGAATGCATTAAGAAGAAGAAATTAAAAGGAGAGGACAATTTTTTAAAATGTGTGATTGGGGAAGGGGAAAAAGTCAATGGAGCAGAAATAGATCACAATCTTATGACTACTGTTGAGCTTTTCATCTTCGGCCAATCGCCACACAGGACAGTTCTGGTAGTGTGGCCCGAACTTTCGGGATTTTTAGGCCTGTAGTGGTGGCCTCTGCCTCTGTTTGTAGGGTTTGTGGGCGCGACTGGCATCATGTGAGTCTGCCCCGCTTCTTCTCTCAGAGCGGGACATAACTGACAGTTTGGAGAAAGAGAGAGATCCTGGCGAACCTAGGCGTCAGTGGCTGAGCCTCGCGGCAGGAGAAGGGGGCAACACCACAGTGCTCAGATACCCACGGGGCTGCCCCTGTGTTGGGGGCCTGCATAGGTTACCCGCCGCTTGTGCCATAAGAATTTTCTAAGAAAACCATGTAAATGGGACGCAGTAGGAGGCAGCTCGGTGGCTAGATCCCTAATCCTCGTCTTCTGTGCCCTGAGAGATCCTGGGCAAGCCCCGGCATCACCCAAAGCCCCAGTTTGTTGATATTTATGGACTCATCTGTAAAATGGGGATAACAGTAGCTGGGCCTGCCCAACTATGGAGGGATATCCATGAATAGCCCTTTGCACACGTTAAAGGATCACATAAATGAGCTGTTAATATTTTTCAGAAGGGGAGAATTGGGAACGCGTGCCACCAGTGCCCTCAGAGAGTTGGGGTTGGAGTTCCTTTGGAGGTCCATCTAATGACAGCTCAAGACTACACATGGATAGAGCATCAGACCTGGAGATCAGAGCCCTAACTTTCAAATTTGGCCTCGGACATTTCCTGACTGTGTGATTCAGATTGCCTAAGACGCTCTTCTGCCTTAGAATCAATACTGATTCTGGGACAAGAGAAAGGAAGTCAGCCCTAGCTTCAAATCATAGGAGCTTCATTTCCAGCTCCCTTTTTAACAAATGAGAAAAGTGGGGCCAAAGGAGGTCTCTCGGGTATTAGTCTTGGAGAAATTGAAGCTGAAATAATCCAGACTTTCACATGGATTTACTGTGCCCCAACAGCAGAGTGCAGTTTATTTGCTCACACTATATTCCAGTAAGAAGAGGAAAATGCTCAAGACAATGCTTAGGTGGTTGAGCACTGCCCAATTTAGTTCCATGGAATCTTAGAGCTGGAAAGAATCTTTAAAGATTATATCCAACCCTTTCTATTTTAGGAAAGTAATCAAGTACTGTACAGGTAAGCCTGATAATGATTTGTCAGGCCCTCAAAAGAAGATCAGGCAAAATTTTGGGTAATGTGAGAAGCACTAAGTTTTAAATACTTCTGGAAAATTGAAAAATTTTAATGTTTAAAGTGTAAAATATCACTAGACAATATTGGTAAATTAACCTGTAGTTTACAGATATGCTCTTTGTTCCTATCGTATACTGTTGATAACATAGATGGAAGGGTTGTAGACTTGATGTTTTACCGTTTGGTATATCACTCAGAGGCTAGGCTGAAAGGCCTGTATAGGCCTGAGAAGCAAATTGTAAGCCAAACACTATCTTGACTAGTTTACAGCTTGTTAAAACATTAAATTAGGTTTATTATTATCAAAGTGGAAGGAAGGAGGACCAGGGAAAAGGAGTCCCTAAGCTTAAAAATCTAGATTCTCCACCCAAATACTTCTAAGGTCTTTACAAAAGGCTCCTCACGAAGCTGTCTTCATAGATCTTCCAGTTACCCTTTCTCTACAATGGCTCTCTATAAAAACTCACTATCTAATCTGAGTAACTGGTCCTCAAATTACTGATAGACAAGTTTAAAGGTTCATCAAGATAAGATAGCTTGTGCGCTCTTTGTGATGGCAAAAAAAATTGGCAAATGAGGGGATGTCTTCCTTTTGGGGTATGGCGGACAAATTGTGGTATATGTTGGTGATGGAATACTATTGTGATGAAAGGAATAATGAACTGGAGGAATTCCATATGAACTGGAACACCCTCCAGGAATTGATGCAGAGCAAAAGGAGCAGAACCAGAACATTATACACAGAGACTGATACACTGTGGTAGAATAGAATGTAATGGACTTCTCTACTAGCAGCAATGCAATGATCCAGAACAATTCGGAGGGACTTATGAGAAAGAACGCTATCCACATCCAGAGGAAGAACTGTGGGAGTAGATACACAGAAGAAAAACAACTGGTTGATCATATGGATCGATGGGAATATGATTGGGGATATAGACACTAAATGATCACCCTAGTGCACACATCAACAGTATGGAAATAAGTTTTGGTCAAGGACACATGTAAAATCCAATGGAATTGCATGCGGGCTATAGCAGGGGGGTAGGGAGGGAAAGAATATGATTCTTGTAACCAAGGAAAAATATTCTAAATTGACTAATTAAATAAAATTTTCAAATACAAAAAAAAATTAAAAAAAAAAAGATAAGATAGCTTGAACTCTTGCTGAGTTCACCCTTGTAGGCCAAAGGCCAAGATAGAGGAGCTGTTCTTACTGATAGGTTTCACTGGGTACTGGCAGCTCTCTCTCACACATCAGTCAGGAAACTCACAGGAACACAGGAGCTTACGGGAACACAAGGAGATGGAAATTGGAGACAAGGGATGGAAAGGATCTCAGGAATCTAGGAATAGCTGGAACACAGGAACCTCCAGCTCTCAGGAAATAGGAAAAAGGGAAAATATATCTAGAAAAGAACTCATATATAGAAAAAATATTGTTTGGAAGCTCTTTTTGAGGTGGCAAAGAATTGGAAAATTGGGGAATAACTATCTCTTTTAGAATCAAAAAGAAGTAATGATTCCAAGGCATAAGATTGTTAAGTACTAGGCAGTTAAGGTTACATGACTTGCCCAAGGTCATACAGTTAGAAAGTGTCTGAGGCCAAATTTGAACCCAGGACTGTATCTACTGAGCCACCTAGCTGCCCTAAAGCCATTTTTAAAACTTTATTTTTCTTACCTTTTTTCTGCCACATGACTAATGTGGAATATGTTTTGCATGACTTCCTATATACACTTAACCCTGCCACCTTGCTTCAAGATTTACCAGTTACAGGAGAACCATTACACAATTATGAATCTTTAGTGTCCATGGCTGAAAAACCTCCAGATAATCTCCTGGACACTCCTTTAGACAATCCAAATCTAATCTTATTCACTGATGGTTCTTCTTAATTAGGGATGGCATATACTACACTGTAGCTGCTATAGTCACATAAGTTGCCACTCTGGTCAGCTTCACTGCCCTCAAATATAAGTGCTCAAGGTAGAGAATTCATAGATTTACAATATACAATATGCAAGAGATAAGAAAACAATTTAAATGGATTTCAGATATACAGTTGGAATATGTCATGCAGTGGGTATGCTTTGGCTTCAAAGGAAATTTTAACTTCAACTGGAAAAAGTTTCACAAACACAGAAATCATTAATGAAGTTCTCTCTGCTTTTCAATTACCTGAAGCCCTGACTTTTGTACATTGCTCTGCCCATTCAGGTGGAACTGACCCTGTCTCTAGAGGGAACCACCAGATACTGCTGCAAAACTTGCTGCCTTACAAGGGCCTGAACTAAGAAATTCTAACTTTGGCAATTAGTAACCAATCAGAATTATCCCTTTCTTATAATGAAAATGAAGTGCAAAAATGGAAACAAAAATTCAAAGCAAAAAAAATTAATGGAGTATGGATGTCATCTGAAGAAAACCCTTACTTCCTAGAAGTTTTTATCACCAAATATGTCAATCCATTCATAAAAGTGGTAATTTTGGAACCAAAGGCATTGTAGACTCTGCTAAAAGAGTATGGATAGCCTCTGGTATAACTATCATAGCCTGTAAAGTGTGTGCAGCCTGCTCCACCTGTCAAGCATATAACCAACATGCCTTTTATGGAAAAGCTTTAGCTGGATACCCTCTGGCTTACACACCTTTTGAACATCTACAAATCGATTTTATTACAATGCCAAAGGTTGGACATTATAAATGTTGTCTAGTCATAGTAGACCAGCTGACAAGATGGCCAGAAGCATTTCCTACTGCTCGAGCCACAGCAGCTTTTGTTGCAAAGTGCTCTTAAAGAAAATTATACCTAGTTTTGGCCTGCCAGCACATATTGATTCAGAGAGGGGAACTCATTTTACTGATTTGGTTTGATCTCACATTTATTCCTGTTTGGGGATAACTCTTAAATTCCATGTACCATATCATCCCCAGAGCTCAGGCTAAGTTGAAAGAATGAATAGAACTTAAGACCATTATTGGAAAACCATTCACTAAGACTCATTTAAAATGGCCTGAGAGTCTTCCTCTAGCCCTATTTTATCTTTGAAGTGGGCCCAGGGGAGATCTACACATCTCACCATTTGAGACACTTTTCAGACATCCACCAGTATAAGCTAATAAGCCTTTTCCCCCTGCCTATACATTATTGCTAGGGGGAAATACTTCTATTGCTTCCTATATACAGGATTTACAAATAAAATTAAGAGAACTTCAAGAATCCAGAGCTGTAGAAAAAGCAGGACCTATAGACTTTTCCCTTCATGATATTAACCCAGGAGACAAAGTATATATAAAGAACTTCCAATGCCCAGGGACAACTCAGTCAGTTTGGGAAGATCCAATTCAAATACTGTTAACCACTCCAACAGCTATAAAAATTAAAGAAAACCTCGTGGATACATTTCTCCCACATAAAACTAGTACCTTCGTTCAAAACTGATTTACTGTATCCTATCACATGCATTGAAGATAAAACTACAGAGACAACTGGATGCTATTTTCACTGACACTGAACTCCAGAATTTTTATTTTTTAAACAGGTTGTTTTATTTTTCCTTGTACTTGAAGCACATGATACCAGTATTAATAATTTTTTTTAATTTTACAATAGAATGAGTTTAGATCTCCATTAGCCAATGGGTAAGTATAAAATTTATATTACATAATTTGTATTTTGTTTTAAATATGTGTGCTGGTATATATCCTGTTTAGAAATTGTTATTATTATACTTTTTATAGAGAAAAGTTAAAATAAGTAAATGGTAAGTATTACAAAATGTTATAAGGATTAGTTAACACCCACCTCAGGGGGAAATTTATGTTATGCTTTTTTATGTATTATCTGTTAGATTGTATACTTTTTATGTAGTATTTGTTAGATATAAATTGATATTTCCAGATTTCCATAGAATATAATTTTCATAAATTCTAAAATTTAGAATTATATTATTTGTCATTGTAATTTGTAATTATTTATAATTGTGAATTTTATTTTGTAAAATCCAAGATTTGAAATCTTTTGAGAGTAATTTTAGGATTTATTAACTCTCTAAATCAAGAAAAGTGAACTGTTTTTAAAAGATACCATAAAGAAACCTACACTGCATCAGAAGACCTAACATGAACTGTGAGAAGTATTGATGGAACTGAAGGGGGTTGAATGCATTTAACAAATGTAAATTTCCTATGCCAAAGGGGATCACCCTGGATTGGCTTTTTGTCAATGCACTTACCTACCATTGGTTTTGCTTTCTTTTTCTTTTATTTCCCTTTTCCTTATTATTTTAGTTTTCTATTAGTTAGTGTAATATTATAGGCACCTTTAACTAGAAGATTTTTAGAAGTATACATTAGATATGTTTAACTGATCCATTGGGGAGACTAGCCTCCCAAAGGATCACAGGAGGGATTATAAAAAGGTATTCTGTATTCCTTTTTTTTTTTTCAATTTAACAGGGGACCTGTAGGTCCTGTGAATTTTAAAGCTATTCCACCCTAATCAGACCATACTTTAGAAGTTCTGATTTAGCTATTTCCTGATCAATAACAATAGAGATACTTGGACTAACAGAATCAGGTCTTGGAAACCCTGCATTTCTCCACCCTCCTTATTTTAACAAGATTAGGAAGGTCTATACCAAACTCTTGGAGTGGTGGCAGTTATTTTGTCTGGGTTTGGCAGTGAGTTTGCCCTGGAGTTGTTTCAGGTTCAAGCATCTTGGCTTAGCCCTTTCTTCTTGGAGTTCAAGCTGACTCTTTCCTCCTTCACACTCCAAAACCTTATATCCTAATCTTCCTGCCTGGTGCTAGCCAGGTGGGGGGGAGAAAACTTATTCCTTTCCTTCTTCCTTCTCCATAATCCCTCCACTATCAATTAAATCATCATAAAATTTCTAGCTGACTTGGGTGTTTCATTTAGGATTTTACAAATAAAATCCTTGGAGACCAAAATAATTATTATATTCAGTCTCAACCATAATTTTAACCTTTACAGTTTTAGCAACCACAAGATTGGAAGAGAACTTCTCAAAATTTTCTTTTAAAGATATCCTAGATAATTTTCCTTTTAAGCCACATTTCTCTGACCAAGGCTTTCCACTTACCCTCGCAAAGCTGTTACTGATTCAACTCATTCCAGCCATCCCCTTCGGACCTGCTTGACCCAGATCGCTCACCTGGTCCCAGCCCTGCCCGCCTGGCTCCTGGTTCTGCTCCTGCTCCTAGCCTCCAGCCATCTCACTCACCTGCCCCAGCCCCAGTAACTCTGGCCTCTGACCCTGATTGCTCATCAACCCAGGCCTAATCCCAGGACCCAGGCCACTGGTGGCTGCCCCTTGTGTCTTCAGAATCAAACACCAGCTGGTAAAAATGGGGGGGGGGGGTGATCTTTCCTTAGGCTACGACTGTAAAAATTAAATTTTAGTCTCTAGTAATAGAAGTATTATATTTTATGAAGTTTATTAAAGATTATTAAAAATCAAGGATACAAAATAATAAACCACGGGCCTATGGCTGATTAGCCCATTCACAACCTACTTACTACATGTTGCAATGTCCAAGTAGAGGAAGAGAGAGTCTTGGGAGGCAGAGAGCCCTTTAAATACTAAATTGTGATCTCGCCCAGGTGGAGACTCAGGTGAGATTATAGGGAATTCTGGGAAGAACCAAGGACTTCTGTGGATTGAAGTTTGGGGTTCAAATCTCCATGTTTACACAATTAGCCTCCTCATGTTGGCAGTGGACCACGGGGGGGAGGGGAAACGAGGGAAGGAAGAGACTTTTCCAAACAGGAAGTTGATTACAACCATGGCATATTTCAAAGGATAGTTTTTGAGTGCACTGATTCTGTTACTTATCTCACCTGAGAATCAGGAGAGAAATTCATCTCCCTGCAACTCTTTGGCCCAATTTGAGATTCCTAAAACCCACCCTCACTATGGAGGAGCAGCTCAGTGGCTCAGTGGATTGAGAGCCAGGCCTAGAGATGGGAGGTCCTGGGTTAAAATCTGGCCTCAGACACTTCCTAGCTGTGTGACCCTGGGCAAGTAACTTGAACCTCATTGCCTACCCCTTACCAATCTTCTACCTTCTAACAATAGGCATCTAAATGGATTTTTAAAAAAAGAAGAAAATTCAGCAAACTTTAAAGAGACTGAAGGTTATATTTTTAAGGACTTTCAGACTCCAATGTTTTATAAAAATCTCTGTATTTTCTTGCATTTTGCTGATTGTTTGGTCTAAGATTTAATTTTGTTGGTTTTAAGTTCATATATTAATGTATTCAATACTATTCTGTTACTCTGAATCATTTTAATGTACTGGGTTTTAACTACCTTTATATTCTGTTGCTTTTCCCCTATAACTATACTGAACAAATATTACTGAATAAGCCCATATATAAAAACAGCCTTTTCTACTTTTTAATTTGTAAATCGTCACCTAAAGGATGGATAGACTTCACAAAAAACTGGTTACAATTGTATAATTTTTTAACAATCTCTGGTCATTTTGCCTGCCCCTAACAGGAGGTAAGGTCCATTTTAGTAGCTGAAGTGAAATACAAATTTAATCCCCACCTCCCACATTTATAAAAATGTGAATAGATGGGACATCACAGTCTCATACCAAAGAAGCTGGGAAGTTAATCCAGGACATAGTACCCCTAGATGACTCCCAAAAGAGAAGCATCTCTCATTTATAACTCTTCAGCTCACTTTACCCAACATCAACAGTACAGAGGTTTGGGGTTTTTTCCCTAGAATCCTCTGCCACATTTTTTAATGATATCTAGATTTCTTGATGATGTTCTAGACCCAAATAAGTTTTACTTTCTTTAAAAATGTATTTGCCAAGGTTGAAAGATTTGCTATGTCTGTAAAAATTGTGACAAATATCCATCAATTCATAGTTTGTTTCTTTTTTATGTCATACAGCAACTTATATGAATTTATGTGAAATATGATAGTGGGTTTGTTTACTATTGTATTTAACTAGGCTATTGAGAATTTTGAGGATATTGATACCTACATATTGTACTACTGTTCTTTATTAAAAAAAACTGTTACCTTGTGAAAATCATTTGCTTGTACTCACAGTGGATCGTGGCCAGATATGAAGAGGAAATGGATCTCATTTTTGGTGAGAAACCTTGTATTCTATATTTCCTTAGCTGACACAGTGTGTCAATTATTATAAGCAATATTTTTATTTTTAAAACTCTTTTATTATTATATTGTTCTTGCATGTGGAATATACTATTTCAGTCTTTTATTTTTTCTCTCCTTTTTATATTTGAAGCACCTGTCACCAGTATTAAGAAGATTTTAACTTTTTTGATTTAGCAGTAATATAAGTTTAAAATACATTTGCTATAATGTCAATACATACCCAAAAAGCTTGAAACTATAAAAAATGATGCCACTAATTGTTTAAAAAATTTGGGGGACTTTGCTTAATGATTCTGTCTGATTCCAGGACAAAAGAAGCACAGAGTCATTGCACAGGGCCAAAGAAGCACAAAGCTAAACCTGAATTGTGCCAAAAGAGCACACAGGTCAAAAAAGAAGAAACCAATCCAGATAGGCTTGATGCACTTCTAAGCCAATACAAAGGACTTGAACCTAGTGTGAGACTCAAGGTTGCGACGCTTGACATACATTAAGATGTAGGCCTTCCTTGTATCCACACTCTTCGTGAAAATACTTACAGACAAGTATCTCAAATTTGGCTCCTACCTGGCTCCTATAAACTAGCCCTTATTCTGTCTTTCATAATGTGGCAAACTTTCTGTAGTACTGGCTACTGACTGGGTAAATGCTTATATCATTTTAATTGGTCCCTGATTCAAGGACCTGTTAAAGATTTATTTTTCCTTTACTTGGAATTTTTATACATAAGACTTCAATAGTCTATATTTCATTCAGAAATTATTTTTTATTTGGATTTTTTTATGTTTTTGATTTCTCTTACCAATTGATTCATATACCTCATAATTCAGCCATGCATCCCTAAGTGATCCCTGTGTTTTTTCAATCACCCTCTTCAGGGGGGGGAGGGGGAATGTAAAATGGAGATTTGAACCCTAGACTTAAATCCCCAGAAGTCCTTGGTATTTCCCAGAATTCCCTATAATCTCACCTGAATCTCCACCTGGGTGAGATCACAATGAGTGCCTCATACACTTCTCTCTACTCTCGGCCATTGCAATGATGTAGTAAGTAAGCTAAGCACAGGCACTCTGAATGGGCTAATCAGCCCTATGCACGTGGTTTTATTATTTTGTATTTCTTTATTCCTTGATTTCTAAAAATCCTTAATAAACCTCATAAAATATATTTTTATCACTAGAGACTAAAATTTAATTTTTACAGTCCTCTTACCATAGAGATGTGTAGGGATTAACCAGCTCACAGTGGAAGGAAGTTGAAACCATAGAGACAGGAAGGAGGAACCATAGAGACAGAAAGTGGGGTAGGAAAAGGTTATAAAAGGTGCCAGAGTCAGTTGCTGAAAGGGGACTGTCATTTGCTGACAATTAGGACTGACAGTTGTGGGGAAGTTGGCTGCTGGGAGTGTGTTGGGTTGGTGGTTGGTGTTTAGTTGCTAGAATATAAAGGCAGGCCTGAGTTTATTGAGAGAGCTTTATGGCTTTTAGCCTTTAGTGGGCTTTTTGGCTTTGTGGGGTTTTGGCTCTTGGTTTGGACTGTTATTATTTTTTTCCTTGAACTTTTTGGAAACTGACTGGTCTTCATTGACAGATTTAATTGGGGTTGGATTAAATACTGATTAGGTTGGTTTTCATTGTGCTGAATTGGGTTGGAACTTTTGGGGGTGGTTGTTAGTTATAGGTAGATATAGGCAGTTTTAGGTAGTAATTATAGGTAGTTATAGGATAACTAGTTTAGACATTAGGAAATGTTCATTCTCCACCTCTTTACTATATTTCTCTCCTGTACTATATTCATTTTTACTATCTCTATTTTAATTAAACTTAATTGTTAAAAGCTACTAGAAGTTTTCTTTTCTTTGGCTTAAAGGGATAATATTAATTTACAACTCTACTATATACTCATCAAAACTTAAATTATTATAAGCTGCTCTCTTATTTTTTCAAAACCCCTATTTTAACTCCTACAGTATTATATTTCTTGCCTTATCAATGGATGGAGAAAGGGAAGTGAGAAGAAGAGAATTTGGAAATGATAAAGGAGACAGAATGATCACAAAGAAAGAATAAGAATAGACAGTGGTTATTTGGTTCCCTTAAGATACAAAAGATGAAGGACTCTAGGATACTGAGTCAGTCCTCTGAGAAGAATTAAAAGTACAACATGAACACAAACTATGAGAAATCAAGATTCATTGAGGGTTTAAATCTGTGATAATGAAAGGTCAGCTCCTCATGTATAAAATCCTGAATCATTCAGATTTGTCTAAATAAACCCTTCTTTCTAACATTTTGACAGTTTTGTTTTTTTACCTAGTGCCCACAGGACTCCAATCTGACAACTATTATCAATAAATCAATTTGTTAAACTCTAGGTACTTTAGTAGTTTCTAGGATATAAAGACAAAAGTGAAATAGTCTTTTCCTATAATATGTCTTGGTATATATGGGCTGTTCAAGGAGGATCAGTATCTCTATGACCTTAGTTTGGTGGAAACAATGCTGAATTTGAAGTCTGAGGACCAAAGTTCAATTTTCAGCTTTGCATCTCATTGAGTTTGGCACAGCACAACTTTGGTAAGCTTAGCTTTCCCCTCTATAAACTAAAGGGCTTGGTCTAGATAATCTTGAAAGTCCCTTCTTGTTCTGATTCTATGACAAAAATATCTTATCTCTTGGGCCCTCAGGATATTTGTATTACGGGGTATACTCATAAATGTTTAACAACCAGTTTTATACAATAATACAAACAGAACCACATTTTTGAGTTTGATCTGCATTATGTACTTTTTCTCTATTACATTCTTATGTCTAGGTAATCAACAAAACAATAAATAAAGCTCTGAATTGTAAATACTTACATTGAAAATTTCACCTTCTGCTCTCTAGGAACTGATAGGAAGTGGTTCCAGTACATCCCAACCTGTATGTCTTTTACCACAAGACAGTATCAGTATAGTTTTAGTAGTCTATTCCTTCACAGTTCATGCCACAGGAAAAAAAAAATAGCCTCACCTTTGGATTAGAGAATAATAGAACATTATATCATAAATGGAACCTGAAGATCATCCAGTTCGTCTTTCATTTTATTTTGTATATAGGCTTATCCTTTTGATAAGGAGACATTTTATACTGTGTTTAGACTCAACACAATAATCATAGGTTTGCTGGGACACCTTTCCCTTTCACCTACCAGGCCATATCACCTTTCAATCCAATCTAGCCAGGCAAAGACCATATTTTTCTACAAACAGCAACAGAATACTCATGTTTCTAAAAAGAGTAAATTCCCCCTTTGATGAGAACACATAAGGATACCATGTATGTCCCATATGTATATATGGAAAGAATAAGACTGAATTTAATGTCTCATTTCTACTTTTTTTTTAACTAGCTATGAGATTTTGGACTAATTGTTTTCATCTCTCTGGTCCTCAATTTCTTCATTTGTTAAATAAAAAGGGGGGATTAGAGAATCTTAAAGGTCCCTTCTAGTTCCAAAATTCTGATTTCATTAGTCTTAAAGGAAAAGATGTTGATTCCCACCCACTCCCAAATAAGATGATATATGTAATCACAGATGATGAGGTTTGAATATGAAAAAGGTATAATTACTTTGTTATCTCTTTATGAGATACAAACTTCTTTCTCTAAGTTCATCAAAAAGGCAATGTTCTTTCAGGACTTTTAATAGCTAGGTCCCAGAGTTAATGAGGGTTGAGCTATTTTAAATCCCCAAAGGAATAGTCAATTTGTTTTCTAATCTTTAATTCCATCAGCAACAAGCAACAATGAGCAAAAATAAAGAACAATTAGCACTAAAGAGGTACAGTTGATTGACTTTATTGAACTGTTTCACATGGAAGGTATTTATATTGCTATGATATTGCATATTCAACCAAAGGTAATATTTGCGTTTTGTCCATTTATTTGTAAAGAATATAAGAATGAGAGCAGGGTCTATTTCTGGTTTTGCCTTTGAATCCCCTGTACCAAGAATGAGACCTGGGAATATAGAAAACATGTAATTTTCTTTCTTTCTTTTTTCTTAAACATTATTTTATTTGGTCATTTTCATACATTGTTCATTGGAAACAGATCATTTTCTTTTCCTCCCCCTCAACCCCCCCCCCTTCCCTAGCTGAAGGGCGATTCGTCTGGGTATCATATGTGTCCTTGCTCTGAACCCATTTCCTTATTGTTGGTATTTGCATTAGGGTGCTCATTTAGAGTCTCTCCTCTGTCATGTCCCCTCAATCTCTGTAGTCAAGCAGTTGCTTTTCCTCGTGTTTTTACTCCCTCAGTTTGTCCTCTGCTTGAGGATAGTTTTTTTTTTTTTCTCATAGTTTGCTGCAGGTTGTTCAGGGACATTGTAAAGCCATTACTGGAGAAGTCCATTACATTCTCTTGTACCACAATGTGCCAGTCTCTGTGTACAATGTTCTCCTGGTTCTGCTCCTCTCACTCTGCATCACTTCCTGGAGGTTGTTCCAGTCTCCATGGAATTCCTCCACTTTATTATTCCTTTGAGCACAATAGTATTCCATAGCCAACATATACCACAATTTGTTCAGCCATTCTCCAATTGAAGGGCATTTCCTCATTTTCCAATTTTTGGCTACCACAAAGAGCACAGCTATGAATATTCTTGCACAAGTCTTTTTCCTTATTATCTCTTTGGGGTACAAACCCAGCAGTGCTATGGCTGGATCAAAGAGCAGACAGTCTTTTATCGCCCATTGGGCATAGTTCCAAATTGCTCTCCAGAATGGTTGGATCAATTCACAACTCCACCAGCAATGCATTAATGTCCCTACTTTGCCACATCCCCTCCAGCATTCATTACTTTCCTTTGCTGTCAGAAAACATGTAATTTTTTTTTATTTGAATTGAATTGGAAGAAACAAAGAGATTCAAAAAGGACCTTTGCCACAGTCTCAGGACAGCATGGTCAATCATGACAAATTTGAACTCAATAAAAATAAAATCATTCTGAAAAAGTGAGGAGGTTAAATGTATTCTGTTTCCTGGAGTCAAACTCAGCACTTGGGAAGACAACGTATTATTATACCTGTAACAGAATAAATATTGATTAGATAATGAAAACTAAAAATCTAGACTTTAGTAGAGTTGAAGTTATTTAGTATGTTGTCTCACACAAAGGCACTAAACCAAATTACTTAAGCAAGAGAGTACAGGTAAAAACAAAGTGAAAGAAAACTTGCAAATATACAAAAGCTATCCTTGATAATTGACTCTTTTGCTTCTCAATACATCAAGAAGTGAGATACTTGCATTCAATGTGGTATTTGTTCACTGATCTGTTGTCTCTCCAAAGGACTAATCTTTTTTTTCCCAACAAAAGAGCCATTTGAAATATTGGTCTTCTGGCTATATTTTCCCCTTTCTGCTCCTTTAATGAACAAAGCACTGTGCTTCATTGCATGTAATGAGACAGAATCTAAGCTATTTGTTTCTCTGCATTAGCAAGTTCCTTGTCATTAACCTGAAAGGGAGAAAATTCAACACAAATGTACACTGGAACCAAATCTCTACCCAGCAAAGTTGTGCCAATATGAGGCAAACAAGGAAAAGGTGGCTCAATGAATAGCCAGGTCTGGAGACAAGTAGTTCTAAATTCAAACATGACGTCAGTCATTTTCTAGCTGTGTGACTGTACAAGTCTCTTAACCCCAGGCGCCTAGCCCTTACCATTCTTTTGCCTTGTAACTAATAGTTAGCATGGATCCAAAGACAGAAGGTGAGTGTCTAAAAAAAGATGAAGCATACGTGCAGTGGTCCTCCAAAAGAAGATATTCTTCACCTGAAATTAAATGGAATAAAGTATATCAAGGCCAACAGAAACCCATTTGATATATAAAGAATTAAAGAATGGAATTTCTAAATCTTTAATTGAAGGATTAAAAGAATCACCCAGGACTGATTTATTTTACATGTACCACCTTTTTCTTTCTCAACAGCATTCCATTTTTCCTTTTGAAACAAGCATAGGTAAAGATTCTTATTCTTTCCTAGGAAATTGATGGTACATTGAGTGAACTAGCTATGGTGAATTTATGGACCAGAAGTCATTATATAAGAGAGGTAGGCATAGATGGGTTGTAATCTACATCAATGGGAGGAATACCTTTAGTGAAAAGAGTACAGATCTCATCTATAATGGTATTTTATAGATGGATACACTATTTAAAGGAGGGAAGGAGGTAAATTAAATGATCTCTAAGATATCTTCTCATACTCACATTTCTGTAATTATAACCATGAATGCCAAAATAGCTATAACTTTTTGGCATTACAACATTTACAAAGAAGATTTATGGAAGAAAGAATATTTGAAGGAAAAAGGCATTTATTCAAAAATATTTATAGCAGCTCTTTGAAACAAAAAAATTGGAAATTCAAGAGATGCCCACCTGTTAGGGAATGGCTGAACCAATGTGGTATATGATTATATTGGAGAAACTATTGTGCTTTAAGAAATGATGAAGAGGATAGTTTCAGAAAAAATGGGAAA
This sequence comes from Monodelphis domestica, assembly GCF_027887165.1. Classification (NCBI taxonomy): domain Eukaryota; kingdom Metazoa; phylum Chordata; class Mammalia; order Didelphimorphia; family Didelphidae; genus Monodelphis; species Monodelphis domestica. Next base: position 270,841,888 of record NC_077229.1, read on the forward strand.
ACTTATATGAACTGATGCAAAGTAAAGTGAGTACAACTAGAAGAGTAACATAACAGCAATATTGTAACAATGATCAACAGTGAGAGACTGAGCTATTCCAATCAAGACCATTGTCTTATCTCCAAGATAATTCCAAGGGACTCATAATTGTTAGAAATATTCTCCCAGAAAATGTAAGAAATGGGAACAGCCAAGAATGTTAATAGCTGGGAGGTTAAGGGGGGAAATTTGGATACAGTGTCTCCTTTACTGCTTATGGTAGATAGGGCAGGTGCGCAAGGATAACTGCTAGAGGCAGATGTAAAAAAATCTCTATTTAATAACTATTAAATGTTAAGGAAAGGTAAGGAAGGTAAACAAAGGTTATGAGGATTGGGATTTCCTAATCTAAAAGGAGGCTAAGCGTTTACCCACTTCCTCTAGTTCGCAAGAACTTTCTTCTTGTTCAGGGTTACCCTTGAGCCTCCTTAAAACTCCTTATCTAGCACTAAAAACCCTGAAACTATACTAAATAACCTTATGCGAATTACTAATCCTCTTAATTATACATTTACTGTCTCTGTAAATCTCCTTCAGCTTTGAATCAATCTCTCTGCCAACTGCCAGGCTTTTCAGCCTAAGCAGGCTCAGGGCCTACAAAGGTCTCAAAAATGACTGCCTCTGTCTCCAGTCACACAGAGGAAAAACACAGCCTCTTTCTGTTTCCTTAGATCTCTTTCAGAGTGAGTTATTCACTCACTCTGCCCACTTCGGGCCTTTTGGAGCCTAGCTAGGCTTTTCAGCCTAAGCAAGAGGCAAAATGGCTTGGTCCTCTTAGCTGCCACACAGAGGAAATACATTTTCTCCCTTTCTCCTTGCTGTTAATTTCCCCCACAAACTTATTATGGATAGTCTAATCTGTTCTCCTTTAGTGTTCCAGGGAACAGAAAACACTAGCCTTCTCCTAGCCCCAAAAACACCAGGAGTCCGTTGGCAGTTGGAAAACCAACTGAATCAACCACTACCCAGAATTCTAATCAGCAGGCTCCCCAAGTTTCTATCCAGCCTTAAAGAAACTTTGCCAACTTTTCTTTACCATTAGCCCTATGGCTTAATTAATCCCAATACAATGAAAAAATGAGACTTACCTCCAAGGAAGGAGATAATTAAGTACAGATTTAAACATACTTTTTTCACTTTATTTTTTCTAGCCTTTTTCTTTTTTACTACATGACTAATATGGAAATGTTTTCCATTGTTTTGTATATATAATTGGCATATTGCTTGCATTCTCAAATAGGAGGGGGAGGGGATTTGTGCAAATAGGAGGTATTCAATAAAATGTTTGTTATATTCATTGAGTTGTCAATGAATTAATGCCTCATTGACAAAATAGTGTCTTTTCTTCATTCAGGTGAGCATTTTGGTTTTTTCTGGTTTTGATTTATTAGGACAAATAGGGTTAAAGAGATGATGAGGTGAATAAATGGATAGATGAATGGTGCATTCATTAAGTACCTACTATGTGCCATGTACTTAAAGGAGGAGGAATATTTGGAATTTAAACTTTTTTAATGAATGTTAAAAATAAATTCATTAAAGTAAAATAAAGAAGCAAAAAGAGAATATTTGTGCAAGATATTCAGTCCTTCAATGAAAAATAAATTACATCACCATATGTCATTGTTCATTAAGAATGTGAAATTCTATATTCATCTGAATAATCAGTAATGAAATTGTTAAGTTAGCAAATGAAAAAGGTATGAGGGGGAAAGGGAAGAAGAAATATTTATTTCAAAGATAAAACATTAGGATGATATTGGCTTAGGGACCATTCTATCATTTACTTTCTTTTTTTTTTAAACCCTCACCTTCCATCTTAGAATCAATATTATGTATTGTTTCCAAAGCAGAAGAGCAGCAAGGGCTAGGCAATGGGGTCAAGTGATTTGCCCAAGATCACACAGCTAGGAAGTGTCTGAGGTCAGATTTGAACCTGGGACCTCCCATCTTTAGAGCTGCCTTTCAATCTGCTGAGCCACCCAACTGCTCCTTTTAATTTCATTAAAATTTCACTCTTCTTCCTTTTGATTCCCAATTATCATCAGGGGGGATTGTGAACTTTAAAAACTACTCCAGCCTACTTAGACTGTACTTTAGGGGAAGATAAAGTTTTAATCTTCTGATTGAACAATGAAGGTAATTAGTTCTCAACTTATAGTGAAGCTAGAACTTTAAGCTAAGTCTATTTTTAGATCTACTACAAAAAGGTGTTAAGTAACTATTAAGGTTAAATTAATCACACACAAAAAACAGTAATGCAAAAAAAAGGAGTACTCTTATAGGACAACTGGGGTGGTGACAAGCTCACTGGAGTTGAAATCTGAGGTTGGGAAAAAGGATGGAAAGATAGGGAAAAGAAGGGAAGGAAGGTGGCTGGGGCTCCCCCTTGGTCAGTAGGGAAATTGAACAGGGTTCTTTATAGGTAGGCTAGTAAGCAGATTAAATCAGGCTATACTTCAAAGAATGTTAGGTAGGTTTATTTAGAGTTAGGAAGGGAAAGTTTAGGAAAGCCAGGGAAAGTTGGATTTTGGCAGATAGGCAGGGATGAAAGCTTTCTGCCTAGGTTAGGAGGGAAAGACACCAAAACCCACACTTCTCTCCTCTTTTATTTTCCCTCTGATACCTCCCACAAAGGAAGTGGGAGGTGTCAGAGGAAGTTGCAGTAGAGAGTCCTGGGAGATGGAGGCTTAGGTCCACTTCAAAATGCATAAATCACAGCATGGGATTGGATTTTTGATACTGCTACTTACTACTAGTTTGATCTTAAGGAAGTGACTTCCCTGTGGGCTTCTAAGATAATACCAGTTAATTTCTCAGTTTCTTCCAGTTCTAAGTCTTGTCTTATAGTACAAAAACCTTTAAACTAAAAAATGAAATCTAAACATGAATTTTAAAATATGTCCCCATTTTTCATATTTGCAAAATAGAACCATAAAATTTCAGAACTATAAAAGGCAGATGAGATCTTCTAGTCAAGGGGCTCAACTTATTATCAATTAGCTTGTTGGTTTATTTTTTATATTTTAATAACTGGATTTCAATATTACTGATTTCTTTTGCAATCATATGTATGTTATTATATGTATTTAAAAAACAATATTCTGAGAAAGGATGCATAACTTCAACAAAACTGACAAAGCAATCCATGATTTAAAAAAAAGTTTTATAATCCCTTTTCTAGTTCAACTACATTTTATAAAATAAGGCAATCAAGGCACTGTAAACCTCAAAATTTCTCAGACTTATGAATATTAAGGGTTTCCCCCATTGGGGAATCTTCTACTTAAAAAAATTCCCTAGCAGATGGTGAGAACTCTACTTGAGTGTGGGGGCTCCTAGCTATGGGAGTGTCCCTGCTCCACCCTACTTAAGACTGCTTTAGGACAGAAAACAGCTTGCTAAACAATGAAAGTACTTTGATCCATGCTTATGGAAGGGACAGGAAGTTTTTTGAGTCATGACTGTTTTAGAATTGATACAATGGGATACTAAGTACCTATAAAGGTGGGGCAACTTGTAAACTACTTAAATCTAAAAGGGTGATAACTTATTCAGAGGTTTTTTCTTAATGAAATTTGTCAACACAGCAGCATTTTTTTCTGACTTACTAAAGAGATTAAAACTACTCAGCTGTGAATTCAAAATGGGCGGTCCTTTAGAAACAGCTACAGTGATTGGTAGATGTAAGGACTTAGGGGAAGTGACAGAGGAGATTTTTGCCCTTAAAAATAAGAGCTCAGAGAAGAGCAAGGGATCTCGATTTCTGACTCTCATTCTGAAGGAGAGCTCCTTGAGGAGCTCCTCTGAGGGGCTCTGTCCCTCTAGGGTAGGAGCTCTGGAGGCTCTTGAGCGAGGCCCTTTGAAACAATCTCTGGCTGGAAGACTCTTTGAGGAAGGATGCTGGCCTGGTGTTACTAGAATCCTTGTTTAGTCAGACCTTGTGGTGAGTGTTAAAAAACTGACTGATTTCTCTTTTAAGACTCAGGTCTAGGCCATATTGGCTTGAGGCCCTTCATACTTATTCCTTTCTTACTCTCTCTTTCTTTGATTATTCATTGTATTGTTAATTAAAATCTCTATAAAACCCAATTGACTTGGATATTTGAATAATTGAGAATATTTCCCTGGCGACCACCTTATATTTGATTCTAAAACTCAAGACACTGTAGTGAAACATATTTCTGTGGTCAAATTTACTCACCCTCTCTTATATCTATCACAATTTATATCTTCCACTATTTTAATCACTACAGTTTAAGACCTCAACCATTTTAAATCTCACAGTTTATGGCTCCCACTCTTTTATCTACAACAATTTAAGCCCCACAACTAATTTAAATATTACAGCACAGAACAGTAAAGTGTACTGTCCAAAATGCCTCACCTTGTCAAATAGATTCCTAACTCACTATCTACTGCTTCCTTCCATTTAATGTTCCAGAAGACTTTAGTCATAGTTAAATTCTACATTTAATCAAATAAGTAGACAATACCCATGGAGGGAGGGATTATTGCATGTACTTGACATTTCCACAACTTCCTAAATGTCTTCACAATTCTGCTAACGTCCATGAAACACAATTACTTTAAAATAAAATAAAAGCTTATTTTAACCATACTGCATTTGGAGGTAAAGATCGCTGACTGGAATTCTTCCTACACTGTTTTATCACCAAGACATTTTTCTAACCAGGCAATTGTGGCCACACTGAAGAGGACTCACGGTACAGTGAACATGGCGCAATACTACCACCTAGTGGTTTCTTTTCTACATTTCTTTTGCTTTAGTCGAAAGAGATGATAAAAGATGATGATAAAGGGTTTAACTCTTGTCCTGTTCTTAAGGATGGCCTAGAATGAAGCCTAGTAAGGATTAGGATTTGAGTTTGGTTCCTAGATGAACCCGTGAACTTTTTTAGAGAGAGACAAAAGTCACAAGGAAGATATAGGGAGAGAGTGGAAGGAGTACAAACCTACTGAGCGTATATGCTGCTGTTGATCCATAACCCCTTGATAATTTTTGTTTGTAATATGGCTTTCACCCTTGAAATCTCAGTGCTGCCCTAATCTATGTGAAAATTGGCAATGGTAATATTTACTGCAACAAAGATCCGAGTGAACCACAGCATTGCAGAAATTCTATGAGAGGGTTTGCCTGGTACAACACAAAACCACACTTAAACGACACCGAGTTTGCTACATACATGTAAGATTTGCCACAAGTAATGACACAGGCAGAGAAATACACTTGAAGTTTAGGAATGAATGAGACTAATGGGACCAATTGTATTTTTCTTTCCTAATGGCTACTGTTGTCATATTTGTGGCGTCTAGGCTCCATACTACTACTCCAATACATTACTACTGTGTATTTGGCCATGGATATATATTATTCTAGTATAAACCAGTACAAATCAAGTGCAAGAATTGAAAAATAGCTCCTTTGTCTTGGATTGCCATTTACTGAGGGCTAAAACCTAAAGAAGTTTATATAAAGTAGTGTATCTCAAGTCAATTTTGCAAGTAGTTATTAAGTGGAACAATTGGGGTGAATGAATTGTACTGCCAAAAGGTGCTCTGAGATATTCCCTGTTAAAGACCAAGCAACAAAATATCTTCTACTATGAAATTCTGAGTAAATTCTGATTTCATTGATGTGGACTCTCCCTTCTCTAATTCAGTTTACAGCACTTCTGTAACTTAACATTTTTTGTCACCGATTTCCATAAATCCCTATAAGGATATCTTAAATGCACTGATCAGAGATTCATACTCTCCATTACTGTCATTATACAATTTACTTTATTGTTTCAATGTAGGTATAAATTTGGAAGTTGGTCCCAGATATAAGTAGATATAGTAGGATAAAAAGTATGGAGAGGCTTTTGGATGGTGATTCAATCCTGACAGAATATTCAAAATGACAGATATGCACCCCAGAGTCCAACTGTGCCATGAAATACACATACATATATGGCTATTTTCCAAATTTAGATCCAAAATAATTGCTTATTAATCCAGAAAAAATAGAGCTGCTCAACTGAATTCTTCCTTTTCCTCTTCCAGAAACATATTTGTCACATTGGTGGAAACATAATAAAAGCCTCAAGGGACAACTACAAAGGCATGACAGATAATTGGATATGTTAAAAAAAAAATTTTTTTCTCAAAATGGAATGAAAGTCACCAAAGTCTCACAGATTAACACTTCCATAGCTGAACCTTTTTGCAACATGAATACTACTCTATATCAGCCTCTCTGGTGACAAAAGAACCCTGACCTTCCACAAATAGAATGTGCCATTATCAAAGCTGAGACTTTTCTACCAGAAAGAATCTGAAAGTGACTTGGGTGCTTTAACAGAATTCATTTAGGAAAGGAAAAACTGAGCATTCCAAATAAAGTTAGACTCAATTTGCCCTGCTACTTTCAGGTGATTCATTAGTTATAATGTGAAGATAACCATACTCAGGTGAAAAGCAAGAAGGAAATTTATTTGTAAATGTTTTAATGCAACCCTAAAGACTCCTTCTTCCTAGGGTTTTGGGCATATTCTGTCTCTGGGTCAATGATATATACAAAGGTAATTGAAGATTAGAGAAAAGAGGGTGGCCTGTGAAACTTTCACATTTGGTATAACTTCATTATTTCTGCACTTTCTTGATCAAAGCAAGAACACTCTGTGCCCCAGGTAAACTTATTTAACCCTAGACTTAATGAGTCTACCTCCCAGATAGCTGTGCTAGAAATAAAAGAAGATGAAAGATCAAGAAATTCACATTATGGCTGGGGACGTAGATTCTAAATGAATATCCTAATGCAAACACCAACAACATGGAAACAAGTTCTGATCAAGGACACAAGTAACACCCAATGAAATTGTGTGTCAGCTGTGGGAAGAGTGGGTGGAGGGGAGGGAGGGAAATAATGTGATTATTGTAACCAAGGAATAATGTTCTAAATTGACTAAATAAATTAATTTTTAAAAAGAAGTAGAATAAGCCATAGATGGATTTTTAATGTGCTAATAAAATTATACATGTTTTATAAAAAAGAAAGAAAGAAAGAAAGAAAGAAATTCACATTATTTTCCAGATATGAAACACTGCTCAACCAAATAAGGCTCATTGGATCACAGAAAGTTTGTCAAGTCTAGCCCCCTCATTTTACAAATGAGAAAACTGATACCCAGAGATGTTCAGTAGTTTGCCCAACATCAGATAGATAATAAGTGACAAGTTGGATTTGAACCCAACTCATCTAAGTGCAAAGAGAGGACTCTTTCCAATGTACCACCCAAGAAAAAGAAAAAAATAAAGAGAATCTTTGTTAACACTTCAATACATAAGAGTCTCTTGCCACCAAAAAAAAAAAAAGAGGAAAAACAAGATAAGTGAGAATAAAATCAGAAAGGAGAAGAAATCTCCATAAAACACCCTTAAAATTCATAAAAGTTTAGCCTGCTTTAATTTTTTCTTTTATTTTCCTTATAACCAGGCTTCCAGAGAATGGCTAAATGAACTTCTGAGAGGTATAATCCAAAGAGTCCCTCCTGAGTAGAGAGAAATTTTCACAAGTCTCCAAGGATGGGATTGCTCAATGGAAGTGTTTCACTTTGGACTCATAGCAGAGCAAGTGAATAATTTAAATAATGACTAAAACTGGAAGATTTGGTGAAGTCAGAACTCTCCTCTCAACAAGAATCCATCTCTTTATGGAGATATGGGGGGGGTTCGAACAGACTGAAGCTGTTGGCTGATGTCACTCCTAAGATCAGCAAAGACAGTGAAGGTTTAACTGTCTTCTCCCTTTTACTTATGCTTACAATTTGTGAGAATTTTTTACATGGTTTCTATCTTTCTTTAAACTGTTTCTAATCCCTGATTTTACTCCAAGTAAAATTATGTTCTATCACAAATTCTCTACCACTCAGGTCTACTAATGAACTGCATACAGGGAAAGAACCCAGTGAATAGCTAAGAATACCCAGAATTAAACACAATGGAAATCTGAAACTCCATCTAGATTAGGTATGGGTTCATCCTGCTGTTGGGTTTTCTGAGCTATTGAGACACCTATGATGTTTATAAGCACCTAAATAATTGATAGATGAGCCATGTGCCTCAGGACCATGTACCCCTAGGCTATCAAGTTATAATTAAAGCCAGATTCAAGCAGCTGAAATCCCAACAGTGGGGACTAGAGGAGAGGGTGAATACTTCTGACTTTCACTTTCAACCTAAACATCAAAAACTTGCCAGATACAGCCACCTGCTGGCTACATCTAATTCTTAGAAGATAAAGGAAAAATATCTGTAGATAGTTCCATTCTTTTGGGGAATTCACCCGATTGGAGAGGGAGAAGATTTGCCTATATCCTCAAACTTAGATATTGTAGAGGTAGTTTGTCACAAACAAAGAAGGAAAATAGCAGCTAAGACACCCAGAAATTTAAAGAACACAAAATCTAAGAAGTAGCAAAAGTCTAAATATCTATACACAAATGCTCAAAGTATAGGAAACAAACAAGAGGAAGTAGAGGGTCCTAATTCAGGAAGAGAATTTGATGTTATAGGTGTTGCTGAGATGTAGTGGGAGCAGATTCACTACTAGACAATGGCCCTGGATGAACATTACGTGAAGAAACACAGAACCAGAGGGGGCAAGAATAATGGGGAATCTTGGGATGAAGAGTCCACCTCAACAGAATGAGAAATAGCAAATTAGTTTGGATACTAATCAAAAGCCTGTCATAGAAGCATTGCATAGTAATGTGTGAGATTTTAATTCTATAAACCACTCTTTCTCTGTCTCTACCTCTCTCTGCCTCTGTCTCTCTGTCACTCTCACTCTCCCTCCCAACAGTAAAGCAGCTAATGACTTCTTAATAAACTTAGTGATCATTTAACTATATCTTAATAATTTCTTCAACAGGGAGAGAAACCAAAAAGGGATGATTTTATATATGATTCTCACAAACAGTGAAGAACTGGTTCCTAAAATAGAAATGAAAAGAAACTTGAAGAGAAGTGCCTATCCCATCCTAGAGTTTGTGATAGGAAAAGAAAAGTCTAGGAATGGTCTGATATGCCTCCCAGATTTTGGGAATACAGATTTTAAAATATTTAGAGGAAAGATAGTATGTATCCTATAGACTAAAATGCATTAAAAGAAGTCATCCCAGGAATAGGAGGAATGGGAGATGCTCAAGAATGAAATTCTGACTACATAAAGACAAACAATTTTTAATGAGAAGGAAGGATAAGATTTATCTGACCAGACTGATGTGGATACACATGGGGCTCACCTTAGCTTTGTTTTTTAAATGAAGGAGACAGCTAGGTGCCTCAGTATATTGGGAACCAGGCCCAGGGATGGGAGATCCTTGGTTCTAATATGGCCTCAGACATTTCTTAGCTTTGTGACCCTGGGCAAGTCATTTAACTCCCATTGCCTAGTCCTTATCCCTCTTCTGCCTTGGAACTAATACACAGTATTGATTCTACAGAAGGCAAGGGAAGGAAGGAAGAAAGAAATGGAAGCAAAGGCAAGTAACAGCAAGATGAATATGAGTGTGTTATTGGCCTGTAAAAATAATATATGGAATGCTAAAGTGTGGAGTGCACTAAGACTAGTGACAGAAGCTAAGGATAACTAAGAGTTTGATTTTTTCAAGGTATGCTGGGAAGCACAGAAGGTTCAAATTGGAAATAGGACCTTTGCTTGGGCTGGATGGCATAGTGAAGATAATTGACAGACAAGGCAGAGCTGCTCGTTTCTTATAGTGTTTCTATTTTCTCTCCAAAGAAGAATAACTTGCACACTGGAAATGACAGAACAAAAATCACTAACAGGAAGTGGTAGCTAAGTAAGGAGATAATTATGTAGGAAAGCGCCTGACTGCCCTTGATGAACTCAAGTCCCACAACCCAGGTAAAATACATTCTTGGGTCCACAAAGAACTAGCATTTATCATTGGTATGCCACTTTCAGGGACTCCTGAAAAATCATAGAAAATTGGAAAAGTAACAAGACTGAAGAAGGGCAAATGTCCCAATTTTCAAAAAAGGGAATAGAATCTGCAAGCTATTGAAGATCAGTAAGTCACTTTTATTCCTGAGAATTCTAGAACATGTTAAAAAAGAAGACACAAGCATCTAGAAAAAGCAGTGCTTATAAAGAACCAATGCCACTTTATCAAGAATAGGTTATGCCAGACTAACCTCATTTCCTTTTCTGAAAGGATCATTAAAATAACAGATGAGAGGAATGCTGTGGGCTTAGTTTATCCAAATGTTAACAAAACCTTTGATAAAGAATTTCATACTATTCTTTTAGAGAAGATAGAAATTGGTTAGACAAAATATCATAAAATGGAGTCAGAACTAGTGGAGCAGATGGATTCAACGAATCATGGTTAACGGTTCAGTGTCAATAAGACAGGAAGTCTCCAGTGGAGGCTTTCATATTTCTTGGCTCTTTACCAAGCTTGCCCTTTTTCTCAGTGACTTGGATAAAGACAAAAATAATGGGCTAATCAAACTTCCAAATAAAGTTGGAAGGAAAAACTAGCACAGTTAATGATAGGACCTAAAAGGATGTCAACAGCCTCGGATAGTAGGCTGAATCTATTATGGTAAAATTCAATAGGGATAAATGTATTCTTATACATACATGTAAGCAAAAATCAACTTTGCAAGTATAAGATAGAAAAGGCATAGCTGGTCTGGAAAAGGTCTGGGGATTTAAGTGAACCCCCAGCTCATTTTAAACCAGCAGTGTGATGTGGTAGCCAAAAATATTGTGTCCTTGGGCTGTATTAAGATAGGCATAGCTTCTACAATTAGGTATATCATAGTCACACTATACTCTCTGCCCAAATTAGACCTCATCTAGATTTTTGCATTCAGTTATAGTCTCCATGGTTTCAGAAGGATATGGATGAGTTGGACAGTTCCTGAAGAGTAAATAGGATGGTAAAAGATCTTGAGTCATATGAGGATCTATTGGAGGAACTGAGAAGTTTAGCCTAGAGAAGCAAAGACTAGGGTGGGGAGTTAGGGAGGTAGGGGTGAAGGCTTTTGAAGATGAATAAGAATTGTTTGATTTATCCAAAAGGACTGAATTGGTAATAATGGATAGAAGTTTCAAAGAGGGAAATTTAGGCTAGAATAAGTACCTTCTAACAATTCAACTTTGGGATGAAAAAGTGGGATGAAATGATTCCAGAATTAGTATGTGCCCCTTCTTTGAAAGCTCTTTCTAACTAGCAAATTCTACAATTTTCCTTGTTCTGAGACCATTTTATTTCCTTTGGGCACTGGCATTTATTTACCAAGTATCTGGAGCCAGAAAAGATCACAAAAATGACTTATTCTAACCCCTTCATACTGTAGATGAGGAGTCTGAGGAACAGAAAAGCTAAATGATTTGCCCAACATACTCAGCATCAGAGATAAAATTTGAATTGATATCTGACTCTAGATCCTTTCTGCTCTACCACACTGCCTCCCTGAATTTAGTACTGGGATAATTTAGCGCATGCCCAGATCACCTTAGATGGGAGTACCTATGTAGGACCTGCTTCTGGGAGACAGGATTGGCACATGCATAGACAGTCTGCTTCAGTTTACCTATGGTTGAGCACAGCTCTTTCCACTGGATACCTAGCCAAAACTGGTTGCTTCTTTTAAATCTGTCTGCATGAGTCACAGTCATGCTGAATTTGCAGCAGCTTCCAGCAATGAACTGGTTTGTTCACAGCAGGTATATCATGAACACCTTGCAGCAAGCCTTCCCCTTTCTTCAAGTCCTGTAGCACTGAGAAACACAATTGGAGTTCTGGTCTTCTTTTGTTTGTCTTTTTCAGTTCTAGATGTAACAGAGCTCTCAACCTGAGAGCTTGAACTGTGGGGACTTTGGAGTACAGGATTCAAGACCAAATGTTGCCACTAACCCAGCAGGGAAAGTCAGAAAAGCTAGAGTCCCAGGACAAGGAGGGCAGGGAATAGAGAGAGAGAGGTTGAACTTGGAAGGTGGTGGGACTAATGCAAAATAGGAACTTAGTTAGGCTGTAAATATGATTTCCCCTTTTCTTCTCAGAGCCTGAGATATTGGGAGAAATGTTCATGTTTGTTTGTTTGTTTGTTTTAAACCCTTACCTTCTGTCTTGGAGTCAATACTGTGTATTGGCTCCAAGGCAGAAGAGTGGTAAGGGCTAGGCAATGGGGGTCAAGTGACTTGCCCAGGGTCACACAGCTGGGAAGTGTCTGAGGTCAGATTTGAACCTCCCGTCTCTAGGCCTGGATCTCAATCCACTGAGCCACCCAGCTGCCCCCTTCATGTTTGTTTTTGCTATACCTTTGAAGCAAACCTTTTTTGTAAAAACTAATCTGACAGTTGAGGTTAAGTGGAAGTGGAGTACCTGGACCCATAAAATTACATAATATCAAGGAGGGACTTGGGTGAATGGCAGGGACTAGAGACACCCCAATCCCTTCAAGGTTCTGGAGAAGGTGGGGGTAGGAAGTGATACGTAACCCACCAGACGCTGCAGTCAGAGTGAGACTGGATAAACCCATCACATAAGCAAAATGTAGGAAAGAAAAAGAGATTTCAATGGCTTCAAACTGAAGTCAATAACTTCCTTTAGGAGGAGAAATGAGGAAAGCATTTTAGTCTCAAATAAAAATTCCTCTGATCTCATTTATGAAAAGTATCAACTACTTAGCACAGTGCCTGGTACATAGATATTTAATAAATGCTTGTGGACATGACTTGACTTCAGAAGTTTAGGTGACTGAAAACCCCCAGGGATGGAAGAAATCACAACTTTTGTCTTCAAGGTAAAGTTTTGCTTCCTTGCTTTATGCTGTGATGTTAGAATGGACTAACAGATCAGAAAAGAATGTTTCTCATGAAAAGCAGCTACCATATGGTAAAATATGTGAATCTTTTTCTTTAAATGTAGCCAGCTAGCATCTGTGTTTTCACTGTCAGGTCTTGCCATTTGTGTGCTTGTCATAATTGGAAAGGAAAATAAAATCCACTGTATATCAGCTAAATCTTTAGATGTTAGAAGAATGAGCTGGGGCCTTCTTATCTATATACAACCAATGACCTTGGTTGCTAGGGAAACCTTTTCTGAAACAAATATTTAAAAGCTGAGAAACCTTGATAAAATGTCAAAAAGACTCCATAGAATTTCACAGGGAAGCTGCCTACTTATTATTGTTCTTTAAATATGAATGTTTTTTTCTTTTCAATTTTCTAATCTTATATTTATGGTGATACTAAAGCCAACTTGGTTTTTTTAAAGCCTAAATCTAGGGACCTACAATGTCAATTTTGCTTTTTTTAAATCATATTATAATTTGTGCTCTTGGAAATATGATTTACTAGTGTCGGACTTGTTAAACCTGATCAGAATGGCCATGAAGCCTGCATAATTAAGTGGAAATGTGTCTAGAAGAGCAAAAATAATGATAATTTTTCACATTAGAGAATGCATTAGAGCCTACAAAGCTCCTTACAAAAACTATAACATAGTTCATTTTGAGGGGAAAAGGTTTAGAGGGTTGAATTATTGTAAAAAGCAAAAAAGCCAAATACTAAATTTGGAGAAGGGAATGACCTTAAAGAAAGGAAGGAGGAGACAGAAGAGCAGGAAAAAAAGAGACAGAAGTTGGTAAGACCAGAAAAATAAAGTTCGGGGCTTGCTCTAGAAGCACATATACTAAAACTGACACAATCCAGAGAAGATTAGCATGAACCCTGCACAAGGATAACACACAAATTTTTGAATCTTTCCATCTTTTTGTTTTCCATGAGGCATATGATCTTCTCTAAGTCCTCTCTAGTCTTCCTTATTACACTACATAATATGGAGCACTGACGCTATGTAACAGGAAAGGTCGGGATTCTTAAGGATTAACAATCATTTGTCATTACCATGTGTTTCACTGGGGAAACAGACAAAAAAACAAAAAAGGAAGTTGGGTATGACTCTCAATGTTCTAAGGAAGTGAAAAGATGCCAACCAGGGAAGAAGAGTTCTTCCAGGATAGTTCTTCCAATTCACCACAATAACTGAATTCCTTCTCTTTGTATTCAGAAAGTATGGAAATCTCTTCTAAGGAATGATGGTATGGATCTACACATCCTGTCTAGTGATAAAGAGTCCAGTGAGGATCAAATGGAGGAGAACTGAGTAGTGGTAGTTGGGGCAGCTCTTTATTAACCTAACAGAAAAGAGAGATATGCGGTCTTCTGAGAAAAAAAAAATGTATTCAGGACATGAGAGAGAACCTACTGAGATTTATCAAACCTAATGACTACTACCCATTTCCATTGATTCATATGGGAAGAAGAAATCTATAAAGCATTGCTAAAGATAATATATTAAGTTTTGAACAATAAACTGCAAACTTTTGAAGTATATGTGTTTTTCATCATTGCTGCCCATCAAAGGCAAGGAAGAAAAAAGCAAATGTTTAGAGTGAATAGAAGGGTAAGAGAATAATCTTTTAGAAAAGAATTTATATTTCTTATTTGTTTAGCTTAAAATAGAGGAATTACAAACCAGGCAAATATTTAGCAATCAGCTCTCAAGAAAAAATGTACATATAATGGCCTTTTAAGTGAATAAATGGATCAAAAAACAAATCATAGAACAATGAATAATTTTATTAAAGAGAATGACAACAATGAGACAACATACCAAAACTTACAGGATACACTTAAAGCAGTACTTAAAGGAAATTTCTTATCTCTAATTGCCTACATCAATAAAATAGAGAAAGAACTAGTTAATGATTGGGCATGCAATTTTAAAAAACTAGAAAACAAACAAATTTTAAACCCCCAATTAAATATCAAATTGGAAATTCTAACAATCAAAAGTAAAATTGAAAAAATAAATAAATAAAATTTTAAAAAATAAAATTGAAAGTAAGAAAACAATTCAACTAATAAATAAAACTAGATGCTGGTTTTATAAAAATAAAATAAAATAAAATAAAATAGATAAACCACTGGTTAATTTGACTTTTAAAAGGAAATAAGAAAATCAAATTACCATTATCAAAAATGAAAAGGGTGAATGTACTAAGAAGAGGAAATTAAAGTAATTATTAGAAGTTATTTTAACCTAACTCTATGTCAACAAATCTGACAACCTAAGTGAGATGGATGAATATTAACAACACTATAAATTGCCTAGATTAACAAAAGAAGAATTGGAATATTTTTACAATCCCATCTCAGAAAAAGAAATTGAACAAGCCATCAAAGAACTCCCAAAAAATCCCTAAGGCAGATGGATTCACAAATGAATTCTGCCAAACATTTAAAGAATAATTCATCCCAATACTATACAAACCAATTAGGAAAATAGCTGAATAAAACATCATATCAAAAACTCCTTTTACAACACAAATATGATACTGATACCTAAACCAAGAAGAGCAAAAATAAAGAAAACTATAAACAAATTTCCTAATGAATATTGATGCAAAATTTTTAAATAAAATACTTGAAAGAGGGTTATAGCAATATGTTACAAAGATCATACACTATGACCAGGTGGTATTTATACCAAGAATGCAGAACTGGTTCAATAGGAAAACTATCAGCATAATTGACCCCATTAATAACAATGTGAATATAAATCATATGATTATATTAATAAATTCAGAAGAAGACTTTAACAAAATACAACATCTATTCCTATTAAGAACACTAAAGAGCTTTCCTTAAAATGATAAATAGTATATATCTAAAACCATCAGCAAGCATTATCTATAATGGATGGACATAAACTAGATACTTTCACAGTAAGATTGGGGTGAAGCAAGGGTGTCCATTATCACCACTATTAATAAATATTGTTTTAGAAATGCTAGCTATAGCAATAAGAGAAGAAAAGACATTGAAAGAATTAGAATAGGCAATGAAGAAACAAAACTATCACTCTTTGCAGATGATATGATGGTATATTTAGAAAATCCTGAAGATACAACTAAAAAACTAGTGGAATTAATTAACAACTTTAACAAAGTTGCAAAACATAAAATAGAGCCACATAAATCATCAGAATATTACCAACAAAGCAGCAACAAAAGATAGACAAGAAATTCCATTTAAATTAACTGTAGATAATATAAAATACTTGAGTATCTACCTGCCAAGACAAACCCAGAAATTACATGAATTACAGTTACATAAAACTTCTCACAAAAATAAAATCAGGTCTAAACAATTGGAAAAATATGAATTGCTCAAGCATTGGCCAAGCCAATATAATGAAAATGACAATCCTACCTAAATTAATCTACTTATTTAGTACCATATCAATCAAATTGCCCAAAAATTATTTTACAGAATTAGAAAAAAGTAATAAAATTCATCTAGAAGAACAAAAGTTTGAGAATATCAAGGGAATCAATAAAAAATGCAAAAGAAAGGGAAGTGAGCAGAACCAGGAGAACATTGTACAACGTAACAGCAACATTATATGATGAACATTTATGAATAGCTATGCTTAGCAATACAGTGACCCAAGACAATCTTCAAGTATGAAAAATGCCATCTATCTCAAGAGAAAGAGGTGAAGGAGTCTGAATGCATACAGAGACATACAATATTTCACTTTATTTCTTCACTTTTCTTTTGTTTGCATTCTCTTATATAAAATGTCTAATACAAAAAAAAAATTTATACTATTATACACATAAATTCTATATCAAACTCCTTGCCATCTCAGGGAGAGGGAGGGAAGAAAAAGAAGGGGAGAGTTTGGTCCAAACTTAAAAAAAAAAAGTTAAAATTGTTTTTTCATGTAATTGAAGAAAAAAATAAAATATTTTAAATACTCTTTTAAGTTTTATATGCATTATTAATATTTTCCCATCACTTTTTTAAATCTAACTGATTAACTAAATAATAGATCAAGTAATGACTTTTAGAGTTTACCAACTTCTGAAATATAAATGCTCACTCTGAAAATTTAACAATCTGCTCTCCAATTGATTCAAGCTGGCTCTAACCCATTCCTGAATGATAGGCCCTTAACCAAGGCTGAAGTGCATATAGCAAAGGCTAGTAAAAATAAGTTCACCTAGAATCGTACAGATCTAATTAAAAGGGTTTTAATCTGAAGAAAAATGCCCAGATTTATTTATAAAATGAAGTACCATGAAAAATGGCTATAATGTAGAGGGAAATAGCAATAAAGAAGCCCAGAAGTCACCAAAAGAAGTAAACAATTAAATACTGCACAAGGCTTTGAGTACTTATACACAAGTTAAATAAAATATAAATAATGAAAAAGTTAATTGGAGATACTAATGTCTACAGGCACATTTGACTCTAATTCACAGATATCACTAAAAGGTATTGGTATAAGAGCCATGATGAGAATGTGTCTTTGGAAGTATTCACTCTATTCAAAAGGAACAGGCTTGGTAAAGAATGGAAGGGAAATGGAAGAATTGCTTGTGTATTAAGAAAATATACTCCTGTGAGGAAATCCAGGATCCATGGTGAGGTTGCAGAAAGCATTTAGGTAGCAATCAGTGGAGACAGAAACAGAAAAGATATTGGCATTGGTATATGCTAATAGCCATCTCCCCAAAAAGCAGAAATAAAGAATGTAGGGAATATATTATAAGCTTTCTTTTATACATGATGAACATGGAAATGTGTACTACATGATTGCACATGTATAACCTATAGCATATTATCTGCCACCTTTGGGAGATGGAAATGGAAGGGGTAGGAAGAACATGAAATGCAAAATGTTACAAAATTATTATTAAAGCAACTCTAAATGAACACTCTAATGCAAATACCAAAAACATGGAAATGGGTTTGGATCAAGAACACATGTGAAACCCAGTGGAATCATGTGTCAGATGAGGGGGGGGAAGAAAATAAAATGATCTTTGTTTCCAATGAATAATGTTTTGAAATGAACAAATAAAATATTGTTTTAAAAATATGTCTACATAATTTTTAAACATGAATTTTTAAATATAATTTTTAAAAGGAAGAAATATATTACAAGCCCAGCACAGAAGTAGTAAGAACTATAATTATCCAGTATTTACTAGGAACTTATCTGTCAAAGGATCAGCTATTTGGTCCAGTAGATTAAATGCTAAGCCTGAAGTCAGGAAGATGAATTCAAATGTGACCTGAAACACTAACCATGTGACTCTGGACAAGTCACAACTCTGTTTACCTTAGTATTTCATCTCTAAAATAAGCTAGAGAAGTAAATAGCAAACCACTCCAGGATCTTTTAAAAAAAAAAAGCTGCAAAGCATTAAACATGACTAAACAACAAATGTCTGCCCAAAGCATCCATATAATAATTTCGTGATTTCCTTTAATAATCATTTTATCCTTAAGATAAGAAGTAAAAAATTAGGGGAAACAAAAATTTTAGATCTTATTCTTACCAAGAGGAAAAACTGGTTTCTTGAGTAAAAATGTGAAAATCCTTAAAAGAGATTGATTTTAGAAATGATTGTTAATTGATTTTAGAATTGGTTATAGAGAAACAGATGAAAGCTGAGGTGAACATTAGATTTTAGAGGAAATCAGATTTCAAAGGATTCTGAAAAAAGGGAAGGCAAAAATCCAACATCTTACAATTCTACAAGAGAAGGCAACACAGGAGGGATGAGAAGTTCTCTGGAATAAAATTTTAAAAGCACAAAGAGAAATAAGCTTTCTCAAGAGAATAATAAAAATGCTTAGGGAACTCATAATAAAAATAATAATAATAGTACTAGCATTTGTATAACACTTTAAGGTTTCCAAAGAGCTTTACATTTTTTTCTCATTTGATGAGTTCTAAAAGACATGTTAAAAAAAAAAAAGACAACCATAAGATTGACTTCCAAAGTGCCACATGAGAAAATATCAGTAGCAAACAGCTGAAGACAGTACTAGATGAAAGAGACAGAGATGATAAAAGAAAAAAAAGGGAGAAAGGTACTCCCCACCCCTAAGAAACTTACATTCTAATGGAGAAAGGCAATACCTTAAAAAGAACTGAAAAGGCATGGGAGAGTTGAGGAGGGGAGGGAAAGAGAGGTAAAACTACAGACAAGAGGAAAGAAAATCTAGCATGTCAGGAGTGGTCAGGAGCAGAAAAGAAGTAATCATGGAGGACTTGAGCACTTAATAAAATAGTGGCCCCAGGCAGGAACTCACCAATCAGAGAAGTCTTGAAGGGGTAGAAAAATGTCAAGGGTGAGAATGCTACTGGCAAGGAAATGGAAAAATCACAAGAGTTAGGAGTGGAACACTAAGGCTAGTGAGGAAACTAAGAACAACAAAAAGATTCATTCTAAAAGGAAAGAAAAGTTCTAAAGAAGTAATGGGAGAGGAGGAGTAGATTCTGAGCTAGGTTTAGAGACATGAGGTCCTGAGTTCAAATTTGACCTCAGATCCAGCTAAGTGACCCTGTACAGGTCACAACTCCCATTGTCTAGCCCATATCTTCTTCTGCCTTAGAACTAATACACAGTATTGAACTTGAGGGTTGTTGTTGTTTTTTTAAGTTACCTATCTAGATAGATGAAGAAATGTTGGCAGGCTGCTATTATGGGATATACTTTTAAAAAGACAGAAAAAGGCTATCATCCTTCCCTTGAAAGCACCTGACCATTTTTTGGTTGCATTTTGTGTGAGATAACAATAAAGATTAAAGGAAAGAGATTCAGCTTAATGTGGCTTTGACACTGAATTACTAGGAACTAAGAACCAATGCATATGAACATAGTTTTCAAAATCAGCAAAAAGAGTTCTTTCTCCCAGAGGGATCATAATCATTGTAGCCTTTTTTCCCCCTCCCTCAAGACATCTGTATAACTTACTCTGAGCTATCCAGGGAATCTCTGGATAACGATTTTTGGCCAGAAAAGTCTAGATTTCCCTTGGGATGAGATCTATATCACATGCAATTGATTTGGGTGGGGGGGGGGAGAGGGAATGAAACCTTTTAAACAAGCTTTGATTTGGCATAAATGAATCTCTCAGCAATCTGTTCTTAAGGTAAAATATTGTTAAAGTGCCTTCTACTAAAGTTATATTGCATAATGTTGGCTCAGTGCTTCAGAGATCAATATCATGCATTTTACCTTTCTTTTACATTTATAGGTGGATGTATTGATGAAAGTGAAATGGCTCTATGATCGTTCCAAATATTAGCACCTCCTAAAAAAATTACTTCATGTGTATGCACATGTATATATAATCAATTTATCTCTGTACATGCTATTTTTTCTTCTCTTCTCTATAAGCTCTTAAGGGCAGAAGGCATATTCATTTTTTAAGACACTGAGTTCAAATCTGGCCTCAGGCACCTATAAGCTGTGTGGCCTTGGACAAGTCACTGAACCTCTATTGCCTATTTCCTCAACTGTAAAATTAGGATAATAGCAGCACCTATCTTGAAAGGCTATTGTGAAAATCAAAGGAGATGATATTTTTAAATGATTAGAGCAGGGGTCCCCAAACTTTTTACACAGGGGGCCAGTTCACTGTCCCTCAGACCATTGGAGGGCCGGACTATAAAAAAAAAAAACTATGAACAAATCTGTATTCCGCTGTCTGGGATAGCGGAGGCTGCAGTGCTGGCTATGATGGGCCTGTCACACCTTGCACAGGCCCATCACTGCCACCACTATACCAGGCAGCAGTATACACAGTGTGGAATCCCCTCCCCCAGATCACCTCTCACCATGCTGATGTCTTCCATTGTGCAGCCACATAATCCCTTGTGCGGCACCTTGTTCTCCTTCAGTTACTCTCAGAATAAGGCTCCATGCAAAGGATTATGTCACCGGAAGTAGTGCTGTACATGAGCGACACAGCGCTTCAAGGCACAGCCACACACAGTGCTCCTCTCATTGACCACCAATGAAAGAGGTGCCCCTTCCAGAAGTGAAGTGGGGGCTGGATACATGGCCTCAGGGGGGCACATGTGGCCTACAGGCTGTAGTTTTGGGGACCCCTAGATTAGTGCAATGCCTATCACACAGTAGATTCTATATGAATGTTTCTTCCCTCCCCTTCCCATAGAGTCTGGAATAATACTTGACACTAGTATTCACTCATTTCATTCAACAAATATTCACTAAGCGTTATATGACAGAAATATTTGCTAAGTTCTGAGGATATAAAGGACATAATAAAACAATATCTACAGTCAAGGAAAATAAATTAAATTAGGGGGAAACAACATATAATGCTTATTGAATTGACATTGACATTATAAACCCATCTTTTTAATACCTACATTTTATGTGGGTTGCTATGATAGTAAGACATGGAAGGATTGAAAATAAATATTAGAAAAAGAGCAATAGAGCAACATATGGTATATGTGAACAATCTGACACATATAACCAACTAAGACATTTGAAGAACAATATTTAAAGTTTTCATCAAGGAAATGTAGATTAGGAAAAGAAGATTGACTGGCCATATAATAATTGATTCTAAAAAATGGTTAGTGGATAGCCAAAGCACTCCACTGACATCCTTAAGATGTGAGGAGAAAGTAAGGAATGCCTACAGAATTTTGGGTGGAACCTAATGGCAAACTGTTAGGAGGACAGGAATAAGTGACATAGAAAGGCATGGATGGATGGGTGGATTTCAATCTGATTCATAGAAGAGAAAAATCAAATTGATGACATCAAAGATCCATTTGAATGTTGAGGTAGTGTGACAAGGAAATCACTTTAAAAGACTGATATATATTAATTTAAGGTCGCCAAGGAATTCAGCTATGTAATTCCTAAATGAAAACTCAAGTCAGCTGTCAACCTTTTATGGAGTTTAATTTCAATAGGAGGAAGAAAGGAATTAGAGATAGAGAGAGAGAAAAAGGGAGAGAAGGGAATAGGGCTTAAATACCCCTTCTGTTTAGGCTGGGCCAAAAGGCCCAAGCCCTTAGATAGCTGGGGCAAAGAAAGGAGATCAGTCCCTATTACTCACGTGACCAAAATGGAGAAACAGTCTCAGAGGCCCCCACCTTCAGCTTCCTTCAGAGCAAGCTTCTCAGAGTACACTGCCACCACTCCGACCAACTCCTCAACCACCTCGAGTCTTCATACCCCCCTGATCTTTAAGGACACCATCCAAGTTCCCTCCCCTCAGTTCTCACATCTACCAATCACTGTCCATCAATTTCCCTGTGCCAATGGAGGCTCTAGCTTAACCCAGGACCACCCAGAGGTCTCTGGCTTTGCACATGTCTGTTGAAGGTCATATTTTCAAATGATTAAATCTTTGCTCCTTTGCTACAGCCCTTTCTAAATCCTGTTAACCTGAGTAGGGTAGAGATTGGAATAATTAAATTTTGATCTAGGCTGCAGCCCTTACTCAATCCTGTTAGGACTGAATAGGGTGGAGATTGATTCCAAGTATCTCCATTGTATCAATTCTAAAATCAATCATGACTCAAAGAAATTCCTGTTCTATGTTTAAGCATAGGTCAAAGTCCTTTCCATTGTTCAGCAAAAGGTTTCTGTCCTAAAGTAATCTGAAGAAGGGAAGAGAAGGAACCTCCCATGCCAATGGGGTTCCCATTCCAACAGACTATCAGTAAGAAATTTTCCAAGTATGAAATATCCCAATGGTGAAATTTCCAACATTTATAAGTCTAAGGAATTTTAAGGTTTACAGTAGCATGGTATAGTGTGCTAAATTTAGATTCAGCAAACACAGGTTCGAACCCTACGTAATATCTGTGTAAACTGAGGAAAGCTATTTAATTTTCCAAGGCTTCTATTTGTCCAGATAAAAAGAACATTGACTCTCTGGTCCTTACTGCTTGAATGTCAAGTATATTAGATCCTTCCCTAGGATTCTCTGGTAAGCTTAAGAAGGCAAAGAAGTGTCTAGGATTTCTGCAAATGGCTCTAGCTCCCAAGAATGGTATTCCTCCAATTGTAGGAGAATACTTTTATAACCCAGTTCCATTTAACTACTAACATCAGTTTAGCTTTTACAAAGAGACACTAGGTTTCTTCAGACTGTAAGAAATCCATGACACAAAAAAATGGCTAAGAACCCTTATCTACTCCAACTCCACTCCCTTTGCTAGAGGGATAGATGATTTGCCAAGGTAGCAAGTGGCAGAGGCAGGATTTGGTCCTTATTTCACAAAATGGTAACCATTTATACATAGATTAAGGAGATCTGAGGATCATCAACATAGAGAAGGTTATTGAATCTAGGGAAGATGATGAAATCACCAAGCCAAATAGTAAAGAGAAAGAAAAAGGGCCTAGGATAGAGCCTTGGGAGATACCCATGATTAGTGAGCACAATCTGGATAAAGGTCCAGGAAAAGAGCCTGAGAAAGAGTGGTCACCACAAGCTTGGTCGCTTTGGACCCTAGGAAACTTGTAATTTAGTATGCTTAGTCACAGCTCAGCCAAAAATAGTGGGCTTCATCTATCACAAAACTGTGTCTCTACTCTGGGTTTCACAAGAATTCTTTGCTTACCTAGATACCCTGGGAAAATAATGGCAAAGGAATAAGAAAGTTTCATGGAGAAAGGGCAAGAAGAGAAAGGGTATTAATGGATCCAAACAATATTATCTCTTCACTGGTATCTTACTTACCATTCATGGAATTAGATCTCCTAGATGGTCACATGCAACGGAACTAGGTTCTCCCAGATTTCAAATCCTCCTAGGCATATTAACAGAACAGGAGAGACTACCCTAAAATTCCAGGTGATGTCATTGAATTGTAGGATGTAAGATATAGAAATGGACCTTAGATAATTCATCTAGTTCAAACTTCTCATTTTGCCAATAAGGAAACTGAGATCCTGTGAATCAAAATTTCTCAGATTGTGAATCTTAAAACTTCTCAGACTCTACCTTAGAACATTTGGTTAAGGCTATTCCCCATTTTAAACAATGAAGGTACTTGATCAGGAATGTGAGAACTCTAACATTACTCCACCCATACTTAAGCATACTTTAGGAGAAGATAAAGTTGTAAAACTCCTTACTGAACAATGAAAAAGTACTTAACTCATACTTATAGTGAGGCAAAAGCCCTTAAGCTAGGTCTGTTTTTAGATCTAATACAAATGGGTTCTGAGAACCTATGAAGGTCAAATTAATCCCTAAAAGGTCAGGCAACTTGCAAACTTGCAAGGGACAAGCTTAACAAAAGAGGTGTGAAGTTTTAGTCTACCCAGAGAAGTTGAGAACTAAAGATGTGAATTAAGAATGGTCAGTCCTATGAAAATGTCTACTGTGACTGGTAGATGTGAAAACTTAGGGGAGGTGACATAGGAGAAAATTCTCTTTAAAAGGAGGTCAGAAAGGCCTCTGAGGAAAATTCAGTTATGGAGCTAAGTTGGAGGCTGGTCTCTCTCTCGGTGGCTGAACATAGTTCAGCTTTCTGAGCTATACTGGAGGTCTCTCTGAACACTAAAGTTTTGCTTGGAAGGATCTTGTGGTGGGTTGATAAAAGAATGACTGATCTCTCTCTTAAGGCTTTGGCCTAGGCTAGCCTGGCCCTTTCTTCATTATTTCCTCTTACTCTCTCTCTCCCTTTCATTAATTCCTTAATTTGTATTAATTATAATCTCCATAAAACCCAGCTGACTTGGGTATTTCATATTTGGGAAATTTTCCCATGGTGACCACTTAATATTTAATATAAAATCAAGACACAAAAAATTATCTTTACAGTTTTGGAATTCAATGTCTTGAAACCATATTTTCTCAGGCACAGTTTATGGCAACCACTCTTTTATCTGTAACAATTCAAAAAGGTGAGATTATTTGCCCAAAGCCATAAAACTAGTAGTGTAAGAGTTTAAAATCCAGGATTACTGACCTCAAGCCCAGTACTCTTTCATCTAAACTAGGGACACAAGTAATGAATCTCAAAGTTGGAACGAACATCTGGGATCATCTAAACCAATTCTTTGATCAGAAAAAGGACATCTCTGACGGGTTGTCATCCATCCTCTATTTGGAGACCTCTGATGATGTTTCCCATATCCTCTCAAGACAGTCCATTCCACTTTTGAACTTTGTTAGGAAATTCTTTTTTTAGTTTAATATTGTCTTTTGAATATTTCTCCCTCCTACCCCCAAATTTGAGGGAGGGGGAAGAAAAACAAAATTCTTATCAGAAATATACAGTCAGGAAAACCAAAAAGCCAATGTTCAAAAATTATATGACTTAATATGTGCTCTGAGTTCTTCACCTCTCTGACAGGAGGTGGATAGCATGTTTCATTCCAGTCTTCTAGAATCATTGTTGGTTATTGAATGCATGTATGTTTTTATGGTATTGGTATTGTATGCACTGTTCTCCATTATTCAAGCCACTAATAAAAATTATGAATAAGAAAAGGAAAAGTATTTATCTTTGTCACTGGAGCACTCCTATGTAGAACTCCAAGTTGACCTCAAACAATTTTGAATCTATTTAACTTTATAATTTAATATCCATCTCTTTATTTTATCCATAAGTATAGCAAATGCTTTACTAAAATCTATGTATATCATGTCTACATGACTAGTAAGCAAGTCTTCTAGTGTGAACTATTCACTCATAAGACCAACCTAGGACAGGCTCCAGTTGAAGAATATATTGAACCTCCAAGAATTGATGCAGAGCGAAAGGAATAGAACCAGGAGAACATTGTACCCAGAGACTGGTACATTAATGCACAATCAGATGTAATGGACTAGCAACAATGCAATGATCTAGGACAATCCAGAGGGACTTAGGAGAAAGGATGCAATCTATATCCAGAGAAAGAAAACTGTGGAAACAAAAATACAGAAGAAAAACATATGATCAATCACATGTTTTGATAGGGATATGATTGGGGTTTGGGCATTAAAAGACCACTCTATTGCAAATATGAATAATATGTAATTAGGTTTTAGACAATGATCCATGTATAACCCAGTGGAATTGCTTGTCAACTCGGGGAGGGAGAGGGAAGGGGGGAGGAAAAATCATGAATCATGTAACCATGAAAAAATATTCTAAATAAATAAATTATAACCAAAAATAAAAATAAAAGATTAATAGGTAAAAACATATATACTGACTTCCTCACCTGCTTTAGGCAGACCTATGTATTTTCCATATTTATTCATATGTATCATTTTGGATTTTATAAAGCATAATTTGTTGAGCCATTCTTTTGTTATTGAAAATATAGATTGTTGGGGGCAGCTGGGTATCTCAGTGTATTGAGAGCCAGGCCTAGAGATGGGAGGTCCTAGATTCAAATCTGACCTCAGACACTTCCTCGTTGTGTGACCCTGGGCAAGTCACTTGACCCCCATTGCCTAGCCCTTACCACTCTTCTGCCTTGGAACCAATATACAGTATTGATTCCCAGATGGAAGGTAAGGGTTTAAAAAATATATATATATATATATATTGAGATTGTTATTCTTTGCCAATCAATTATATCTTAATAACTAACATTTATGGTCTCTTCTTTGCCTTCTTTCTCCTCTTTTAAGCAAGATTCAATACTATTGCACTTGAATAAGCTCTCTTCCATCTGCATTCATGACACTCAGTCACTCATATTTCCACCTTGGTCATCTTCACTGGTTATATTTGTCCTGTTCCAAATCCCTATTTGTGGGTACCATATCTGTTCCAAAAGTTCTTTCTTTCTTTTCTTCTTTCTACATTCTCCTTTGATTATTTAATCTGCTCCCATGAGTTCCAGATATTCTTTCTATGCAAATTCAATCCTAACATCATCTCTGCATTCCAGTCTCATGTCTTTAACTGCCTTCAAGTTTCACTTGTGTGTACTGCTAACAGCTCAGATAAAACACATCCAAAACTGCTCCTCTTCCCAATATACCTATTTTTGTTAACATAGTCACTTAAGCTCTGAAATTATCTCTGACTCTTCCTTCTCTGTCATCCCAATATACAATCAGTTTCCAAGTCTTCTCAATTCTACTTCCATAACATTTCCAACCTCTATCACCTCCTAACCACACCATGTTACTTCAGGCTCTCATCACTTTTTTAAGAGTATCTTAAGCTATCCATTGGATTCCGTGACTGCATTCTTCTCTCTCTGATTTATCCTTTATATATCAACCAAAGTAGTCTTCCTAATGAACAAATATAACCATGGTATTCCTTTCTTCAAAAACTTTTAATGACTCTATGGCCTATGGAATAAAATACAAAGAATACCTGACCCTGAAGGTCCAACTCACCTTTATAGTCATATTTTACAATATTCCTTTCATTGTTTGATACATTCCAGCCAAATCTTACCGAGCTGTTCTCCAAATTCATTATGGTCATTTCCTAGAATAAGGTAGGACCTTCTACAGGATGGCTCTTATGTGTGGAATGTATTCCTTTCAAATCTCTGCTTGTCAAAATACTTCTCTTACTTAAAGAATCAATTTGGATGCCACATCCTCCATGAAGCCACCCACTAAAAGTGACTTCCCCAGCTAAAAGTATTTGTATTCTCATTCCTCAAATTTTATTAATGCAATTAGAATCTTTATTCCCATTACTTTCTACCTTGCTTGCACTTTTTGTAACATTTTTCCTTTGCTATATTGTAACATCCTTAAAAACAGGGACAATGGTCCATATCTTTGTCTCCTCGCCAGAAGCAAGAGTTTCTTGTTCATAGAATTTAATAACTTCACGAAATTAAATCGAATTGTTCAATCATCACCATAGTTGATTCTCTTCCTGATATACCAAAGAGTTACCTAATTATCAATGAGTCTCCTAAATTTAATCCATCAGCAGCAAAGATCCACTCCCACAGCTCTTTCTCTCCTCTCTCCAAAATGAAAGCCCTCCCTTGTAACAGATAAATGTAGTCATTCAAAATAAAGGCACACTTTGGCTATGTCTGAAGGTATACATCTCATTCTGAACCTCTGGTCCTTCATCTCTCTGCCAAGAAGTTAGAGGCATGCTTTATCATTGTTCCACTGAATTCATGAATAGACATTGCATTAATCAATGCTCTTAAATCTTTCTAACTTGTTTTCTTTCACATTGATCAAAGTCATTGAACAAACTGTTCTTCTTGCTTTATTTTGCATCATATAGGTACTTGGCATAAAGCAAGCATTTAGCAAATGCTTTTTTCATTTGCCTATGCAAATAATCAATCAACAAATATTTATTAAACATCTAATTTATGCTAGTCACTGTGCTAAACTCTGGGGATTCAAAAGAAGGAAAAAGATAGTCTCTGCCTTCTGATGAGGATTGAGTATGAAACTAACTATTCCCTAACTCTCTTCTCCACTCCCACAAAAAAAAAAAAAGAATATTTCCCTTATAACAAATAAGTGTAATCAAACAAAACAAATTCACTTATTGGACATGTCTAAAAACATAAGTCTCATTCTGAACTTCTAGTCCATCACCTCTTTGCCAGCACATGAAAAGTGTAATTCATAATTCATCTTCTGAGCTCATAATTGATAACTGCTTGATTAAACTTAAGCTTTTTACACTTATTTTCTTTTACAATGTAGTAGTAATTGTGTAAACTCTTCTTTTTCTATTCCATTCACATCAGTTCATCCAAATTTTTCAGATTTCTTCAAATTAATTCCTTATTTAATTTCTGAAGATGTAATCATATTCCATTACATTCAAATATTCTAATATGTTCAGGTATTCTCCAATTAATGAACATCTATTTTGTTTACAACTCATCGCTTCAACAACAAAAAAAAAAATTCCCATAATACTAACTCAAGGGTAAAAGAAATAATAAATATTCAACCTAAACATCTTCAGACATGAGAAGCCAGGTTATTTGACACCTCCACCCAGCTCAATGACAACAAAATGGACACCTAGACAAGCCAATAAACACAGCCCCTACCAGCCTGCATAGAGTACTTGGCTAATACAGACTCCATTCATATAGATTTTGAGGTTGGCATAGACATTCTCAAACTACTTCTGGTCTGCTAATCACATTATGAGAAATCAGACTGGTGACTGGCTACATATCCAAACCTTAGGTATATTCAAAGAGGCACTATTTAGATAGGTCAATATCCTGGTGAGGGCTCTTCCCAGACTTGCTGGTGTTGGAGAAGAACAGTTGCTTAGGACCTCCAAGCAGATATGGACCTCAGATCTTCTCTCACCCCAGAAATGTAATGAAACCAAAATGCATACCTCTGCTGTTGCTTCTGTCTCTATCAGCTCCATTCTTTCCAGGTTCTAAGTGAAGAAAATTGGATATCTTAATATCACCCTATGATACTCCAAAGATCAATTGAGAGGACCACCAGGACAAGTGGAATTCAAGTCTATGAGAGTACTCAGCCTGGAATCAGGAAGATCAAAGTTCAAATCCTAGTTCAGAAACTTACTAGCAGTGGGACCCTGAGCAAGTCACTTAATCTCTGTTTACCTCAGTTTCTTCAATTGTAAAGTTGTTGTCATATATAAAGGATTGTTGTCAGAAAGAAATGAGATATTATTTGTAAATGCATTGCACAGTGCTCTAAACTTAGTAGGAGCTTAATAAATACTTTTCCCCACTTCCTTTTTTCAAGTCATCCAGCCCTAGGATCCAACGAGTAACCTTTGAGAGCCATCCAAGTTATAGCTGAAACAATGACTCAGCAGTTACTTTGGATTTGGACATGAACTTGTTGAGATTGATGGAAGTCCATCTTTCCCCCAAGATTATGATAGTATAAGATAGAGTGTGTTAGAGAGAAATGTTTATATTTCTGTTCTTGCTATATTTTTTAAGTAAATAGTAAACAAATATAATAATAATAATAAATATAGACATTTATTAACTTTATAAAAACTAATTGATGCTAACTGACTAAATGTGTAATGAGTAATAGATGAAATGACTAGAGAAACAAAAGTTCAATCTTTTGAGCTTATCAATTTATTAAGCAATGCATTCCCATTGTCTAACAAATCAGGGCTGGGCCCCTTATAGGGAAAATGGAGCCCTTATCACACACAGCTAACAGTGGCAACTGAAATGGAGGTCTGAACCTATAGTATAACATGAGAAAAAAAAGCCACCAACTCTTCAGGGGTACCTGCAAAAGCACTTAGGGAGGAATGTAGCTGACTCGCATTAGCATCACTATAAACAAAATCTCCAATTTTCAATATACCTAAGAGATGTGCTCCAATTGAGGCATTTTAAATGATGAGAAGAAGAGTAACATCCAAACATTAGTGCTTAACAGAGAATTTATAAGTAGCTTGATTTCATAGGTTATGGCTATTTTTTTTCATGAGTTCAAGGATTCACATGTACAATCACAAGAAACATAGTCTCCAAAGCTCTTTGTTATTGTATTTACTTCAATATTTTCTTTGTCCTAGACAGCATCTCTGCCTGTGATCCAAGGCTATTCCTAGCAACAGCTTTTGTTCCTGTATCTTGGAAAACCATGCACCTGGGTCTTCATGGCCATCAACATATCTTCCAAAGAAAGAATACACAAGTACTTGAGATTTGTCATAGCTCATTGTGATGTGATACTAATTTCCCTTTGGTGTGATAAAAAAAAAAATCAAGACTACCTTAATGAATGCTGGGAAACAAGCAAAATGGGGTTGACATTTTCAAGAATGCATAGGGCTTACATAATCAAGGTCGTTTAAAGAAAAGTCTAATTGTAAGCAAACTGATTAAGACAGTGGACCAGTTAGGATTATGGTAGAGAAAGTTTGCTGTCAAAAAAAACCTTTGACAAATATACATCTCCTTGTTTCATGTTTCATGTAAAGTTAAAGGTACTTTTCCATTTATATCCCACTAAGATCCTGGAACTAATTAACCACCAGAAGAGCTAAGCTGTGACATTTACCAGCTATATGATCCTTGGCAAGTCCCCATCTCTCCAAGGCTTGATATCTCTGTCTACAAAACAAGAGCTGTAAAGTGTCTGTCTTAAACTTGATCCTCAGTCCTTGCAAAGACCTCAGTAGATCACTGGTTTTAGTACTCCATTTTGGCCACAAGATGTCTCCTGACAACCACCAGAATAGTTTACACTGCTATACTTTATTGAAGTAACCCATGGAAAGTAGCAATTTTTGACAAAGTAAAGTAGAAAATTCCCCATCCAGTTCAACAAAATCAAGCAAGGCCTCAAGAATACAGAGGCAAATAAATAAAAATAAAAATAAAAAAACCAGTTCGGGCACTCAAGGAGCTTACCTTCAAGTTTTATTTCTTTTTTGTGAGCAATTAGATGAGTTGAGGAGTATGTCTCAGAGAGTGTTTAAAACAAAGGAAATGTAGTTTGGGGAAAGAGAGGCTGATTTGGAATCAAAGGTCCTGGGTTTGAGTTCTAGCCCTGCTACTAATTAGCTGTGTGATCTTGAGCAATTGACTTAATTCCTCGGGACCTTAGTTTTCACATCTGTCAAATGACAGAGCTGGACAAAGATATGGAAAAATATATAATTTGTATGTAATTTATCAGTTTTGTTTGAAGCCTAGCTAGAAAATTGTCTAATACAAAAGCTTACTTTAGAGGTCAGACTGACCTCAGAAAGGTTCCAGGAAAGCCAGATGGCTGTAAGGAACACTTAGTTTCCACCTAGTGATTGTTTGGGGTAAGCTTGTGTTTTGGATTTCCCAAATTAGGATTTACCTGCTGACATACATAATACCATAATACAAAGCTTGTGTTTTGGGTTCCACCCAAACCTTGTGTTTTGGATTCCCCAAATTAGATGGACATACCTACTAATACAGATATTTCAAACTGCTCTTTTCTGGAAGGGCACTACTGCCTATATGAGACCAATCAGGCAAAAACTACCTTTGTCTGAACTCTATACAATATAAAACTCACAGAGACTGGAGAGGGAACCAAGCCTTCTTCCAGCTCTCTCCTCTACCAAATGACCAGATACATTTCTTTCAAAATTATTTCCAATTTTTAGGTTCATCTTATGACTAAGAATTACAGGGGCAGCAATGGGGTTTTCTGGGATTGCCCCCAAGTAAACCCAAAGACTCTCTGATACCACAGACACTGATAATAAGGTGACTTTTCCACAAGATGATTCCTACATTTCTACCCAGCTATTCATCCTACAAGGTAGAGCATCACTTAATAAAAAACAAATTTCTTACCTTTCATGATAGATTTTATTACAGAAATAGCTTTCCAGCATAGTGCAGACACACACAAAAAAGAATCAAAATGTTAAAAGAATTGAATGAACTTTGAAAAAAAAAACCAACAACTACTTAGAATGGTCAGGTAGAAGTGGGAAAGCGTGGTGATGTTGAAAGCTGGATAATGTAGACTTTACAGACCACTTCTTTGTTGAGTTATTTCAATCCTAGCCAATTCTTCATGACCCCATCTGGAGTTTTTAATGGTATATAACTAATGATTATTTGCACCAAGAAGTGACATAAAGAATACAATTCAATACTTCAAAATCCATGACCTCACCCATATGTTTATTCCTAATATGGGTACTGGTCAGGTAGGTAACAACTGATCCATGCCTTCTCATCCTTTGTAACTGATAAAAATCAAATAATCAATATTTGTAAAAAGTACTTAGCACAATGCTTGACAAACAATGAGCACCATATAAATGCTTATTCCCTTCCTCCCTCCTCTTGCCAGTGTTCTCCCACATATAGTCAGAGGATCTGCCCAACATAATAGAGGCTTTCTTTCTGGTATTTTATTGTTTTGTTGGAACAAAACGGCATCAGACTATACATTAATCCTTATTCTTGCTCTAAGACCAGCCAACTACCTCTTTTTTCCTATTATATACTTCCTAGAAGATATCTCATGCCACTACCTAGGTTATATTTTGAAATAAATTGAAATCTACATATACCCACTGTACATTTCTCCAATGCCCTGTGGGTCAACTGCACCTTTGGATTCTTTATAGACTATGATAGTCCAAGTTTTACAACTACATAGTACAAACAGGAAAATGCTAGTGGTAAAAAAAGAAGAGGGTTTTTCTTGTCTCTGACAAGCTTGAGATGATTAAAAATTATGTGCATTTTCCCAAACAAATTTTAACCTGGTCTCTTTATCCTATACAATTCTGACCCCAGCTCTTTGTCCATCTACAGTGCCTATCCTAGATGGATATAATGATATAATAACTCATTGGAGACTAAGCAACCAACAAAATGTTAAAATCTGGACAATTAAGCATTTTTCATATACTTGGTTTTTCCTTTGTATGTGGTTACAAATATTATGTTTGAATGATGGCAGATCTCAATGAGGAAGTCCCATAGTGTTCTGGTATTAAGTATAACTAGCACAATATCCCTCACCCAAAAGATCATTTGGAATACCATACTGCCTACTGAGAACTTCTCTTCAATTTTAGTTTTAGACCCTGAACAAAATAAGGTTGTGTACAGCAAAAAAAAAAAAACTCTGACAGAGATACATCTCCTTGTTTTAAGTTTTATATAAAGTTGATCTCTGTGGTTACATTTAGTAAGGAATATTGTATATGGCAAAAAGGGTATCATCCAAGAAGTGATGATCAGAAAGCAGATGGACCAGACATACAGTGAGAGTGAAAAATAGGCACATGGGGGCAGCTGAGTGGCTCAGTGGATTGAGAGCTGTAAACTTTAAATTACTCCACCTTATTTAGACATATTTTAGGGGAAGATAAATTTGTAATCTCCTGATTGAACAATGAAGGTACTTAGTTCTCACCTTATAGTAAAGCTAGAACTGTTAAGCTAAGTCTATTGTTAAATCTTAATACAAAAAGGTGTTAAGTAACTAAAAAGGTTAAATTAATCACAAAAAGGTCAAGTGACTTAACAAAGAAGTGTGAAGTAGCTCAAAAGATATAATCTAACCAGAGAAGGTGAGAACTAAAGAGTGGACAGTCCTGGAAAAAAATCTAACCAAAGAAGGTGAGAACTAAAGAATGGGCATTCCTGGAGAAAACTGATTGGTAGATGTGAAAATTTAGAGGAGGAGACACAAGAGTGAAAGGTCTATAAAAGAGGATGAAAAGTTCACATTTGGACATTTGGACATTCGGACATTCGGAGATACAAGCATTTCGATCCTGGAACTCAGCCTGGAGGAGCTCACTCAGACAGATTCCTTGAGAGGGTCTCCTGGTGGGTGATAAGATTGATTCCTTTTCCCTTAGGCTCAGGGAGGCCACTTTGGCCAAGGCATTTAACTCCTACCTGGCTCAGCCTGAGCCAGAGCAGTTTAGATTAACTCTTTCCTCTCCCTCTCTCTTCTCCTTAATTCCTTCTCTCTATATTAATTAAAATCACCATAATTTCCAGCTGACTTGGGTATTTTATTATTTTGGGATCTTCCCTGGCAATCAATTAATTTAGATTTTTAAGTCACACCACTAAAATCATCTTTACAGAGCCAGACCTAGAGACAGGAGGTCCTACGTTCAAATCTGGCCTCAGAAACTTCCCAGCTGTGTGACCCTGGGCAAGTCACTTAACCATCATTACCTAGCCCTTACTGCTCTTCTTTCTAAAATAGAAGGTAAGGGTTAAAAAAAAAAGAAATATAGGTAGATAGATAGATAGATAGATAGATAGATAGATAGATAGATAGACACAGCCTGAGTACTACTCTGGTACTCATGAAATATTAAAAAATCCAGGTAGGGGGCAGCTGGGTAGCACAGTGGATTGAGAGTCAGGCCTAGAGACAGGAGGCACTAGGTTCAAATGTAACCTCAGACACTTCCCAGCTATGTAAACCCTGGGCAAGTCACTTAACCCCTATTGCATATCCCTTACCACTCTACTGCCTTGGAGCCAATACAGAGTATTGATTCCAAGACAGAAGGTAAGGGTTCATTTTTTTAAAAAATCTAGGTAAAGTATGCCAACACATTAGGTTTTTTGTTTATGGAAAATTAGGGGGAGAAGGTAGAGAAGAAACCCCATGATTGAGAAAACATGGATGTATGATTGCACAGGTGACGAGTACCTACAGAATGAGCTCATAACCAAAAGCACAAATCTAATCAATTTTGAGGCATATAGTCTTTGAAGTTTGTAATAATGGAGATCGTAGGACAATGCAAATCATCTCTGCTCTCTTTCATTAGCATGGTTGAAAAATAAAAAGCAACTTTAGATGTTTCCCAAGTGACCAAGGTCAGCCAGATTTGTTTCATAGTGGAAAGTTCTCATGACCTTGCTAAGTCAGAGAGACCACAAATTTAGATATTCTCATTTTGTTGTATAGTTCAGAGTGATCTGTTGAAAAGAAATAGCTAGAACTTCCGGGTAATCATGGCTGCAATCTAGACGCGGCACGCTTCCTCTCCCCAGCACCGAACGAAATAGACTACATCAAAGGAGCATAAAATCACCTTTGGAGGAACAGAAGGACTCCCCAGTACCCCACAGAGGCAAAGGTACGTGGGGCTTGAACATTTCCACACTAAAACAAGAAGGAAAAGCTTGCACAGAAAAGTGAACTGAGCCGCCCTTCCCCCACCCCACCTCCCCCACTAAACCAGAGTGAGCTACCTGAGCGCTCACCGGGACAGCGAGTGAGTGGGGAGCGTCTCTGTCTGGGGGGGCACTCCAGGGTCCTTGGGATCTGGGGACTGCCAGGAAAAAAACGTCTCAGGGCGCTTTTACTGGAGAATCCAGCGGACCTGGACTCGGTGCGGGCTGCGCTGAACAACGCGCGCTGATTATCTGGGCGGAGCTGAATACCTGGGCTCGGAGGCTGGGAAGAACTAGTCTGAAGCAACCTAAATTCACAGAAAAACCGCTCTTATAACCCAGACCCCAGACCAAAAAGGAAAGGGAAATAAAACCACCAAAGGGATGGCTCACATGGCCCAAAATCAAGCCTCCAGGAAGAAAGGGAAAAAAGTGACTATTGAAAACTTTTATGGTGGAAGTACCCAAGGAAAAGAGGAGAATGAGGAGGAAATCCAAAAAAATTCAGAACACGCCTCCCAAAATGGAAACTATCAACAAGCTCTGGAAGATCTCAAACTGGAACTTATCCAAAAGATGGAAACCTTCTGGAAAGAAAAATGGGAGAAAGAGGTCAGCTGTCTGACAGATAAGACTGCTCAATTGGAAAAAGAACTCGAAGCATCCAATAGAAGGGCAGACAAGGCTGAAAAGCAAATCCAGTCCCTAATGACCAGAATTAAGGACCTCGAAGAAAGTGAGATGATAAAACAGCAAGAATCAATAAAGCAAACCCAAATAATTAATGAATTGGAAGAAAACAGAAAATATCTCACTGAGAAGGTCACGGACCTGGAGAACAGAGGAAGACGAAAAAATCTCCGTATCATCGGTCTCCCAGAAAAACCAGAGGTAAACAACAAATTGGATTTTATTCTAGAGGAGATTATAAAAGAAAATTGCCCCCACGTTCTGGAGCAAGGGGGCAAAATAGAAATAGAAAGGATTCATAGAACACCTTCTATACTAAATCCCCAAAAGACAACGCCTAGGAATGTAATTGCCAAATTCAAGAGCTTCCAAGTAAAGGAGAAAATCCTACAAGAAGCCAAGAAGAAGAGCTTCAGATATAAGGGGGCTCCCATAAGGATCACACACGACTTAGCGGCTAATACACTAAGAGACCGCAAAGCATGGAACACGATATTTAGAAAGGCAAGAGAGCTGGGTCTCCAACCAAGAATCAGCTACCCAGCAAAACTGACTATATACTTCCAGGGGAAAGTATGGGCATTCAACAAAATAGAAGATTTCCAAGCATTTGCTAAGAAAAGGCCAGAGCTCTGTGGAAAGTTCGATATCCAAGCACAGAAAGCAAGAGAAACATGAAAAGGTAAATATGAAAGAAAGGGAAAAGGAGATAAATCTTATCTTTCTCTTTAAGTCAAACTCCCTTCTATAAGGACTACATTTACATCTAATTATATATATTAATATGTGGGGAAAATGTTTTGTGGAACTCTTATAAATTGTATCATCATAAGAGTAGTTAGAAGAAACATGCATAGGGAAAGATTGGGGAATTAAGAAGATTTGGGGAAAGTTGGGGCAAAAAAAGGAAAAGGGAGGGGGGAACCGTGATAATACTAAGATTAACTTCAAGAAATAGAGGGGGAATCAATAGAATAAACTTTCCCATATAAAGATACACATGGGAAGGGGAGGGGAAGAACTCTCATATGAGAAGGAGAGGAAGAGAGCGTGAAGTGGAATTACTTAAACCTTACTCTCAGTGAAATCAAATCTGAGAGGGAAGAACATCTAGATCCAGTGGGATCCTAAATTCTATCTTATCCATTAGGGCAAGAAAGAAAGGAAAATCAAGGAGGGGGGGGGAGGGAGTACAAAAAGGGAGGGAAGGAGAGGGGGGAGGGGAAGGGAGCATAAAAAGGGAGGGGCTAGAAAGGGAAGCATCTCAAGGGAGGGGACTAGGGGGACTGACCCAAAGTAAATCACTGGTTCAAAAGGAGAAAGCTAAAGAAGAAAGGTCAGAACTAGGGGAAGACATCAAAATGCCAGCGAATCCACAAATAACAATCATAACTTTGAACGTGAATGGGATGAACTCACCCATAAAACGCAGACAAATAGCAGATTGGATTAGAACACAAAACCCTACCATATGTTGTCTTCAAGAAACACATATGAGACGGGTTGACACTCACAAGGTTAGAATTAAAGGTTGGAGTAAGACCTTTTGGGCCTCAACCGAAAGAAAGAAGGCAGGAGTTGCAATCATGATATCTGACAAAGCCAAAGTACAAATAGACCTGATCAAAAGGGACAGGGAAGGTAAATATATTCTGCTAAAAGGAAATATAGACAATGAGGAAATATCACTAATCAACATGTATGCACCAAATGGTATAGCATCCAAATTTTTAATAGAGAAACTAGGAGAATTGAAGGAGGAATTAGACAGTAAAACCATATTAGTGGGAGACTTGAACCAACCACTATCAAATTTAGATAAATCAAATCAAAAAATAAATAAGAATGAGGTAAAAGAGGTGAATGAAATCTTAGAAAAATTAGAATTAATAGACATATGGAGAAAAATAAATAGGGACAAAAAAGAATACACCTTCTTTTCAGCACCACATGGCACATTCACAAAAATAGATCATACACTAGGTCATAGAAACATGGCACTTAAATGCAGAAAAGCAGAAATATTAACTGCAGCCTTTTCAGATCACAAGGCAATTAAAATATTGATCGGCAAGGATACATGGAGACCCAAATCAAAAATTAATTGGAAATTAAATAACATGATACTCCAAAATCGGATAGTTAGAGAAGAAATCATAGAAACAATTAACAATTTCGTTGAAGAAAATGACAACAGCGAAACATCCTTTCAAACCTTATGGGATGCAGCCAAGGCAGTACTTAGAGGAAAATTCATATCCCTGAGTGCATATATTAACAAATTAGGGAGGACAGAGACCAAGGAATTGGAAATGCAAATCAAAAAACTTGAGAATGAACAAATTAAAAACCCCCAGAAGAAAACCATACTAGAGATCCTAAAAATTAAGGGAGAAATTAATAAAATAGAAAGTGACAGAACTATTGAGCTAATAAACAAGACTAGAAGCTGGTACTTTGAAAAAACAGACAAAATAGACAAAGTACTGGTTAATTTAATTAAAAAAAGGAAAGAAGAAAGGCAAATTAATAGCATCAAGGATGAAAAGGGGGATCTCACCTCAAATGAAGAGGAAATTAAGGCAATCATTAAAAACTACTTTGCCCAACTATATGGCAATAAATATACCAACCTAGGTGATATGGATGAATATTTACAAAAATATAAATTGCCTAGACTAACAGAAGAAGAAATAGTTTTCTTAAATAATCCCATATCAGAAATTGAAATCCATCAAGCCATCAAAGAACTGCCTAAGAAAAAATCCCCAGGGCCTGATGGATTCACCAGTGAATTCTATCAAACATTCAGAGAACAGTTAACCCCAATATTACACAAACTATTTGACATAATAAGCAAAGAGGGAGTCCTACCAAACTCCTTTTATGACACAAGCATGGTACTAATTCCAAAGCCAGGCAGGCCAAAAACAGAGAAAGAAAACTATAGGCCAATCTCCCTAATGAATATAGATGCAAAAATCTTAAATAGGATACTAGCAAAAAGACTCCAGCAAGTGATTAGAAGGGTCATCCACCATGATCAAGTAGGATTCATACCAGGGATGCAGGGCTGGTTCAACATTAGGAAAACTATCCACATAATTGACCACATCAACAAGCAAACCAACAAGAATCACATGATTATCTCAATAGATGCAGAAAAAGCCTTTGATAAAATACAACACCCATTCCTACTAAAAACACTAGAAAGCATAGGAATAGAAGGGTCATTCCTAAAAATAATAAACAGTATATATCTAAAACCATCAGCTAATATCATCTGCAATGGGGATAAACTAAACCCATTCCCATTAAGATCAGGAGTGAAACAAGGATGCCCATTATCACCTCTATTATTTGACATTGTATTAGAAACACTAGCAGTAGCAATTAGAGAAGAAAAAGAAATTGAAGGCATCAAAATAGGCAAGGAGGAGACCAAATTATCACTCTTTGCAGATGACATGATGGTCTACTTAAAGAATCCTAGAGACTCAACCAAAAAGCTAACTGAAATAATCAACAACTTTAGCAAAGTTGCAGGATACAAAATAAACCCACATAAGTCATCAGCATTTCTATATATCTCCAACACAGCTCAGCAGCAAAAACTAGATAGAGAAAGCCCATTCAAAATCACCTTAGACAAAATACAATACCTAGGAATATATCTCCCGAGACAAACACAGGAACTATATGAACACAACTACAAAACACTTTCCACACAACTAAAACTAGACTTGAACAATTGGAAGAACATTAACTGCTCATGGGTAGGACGAGCCAATATAATAAAAATGACCATCCTACCCAAACTCATCTATCTATTTAGTGCCATACCCATGGAACTTCCAAAAATTTTTTTTACTGATTTAGAAAAAAACATAACAAAGTTCATTTGGAAGAACAAAAGATCAAGGATATCCAGGGAATTAATGAAAAAAAAACACAAAGGAAGGGGGTCTTGCAGTCCCAGATCTCAGACTATATTATAAAGCAGCGGTCATCAAAACAATTTGGTACTGGCTAAGAGACAGAAAGGAGGATCAGTGGAATAGACTGGGGGCAAGCAACCTCAGCAAGACAGTATATGACAAACCCAAAGATCCCAGCTTTTGGGACAAAAATCCACTATTTCATAAAAACTGTTGGGAAAATTGGAGGACAGTGTGGGAAAGATTAGGCTTAGATCAACACCTCACACCCTACACCAAGATAAATTCAAAATGGATGAATGACTTGAACATAAAGAAGGAAACTATAAGAAAATTAGGCGAACACAGAATAGTATACATGTCAGACCTTTGGGAAGGGAAATACTTCAAAACCAAGCAAGAATTAGAAAGAATTACAAAATGCAAAATAAATAATCTGGATTACATCAAATTAAAAAGTTTTTGTACAAACAAAACCAATGTAACCAAAATCAGAAGGGTAGCAACAAATTGGGAAACAATCTTCATAAAAACCTCTGACAAGGGTTTAATTACTAAAATTTATAAAGAACTAAATCAATTGTACAAAAAATCAAGCCATTCTCCAATTGACAAATGGGCAAGGGACATGAACAGGCAATTCTCAGCCAAAGAAATCAAAACTATTAATAAGCACATGAAAAAGTGCTCTACATCTCTTATAATCAGAGAGATGCAAATCAAAACAACTCTGAGGTATCATCTCACACCTAGCAGATTGGCTAACATGACAGCTATGCAAAGTAATGAATGCTGGAGGGGATGTGGCAAAGTGGGGACATTGATTCATTGCTGGTGGAGTTGTGAATTGATCCAACCATTCTGGAGGGCAATTTGGAACTATGTCCAAAGGGCGATAAAAGACTGTCTGTCCTTTGATCCAGCCATAGCACTGCTGGGCTTGTACCCCAAAGAGATAATGGACAAAAAGACTTGTACAAAAATATTCATAGCTGCTCTCTTTGTGGTGGCCAAAAATTGGAAAATGAGGGGATGCCCTTCAATTGGGGAATGGCTGAACAAATTGTGGTATATGTTGGTGATGGAATACTATTGTGCTAAAAGGAATAATAAAGTGGAGAAGTTCCATGGAGACTGGAACAACCTCCAGGAAGTAATGCAGAGCGAGAGGAGCAGAACCAGGAAAACACTGTACACAGAGACTGATACATTGTGGTACAATTGAAGGTGATGGACTTCTCCATTAGTATCAATGCAATTTTCCTGAACAATCTGCAGGGATCTAAAAAAAAAATACTACCCACAAGCAGAGGATAAACTGTGGGAGTAAAAACACCGCTGAAAAGCAACTGCTTGACTACAGGGTTGGAGGAGATAAGACTGAGGAGAGACTCTAAATGAACACTATAATGCAAACTCCAACAACAGGGAAATGGGTTCGAGTCAAGAACACATGTGACAACCAGTGGAATCATGCGTCGGCTAAGGGAGAGGGAAAGGCGGGGGGGGGGGGGGGGGGGGGGGGGGGAGGGGAGGGGAGGAAAAGAAAACAATCTTTGTTTCCAGTGAATAATGTATGAAAACGACCAAATAAAATAATATTAAAAAAAAAAGAAAAAAAGAAAAGAAATAGCTAAATAAGTAAGCTTCACCACAGGGTGGGGGGAGGTATGTAGACGATATGGTTACCCTTTTCTTTGAGAATAAGGATAAAAAGATGGTGTAATCCTAGTCACAAAGTCCATTAGTATGAGACTCTTCTCATTAGTAGAGATGCACACTTGCATGACAGGCAGGGGTCAAGTTGTCAAAGAGTGGGAAAAAAGAGAGTTTCATCTAGTCTCTTCAAGGTTTATAGTTTGCTTTAGGCAACTCTGGCTTCCAGCTTCAAGTACTACGATGTTGATGCTAACCCCACTTCAGGTTGTTGAAATGGAAATAAGATTTTGGGAAGAAGCCACTATGAGAAGAACTATCAGTTTCTCTCATGTCCTTATCCTCAACTTGCTACACTAAAAACTTCAGGGAATTTCCTCTTGGACAAAATCTGGGACTCTCAGTTGAGTTGGGTTACCTCATTCTGAAGGG
This sequence comes from Monodelphis domestica, assembly GCF_027887165.1. Lineage (NCBI taxonomy): Eukaryota > Metazoa > Chordata > Mammalia > Didelphimorphia > Didelphidae > Monodelphis > Monodelphis domestica. Next base: position 270,884,145 of record NC_077229.1, read on the forward strand.
AGGGCTCCTTCATTCTGTCCTGTCTGGTGTATTTTCCTCTACATACTTATTCTGATTTCTGTTTTGCTATCAACTTGGATAAATAGGGTTCTTAGCTACTTGGTTACATGCAGTTCATTATGGTACTGGTATTTGGTGGAAAATCTAACCTTAAATATAAAATCTGGATACTTCTTTCCCCACTAATGAACACTGATTAGAAGTTTAGCTTGAAACTGAAATTTTAGATTGAAACTGAAAAACAAATAATATTCAATGGAGCAGAGATGTTTTAATTCTAGCAGAGAAAAACAAAGTAGCCTTTGGTCCTACCTGCTACTTCTCCTCCTAGCAGAAAATAAACCTCCCTTGGAGAAGTGCAGGGAGAGAAGAGACCAGAGATGACTATTCTACTTCCCTTTGAGCCACACACACATTACCCCCATTCTACATGTAGGGAACAGCCTCACTACAACAATAAAACTAAATAGGCTAGAAATTGTTACAAAATTTCCCCAGGTATTTGTCCAATAACTTTAAAATTTTTTCTTATTTATTATGAATTCATTTTCAAACACACCAAGAACAAAAAGAGCACATGAAACTGTGAACTTCTCATATGTACAATTTGTTTTTTAAATGTATATTAAATTGAACAAGTTAGTAAAAAAAATAGTCTAGTTTGTCTCTATTTTTCTAAACTTCCTTTTATCTTCTCTTTGCTTTTGTTATGTTGACCTTTTCCTTTTTTCTCCCTATATATCTGTCATTTCCCACTAACTCATCATCCCCCAACTCCCAATAGAGTTACAAGTAAAGCAAAACAGATCAGCACTTGGACCACATGTGACTATCTATATATTTCATTCTTCACTTTTGAGGGAGGAATAACATGATTAAAACATTTACTTTAATAGATACAAGCAGTACTGCACACAGAAGGAACACATTGTGGAAATTAAGTGATTGTTGTTGTGCTCTGACTTTTTTTTCCATTTCTGTTATGTTTGGAACATGAGTAAATGTGATATCTAAGGGGAAAAAAAGCTCTGAAAAGAGCTAGTTCCATCATCAGTTCTCTGAAGTAGCAATTATAATCAGAGCTAGTTATTACACCAATTAGGATTTTCTAAATTGTTTCCCTTTACATTTTATGTTCATTGTAAACTACTTTTTTCAGTTATGTTTTATCCTTGGCTTTCTTTTTAAAACACACCAACAGAATACATAACATTACAACAAAATACATAAGAAAGACATAAGTTTACAAATTAGTATTGTATATATATATATATATATATACAAATTAGTATTGTGTATGTGTACACAGTGCCAATTTTGTATCTTATGTCTTTCTTATAATGTACTCTGTCATGATGACTCTTTAAAGAGACTCAGACTCATAGAATGTTACATCTCAAAAGAAACACTGAAGATGAAGGAACTGTTATATTTCAAAATGATAAGCCATGAGTACCTAAATACTTTTCAACTATTTCAAGTATGCTTTCTGATTCTAAAATAAAGTTCTGATTAGAAAAATGCAACTCAAAACAAAGCTGAGGTACCAACTCACACCTATTAGATTGGCCAATGTAACAGAAAAGGAAAGTGATAAATGTTGCAGGAGATGTGGCAAAATTGGGACACTAATGCATTGTTGGAAGAGTTGTGAACTGATCCAACTATTCTGGAGGATAATTTGGAACTATGCCCAAAGGACCATAAAATTGAGGATATTCCCCTACTGGACCTCTATCCCAAAGAGATAATAAGAAAGGGAAAAGAACCTACTTTTACAAAAATATTTATAGCAGCTCTTTTTTGTTGTGGAGGAAAAAAAATGGAAACTGTGGGAATGTCCATTGACTGGAGAATTTTTGAAAAAATTGTGGTATATGATGGTGATGGAATACTATTGTGCTATAAGAAATGATAAGCAAGATGATTTCAGGAAAAGCTGGAAAGATCTACATGAACTGATGCAGAGTGAAATAAGTAGAACTGAGAGAAAATTGTACACAATAATAGTAATGTTGTGTAATGTTCACTGTGAAAACTTGGCTACTTTTAGCAAAGCACTGATCTGGAACAATTCTGAAGGTCTTATGATAGGGAACGCTATCCACCTCCAGAGAAAGAACTGCTGGAGTCAAATGCAGATCAAAGAATACTATCTTTCACAGCAGATTATTTACAGTTTTATTTTGGGGTTTTGGTTTTGTATGAGTGTGCTCTTATAGCAGTGACCAATATGTAGGTGTGTTTTGCATGGCAACACATGTATGGCCCAGAAAAAAATAAAACAAAATAAAGTCATCAAGTTCTAGAGGAGCAACAGACTGCACATATTATCTAGTCTAATCTTTATATGAAACATGAATCTTTCTGCAATATGGTTAATATCATTTAATGGCAAAGACACAATATATCTTCAATAATTTAATTCAATAAATATTAAATGCCTACTGTGCGCAAGACTCTATGGTGAGATTTAGGAAATCAAAGACAAAAATGAAACAGTAAGAATCTGATGTTATAATCAGGAAAACTTGGTTCAAATCTAATCTGACTATAGTAATAAATGCTGACTATGTGAACCTGAGGGAATCATTTAATATCTCAGTAATTCTAAGCAATTTTCTAAAACTAAATATTTACTGGCATTAGAAGATGGGGTTTCCTCACCAGGGAGTTCCTCATCAATAAAATAACAGGTCAAAAGAAACAAAAAGGAGTCTAATTTCAAAGATTACATTCTCCTAAGAGATGTAATTATATGCAGTGGTTGTTGTTCAGTTGTGTCCAACTCTTCGTGATTCCATTTAGGGTTTTCTTAGCAAAGATATTGGAGTGATTTGCCATTTCCTCCTCTGGCTCATTATCATTGAGATCATGGAAGCAAATAAGAGTAATTGACTTGACCAGAGTCATATGGCTAATAAATTTCTGAGGCTAGATTTGAACTGAAGAGTTTAAATCCTGACTCCAGGTCAGGCGTTCTATCCATTGAGCTACCTGACTCTACCTAGATACACTGGTATGTAAATACAAAGTAATTTTCGTAGAGAGAAGGAAATAACAATGAAGGTTATCAAGGAAAAGATAATTTTTAGAGCTTTAAAATAAGCTAGAGATTCTATGAGGTAGTTCTTTTAGAAATAGTGTGGTTGGAGCAGCTCAGTGGCTCAGTGGATAGACCACCATGCCTGGAGATGAGACATCCTGAGTTCAAACCTGACATCAGACAGTTCCTAGCTGCATGGCTCTGGGCAAGTCATATAACCCCAACTTCCTAGCCCACACCACTCTTCTGCTTTATTGAGAGAGAGAAAGGAGGGTTGGATTGTTGCCATTCAAAATCTGTTCCAGCCAGGATGTACTTGTAAATGTTTAACAACCAATTGTCCAACTAGTATGGAGCTAATTTGAGCATGCTCCTGCTCCCTTATGCCTTGTCATTTTTTCTTATAGTCACTTGCAAAAAAATACTGATTTTTATCACTATTGCTGAGCTATTTGCTATCTCTCTACATGGTAAAATTTGAAGCCAGTCCTTTTTGTTGTGGTAAAGATTTTTTCCTAAAAATCAAAACAAAATATTATCTTGACATTAAACACTAAAAAACACTAGAGGGCATTATTGAGTTTTACATTTTCCTTTAAGCTGACGTGTAAATTAATTAAATTGTTGGATACTGTAACCATCAAATCAAAACCACCACCCCACCCCCAAAAAAGGTATAGAGAAACAAATCTGAGCCTTAAAGCAATTGATTTTATGTTTAAATGTATAACAAAAAGATCAGTATGGACATTTCTTCTGATGTGATTGAACACAAGTATTTTCCCTTGTACAGATGCCACAGATTTAAGGCTGGAAAGAACCAATTGAATCCAATTCCTTCATTTTACAGGTGAGGAAAAATTGAGGTTCAGGAAGATGAACTGACTTGCTCAAGACTGCACAAGTAATAAACTATGAAGTCTGGATTTGAATCCAACTCCTTTGCTCCAAATTCGGTACTCTCGATTTCCACAATATTTCTTTCAACTTGACAATTTCAACAAATATTTATTAAGTTCATAACACTGTGCTGGCTACTGTCAGAAGTGCCAAGATTAAGAAGAGTATGGTTCCCACCCTCAGTCTCCTATTGGGAGATGTGACACACAATACATAAATATACTCTTTAATTGTATCTACAGCTCAACTTAATTCAGACAACATTTATTAAAAACCAGAGGAAAGGGAACAGCTAGGTGGTTCAATGGTTTGAGAGTCATTCCTAGATAAGGGAGGTCTTGGGTTCCAATCTGGTCTCAGATACTTCCTAGCTGTGTGACCTTGGGCAAGTCCCTTAACTCCCACTGACTAACCCTTACCATTCTTCTGCCTCAAAACTGATACACAGTGTTGATTCTAAGATGGAGGGTAAGGTATTTTTTAAAAAACAGAGGAGAAAATGAATAAAAGAAAAATGACAATTCTGCCTTTGAGGCTTTATAATTTAGTAGGGGTATGTTTGAGATACCCACATACATATATGTGCTTAGATACACACATATACACATATATAAAATACATTCACATAAATAAAGAGATCAGAGAGACAGAGAGACTAAAGGATCTGATCATCTTTTAGAACATAAAACCTTAAAAGCATCGGTTTTCTCTGGTGATCTCTTCTCTTTGGAGAAATCAGAGAATGCCTCATAAAAAAGATTATACCTATCAAATTATGAAAAATCTACTCAAAGAGTTTTCATAGATATAGACATTTGTTTCTCTTTTATTATTAATTTCTATTCACCAAATTCTACCAAGATTTGCCAGACTCTGAGCTTCCAGTCATTAGCATGCATTTCCTTAAATTTTAACTAATTCTCCCTCTTATATATATCAGTCACTGCCTCTGACAAATATTGGTTATGTGACCCTAGGCAGGTTATTAACCCTCTTCAGTTTTCATAGACTAAGTCTGTAAGTCACAAAACAGTTACTTTTTGATGAAGGGAGTTTAGGGGCAGCTAGGTACCATAGTGGCCTCGGACCCTTACTAGCTGGATCATAGTGAGCAAGTCATTTAATCTTGTTTGCCTCAGTTTCCTCAACTATAAAATGAGCTGGTGATGAAAATGGCAAACTATTCCAGTATTTTTATCAAGAAAACACCAAATGGGATTACAGAAAGTTGTACATGATTGAACAACAAAAGGAGTTTTACCCAGCCAGACATTTCCTTCACCAATATAATAACAAATCTGGAGATAAGCACATATATATGCATATCTATATCAATATATATAGTTATACCTGTATACAGTATTTGCATTATAAGTGGTAGCTTTTTTTCCAACACATTTCTGTTTTAGTACATAAAGCACATCAACTCAGTGGTACAGTTGGATAAATCACTAAAACTAGTGTCAGGAAGACCTGATTTCAAATCAAGTCTCAGACTAGTTATATGACCTTGGGCAAGTCACTTAACCTGTTTGCTTGCCTCAGTTTCTTCAGCTGTAAAATGGGGGTAATAATAGCATCTGCCTCCCGAAGTTGTCTAGATAATATTTGTAAAGCACTTTGTACAATGTCTGGCCAATAGTAGGCACTATATAAACGCTACTTAATAAATACTTCCATTTGTATTGTTTCTACTGCTATTCCTAAGAATAAGGAATAACTATAAAGCTACAGGATTCATAACCTAAATCCTGATCCTCAAAGAAAGCCAAGGCTTTTAAGGTCTCCCATTCTAAAAGGTGACCAGATGTTGTAAGGATCAGTCTATAACAGGAAGCTCCCCACCCACTCAAAATGTCAAGCTGAGTCCTGAGCAGGCTTCCCTTTCCCATTTCCTTTTCCCTTCTCTCTAATTTTTTTCTTCAGAGCCTATTCAAAAAGCTATTGCCAAAACCATCTTCCTCTATTGTTGTGATGATGACATCATTCCATTCAATAGCCTCCCCTTGCCTTCTGCCTCATAATAAAAACTTGCCCTTATTTTTAGGTATTGCCATAGTTAGTGGCACTTCTCCCACCACTGCCACCATCACACTCAACTTCAATTGTTTTTCTTTTGTTTTCAATTCCTTCCCAATGAGTTCTACCAAGATTTGACAAGTCCTGGGTTTCCTTCATTCAAGATCTATTTGCCCTAAATCTAAATAACTAGGGATTCTTCCTATTCTGTTTATCAAGCTGATTTCATGGTTTCCTTGCAATCAATTTTATTGGTTCATTAAGTTACTCATTCATTCATCCAATGAGCATGCATTAAGCAACTTCTTTATATGCAATATAAAATTAAATTAAGCATGCATTTAATAAAGGCCTCTATATAAGGCACTAAGCTCGGTACTAATGGTACAAAGAGAATTCAAAAAAGTCATTTCCCCTCAAAGAATTATGGTCTTATCCTTGAGGAACTTGATAGGAAAACATTCAAGATTAATCCTTAAGAAGAAGGAAAGAAAAAAGGAAAACCTTCGAAATTACCACCTCACCATTATAGCTCACATTTATAAATCATTTTAAGGTGTACAAAGTAGTTTACCTAGGATCTCTTCTGCTGGTCCTAAGTTTTAGATAAATGAGTTATAATTATAATTCTGCCCATTTATTCTTATGTGGGTTGTAAGTACCTCAAAGATTTCCATTTTCTATTTTGCCACTAATGAAAATAATCATAAAACTATTCTTATTTACATTGACTGACACATTCCTTTTAAACAAAACTAAAACTTTTAAAAGCAATTTGTGGAGTTCATAAGACTTCTTGTTTCTAAAAGTTGTTAGCATACTTAAAGCATGCAAAGGAAATAGTGCCATACCAGCAGGTACTGACAAAGACTAAAGAAATACAGGAAAAGACACACAAGTTTATTTTTACAAAATTAGACCAGACGCTAAGATAATCTTTTTTTAAAAAGGAAAAAAGATCACATGGTCGACTAGGCTGGAAATATTCCAAATCATATAACTAAGGTCTGTTCACCTGTGTTTCTCTCTGTAAAAGGTGAATAAGAATGCTACTTTTCTCCCAAAGATGTGGTGAGGATCAAACAAGATAATTTATGTAATGTGCTTTGTAAATATAAAGTGGCATATTAAATGTCTTGTTATTGGTTTTGCTCTAAAGTTTACATTATTTTTCTGGAATATTCTCCCTTCTTATCTCTCTATACTAGCTTTCCTGGTTTCCTTCAAATCTCAACTAAAGTCCCATGTTCAAAAGAAAAGTTTCCTGATCTCTCTCAATTTTAATATCTTCATTCTGTTATCTCCAATTAATGTTGTGTTTATCTTGTTTATTGTTTGCATATTGTTTCTCCCATTAGGCTGTAAGCTCTTTGAGGGCAAGGGCTATCTTCTGCCTTTCTTTGGATTTCCAGCACTTAGTGCAGTATCTGACACACATAGGTAGGTGCTTAATAAAATGCTTTTGGAGGGCAGCTGGCTCAGAGGTTTGAGAGTCAGGCCTGGAGATGGGAGGTCCTAGGTTCAAATTTGGCCTCAGACACTTCCTAGCTGTGTGACCCTGAGCAAGTCATTTAACTCCAATTGCCTAGCCCTTCCTGCTTTTCTGCCTTGGAACCAATTGGTTCCAAGACAGAAGGCAAGGGTTTTAAATAAATAAATTAAATTAAATGCTTTCAATTGGCTGAGTGACTCGGGGCTGACCAAAGAAAACATAAATTTAAACACAACAGATCTAAATTCACTTAAGGCATTGTATATCAGTAGTGAAAAAGGTACTATTTGGTACTGAATTTGTGATTTAGACTATGATATTTTATCCATAGCCCTATTTCTTAACCTCCTTGGTTGTCAGCTGTGAAGGATACTTAGCCCACTAACTCACAGATTTGTTGTGAAAAACAGATGAGATCACATGTGTGAAATTGTTCTTAAAAGTGTAAACTGCCTTGTAAATATAAAGGACAATTATTATTATTTGGTGTCTTAAGAGTATATAGCCCGTTAATACAAAATAATTTAATCTAAATTAATTGAAGAAAATAAAGAACACTAAGAATTTAGGAACAGCACAAAAGACTTCCCAAAGGAGGTAGCACCTAAAATGAATCATTTTTTTAAACCCTTTACCTTCTATCTTAGAATCAATACTAAGTATCAATTCTAAGCCAGAAGAGTGGTAAAGCCTAGGCATTTGGGATTAAGTGGTTTACCCAGAATCACACACCTAAAAAGTGTCTAAGGCTAGATTTGAACCCCACCTGGAATGAGTCTTGAAGGAATTTAAGGATGTGAAAACATTGCAAACATGAGAAAACACCTGGTAGGAGATAAAGCGCTAACTCCCAGGAATAGTCTGACTAAGATATTGAGTATATAGAGGGAAGTAATGTGAAATATGTCTGGAAAGATAAATCAAGGCCAAGTTGGTAGAAACCCTAAGTGTTGGATTGTGGAATTTATACTTTATTCTAAATGCAATTGAAGATTTTTTTCAACAGAATCAGTCCTGTACTATCCTGTAGAGTAAGGATTGGTGCCAGGAGAAACTGGAATTTGGAAGACCAATTAGGAACTTATTAAAGTAGTTCAGGTGAGAGGCTGTTGAGTAGTAGTTATATGAGTGAAGAAAAAGTGATGGATGCCAGATGTTGTGGAGATATAATCCATAACCCTAGGCAACGATTCTGATGTGCAGAGTATGTTGGCCAAGCCTGACTCAGGACAATGCCCTGTTAATTTGAGTCCCATGTTGGAATGAAATGACACAGTTAACAAAAGGATATTTACTTTAAAAAACACAGAAAGTACTGCAAAAATGAATAATTAAAAAAAAAAGGTTTTGAATGATAATACATGTATAACCCAGTGGAATTGCCTGTCAGCTCTAGGAGTGGGGAGGAATTGTGAATCTTAAAACTACTCAGACTGTACCTTAGAAGATTTGGTCTAGCTATTCCCTATTGTAACAATGGAGATACTTAAAGAATCAGGAATGTATTGTAAACTTGGAAATTACTCCACCCTACTCAGACAGTGTCTTAGGGGAAGATAAAGTTGTAAACTCCTTATTGAACAATGAAAGTCCCCAACTCATACTTTATAGTAAAGCTAGAACCTTAAGCTAGGTCTATTTTTAGATCTAATACAAAAAGATGTTAAGTACCTGTAAAGGTTAAATTAGTACCTAAAAAGGTCAAGTAACTTACAAAAGGCAAGCTTAACAAAGAGGTGTGAAGTACTCAGAAAATTTAATCTAACCTGAGAAGGTGAAAACCAAAGAAGGTGAAAACTAAGACTGGACAGTCCTGGGGAAAAGCGTCTACTGTGATTGGTAGACATGAAAATTTAGGGAAGGTGACATAAGAGAAAAATCTCTTTAAAAGGAGGCCAAGCAAAAGTCAGGGACAATTGAATTCAATTTGGAGAGTAATTTCAGTTCAGAGTGGAAGAACCCAGCTTGGAGACAGTCTTGTGGTGAGTGATAATGACTGACTCACTCTCCCTTAGGCTCAGGCCTAGACCTTTTTTCTACTACTTGGCTCAGCCTGAGCTTGGGCAGTATTAATTAATTATCTCTCTCTCTCTCTCTCTCCCTTAATTACTTCTTTCTTTATAAATTAAAATCTCCATAAATCCCAGCTGACTTGGGTATTTTAATATTTGGGAATTTCCCATGGAGACTGCTTATTTTAGATTTTAAGTCAAAACACTAAAAATTATCCTTACAGAATGATGGGAAGGAGAGAACATGAATCATGTAACCATGGAGCAATACTTTTAAAAATAATTAATTAATTTTATTAAAAAACAGAAAGAATAGTCAGTAAAGACACTAGCCACTTAGCTTCATATTAGTTTGAGAGAAACACCCTACCTCCTTATATCCATATGCAAATCCATCTGGTCAGCAGGACAAAATATGGTGACTCACTTGATCCTGGGACATCTGCCCAGGCTAAAGGGCAACTCCACATGGATGGTCCTTTTATGCCTTTATATGATTCAGAAGCCAAATTAATACAGATAGTGCATGAAAAAGGGAATTGGATGGTTTTTATAAAGAGTATTATTCTACAGCATGAGAAACAAGATAGAATAGTAGACTAAGAACTCACCTGGAAGTCAGAAAGAGCTGGGTTCAAATTTGTGGAAGAATGACCCTGGACACATCACTTATTTCCGTGTCCCAGACCATAAATTATAGAAAAGTAGTTGATTGTCATTAATGGAGGCAGTTTTGACACAAAGAATCTTGAAATCACAGGTCTAGAAGGGGGAAAAAAAAGAAATTCTGCCACAAACTACCTCTTTATAGTCACACAATTAATTGAAGAATATAAACACAAGATCCCACTGTGGTTGTCTGTTCAATAAAGACATGTGATTCAGTAATCCAAACCTTACTTTGACCTCTGCCTTCCAATAAGACATCTCCCATGCATAAGTCAACAAGATTTCCTTAGAGATAGGATTACAATTCTGTTTGATGTCCCTTTAATTATGTTTATCAAGTAAGGCATGAAACAGAGGGGTGTGTGTTTGCTGAAGGTATTTGCTGCTATTATAGTGGAGATCTAGTACAAAGTCTGGGTCCAAACCAGATGGCAAGATCTTCCAAATATCACTATTTGTGAATGTTATTTGCTGCCTGAATCAAGAGTGGGAATTTTGCAGAGCTTCCTAAATGTAATCCACAAGCATTCAAAATTGTTTAGCATATGAACAGATTGTGGTATGTTGGAGATGGAATATTATTGTGCTAAAAGAAATGCTAAGCAGGATTATTTCTGAAACAGCTGGAAAGCTCTATATGAACTGATGCAGAGTGAAATAAGCAGTAATGGGAGAACATTGCACACAGTAACAACAATATTATATAATGATCATCTATGAAACGTTGGCTATCCTCAGCAATGCAATAATCTGGGATAATTCTGAAGGACTTATGGTGGGGAATGCTGTCCACCTCCAGAGAAAGAACTGTTGGAGTTGGATGGATGTAGATCAAAAATATGATCTTTCACATCCGTTTATTTATGTTTTATTTCAGGGTTTTGATTTTGTATGAGTGTGCTCTTAACAACAATGACCGATATGGAAGTATGTTTGGCATGACAAGACATGTATGGCCCAGATCAATTGCTTACCATCTCTGAGTTGGAGGGAGGGAAGAGAGGCAGGGAAAGTTGGAAACATATTTGGGAAAACATATGTTGAAAATTATTATTACATGTAATTGAGAAAATAAAATATCTTTTAATTTTTTCAATTGTTTAGCCTAACTACTTACACTGTAAAAACCAAGTGGATCAAGGATGGTACTGTGTAAGGCATACTGGTGCCAGAGTCATAGGATTAAAGTTCATATCTTGCCTCTAATACAACTTGGGTGAGCTTGGGCAAGTCACTTAATGACCCTGAGCCTCAATTTCCTCATCTATAAAATGAAAGGATTAGATTAGATGACCCGTAAGGACCTTATAGCCCTAAAAATCTATAATTCTATAAATGCCAAGGTCACACAGCCAAGTATCTGAGACCAGACTTGAACTCATGAAAAATCGTCTGGTATCCAGGCCTGACACTCTATCCACTACACCAATTAGCTGTTATCTTACACATAGTATTAATAAATGTTTGGGGATTGGTTTGAGCATTGTTTGTATTTGGTTCTCAGTGGAGACACTGATATCAATCATGACAAGTCCCCAAATACCCTATTAGAATGCTGACGAAAGTCCAAATCCCTGACCCTCCAAAATATATAAGATCCTTCTCTGGTCAAGGAGTTCAGGGAGGAGAAAAAAGGCTTTACTCTCTCCATTCAAGCAATTCCTTCTTGAGGAATTGGCTAGAACTATTCTCTTCTCTAATTTACCATATACTCAAATACCTGATTTCTGAACTTGTCTTTTATTTTATAGATCAACCATGGGACATGGCCAAAGTCTCCTCAAGTAATACCAATGTTCCTACTATGCAGCATCACCTTCCTTCAACATTCATCAAACACTTCTTTCACCTAGCCTAATTCCTTCATTGACTGATTCAATAGAGGTGTTCTTACCTGCTTAAATAAGAACACATTCAAGGTGAGTGCTTCATTTGAAAGCCGAATGTTGGCATCCATAATTATAAAGGCATTTTTAGTGGCTCTAAGTGAACCGGGGTGATTGGTTGATTCAATTGACTATCTCTTCTTATAGATGGCATTTTATAGTCCAATTGACTCAATAAACCTTCATAGAGACTTCATAGACCAGAGTCTCAATAAAGCCTATTTTTCTTCACTTGTTTGTACTTGGGACTTTGCATCCTCAACATACCATATGCAGAAGACAAAAAGGAGTTACAATGGATAGAGTGCTAGATTTGAATTTAGGAAGGCCTGAGTTCAAATGCAGTCTTAGATACTGACAAGTTTTGTGACCCTGGCCAGGTCACTTAACCTCTGTGAGCCTCAGTTTCCTTATCTGTAAAATGGGGATAATAATAATATAACCTTCCTCCCTGAATGGTTGTGAGGATCAAATGAGATAATATTTGTAAAATGCTCAGTACTGTGCTTGGCACATAGTAAGCAAAATAGAAATGTTAGTTAGTTATTATTATTATCATCTATCTCACAGGGCTATTGTATGGATCAAATGAAATATGTAAAGAAAACTTTAAAATACTAGTGTAATAATTAAAATAGTTAGTTATCATAAACTGTGATGATTAAAATAGTTGAAGGCCATAAATTGTAGTAGATATAAGAGTGGATAAGTAAGTTGTGACCGCAGAAAATATGTTTTCACTACAGTGTCTTATTTTTAAATCAAATATATAAGGTGGTTGCCAGGGAAATATTCCCAATTATTCAATAAACCCAAGATAGCTGGGTTTTATAGAGATTTTAATTAATACAAATGTGGAATTAAAGAAAAGGAGAGAAAGAGAGAAAAGGGGTATAATGAGAAAAGGATAGGCCGGCCCAGGGCAGCCCTGGCCAACCCAGGCCTAAGCCCTAAAAGAAAGATCAGTCAGTCCTTAATCACTCACCACAAGATCTGTCCAAGCAAGGATTCTAGTGATACCAGGCCAGCTTCATCTCAACTGACTCCACCAGCTCAATGCCTGAATCTGAATGAATCAGAATCTTCTTCCAGCTCTATCTGAGCTCCTATTTAAAGGGAATTTTCTCCTATGTCACCTCCCCTAAATTCTTACATCTACCAATCACAGTAGATGTTTTTCAAAGGACAGACCATTCTTAGTTCACACCTGAATAGACTAATCTTTTGAGTAATTCACACCTGAGTAGACTAGAATCTCTGAGTAAGTTCTCATCTCTTTGCTCCTTGTAAGTTCACAAGTTGTCTGACCTTTGTAGGTACTTAGCACCCTTTTGTATTATATCCAAAAATAGGCATGGCTTAAAGAACTTTTTATATTACTATAAGTATGGGTTTAAGTACTTTTCATTGTTCAGCAAAGAGTTTACAACTTTATCTTCCCCTAGGGCAAAGTAGAGTTCTCACATTCCTGATCTAAGTAGAGTTCTCACATTCCTGATCTAAGTACCTTCACTGCCCAAATGGAGAATGGTCCCAATGGGGAATGGTCCCAATGGGGAATGGTCTTAACCCAACCTTATGAAGTAGGGTCTGGAAATTTTTTAAGGTTCACACTAGACAAGTGCCAGTTATTTGCCTTATCTCAAAATAAATGCCAATATATCACTAAAACCATAATTTTGTTAGAAATCTGTACATTTGCACACAAAAATATTAAAGTGTCTCCAATAGTACCATTGTACCTAACAGTCACAAAGTGTGCCCGAGGGCAACTACCTAGCTTCTCTGTACTTAGTTCCAGCTCTGAATAGCATGCATTCTGCAGCTTCATTGGTCTGAAAAATGGAAAGCCAGGAACATACAGTTTTTGTTGATATACTCATCCTATCTGTAGCACCCCTACAGATATCTGACATTGTTTGGATCTATATTATATTACTCATGACCTCCCTTTTCTCTCTAAATCTAGATCAGCCAGAATTACCCACATGACTTCAGAGTAATGCAAAAGGACATTTACTTAAAATAGAAAGGCAAAGTAAATAACTAGAAAATTACAATCAACAGCAAACACTCACCACTCTTTTCCCAAAACTATCTCCTCCTACCACCCTGCGGGAGCTACATGCAACAAGCCACTGACTGCTGAGTGTTAAAAATAAGACTCCAGAGCAGTCTCTTTGCTTAGTCATTTCAGCATATCAACCTAGATAGCCCGGGTTATGTTGGCTTTTCAAAACAATATCAACTTAAGTATCCTGACTTCTTGGCACAGTAACAACCAGATGATCTCAGAAACCCCAGGCACATGTTGAAAGTGCTGCTTCTTGCCATTGTCATGCAAGATGCCGGACATACTAGGCTTAAACCTGGAAGGAATCTCACAGGCTACATAATCCAACCTGACAGTAGAAGCCATAGTTTTGAAAACTGAAGCACTGACTTACCCAAGATCACAAAGATCATAAATATTACAGCTAGAATTTTCACTCAGGTCATTCAACTCCAAAACCTAGATTCCTTTTACTATTAGAGTCTAGCTTTTGGCTTATGGCTGCCATTTTCTTCTCCTTTCTTTCATTTCTTTCTGGCTTCAGTTTGTATGTCCCTGCCTCCCTTTTCTCTCAAAACATTCACCTAGCTTCTTACATAGTTTGTTACAACAGTTTTCTTTCCAAACAGAGTTGGTACTGGGGCATTTTCAAGCACCTGCTGCCTTTTGCATAAGCTTTAGGGGATGGTCTGGGTTCTGTCTGTAAGGGCACTAAAGCCAAACCTATAAATTGCATGATTATGCAATACAGAGCATATTAACATCAGAAAGAAAAGGACAGACCAGAAGAAGAAAGAGTTTCATTATTATTTTTATCACACTGAGTTCACTCCTTATTTCAAATTCCTTTTTCACCATTTCCACATATTTAGGAAAATGATTGAATTACATGAAAACCATTAGACTTTCTTCAACCAAATTCAGATTCATTTGAGGCTGGACTCTTAGAATAGGAACTGAAAGAGACTCAGAGATCTTAAGATTTCCTCATTTTTCAGATAAAGAGCAGAAGGACAAGGTAATTTGCCCAAAGTTACAATACTAATAATGTTGATCATGTTCTTTCTTTCACTCCAAATTCTAATGTTGCCTTAGAATAACTTTTAAGTGAGCAAGATGATTTGGAATAAGGAAATGAAAATTACTAAAGAAAAAAAGTGGAGGGATAAAATTTTAATGTATGAATTCTAGTTTGTTTGTTTGTTTTGCTATTATAAATTTAACCCAAACACAAGTCTATTTGCATAAGGCTCTCCTTGGTGCAGTGAATACAATGCCAGACCTGGAATTAGAAAAACTCCTCTTTCCTGAGTTCAAATCTGATCTCAGGTATTTATTTGCTGTATGACACTGGACAACTCACTTAACCCAGATTGCGTCAATTTCTTCATCTCTAAAATGGTCTGGAAAAGGAAATGGCAAATCACTCATGTATCTCTTCCAAATGGGATCATAAGAAGTTAGACAGGACTGAAATGATGGAACAACAGCTTCTCTTACTTTGATATTCCTTACCTGTGTAAGGCATAAAGTGAGGAGATATTAGAGACCAGGAGACGGACCAAGAGACTATTGTGATAGAACAGGTCTGAAGTGATAAGGGTAGCAGCAGTGTCAAAGGAGCCAAAGGGGCATATATAAGAGATGTGAAGGTAGAAATGGCAAGATCTGATAACAGATCAGATATGGGGAATGTGTGAAAGAGAGTCGAGTATGATACTTGGGTTGTAAGCTTGAGTAACTGGAAGGATGATGGTGTCCTTCCTAGTAATAAGAAAGTTCAGTAGAGAAGAAGGACTGAGGAGAAAGATATTAGTTCTGTTTTAGCCATGTTAAGTTTAAGATACCTACTGGAAACTCAGTTCAAGATGGTCTCTAATTGGTTGTATTTATGAGACAGAATGTCAGGAGAGATGTAAATGCTGAATAGATTTAAGAATCATCTGCATAGATATAGCAAATAATAGTATAGCCCCATAGTTATGTCAAAGAAGACTGAGGAGGAGCCAGACTGTAGGAGGGCAAGTAGGAGAGAAAGCAGTGCCATGAAAACCTAGAGGAGAAAGTACACAAGAGAAGGGAATTAGAAATAGTGTCAAAGGCTGCAGAGAGGCCAAGAAGAATGAAGATTAAAGAAATTAGATCTGGCCCTTAAAAGATCAATGGAAACCTCAGCAAAGACAGTTTCAGTTGAATGATGAGGTCAGAAAGCAGACTTCAGAGAGTTAAGAAGAAAGTGAGAGAAAAGGGAGTGTTGGCACCAATTGTAAATTACTTTCTCAAGGAGTTTGGGTACAAAGGAAGGAGAGATATTGGAGCAGAGCTGGCAGGGATGAGCAGATCAAGCAAGGGGTTTTGAAGATGAGGAGATACATAATTGTGTCTGGGGGAAGTAGTAAGAGAGGTTACAAGTAAAAGAGGAGAGAGCTGAGATTAGTAACAGAATGGCAATTGTAAAAGGAGCAATCTGCTGGAGAATTTGGGATGGAATAGGATCAGGTAGATATGTAGGCTTGCCTTGGCAAAGAGAAAAGCTCTTTATGGGAGGCAGTGTAAGAGGAGGAGAAGATTATGGATGTCTGAGTGATGTGAGATGAAAATGAAGACAGAAGAGAGAGGTCTTGGGGAATAGACTCACTTTTTTTTTTTTTAAAGACCTCTTTCTTAGTTGAGAGAGTAATGGGAAGCAGAGTCGTCAGACGTTCGGGGAGTCATGAAAAAGTGGAAAAATCACTGTAGTCAGTGAATTAGTGAATCTTTAGGAAGATATAAAAGGATTGCCTTGCCATAATTAGGGCCCAGTTAAGATTCTGGAATATAAATTCGTCACGGACACAGTCAGCATAGTTTCATTATTTTCTCCAGCCTTGTTCAGCAGCATGCAAATAAGAGTGAAGGCCATGGGCAGTGGGAGTAATTCAAGGCTGTAGCTTGGCAAGGCATGATGAGTGATAGGTTCAGTACAGAAAATAGATAGTTTAGCAAGGAGTCAAAATGAGAAAGGAAGAAGAGCTTGTGCAGACATGATAGTCCACAAAAGAACTGAGGGTAGAAAGATCGAAAGTTATAGTCAAAATGAAGAACAGAATTAAGAGCCTTCAAGGAGAGGAGGAAATGCAATAAAGGAATTTCAGAGTTCATGAACAAGGAAGTAGAATACTTGTATAGGTGATAGCATGATCAGGGATGTGACCATCTCTCCAAGAAATTTAAATGGAATGGAAGAGAAGATAATGGGAAATGAGAAAATTAAGGAGTGGAGAAAGTTGGAGTATTCAAAGGAATATCAATATGCATACTGAAGCCCCCTAGTATGAGGTTAGAAATTGAAAAAGATAAAGACTATAGTCTAGGCATTGAGCTCAATGAAGAAGGAAGGGGAGTACCATGGGGGTAAGTAGATCACAGTTACTAGAACCTTAACTGGGTGATAAATAGAGACTGAATAAACCTCAAAGGTTTATATGGTGGAAGAAGGGCAATTCTTCTGGATGTGGCAGTAGGGAATAAGAAGTATTCTAACATCCCCATCATTGCCAGGGAGTTGGTATGGGATTGAGGGGGAAATTAATAGAGAGAGACTGTGTGTGAAAGTTCACTTAGTACTGATAAGTATGACCAAACTTATTGTGTCATCAGGAAAAAGCCAAGTTTCAGAAAGTTCCAGAAAATAGGAGTAAAAAAAGAAAAGGTTCAAGGTGAAAGCAAGTTCACTACTTATGGGTTAGGTGGCATCCCAGGGAGCACGGTGTGCGTAGATCTGGAGTGAGACATTAGACAACAAAGAAGTGGACTCAGGGGAATAGGAATAAGGGAGTAGACAGTGGGATAGACAGAAAAAAGACTTGCAAAAGTATAACCAAGGGTTCAGAATCACTTGGATGGGAAAATGGGGTGAGACTGTGTTATTGAGAAATTAGTTTTAAAAATTTTCAGTGTCTGAAGAAACATCCATTGAGTGATGCAAGGGATTAAATTACTCTCTCTCTCTCAGTGTCCAAACAGAGTCCTGGATCTGGCACTGGCACAGTGCACCCTGGAAGACAGGTGGGCTCCCTAACTCTCTGACTGATGCAGGGCTCCTTGAGAAGCCCTGGTAATAAGAGAAAAGCCACTGGAAAGTACATCAGATCTGGAACAACACAAATGCTCCCTGAGAAGTTCCAAGAGTAAAGAAATTGACCACAAGCATATAAGAATTAAAGAAGCTCCAGAAAAATTTTCTTTTTCCAAGTTCCCCATCCCTATGACTGGCCACTTACCTGGAATTCATTTATTATTTGTTCTCTTGCTGTTTTAAGTTGTTCCTTTATTGTCATTTTGTTTTCCATCACATAAAAAAAAAAAGCTATGATGGACTACAAAAGTTGTATATTGTGTTTTTGTGCCTCAGCATCATAAAGAGTAGATTAATAGGGGGCAACTGGGTAGCTCAGTGGATTGAGAGCCAGGTCTTGAGATGGTAGGTCCTAGGTTCAAATCTGGTCTCAGACACTTCCCAGCTGTGTGATCCTGGGCAAGACACTTGACCCCCATTGCCTAGCCCTTACCACTCTTCTGCCTTGGAGCCAATACACAGTATTGACTCCAAGACCAAAGGTAAGGGTTTAAATTAAAAAAAAAAAAAAAAAGGAGTAGATTAATATATATAATACCAACACCAACATTGCAAGATTGTTGTGAGAATCAAATGAGATAATATATGTAAAGCATTTAGCACAATGTATGCCACAGACTAAGTGCTATATAAATGCTTATTTCCTCCCCACTGCCCCTACCCTGAAATAGCTGAAATTTACAAAGGATTAAAGATAAGGCAGAGATCTCAGTCTCTGGCTAATCTTTGCTAATCTTTAGGGAATCTCTTCCTAACTTGGGGGCTAAAGAGCTATGTAGTTACTAATAATTTGATAAACCTCCCAACCTGGCAGAACTTCAAACTAAACCTGGGCTCTCCTTTTTGTCCCTAGACTAATCAAGTCGTTTATTGTTTGCAATTAGAGCAGTTCACATTGAAAATGAGTACCTGGAGCTAGCTAGGCAATTTCACTAAACAGATTCAGGAAATGCCTTGTTTATTAAATGAATGGCACACAGCACTTGGCTCGTAGTAAGTAGTTGTTTCTTGAGCGTTTCAGTCATATTCAATCCTTCATGACCCCATCTAGAATTTTCTTAGCAAAGATACTGGAGTGGCTTGCTTCCCCAGTACATTTTACAGATGAGGAAACTGGGGCAAACTAGATTAAATGACTTGCCCAGGGTCAAACAGCTGGTAAATGTCTAAGCTAGATCTGAACTCAGGAAGATGAAGCTTCCAATTCCAGAACTAAGCATTCTATCCACTGTACCACTAAGTTGCTCTTTCATAATTTTTTGACTCAACAACTGACTTCACTTCAAAGTTAGTTTCAGGAATATTTAATCAAATGTTAACCTTTAGAGTAGCTTAAAGAAATCATTTATTGTAGGGGCTTGGCTTCTGAGTTTTCAGATGAAATCTATGTTCAAATAATGGCTCCCTGAGTTAAAAACAAAACAAAACACCATAACATTATTCAATCAATTTTCAGTACTTACTATGTGCCAAGCATTTTATTAAGCTGCTGAATATACTAGTACAAATAAGTTAGAAGCATTTCTCTATACTACCAACAAAATCCAACAGCAAGAGATAGATAAATCCCATTTAAAATAATTGTACACAACGTAAAATACAGGAGAGTCTACTTGCCAAGGCAAACCCAGGAAGTATATGATCACAACTACAAAATACTTTTCACACAATGTTAAGAGGAGATTTTAACACAGAGCGGAAATGGAACACTGCAAGAAGCAAGAGTGACAGCGAAGTGCAGTTGGAATGTTGGAAACAGGAGCTGCTGGGAAATTTACCAACGGATGGGGAGAGTTCAATTTTGAAGCCTGAACTGAAAGGAGGTTCCTTTCCTATCTCTGGATTGATAATCTGTCACATCCTGAAGATTTCCCAATCAAATCCATTGCCCATTTAGACTGGAAATGGTTACTGATTTCTCTCCTATCACAAGACCTTGTGGACTGACTGGATTGTCAGCCTCCTGAGAGGGTTTTGCCCTGGAGGGTGGGCTGAGTCAGTCCTTAAGAAAGATATATCTTCCTCCTGGTCAGCTATCTCTACAGTGGGTGTTTCTTTAGCATTAGATTAGGATAAACAGCAAAGGGGACTCAAGAAGAAAGCTTACAAACTGGTCCTTTCCACAGATGGCCTAGGCTTCTTCATCATCATCTGTGTTTTAGCTTTAGGAACTCCGGTTTTACCTCTTCCTTAATCCCATCATAGTTATCCTATCCCAAATAAACAGTATTTGTTTATTAAATAGCAGTCAGATCTTTAAACAAGGGAACGAAGGTTGTTGAGTGAAGGTTGGTCTGGGAGGAAGATCTCTACAAGAATCAGGCAAAAGCAAAGTCCTGATTCGTTGGCCATTGGTCTTCTTCCAGCGGGTTTTTTTTTTTTTAATCAGAGTGGGGCTCCCTGGAAGATTAGGTTTTACAAAACTTCCTAAATCACCCATTATTCTCCATTCCTGTGGTATGCCCAAATCTGGTAAAGCCCTCTGCTTACTTGTGTCATCATATCTGAAATGGAACAGAGGGCAGTCTTCAGCTCTCTGCCTAGACAGGGAGGGAAAACCCTTGGGGGAGGGGAGGGGGTAGTTCACCAACACAAACTAATCTTAAATATCATCCCAGGGGTTCTCCTCCTTTCCCTTTTTAACAACAAATAAAGTCAGATCTATACAACTGGAAAAAAATTAATAGCTCATGAATAAGCTGAACCAATATAATAAAAATGACAATTTTATCAAGTTAATTTACCTATTCAATGCCATACCAATTAAACCATCCAAAAATTATTTCATAAAGCTAGAAGAAAAATAAAATTCACCTGGAAGAACAAAGGATCAGGAATATCAATGGAATTAACCTTTTAAAATGTGAATATGAATATAGTGACAGTCATCAAAACTGTATGAGGGGGAAATGGAACACTAATGTTGGTGGAGTATTTACTGATACAATCATTCTGGTGTACCATTTGGAACTCTACCCCAAAGACTATAAAACTGTGCCTACTCCTTGACCCAGAAATATCACTACTATGATTATATCCCAAAGAGATCATAGAGAAGGAAAAGGATCTATATAAACAACAATATTTATAGCAACTCTCTTTGTGACAGCAAAAAATTGAAAACTGAAGGGCTGTTCATCAAACGAGGAATGGCTGAACAAGTTGAAGTTTATGGTTGTAATGGAATACTATTACACCATAAGAAATGACAAATGGGATGATTTCACAAAAACTTGGAAAGACTTGTATGAACTGAAGGAATGTGAAATGAGAAGAACCCAGAAAACATTGCATACAATAACTGTGGACTAAACTATTATCAGCAAGGCAAGGACCCAAGACAAACCCAAGGGACTCATGATGAAAAGTGCTAATTGTCAGAATATGAATGCAGATCTAACCATTCCATTTCTTCCTTTGTTTCCTTCATGAATTTTCTTTTACATGTGTAATATATATCTTCTTCCACAATATGAGGAATAGGGAAATTTGTATTGGATGACAACTGTGGAATAACCTGTATCAGATTATTTGCTACCTAGAAAGGGAGGAAGAGAGGGAGGAGGGAGAGAATTCGGACTGCAAAAGATTAGAAAACAATTATTTCTACATGTAATTAAAAAAAAGTAATAAGGGGAATGAATTGGTTAAAAAAAAGTTTTTAAACAAGCAAACCCATGCAACCAAGATTACAAGGGAAGCATGAAATTGGATGGGGGATTTTATAGGAAGTGTCTCTGACAAAGGTCTCATTTTCTCAAAAATATAGAGAACTTAATTAAATGTATTAGAATACAAAACATTCCCCTCAAGTGATCAAAGGATATGAACAGGCAATTCTGAGATGGAGAAATAAAAACTATTTCTAGTCATATGAAAAAAAAATGCTCCAAATCACTATTTATTAGAGAAATGCAAATTAAAACAACTCAGAGATACCACGTCACACCTATCTGACTCACTAGTATAACAAAAAAGAAAAATGATAACTGTTGGAAGAGATGTGGGAAAATTGGGATACTAATACACTGCTGGTAGAGTTATGAACTTATAAAATCATTCTGGAGAGCAATTTGGAACCATACCCAAAGGATCATTGAACTACACATTCTCTTTGACCCAGCAATATCACTACTAGATCTGTATCACAAAGAAATTAAAGATAGGGGAAAAGGACAAAATATTTATAGCAGCTTTTTTGTTGTGGCAAAGAACTGAAAACTGAAGTAATGTCCATTAATTGAGGAATGGCTAACAAGTTGTGGCGTGTGACCACAATGGAATACTATTGTGCCATATGAAATGATAAACAAGATAATCACAAAAATACCTGGATAGACTTATATGCAAAGTGAAGTGAGCAGAACCAGAAGAACTTTATACAGAGTAAGAGCAATAAAACATAATGACCAACTATGAATGGTAACTATTTTCATCAATGCAAAGATCCAGGAAAACTTCAGGGGATTCAAGATGAAAAAGGCTATCCACTGCTATAGAAAGAACTAAGTCTGAATACAGATTGAAGCATATCATTCTTCAATTTATTTTCTTCATGAATTTTTCTCTAGTGTAAGTGATATTTGTCTTCATTAACATTATTAACATGGGAAAATTTTTTGTATAATAACATGTGCAATGTATCACATATTACCTGTTATCTTGGAGAGGAGAGAGAGTGGGATGGAGAGAACATGGATTGAAGAATGTCAGTAAATGATTATTGAAAATTGTATCAATATAATCAAATTGTATTTAAAAAACCCTTTAAATTAAAAACAAAATAAATGTGGGAAGGGGGGAGGGGAGGCACTAGCAGCTAGAGAGATCAGGAAAGACCTCAAGTAGAAGGTAGGTTAGAGATCTGAAGAACACTAGAGATACTAAGAATTGAAGATGAAGAGGAACTACACTGGAAGTATGAGGACAGTCTGAGCAAACGCATGGGGTAGGCTATGGAAGGCTATGGAACTTTGCGCCTCAGTCTTTGGACTTCAAAGCCACATGAGAGTACATCAATAGATGATAATGCACGAAGACAATTGTCATTCTTGGTCACCGAGAGACTATCACTATAAGGCTATGGAAGGCTGTGCGTGGGGAAGTTAGTTGGGCAGGACCATAGAATGGGTGAAAGGGATTTAAGTATAATAAGCTCTGGCTGATAGACTAAAACCAAGCTGGGGAAGGTTGGTTGATTTATTCAATAAGTCAAAACAAAATGTTTTTTAGATACCTGAAAAAGATTTGGTGGTCTACCCACAGTGGAGTCATGCCTTCTCTAGAACCTAAGTCCTGTAGCAACTGAAATTGCAAAGATTGATTGACAGCCCTTAAGCCTAGATTCTTAAGAGCTGGCTGGGTGGAAGATTCTAAGTTGTTGGAGAGCTTTTCAACTCTGTCTCTGAAGCTGGATTCAACACAGAAGCAGTGAATCTGAGAGGCTCCCAGAATTAACCATCTCTTAAACTGCCTGCCTTGGATTATCACCAAGAAAAGGTTGAATGGGACTTCCCCATTCATTCTCGTGGACAGTGTGATTTGGGAGAGAATTCCTCTACTTCCTGGATCTTTTAAGGAACTGGATTTCTTCAGTCTGACCCACCAAGGACTCTGGAGAGTGTGAGAATCTGGGTTCCCTGTTTAGACTTTATCCTTTACTTAACTTGTAGATTAATTTAGTTTAGTTAGATTAAGATTAGTGAGGAAACTATTGGATTAAGAATCTGGGTGGGAAATAGTCAGATAGTCCATCCTTCACTACCATTCCCTTCCCTTTGTTAATACAATTATTTATTTACTTGTGTGTGTTCCCTCCCTTTCCTAAACCTTTTCCCCTTTCCCTTAAAATCCCCTTATAACAGTCCTTAACTTTTTTTTTTTGGTCATGGATCTCTTTGGCAATTAGTGAAGCCTGTAGGACCTTTCTCAGAATTGTCTTTAATGCCTAAATTAAAATACACAGAATTACAAAAGGAACCGATTATAGTGAAGTACAGTTTTCAAATATCTTAAATAAATATTTTAAATATATTTTCAAATTTATAAAAAATTTTAACATAAACCATAATTAAAATCTATCCCCAACATGACCATTTATTTCAGGTTAAGAACCTTTCCTCTAGAATGAAATTGAAATAATAATGTTCATAAATCACAAAGATAAAACAATGGCACATTCTTTTTAGAAAAGTATCTAATTTATTTAAATAATTTTTACATTCTTATAAAAAGTTAAAAATGAAAAATATTCATGAATAATGTGATATTTGGTGTGGTTTCAATATCTCATTAGTTTGAAATCCCCTCCTTAAAAAAATTAGTAAAAAGAAGCAGCCCGAAAGTTTGGTGTGTGCTGCTTATTCCCAAGCATTAATGCCACTGAAAATCTATTTTACATTTGCATTAATCTAAAAGTGAAGGAAAACAAATCCTGTTTCTCCATTAAAAAAAAAAAGCAATTTGCAGGGATTTTTTGTCGTCTGGAGTTTGGAGTTTTAGAGTTTAGAATTGTTCTTTTTTTCCAAATAGTTATAGAACAACATATAGAGGTCGTTCTCGTTTTGTCATCATGAACCTTTTGAAAACTGGTTACCATGGAAGGCTTAACTATGAACTCTCTGGCTTGTGAGGATTAAAATGTGAACCTTATCATTGAATTAACCTAGTTTGTTTTGTATTTGATAAGATGATTATTTATGCTGTGTGTGAGGAAATTTCCCAGACATCTCAGTTCTTTTGTATAAAGACAATGTATGTAATGGAGTTTAAATAGGAGTCTGGATATTTGGGAAACTGAAATCTCCGGAAAGTTAATTTTAACATAAGCTAGATGTTTTTCTCATTGTGTTTAGTTGTGAGGGGGCTAGTGTCTCACTTCTTTCTTGCTTTCACTGAACTGAAGAGCCTAAAGAGTTGGAGTGTGCTGAATTTTATATTATTGATTAATAAAACTTTAATGAAATTTCCCTATAGAGGCTATTCCTCAGTTTAAATTATTCTGGAATAAAAGAAACATAAGCTGCATCTATATGTAGTGACTGCAAAAGAAAGAATACCATCATATTTTTCCTCCTACCTTAACAACCATGTGACATATCACTTATCAATGTGATTGACTAGTAAATGCAACACAAAACACATCAAATTTATTTTTTGGCCCATTGTTTTTTAATCATATTAACATGATCAGAATATAAATTTTACCATAGAATACAGTTGTAGTATTATGAATTTGCTAAAAATATTTACTGACCTTGAAAAAAACAAATAAAGGTCATTCTTGTTGTTAAACTCAATTGGCAGTTCATAATACGAAGAGGTTGATTAAATCCAAAGAGATGAAGATTAGAAAGTAGTAATATGACTTATATTACATAATGTAATCTGGTCATTCTGATTTTAATAGAATGTGATACCAATGTGAGCACTAATTATCCATGTAGCTTAAAAATGCAAGCTAATGGGATTTTGGGGAGCGAGGGGGAGATTAAAATAGGAATGCAAGAACACAGATTTCCCTAGAATCTCATTTTTTTCTCCAGAAATAATATGCACTTATGGACTTTAAGAAATATAACAAAAAGGCAAAATTTTTGTATTTGCTAGCAATTCATCATTTTCTAATGTCAATTGCCATTAAGGGGGAAAAAAGAAAAGAAAAACATTCTGGTTAAGTGTAGTGCCTCATGCCTGTCATCCCTGCTACTTTGGGCAAGTGAGATTTGTGATCACTTGATCTTGGGAGTTCTGAGATGCAGAGGACTAAATCAATTGAGTCTCTACTAATATGGGCACCAACACAGTAAACTTTGGAGGGGAGGGGCAGGGCTTTAGACTCACTAAAGAGGAGCAAACCCACCTAGATCAGAAACGGAGCAGGTCAAAGGTCTCAAGCTGATCAATAGAGACAGGTCATGTCTATGAATTGCTGCTACACTCACTGCCAACAAGTGACCTGGGTGATTTGGGAAGACCCAGGTCCTAAAATATAAATAACCCATCCCACCCCACCCCAAACATTCATTTTTGGTTGCAGCAAGTATGTGCTGGTAAAATTTTAATAACCAGCTGATAGAAGGAGAATACATACAGAACACACTTCTTGGGTTAATCTGAATTATTAACATTTTCTCCAATACTTTCTTAACTCCAGACAATCTGCAAAGCAACAAATCAGATCCTGATTTGAGGCATTTACCTATTTCCAGGTTTAAATTCTCACATAGAAAATGGAACCATCAGCTCTAGAGAGCTAGTCCAGCAAATTCAGGGCTCATTTAAGATGATTGGAGGGAAGTGAAAGCTTGCTAGTCAAGTTTACCGATGAAAGTAAGCAATTATATGCAAAAATTTTCAAAGGATTTTAGTAGAGGTACTTTTAGGAGTACAGTAGTTACTTAACTAGCCAAGGAAGGTTCTCCCACCCCCACCCCCTCTTTGTACAGATATCACAGTAGTTGGAAGTATTGTTGGTTTTTATTTTGTTTTGAATGAACTGTATGCAACTAAGCAAAAGCAAAAAGACCATGCTAAAAAGTGTGGCATTTTATGGGTTAGAGAGAGTAACCAAATTACATAGAAGGATAGAATTTTCTCTATGTGTAAAAAGATACTCAGGAGTCTAAACTGCAAAAGAAACTCCCAGAGGAAAGGTTAAGAGAGCAATTACACCTCTCTAGCAGAAACTGTAAACAAATAAGTGAAAGATTTAACACCTTATATCCCTTGTAGGCAGGTGTGTCAGCTACTTAGAAGCAACAGATAGTCAACAAGTTAAAATGTTCCTGAAAGGGAAAAAAAAAGACAAGAAAGAAAAATGAAAGTTTTTAAGCTGATATTATTAAGAGTTCCCATTATTCTCAAGGCATTTGCCTGCTGTGAAGTTCACTGAGAATGTCTTTAGGATGGTAGAATATAGGTGCTTGGGGGCAGGTAAATAAATGTTTAGAGATTAACAGGAGCCAGGTACTTCTAGCTATTACAATCAACAGAGCCTGGACTTTGAAGATTGAGAGAGAGTAGGGGGGAAAACAGTAGTAGTGAAAAAAGAAATCTACCTCCAAAAGGAGATAGATTGATTGGGGAGGACCTAGATGGATTGGAGATGGAAAAAAACCCAACTAGGAACTTCCCAGGATCAGTAAAGTACAACCCCTTGAAATTATAGAAATCCAAGTTTATTGAAGTCAGGAAAATGGTAGATAAGGTCCTAAATCTATATCACTCTAGCTCCTCCCACCTTTCTATACCCCCCTCATGGGGATGAACTTCTTACCAGCTCCCTGATCTTATCCATATCCTCAAACTATCTATCTTGCTAACCTAATTATCCCAAATTGTCTCAAAAAGGCTGAGGAGGAAGAACTCACAGGTAGACACAGGATCTCCAAACTGTATCTCCAAATCCAAGAACTTCCTAATCTTTCCACAAGACTAGTAAGTTCCCAGGATACGATAGAGCAAATGTCCTCCCTTCTAGCTCAGAGAGAAGCCCAATCAGGAGTGACCATTAATCTCAGTTAACTTCCAAGATTCTCCTCTCCAAAGCCTTCTCCTTCCAGAATCTTCTCCCAGGGTTTGTGTCTAAATTCTCTCCCTTTCCTCTTAAAGACAGTCTTTGCTTTTTCCCTATCCCTTATCCTTACAGTAGTAAGTGGTGAGCATTGAGCTAGAATTGTAGTCTCTTCAGAAGGTTGTTGCCTTTACAAAAGGCAGTCAGCCTAGGTTCAGATTTACAAATATCAGTGGTTCCTTGCATACTAGCCGGATCTAAAGGTAGTACTGGTTAAGAGTGCTGAATTTGGATTCAAAAAGCCTTGAATTCAAATCTTGCCTCAGACATTTACAAGCTGTGTGATTCTGGACAAGTTAGTTATTTTCCCTCAGCCTCAGCTTCCTCATCTACAAAATGGGCAAAAAGCTTATGAAGTTTAAGAAGCCCCTACCCTACTTATTTGTGAATATCAACAGAAGGATATTTTGCTGAAGTAATTAATGAATTTAAAAGCTGAAATAATGTTTATATCATCATTATCCTGGCATGCTGAACAGAATGTTAAAGGTGGACTATGAAAGACCTGGGTCCAAATCCCACCTCTGACACTTGGCTGTATGACCATGGGTCTATCTGAATGTCCTCATCAGTATAATGAAAGGTTTGGAATAGATGACCTCCAAGGATCTGTGGAGCTCTAAATCTATGATCCTGTAATCTTAGAAGCTCTTTAGGAAGGTATTACTTGTAGTGATGAAGAGTTATTGGGAAAATACCCCAATTGTTTCTACTGTTGAAAAAGAAATGGGCCTCCAGAAGGAGATATGTATATAGAGAAGGACTCAGATGGATTGGTGGTGAAAAAATCCACCTAAGAACTTTCCCAGGGTCTTTAGTAATTTTTTTAGTTGTGTTTGACTTCATAATCCCAGTTAGGGTTTTCTTGGCAAAGATAATGGAATGATTTGTCCTTCTCTAGTTCATTCTACAGATAAGGAAACTGAGGCAAGGTTAAGTGACAAACATTCATAGAGCTAATAAGTGTCTGGTGACAGATTTGAACTCAGATCTTCCTTACTCAAAGCTCAACACTCAACTGCCCCACCAACCTGTCCACCTACTTGATCTGTACTTCATCTCAAATAAACAAAATTTACATGGTGATTGTTTACACAAAGAAAAGCCTGTTTACTTGATATCTGTGGACTGCTAAGTTGATTTAATCAGTCCTAAAAATTCTACTTATGAACCTGGCTCATTAGTTAGGTTGTATACATCAGTTAAATGCCTGTAGAATTTCCATTCCATCTTCTTTGAAGAAGACATCAAGTAGGATCTTATTTTAACAAAGAATAATAGCATATGAATTTAATATACTAAATTATCTTTCAAAATGTCATATTTTATAAACTAATGCAGTAGTTAACATATAAAACGAGCATTAATGAATATTGCTTTGCAGAACCAGCTGCATAAAACAAATCTTTTGTATGTTTCTGTGTTGTTTTCAGAAATATCACAATGGTTTGAATTTGTATACTGTTTTAAAATTTTAAGTAATTGGTGAAAAAGTGTTTTCCTTAATTTTTGGTATCTATTATAACTCTCTTCTATAACCCTCATAACCCTATGCCCACATCAACTTTTAAACAATATCTTCTCCTTGAAATCTTTTTTTCCCCTCTTGTTTCTATGAATTTGTATTTTATCTGGACTCCTGCTTCATTGATAGATCATAGATAGATATATTTCCTTTGCTGACTATTTGCCTTTCAGTTATTCTCTTAAGTCTAGGGTCCCATAAAGTTTTGCGATTGATTTTTCCACTCTTTTCTATATATACTATATTTACTCATAGTTTCAACTATGAACTTTTAAGAAATTACTCTTAAAACTATATATATATAGTCTATTTCAATTATACTTATATATTATAAAATAATTATGAATATAGATTATATATTATACTCTTACATAGTATAATTATAATAATATAGACTAATTATAAGTATATGATATATGTTATATAATAGTTATATAGTGTTCATTTTATTCATAATACATAATATTCTAAATATGTATAACATGCAATTATATAATATAATGTAATTAAATATGTAATGATTATAAATATATTAATTATAGGTTATATAATATTTTAATGATAATATCTAATTAGTTATGGATCATATTAAATATATTGTATATTATAACCATTATATAATACATAATTATACTATGTAATAGCTACAAATATTGTATAGAAATATAATGCAGATAGACAATAAATATGTAGAGTCATTTCTATAGAGATGATAGTGATACGATATATATGTATTATAACGACCCCCGCAGGAGTCCTATAATATTTATCTGTGGGTAATAACCTGAGGTGGAGAGAGGAGGCTAAGGAAATGGGAGAATAATAATGACTCAAAGGCAGAAGTAGAAACACATGGGGAGTAACATGAACTCCAAGGAAATCAAAGGAATAAGAGAAAAGGTGGGGAGTACCAACTCCTTGGTGCCTTCTATAGCAATAGGAGACACTAGGGTGACTGAGTCCTCACTAGAAAAGAGATACAGTGAAGCAAGAGAGTAAGAGGAGAGGAGGGGAAGAGAGAGAGAGAGTAAGAGTAAAAGTAAGAGAGCTAGTAAGAGTAATACTGAGAGTTGAGGAGGAACAGAGGGAGAGAGGAAGTGAAGGGGGTCGAGAGCTAGTTAGAGACCAAGCCAGAGAGAGCTAGTAAGGCTAGTAAAAGCTAGTAAGAGGCTAGTCAGAGAGAGTTTCAGGCTGGTTCCCCAGTATTTATTGAAGGTTTTTAGGAATGTGGATCAATGAATACGTAACGTGACATAGGTTTTAACATTAGTTGAATTGACAATGATGAGATCAAAGAGGTGGGGATTAATCCAACCCGCTCTTTGCAAATGAGTGTAGTCTGAGCCTAGGCATGGCTGTTAACCTTGCTTTGCAAATGAAAATACTCCCCATCCAAGGGCCCTAATCTAACTGTGCTTTGCAAATGAGTGTAGTCAGAGCAGAGTCAGCTTGGCCCCCTTCAAGGCCCAGCCCATGAATTTGCCTGTCCTTTGCTAGTGCTTTGGCCTATCCCTTGCCATACAATGACAATCAAGAGGTCTGACCATGTGTCTGGTAATACAATATCAATACATCAATCATACTTCCTGGATGCCAACATGCCTGGTATGCTACATGCATAGTGTGTGTTTCCCTGCTTTCTTAACCTATACTGGTCCTATATCATCACTAAAAGACATTTTCATATCATCACCTCAAAATAACCTAAGAGGAACTCATCATCTTCTTTCCATAAAGGACTATCTTATCCCACTACATAATTTATGTCAGTGGTACTGTTCTTCCTAGGTAAAAGAAAAAACAAAACAAAACAAAAACATTGATTCTCCCATCTCCTTTATGTCTTCTTAATTTGGCACTGGTTTTTCTTTCATTGCATACATCTTAGGTTCCTCTAATCCACCATTCCACTGCTATTGTTACTTATATAGGCCTTGGTAAACACATTTCTAGTTTTATCTTTGATTCTCAGACTCTACTCCTACTCCCAATACATTCTGCATAATGCCATGCTGATGTTCCTAAAAAACTGCTTTCATCATGCCATTTTCCTTACTCAGGAAACTAAAGTGGCATCTAAACTCCCCTGATTAGTTTCCATGGCCTTTCAGAATCTGATTCTACACTACCTAGTCACACTTAATTTTTGCTACTCTCTTTCTTTGCTCTTTATACTCCAGTGAGGCGATTTTCTTTATATCTTTTGCATATGACATATTTAATTCATATCTGTCATTTGCTCTATTTCTCCCTTTCCTGAAATGTTCTCTCCTCTTCATCATTTTTTCAAATCTGGTGTTCTTCAAAGCTCCACTCATATCCTGCCCTCTTTCCTTCTCTACTTCTTGAGTTACACATGATTTCTCCTTTCTATGAACTCATTTTGAGGTATCTAGATGGTTTGGTGGATATCTAGCCAGGTTTGGATTTAGGAAGTCTTGAGTACAAATCCTTTCTCAAGCACATACAGTTGTGTGACTTTGGGCAAGTCACTTAACCTCTGGTTGTCTCAATTTCTTCATCTCTAAAATGGGGGATAATAAAGCAACACTCTCGTAGGGTTGTTGTTAGGATAAAATGAAATATTTGTGAAATTCTTTGCTAATAAATTACTATATAAATGCCAGTTATTATGTTATTTTGCACTAATAGTCTGTACATGCAATTGAACACCTGGAACCAGAAGAAAGCTTAGAGATCCTTATCTAATCCAAACTCTTCATTTTAAACATGCAGGTACTGAAAAAGTAACTGCTAAGGTAAAAGGTCATACTGGTAGTAACATAGACCAACAGGAGGACAATTTCATCTCAATTCCAAATCCATGGCTCTTTCCATTAAAGTTTAATTGTTGATTCTGTGTTTGCTTTGTCTACTTAGGAAAAGACCATTGTTTAAAATCATTTTACTATATGCCGTGTTCTGTTTTCATTCAGTCTTAGACTTGGAGTTAGAAAGAACCTCAGAACACATTGATTCTAACCCCCTTAATTTACAGATGAAGAAAGTGAATCTCAGGGAAGTAAAGGGTCCAAGTTCACATACACAGGCTATAAACCAGAGTCAGGATTTATATTTCAGGCTCATATTGCAAGAATCTGATTCCAGGTTAATTATTTTTTCATTGTAAAGGAGAGGTAAGTGAACAGAAAGTGAATAGAAAGAGAAACTAAAAGCTGGCTAAAATAGTAGGGTTTTATTAAGTAATTAAGTTTTTATTAAGTATTGTGAGTAATTATATAACTTCCTAATTAGAATTGCTCATTTTCAACAAGCAATGAGCAAGGTATTTCAATATTTGTTGAATTGAATTGAATTAATAGTTGAAGAGTTGGAGAAGAAATACAATAGTCAGGAACTAGTGAAAAAAAAATTTGTCTTTCCATTAGGGTTTTTTTTTTCTTTCCTTCCTTTTGACAGCTTGACTCCATTTCCTAGTAGGAACCACAGGACTTTTTCCCCTCTCAGGTTTTGACCTGCTTAGACAGCTGCCAAGGGCACTTCTAGTGACTTGCCTGTGGTCAGTTATGTTTTTCAGAGGCATGATTTACTTGAGCCAGGTCCTTCTGATATCAGCAACAGCTTAAATCTGTCAGTATTTAGATTACTATCTGACACTACCCTGGAAAGAGTGCTAAACTGAGTATCAGAAGACATGAGTTTGCTTTAACTTGGAGTCACCAGGAGCAAGTTATTTAACCTTTGATTATCAGTTTCCTCTTGGGTGAAATGAGGCTAATACTACCTATTATATTCCACAGACAGGTTTGTTGTGAAGCTTAAATAAGATAATATGCTCTAGTATTTTGCCAACCTTAAAGCACCATGAAAGGCAATGTGGCCCCAGGGAAAGAGCCATGGACTGCTATCAAAAGACATGAGATTACATACTACCTTTGCCACTTACTACCAGTACAACCTCTGACCTCTCATTTCATTTCTCTAGGCCTTAATTTCCTCATCTGAAATAGGAGGATGTGGAAATGTGTCTCTAAATCTATGATTCTGTGAGCCTGAATATGTTTCAGTTATTATTACTAGCTGTATGACAGCTCTATGACTGTATGTACTTCACCTTGGTGGATCTCAACTCACTCATCTGTAAAATGTGTTTTTTTTTTTTATCATAAACCTTGCCACCTACAAAAAGTTATTGTGAGATTCAAATGAGATACTAGATCAAAAAGTGTTTTATAAGTTGTAAATCTTATGTAAATATACGTTTTTTATTATGATGGGTTATAGTTTCAACTCCAGATAGGTTGGCACAGTGGATAGAGGACACTGGATTTGGAGTTAGGAAAACCTGAATTAAAATCCGGTCACAGGTACTTGTATAAACTGTGTGATCCTGGGCAAGCCATTAAACTGGTGCCTGCCTCAGTATCCTCATCTATAAAATAGAGTCACAGTAGTTCCTGCCCCACAGGGTTTTTGCAAGGATCAAATGAGATTACAATTACAATTACAATTACAAATGAGATTACTTAACAGATCAGTTGACATATGCAAAGGGATCCTTTTGCATATGTCAACTGATCTGTCAAGTCTTGCTATACCAACTCAAAAGAAACTTTCTAAGTTATTGTTATACTAGAGTTCTTTGTACTGAATAGGGATAGGGACAGGGATTCAAGGAGTGATTTCATGATATCTGGAACTCTTAAGGGAGGGGGGAATTCCCTCTTCCAATCACTTCAAATCTTTGCAATTTATAGTTGACTATCTAGAGCAATGAACAGTCAAATGACTTACCCAGGTCCTTTTGGTTTCCCTTGATAAGCTATCCACTGTGCCATATTGTCTCTCTTTGAATTGAATATTAATGAAAACAAGTGGATTGTTTTTAAAGCTTGAAAAAGCATATTTATATTTTGTTACATTTGTTGTGGTCTACTTAAGAGTTAGGATATTGTACAGGGTGAGGGAAAGAAATAAGCAGAGAGAAAAAAAGGATTATAATATGCCAGGGGAAGCTGGGTAAAAAAAGCAAAAAGAGCCACTAAAAATAAGTAGTGTGGACAAAAAGAAGGCTAGATCTTTGACTCTTGGAACCCCAAAGTGGACCTCTTCATTTCTTAACACCTTATTATATTTGGAAGTGTAAGGATAATATTAGAAAATAAGTATTGCAGACAATGGATACCTAATTATGGTGAACTTACAAAACCACTGACTGCTTTAACAAAAAACAGAGAAAGATCCACTGAAGCTAAAACCAGAGCATTTGCAAACAATTGCAAAGTTAAAAGAGGCAATATTATCAGCTCCTGCTCTTGATATCCTTAATTATTCAAAACCATTCTCGATCTATGTCCACAAGGGAAAGGGAATAGCTTCAGATGTTTTGACACAGAGCTTAGGACCAAACTAAGGTCCTATTGCATATTATTCTGGTCAACTAGATCCCATAGCCGCAGGAATAACTCCATGCTTAAGAGGGGTGGCAGCAACTGCATAGCTTGTTACCAAATCTGCAGATTTAGTGTTAGGCTGCCCACTGACAGTTTATTGTTCACATGAAGTCGAGGCACTTCTCTGAAAGTTCAGAACACAGGCATTTTCAGATCAACACCTGGCTAAATATGACCACAGTGCTTTTGGGGAATGAACATATGACATTAAAGAGACACAACACCTTAAATCCAGCTACATTATTACCTGAACCATTGCATGATTGTGAAACTTTAGTCAATTAATAGAAAGGCCTTGAGAAAATCTGTCAAACACACCTCTTGACAACCTTGACCTGATCTTATTCACAGATGGATCATCATATATGCAAAATGGAATAAGATTTACAGGTGCTACAGTAGTAAGTGAATTTGAGACACTATGGTTTGCTTCACTACTTAGGAAACTAAGTGCTCAGGGAGTAGAATTAATCATTTTAAAACATGCATGCAAGCTTGAAAGAGACAAAGGTGCAAATATTTACACTGATTCCAAATATGCATTTGGAATTTGCCATGCCATCAGTTCTCTATGGCTTCAGAGAGGGTTTTTAACATCTAGTGGGAAAAGAACCCCTTATGTAGAAATAATTTAAGGATTACTGTCATCTCTCCAACTAACAAAAGAGTTGGCAATAGGTATTCTTTAGGACAATACTTAGTTGCCAGAGGAAATCATAGGGCAGATATGGCTGCACAATATGCTGTGCAAAATGCTCCAGCTTGCATTATGAATCTCTCTATTATAGAAACCACAGATTTAGAAAAAGCATACAATGACAAAGAGGTTCAGAAGTGGGAGCAATATTTTGGAGCTAGAAAAGAAAATGGGATTTGGATAGCATCAGTGGGAAAACAAATTCTTTCAAAAGCATTTTACTATTACATCTGCCAAGCTATACACAAAAAGAGTCGTTTTGGGACACAAGCATTAGTTGATACTGTTAAAAAGAACTTGGTTAGTTCCAGGAATTAGCACTGTGGCAAATAAGATCTGCTCAGCTTGCTCTGTGTGTGTATAATTTAACTAAAGCATATTTAAGCAAAAGGCTTTTGGTAGTCTTTCACTAGCTCACACACCATTTGAGCATTTGCAAATAAATTATATTAACATGCCCAAATCAGGACAATGTAAATTTTGTCTAGTAATAGTGGACCAACTAACTAGATGGCCAGAAGCTTTTCCATCTAGTAAAAATACATCAAGCTTTGTAGCCAAAATCTTCTTGAAAGAGATCATTCCAAGATACGGTATACCACTAAGAGTAGATTCTGACAAAGGGTGCCATTTTACAGATTCAGTTCTAAAACAAGTTTATGAGAATCTGGGTAACATGCCAAAATTTCATGTCCCATATTACCCTCAAAGTTCTGAGCAGGTGGAGGGACTAAACAGAGAAATCAAAACTATGGTTGGGAAATTATGCATGGAAACTCATTTGAAGTGGCCAGAGATTTTGCCTCTAGCGCTGTTCTATCAGTGCACTAGACCAAGAGGAGATGTGCATATCTCACCATATGAAATGTTATTTGGACATTCACCATTGCAGGCAAAAAGTTTTTAAACAGGGTATGAATCTATATTTGGAGGGGATCTTGCACTTGCTGAATACATCACGGAGTTACAAAACAGGGTTAGAGAATTACAAGAAATGGGAATTTTAACTCAACAGGGTCCTTTAGATTATGCACTCCATTCGATAAAACCTAGGGATTCAGTTTACATAAAAAACTTTAATAGAACTAGCGCAACACAACCATTATGGGTCAGACCTTTCCATGTTATTTTGACAACACCATCAGCTATTTGTGTGTTAGAGAAAGAATCGTGGCTGCATTACTCACATGTGAAAAAAGCAGCAGTAGCAGAAGAAGAGATTGCATCAGACAACACGGCTATAGTCAAAAAGATAGAAGTAGAAGAATGAAATGGAGACAAAGATCAAGACAAAGGAGAAGACAACATAGGAGTAACAAAGATGACAGTAAAAAGGATGATTGAACTGTAACAAAAACATTGCAAAAAAAAAAATCAACACAGAGAAGAGGAACACAGACTGATTATGGACATGAATTATAAGATTTTTGCACCATTCTAACATTACACACTTCCATTATAGTTGCAAACAAACACTACATAGTAACAATACAAAAACAGAAGACAATAGCAGAGGAGGTGACTTTAAAGATTTGGTAAGTATTCATTACAAAATAACATATATAGGACACATTTCTCACAAACTCTACAACATCATAACCAGGTGATGAGTATCCATATAAATAAATAAATACAGATAAATCACTGGGAAAATAACAATAATTGTACACATTAAAATAATAAGATCTTATCTCACAGGAAGACTTTATGTGTTCCTTGGAGGTAAAATCAAGAAAACATACATAACTTTCTAAAGAAAATCTTTAAGTTTTTCTTAGACTATCTTAAGGGGGGAAGTTTATTTTCCTCCTGCAACATGTAAATAGTTTATACATAACATATATATAGATGTAGAAATTGTACAGATTTGTATATTTCTATAGATATGTATATAGTTAAATTATTACAAAGTTTTAATTTTATTAGTATAGTAAGTTGATTTTGAGGTTTAATGTAGTTAGTTTTGTTTTTCTGTATTAATGATAGGATAAGGTCTTAGAATAGTGAAAAGTTTTGTTTGAATTCTTCAAATAGGATTTGTAAAATGAAATTTGCTTGAATTTTGCATAGTTATTATTTTAGATAGACTTTAGTTTTTGTAAAACATGTTAGTTTGAAACTGTATTTTATTGTTTCAAAAGTTTTTCAAAAGTTTGCATTTTGTATTTTCCATTTTGAATTTCTGTAATTGTATGTTTTGCATTTGAATTTCTGCAAATATGTTTTCATTGATTATTTGTTTTCATTGAAATTTTCTTTTCTTTCATTTATGTCCCTAGTACAGGCTAGCATAGATAAAATGTAGCAATAAGAATAGGATAAGATAGGCATAAGATTAAGACTATTTTTAAGAAATATAATAATAATGTTAGGTATAGCTTTAGAATTACATAGAATAGCAAGCATACAAGAGCGATTTTTCATCTCTCCATATGCTTGAAGGGGGGGAAATTGTAATGATAATATTAGAAAATAAGTATTGTTTTATTAGTTTAGAGATAAGAAGTAAAATGGTTGGCTTGAGAAAAGAATTGGAGTTTGAAGCAGAGCTAAGAAAGTGTATTAATTTCAGATGTGACAATCTCTTGCAGTTGGCAGAGACACACTCTCTGGGATTCTCTCTCAGGGCTGGGGGAGGTAACATCTTTGCTTCTCTTTCTGTCTGAGGAAAAGACATGAAGGAGCTCAGTGTTTTTCTTTTCCAACTTGGGAAACTCTATTGACTATCTATTATGGGTTTTACAGATTGTTAAAGTCTGAGAAGACCAAAGAAAAACCAGGTCTTTGGTTTGGACTCTGAGTTTGTTAAGGCTCAGAGTCCTTAACTTGATTCTTGTTGAGACTCAACCAGCTAGCCTTTGCTATTTTATAATTTGAAGGTGAAGTTAAGATTTTTAAGGATAATAGCATTAGTTTTTATTTAGATAGTATAAATTTGGAATAGTCAGATCAGGGAGGATTAGTGTAGCCTGCAAAACTCAGGAGAAGCAGTTCCTTGCTGAACCAGGGAGTTTATTTGGGTGGATTTAGAATCCCTTAGAATTAGAAATCCTTCTTTAACATTATATATTTCAATAAATATTTTATTTCTGTAATAAGAGTCTCTTTAGCATCCTTGGCCTGGCCCTGAAGGGAAGTTCACATTTGAGCTTCACCTCATCACTGAGGATACTTTTGATTACATCTATCAAAAGTATCCAAATAGTTTTGAACCTATATTGAACAGTTTTTCCATCTAAATATTTTGTTTTTACAACTCGCCAATTTATTTTTTACAGAAGACAGTGTTTTAAATCACTACACATAAGAATATTTATTACATCTGAAGAAGGAAAAGACAGAGATTCCAGAAAACAAGAATAAAATTATATTTTCCTATATGCAATTTTCCGCTGTGGTTCAACTAAACCGTTAGGGCCAAAAAGTCATGCTCTCTCTTGGAATTTATATGCTAAGACAAATAATGTCCAACTGGACTAACTACAATCTTTTAATGAAAAGCTAAAACAAGACATTCACACAAATGAAAGGGGGGTAGGGAGAAGCCTTAAATCATAATTCAAGTGTGTTATTTTTACTATTTGGAAGGGAAAAACTTATCTGGCTAATTCCCTTTGTTTCTGCATATGTCTAACTTCTAACCTATTTTATAAATCAATTGAATTGATTTCTTTTTCAATCTGAGTTTTCTTTACAAGTTCCTAGAATACACTCACGACTACAATTGGACATTTGGTGTATGTTACTAGCCATTCTTAACTTCACTTTTAAGAAGCACACACAAAGGAAACCAGCAATCCCGCATGATTCTAGATAACCCTGTCCAAGAGGAAATACAAAGAGGAAGTCGATCCGAAAGCCGGACAGGACAAGCATAATTTCACTTGAAAAAGACACAATATTCATAGAAGGTCGGAACTGGAGGAGACCCAAAATGGGTTCTTAACCTTTTTTGTGTCACAGACCAAGTTGTAAAACGGTATAAGTCTATGAATCTTTTCTCAGAATAATATTTTTAAGTGCATAAAATACACAGGATTACAAAGGAAACTAATTGGTTCTAAAATATGTGTTTTTTAAAACAAATTCATGAACGCTGAGTTCCTGCCCTAGACTTTAAGGAATGATTCCACCTCCCTCATTTAACTTGGGAGGAAATGGAAGTTCAGGGAATGTCAGTGACAAATAAAAGTCACACAGTTATTTGTTCAGTTGTTAGAATGGTGGCCGACTCTTCCTGGTCCCATTTGGGGTTTTCTTGACAAGGATACTTGAATAGTTTGCCATTTCCTTCTTCAGCTTATTTTTCTGATGAAGAAACTGAGGTAAATAAGGTTAAGTGACTTGCCAGGAGTCACACAGCTGGTGTCACAGTTACAATAAATGCCTATGCCGGGCACTCCAACTCAAGCTCTCCTAAATCCTAGTTTCTAAACTAATTTCTCGAGGCTACAAAAGTGATTAGAAGTCAGAGGACTAAGGGGAGAATTGAGTGACTTTGGATGCAAGACTTTTTACACCCTTCGATTGTGAAATGTGGCCACCGATGAGGCTGGATCCCTGCTCAGGTCCCTTCTAGAGCTAACCTCCCCCTTTGATCCTTACTCTAACCTTGGACGAACTCAGTGACACAGGACACCTTCTCCAGGGACCTGCACTTCCTAGGAGCGCCAGTAGAGAATTTAGAACTTCCCGGGCAAGTGGAGCGCGGACACGCCAGCGAGCGAGCGAGCCTCGCGCGAACGCGAGACCCTGAGGAAGGCTGGTCTGGGCCGGACCGGTGCCCGGGGTGGGAGGGGTTCGGTCTGAGGCATTCTTTCTGGATTGAACCGCACGCAGAGTCGGGGGTGGGGGCGCGACAAGCGCTAGGGAAACGTTGGCCGAGGACTCGAACTATAACGCCCATCTGCCTCATCCGGCTGGGCTGAAAAATTTAGCTTCGCGGACAAAGGATGAAAAAGCTTTGGGCCAAAGCGCAGGATGTTCAGGATGCACTGACTTCAATAAACACCCCCACCCACACAATCACCCCGCTACGATGTAAAGCTTGAGCCCAGAAGAACCACGAAGCGGTCCTACAGGGCGAGGGAGGGGCTAAATCAGTTCGCCTCATTTACTTCCCCGCAGCTGCTTAAGTAGCTCAGTTCGTCCATGGGTGCGCGATTAGGGGGCGGGGAAAAAGTGGGGGGGCTGGAGAGGCACCTCCTTTACTCGGGCTCCTACTCATCCCCCCGGGAATCCGCCCTGGACCCCGCCGCCATGTTTGATCGAGATGTGTGACACGGTTTTGGCCGCGGCAGAGTCCGGGGAATTGCAGGGTGGGGCTGCCCAACAGCCCCCACCCTTGGGGAAGAAGGCGAGAGGACCGTGACCTCGGCCACCGAGAGGGCACGAGGAGGGGGGTGGTGTCCTCCCGCCGCTGCTGGGGGCCGGAAGGTTGGGGTACGAGAGCGGGTGGGGAAGTGCGGGTTCCGGTGTCCTCGGGGCTCGCTCTCTCCCTCCCGAGCGCAGGTAGCCACCACAACTGAGGAGAAGGAGGGGCGGGAAGAGAGTAAGGGAGGCGGAGCCGAGGGAGAAGGCGGGTGGCTAAGGGGAGGAGAGAGGAGGTGGAGAGTGAGGGCCAGGGGTGGGGGGAGCCCGGGAATTCCCTCCTCCGTGAAGTAAGGAGTCTGGGGCTAGTTGCTGCTGCCGCCGACCGGCTCTCACGGAGGAGGTGGAGGAGGCGGTGAGGGCGGCGGAGGGAGAGGGAGGTCCCGCTGCCCGCCCGGATCCCTCGGCTCTCGCCTCCACCTCGCTTTCCTCTCCCCTCCATCTTCCAACCGAAGCCACCACCGCAGCCGCCACTCATGTGAGCGGACAAGAACAGGTAAGGACTCGGTAGGGCCCCACACCTCCCCGCTCCCCAAGAAAGAAGTCGACCGAGCCCCGAAGAGCACTAGGCCCCAGCAGCCCTCGGAGGCCGCCTCCTTCCCCTTCCCCCATTTCGCGCCCCCCTCCTCGCTTCGGGTTCTGCTTCGGGAAGTTAAGGAGAAACTTCTCTCTCAGTAGTGCCCCTTCCCTGGTCCGGGCTGGGGGGGAGGGGCCGCGCTGCGCTCTGGCCTCTCCCCCGCCGCTCTCCCCTCCCCCAGCGGGTGTGTCTCGCTTCCTTCCAGGTAGACTGGGTTCCCCTCCCTCCCCGGCGCCCGCCGGGTCGGGGCGGAGAGGCTTGTCTCCGGCAGTTAATGCCTCTGGAGCGCCGTAACCCTTAAACCTTTCGTGTGCGCCCCGTGCTGCCAACCTGGCGGACTGGGGAGGGTATTTTTTTAGCCACTCCTTTCCCACCCTGGTTCCTTGGCGGAGTCGTGTCGAGTCTGGAGGGAAGTGGCCCTCCTGACCGTATTGCCCCTGGTCGGGGGACCTGTCTGTGGCCTGATGCCTGGTGACAACTGCTCTGGGTTTGGAGCGAGCTTCTCCCTTTGCTGGGGTTGATTGAAAACCTCAGCATGCAAAAGTTTTCCTTTGTTTTGGGCTGAGGGCAGGCGGGTGTCGTTCTGGAACCAGTTTTCTCCGTATTGTATCCACTTCACTTACTGTTAGTAGTTAACATTCTCTGCACCAATGGACAGTAAAAAACTTGTCATGTTTTGGTGGTTTTTGTTTGTTTGTTTTTTGTTAATTGTATCCGAGGGTGTGCTGTTTTGGGGTAGGGGAGAGTGATGTTTTAAGACGATATTCAGAGATTATGGTTTTTTGTTTTTTTTTGTTTTACGTTTTGGCCCTTTTATGTTTTAGCTGTTTTGATTGTATGGTGATCAGAATACAGCACAGCTTCGTTCTTGGTTAAATGATCTTTTACGCATATTAATGAAAAAAAAAAAGGTACCTGTACCCTGCTTTTTAGTTAATAAATTAAGGAAACGAAAAGGCAGCACTTTAGCCATAAATGTAATTCCAAGACCTTATGCCATATGCATTGCATTGGCCGAATGCCATGGTTTGGATTCATACATGAGAGCAGGGACTGGATCAGGTATGATTTATCTCGATTATCTTATGCACATCCCAGTTCATTGAATATATTAAGAGTTTAATGTTTGTTGAATAAATGCTTATATAGTCACAGATTGGCATGTGTATTATGATAGTTGTATTGATATTTCTGTAGGCATTGAAATGTAAATTTCCATTAACATGTGAAATTATAAAATGTGAAATGTGTGCATATAAAACTGTAGGTACCTTTAAATGGATGTTCATTAAAATGGAAAAAAGATAATTATTTTAGATTGATGCCTTAAGTATTAGGAATATTGCCTGGATCATATATAGCATTCCCATGCTAAAATTCTCTTATTAATAAACCACATTTGTAAAGAAAGTTCAGACACTTGTCATTAAAGATTCAAGAAAAGGAAATGTTTTTTAAAGTTTACTGGATTTTAATTTTTGAATATTGGAGAAATCTGGGGGGAGGGGGTTGTGTTCCTGAATGAATAATTCAATGGGATTCAAGTTTGAATTTACCGAAATTAACCTGGAAGAAAGTTTTTTTTTTTAGCATTTTTTTGGATTGACTCTATACCTGTGAAATTAGGGGGAAAGTTTGACTTATAACAAAAGTGAATCTTTGTCCACAATTACCATAATGTTATAACATAGCTTTAATTTTGCACAGTGTTTTTGCTGACTTCATAAACCACAAATTGACTCCTTTCTGCTCAACAGCAGACAATTCCT
This sequence comes from Monodelphis domestica, assembly GCF_027887165.1. Lineage (NCBI taxonomy): Eukaryota > Metazoa > Chordata > Mammalia > Didelphimorphia > Didelphidae > Monodelphis > Monodelphis domestica. The sequence continues at coordinate 270,927,265 of NC_077229.1, forward strand.
GAAATGAAATTACAGCTTTGGCTTCTCTTTTTGGGATAGGTGGAATTTGTCTTATGCCTGAAGTATATACTGTTGTAAGATTGAAAGGAATTTGTCAGTTATAAAGCAGTGAGAACACTGTAATACAATTAATTCCTCCCCATATCTGTAACATTAAAAGGATTCATGCTGAAATAATTTAACTCTAGTCTGTTTCGACTAAAGCATTCACAACCCATGTTTAAAAAAAAGACTTGGTTGTTTTACTCTTTCAAAATTTGGGTAGTTTTTAATTAATGATATTTTATTGATGTACGTGAATTATCATATAATATAATGTGACATCTGTTTGGATGATTTGTTCACGTGTTGGTACTCCTAGTGGTGAGGAAACAAAAAGTTGGTCTATTTCTCTGTAATAAAATGACCATCTTGTGTGTATACACATACATATATATGATACTTGCAAATAAAATTGGAGGTCTTTCAAACCTAATATTTTTCTTTAAAGTAGAATTCCCCCTTATAGACTTAAAGCTGAGCAGTTCAACCTTCTGACTTCCATTTTACAGATGAGAACACAGGCCTAGAAAGCTTACATGACTTGCCCAAAGTCAACCTCAAGTAGTAAGGGGCAGAGTCAGAATTTGATCCCAGGCCCTGTTTCCAAAATCTAGTACACTTCTGGACATGAAAGGGAGAAACAGTTTACTTTTAAACTAGTATAAGTAGTAGCATTGAAAAATTACAATTTTCATAAGCATGTCTAGTTCTCAAATTTTTGTTTTATGTACCCAGTTCCCCTCAAGAAGATACCAGAAAGCCCTGAATGATTAACTGGCTTTCTGCAAATAAGTGTACATGTGCATGTACAACATATATTTGAGAAACAGCGATGGTGTTTTGTCGTCTTACTTTTGGTATTCTCTCATTGTAGCCATCATTATACCCTATATATAACATATATAGTAGATTAAGATTTATTGAATTAATAATCCATAATGAATATATAATTTCAAATTTTGTTTTCCTTCATTTTCATAGCATGAAATGTCATTTGAAAAATGTCATTTGAAAAAATTAAATAGTGCCCAACAGGAATTTTCCTTTTTCCATTTTTCTCTCTTTTAACATCTGTTTTTATAGGAAAGGCAAACATAACCATTATATAATCAATCCCATTAGCCCTCATTTAAAATGTTTGTATACATATCAACATGGGTTCCATATACTAATTTTTAGAACAGCGAGTTGTGTCACAAAAGCAAACATAATTATAGAATGCTGTAACTCTAAAAAGTTTGAAGGAAATTTCATTTGGCTATTGTATACAAAGCTGCGTCTGGGAAACTATCTCATTTTACTTTAACTACATATGGATCTGACATACTTTTCTTAATTCTCAGTGAAAAAGACTGGATTGTGTGTGTATGCATGCTGTATATATGCTGAGAATTATATATGTCATGTACATTCATACACAACCAAGTCTTTTATGCTGAGAATTAAGAAAAGGTGGCATAGTTGTCAAATTATCACGTCTTGGGAATTTAAAATCTTTTTTTTTTTTGTTAAACCCTTACCTTATGTCTTGGAATCAATACTGTGCATTGGTTCCTAGGTAGAAGAGTGGTGTAAGGGCTAGGCAATGGGGGTCAAGTGACTTGCCCAGGGTCACACAGCTGGGAAGTGTCAGAGGCCATATTTGAACCTAGGACCTCCCATCTCTAGGCTTGGCTCTCAATCCACTGAGCTACCCAGCTGCCCCCCAAAATCTTTTTTTGCGTGTGAAAAAGATGCTGTTTTGTGGTACTAGCTTTTAGTGACTACTTGCACAGTAGAAAATGTAAGTAAACATTTTACTTAATCTAGTGCATTTGATTAAATTTACATAAATAACTTCATTGATTTCATGTCTTATTCATTCACACTTGGAAATTTTAGCCTATTCTTAATTTGATTATTTCAAATTCAAAATAACCAAATTAATTTTATTTTTATATCTGGTTCCCCCCCTCCCCATTTGTATTGTTTGTGTTCCTTTCATCCTTAGCACAGAGTGACCACATATTCTTATTTTCATTTGTATGGCTCACAGCTCTTTTTTTCCATGGAATATTTAATAAATGTTTTTCAGTGTTACAGTTATTCTTCATTTGTGCATACTCTGAAATTTTGAATTTACAAATAGGGAGGAAGTATTATGATAATTTCAGTTTTATAAATAAATTGTTGTTTTACCTGTAGATTCATTCCATTGTCCATAGGACCATTTGCCTCTTATCTCTGGGCTTGGCTGCACTTAAACCAGAGGGTAATTATATGCTTTCACCCCTTCCCTAAATTTTTTCCTTTTCAGAAAAAAGTTTTTAAAAGTCTTCATCTTTCTGTTAATTTGTCTATGTCATTTTTGCAGTGTGTATTAATTTCAAAGTATATTTTATATACCCCTTTTCTCCCTCTCAGCTGCTCTAGGATTGGGGGCCTTCAGTTCAGCTGCAGCTGCTGGATGACTGGGACACTATCTACCTTTCTAATAACAGCTCAGAGGAAAATTTAGCCAAAGAAGCTTTAAAAGTAGTAGAAAGGAAAAGGAAACCAGTTGTTTGGGCCTAGCATTGATTTAACTTCTGTATGCCTAAAAATCCTTAGTTATAATGCCAGTGCTGCTGCTTTAGAAGCTTTAAATATTTAAATAAAATAATTCTTTTTTATTATAAACGTAACTAATAAAAACATTTCAATATACAGAGAACAAAAAAATTGTACATGAAACTGAACTTTTGTTTTTTTAAACAAAAAACAAAGTTTTTTAAAGTGTATATTAAATTTGTAAGCATTGTAATCACTTTTTTGGTGTGGTTTCCAAATTACTTTCCAGAATGATTGGACCAATTGATAGCTCTACCAGTAGTGTATCTCTTTCCATTGTTCTTGCAGCTATTTCGCTTTTCTTTTGTTATTTTTGTCTAACCAGTGGGTATGAGGTATAGACCTTAAGGTCTTCATTTGCATTTCTCTTATTAATGATTTGGGGCAATTGCTTAACTTTCTTTTGAGAATTGCTTTTATTTCCTTTGACCACTTATTGGGAATGTCTCCTGTTCTTATATATTTGTAGCAATTCCCTAAATACCTTTGATATCAGAGCTTTATCAGAGACATTTTCAGGAGCCATAGACTTTTTGGCAATATACTATAACCTGAGATTAGATGTGGAACTGGTGCGATTCCCTAATCATGCTAATATATAATATAGGAATGAGACAGCCTTGTAAGATACATGTAAGCCACAAATAAATTGAGTTCTGAGGGTTAACTGATTTACTCTTTATGGACTATTCTGATACTCTCCCTATGCTCCACCTGCATCATTCCATCACCTACTCAAACCATTCATTCCCTGAGTAGTTTTAGGTTTCTTCCATGAAGACTAGTGGACTTCAGAATGGGGTGGGATGTACACACAAAAAAACCCAAACATTAGAATTTTTATCTTAAAAAACTATTAAGCTTTACTAACTTTTAATATACAGGTTGACACTGGCCCATTCATTTACTCCTTTATTAGTCTCTTTCAGCACTGTCATATATTGTAATTTACAAGTGCCCAGTTAAAGGAATTCATGGATTATGTAATTAGGTTTTAACATAATTAACTCTGAAAAATGGATAATGACTTAAAAAAAATTCTTGCAAAGAAATGGGATTGAGGGTAATACTAATAATTTAGCAGGAAATCAGTTAAAATAGTTTAAAATGTATTAAAACCTTAAAATATTTAAAAACCAACCTTTTAACATCACCAATAAAAACTTTCCTTCATAATTCAAATATCCAGTGAATCAAGGTTTGAGTTCAAGTCCCTCTTTTGACATATACTGACTATTTTTTGAATAAAATGATTCTTTTTTATTATGAACCTAAACAACACGAACATTTCAATATACAAAGTACAAAAAAATATTGTGACCCTGGACCAGTCATTTAACCAACCTCTCAGGGCCTCAGCCAAATCTCTAAGACTACAATTTGCCAAAAAAGGTTACTATTTGCATTGGTAAAGCAAGTTCCTTAGCCATAAGACCCACCCAAATAGAAGTGGCAAGTCCTGTTCCCCACCTCCCAAATCTGTATGCTTTTTTTTTTTTAATGTAAAAAGAGCTTTATAATCTGTACAGAAATTTAAAATTTTGCTAAAAATAAAAATACCTCTTCCAGTTGTAATTTGCAAGTGCTACAACTAATTGGCTTCAGCTAGGGTGGTGTAATTATACTTGACCACAAACCTTTGCATGAATTGATGAATAAGATTAAAAAAATGAGTATCCTGGTTTAATAAGTACAGCCAGTGAGCTATATATTTTGAAACTTATTGATATGGTTTTTAGATTCATAATCCCAGTGAATTATTGAATACATTTTGTAAACTGACAATCATTATACAATTATAGAACTAGACTTTTCAGTCTTTATCACAAAGTGTTAAATTAAGATTTTAAAAAATCATTAAACACATTCATATTGCTCTCACTAAAATACATATACATATAGAATACAATCATTACAAAAATGACTAAAATATTTATTCATTAAACATTAACATTTTAGTAAGAATAAAAAGGTTTTTAATGCTGTTAATGAAATGTTTTAAATATTATTTCACTTTTAGTCTACCTTTTACTATTTTGTATACATTTCATTATGTACATGATATGTTATTTCATTAGGATATGTATAACTTTTATAAACAAATTAACAGCTCTCTTTTATGTCCATGCAAATTTTTTACTGTTGTAGTATTTGAACAAAAAAAAAATTGTTCACAATGCTGCTCTTTCTATATGGACTGCAAAGTTTATAGATGGCAGAACTTTAGTAGCCAAAACCTTAGATTTTCCTAACCTCAGCCAAGAAGTGGAAGTCTCCAAGAGATACAGTTCCATTTCCCATACTGTTGTAAATTCCAGTGCTTGCTTCCATCCCAGCTCCCTTTCTGTGTCCAAATATTCAAATTCTAACCAGAGGCTTTCCCTTTTGTCTCAGTCTTAGAGGTAAATAAGAAAGAATTATATCACATTTTGTAGCATTGTCAAAAGAGGAAAAAAGTTGTATAATTTAAATACCCCCAAATATAGTAATTATTGTCTAGTGGAATGTAAGGACAATATTTAATTTTTTTTTCATTCTTGCTAGGCACTGAAAATACTTATACTAAATCTGTGTTGCAGGTATTTCATAAATACTGTTCAGTTAAACTGGAGATTGGAGAAGATGGTCATCATCTCTTTATAGAATGGTGCCAACCATTGTAAAAATTAAATTTAGTTTCTGATAATAAAAGTATTATATTTTATGAGGTTTATTAAGGAGTATTAGAATTAAGAATACAAAGTAGAAAACCCACGTGCCCATGGCTGATTAGCCAATTCAGAATCTTAGCATACTCACTACATCTTATAATCTCCGAGTACAGGAAGAGAGCTCTTGGGAGGCAGAGAGCCTGTTAAATACTAATTGTGATCTCACCCAGGTGGAGACTCAGGTGAGATTATAGGGAAATCTGGGAAGTACCAAGGACTTCTGGGGATTGAAGTCTGGGGTTCAAATCTCCAGTTTTATACCATATGGCCAACTCCAGACTAAGAGATACCATTGGAAAACTGATACTTCTGGGATGCTGCTGCTATTAATATTATAGGTGTAGAATCCTTATTATGTGTGAATATCCTAAGTCAACCTCAGTATTATCTCAATCTTTCTTTCTCCTTAAACTTTTTCCTACTATGATTGACTGCCGGGAACCATCAAAGACCATGCTGTTTGACACTGGTCCATGTGGAAACCAGGGACTGCAAAGCAACCCCCAGGAAGGATGAAAACACCTATTGAAACCCCCTAAGTGACTTTCCTTATTAACATCCCTTTATTATTGGAATTGCTATGATTATTATTCTCATTTAGCCCCAGGAAAAATAGATGAGAGCAACATGCTTACAGGGTTAATACAGATGTCCCACTCTGTCCCCCTAGGATATTACCAGGAGAGCCCACTTAAAAAATTAAACCTAAGAATTCTTATCATCATCCATAGCTAGGTTCTACCCTACATTAAGGTCAAGGCGAATTGAAGTCTGGCTAATTAAAAAACAAAAAAGGGGGAATTGACCAGACTATTTGCTATATAGTCCTTTTGGCTAAATCTGTCTCTGAGACTAGAGTGAGAATTTGGGTCTGGAGCTGGGCTGGTTTTCAGTCCAGTAGAGCTGAAAGGAAGGAAGGTATACAAATGAGAACATCACATAGACATTGTCAGTATACATTGACATATACAGTATATTGATGTTGATGGCACAGACATGTTTTATGTAGGAATGCATTTGCCTTTTTCACAATTTAAAACTTTCTTTTCTTGTTATTTTTCAGACCACGTCTGATATATTTAAATTTTAGGAGACTAGACAAATATTATTTTATAGGCTAAATAAAGTTGAAGCATGTTGCCTAGGTTTTCTATAAAAACCAAATTCTTTGTTTTTGAATGAGTTTGCAAAACATGTTCAGAAATTTTTGAGGGTTTTGAATCTAAAAAACATTTTGTTGGTATATGGAAATCTAACCTTAAAAAATCAGTGTGGTTATTCTTTACTCAGAATTACTTCTGCCCCTTCTCTGTTTCCTCTATAAAGAAAACTTGAAACATTAAAGTATGATCTTTATTTGGTAGTGTAAAACTCTGCCATTATATTAATAATGACCAGCCTGTGCCCTTTGTAAAAAATTTATTTTTTAGGGGAAGGAAGCTATATGTCGTTCACAGAATCTGTCTGGTGAGAGGATTAAAGGGAAGTAGATGGAACTAGAAAAGACAAGAAGTACTGAAAGAAAGGATTGATGACTGAAATATAGAATAAGATTAATTTTTCACATATATATATAAATTTATATAACATGTTTTGCTGTTTTTAAACTACCTTATTAAAACCATTTTTTAAAGATCCAGCATTGTTTTCCTCAACTTACATATTAGAAAATTTTATTGGCTAAGGATATCATGAAAGCTTTTACTTTGAAAGTAGATTCTTATAAATGTTCCATATTATTGATTTCTGACTTTTTTAGGAAAGGCATAATATTTTTTTAAACTCTTACCTACTGTCTTAGAATCAATACTGTATATTGGCTCCAAGGCAGAAGAGTGGTAAGGGCTAGGCAGTGGAGGTTAAGTGACTTGCCCAGGGTCACATAGCTAGGACATGTCTGAGGTCAGATTTGACCCCCTAATCCCCTATCACTATGCCTTGCTCTCAATCTACTGAGCCACCCAGCTGCCCCCAAGGCATGGTATTTTTGAAGAGAAACATAAGTTTTATTTTTGTTTTTCCTTTATACTTTAGCATAAATAAAAATATTTAAAAGTAGGGAAGAGGCAATATGATATGAATAGAGGTTACATTTGGGTCCAGTTTTGTGTCTGCCTTCATCTGACCTCACTTTATGAAGATGATCAAAAATACCTTCCAACTTGAAATTTCTATGGCTTCCCATATCAATTGTTTTTCTAAACTACACTAAATATTGGTATGAAGAGACCTTCAGAAATCTCAGATTCTTTCCAAAGTAGTTAGAAAATAAGCAAGATGCTATCAAATCTGAAAATTAGATATCAGATGGAGTTAAAATTGTAACTAATGACTTTGCATAGAATTGACTTTTTTAGAAAATATGAAGTAATTTACTTGATATATTTTGGTGGGGGCTGATCTAAATTCTGTAGGTTAATAAACATTTTGGCAGGTTTATAGATTATTATAATGGAAAGACTGCTAGATAATTAGTAGAGCTGTGAATTGGTTCATCCATTCTAAAAAGCAGCTTAGTAAATTAGGGAAAGAAATAACTAAAATATCCATACCATTGACACAGATATTCCATTGCTATGCATATAAAACAACCAGAAATATCCATATGTCAAAACATTTTGTAGTAGCAAAGGACTGGAAACAAAGCCAGTTGCCCATTGGTTATGGAATTGCTAAACAAATTGTGGAACATGAATGTAATGGTGTGCTGTTCTGTAAGAAATGATGAATTATGAAAAATTCAGAGACACATGCTAACTATAATATAAACTGACACAATTTGAAGTAAGTACAGTCAGGGAAGCTACATAATGACTAACAGTGCAAATTGAAAGAATCACATTGATGCTTTGACATTATACTTTAAAAGTATAGTCACATTAAAGAGATTTGAGAAAGTGCACCTCTCCTTTCCTTTGCAAAGGAGTAGAATGATGGGCATGGAACATTGCATATGATGTCAAGTTTTTTTACTATGTCGTTTTGCTTAGCTAGCTTCTTATAGCTTTAAAAAATTCTTTTAAGTAAGGAAAGGCTCTCTGTGAAAGAGTGGAGGTAAAAACGCAATGGAAAGTGTGATGTAAAAATAAAAAGATCAACTGAAACAAGTTCAAAAAAAGGATGAATTTGTTTACATTTAATTCTGAGGGAATGTCATAAAATTTATATATGTGGTAGTCTAATGTTTATTTAAAATTAATTTTATTTTTTTCTCAGCAAAATGATGAAAAATCAATTAGCATATGGCAGCATTTCTACACTGAAAATTATTCTAGGAGGGAAGGGAAAGAGGACTCCTAATTTACAAATATTGTCAAGTGTGTATTTCCAAATACCACTGAGATGGCCACAAATCTTTCTATGTAAGATTGCCTGCAGATATTAGAAAATGCTTTACTTGGCTTCATTTTTCATGTTCAAAAGTTTGACTTCATCACTCCAGTAATTAACTATCATCAAAGGATTGTCTATTCAACCTCCCTCCAAATCCAAATGTTTCAATCAGCTGTATATTTGTAGACACAGTGAACCTAAAGATGCATAAAAAGTTGATCGAGCTTTGGCAAGAGCAGTGTCTTTTCTTTGAATGTATATTGTGTAACAGTTAAAAGTTGTTGGCATAAACTGTAACATTTAAGAGTGGTTGCCTTAAACTGTGACCGCAGAAATATGGTTTCAAGACACTGTCTTGAGTTAAATCAAATATAAAGTGGTCACCAGGGAAAAATTCCAAAATATGAAATATACCCAAGTCAGCTGGGTTTTTATGGAGATTTTAATTAATATAAATAAGGAATTAATGAAAGAGAGAGAGTAAGAGGAAACAATGAGAAAAGGGCTAGGCCAGCCCAGGCCAGCCCAGGCCAGCCTAGGCCAGCCTAGGCCCAAGCCCTAAGAGAGAGATCAGTCAGTCTTCAATCACTCACCACAAGATCCTTCCAAGCAAAACTCTAGTGTTCAGAGAGACACTTCAGTTTAGTTCCTGAGCTCCACTTCAGCTTCCAAGGCTGAATTCCTTTTCAGAGGCCTTCTGATTCTCCTTTTAAAGAGAATTTTCTCCTATGTCACTTCCCCTATGTTCTCACATCTACCAATCACAGTAGACGTTTTCACAGGATGACCATTCTTAATTCACACCTTCTTTAGTTCTCAACTTCTCTGGTTAGACTAAAACTTCTGAGTAAGTTCACACCTGAGTAGACTAAAACCTCACACCTCTTTTTCTTAAGGTTTTTCCCTTACAAGTTTGCAAGTTGCCTGACCTTCATAGGTACTTAGCACCTTCCTAAAAACAGACTTAGCTTAAGACTTTTGCTTCACTATAAGTATGAGTTAAGTACTTTTTCATTGTTCAGTAAAGAGTTTACAACTTTATCTTCCCCTAAAGTGTGCTTGAGTATGGGTGGAGTAGAGTTCTCACATTCCTGACTTAAGTCCCTTCATTGTTTAAAATGGGGAATGGTCTTAACCAAGTGTTCTGAAGTAGGGTCTGAGAATTTTTAAGATTCATAATTGGCAAATATTTGAAAATAACTGATAACATAATAATGGCAATGTGGATTAGTGGAAAGAGAATCTGTTTCAAAGCCAGAAAGACCTAGGCCAAATGCAATCTCTATCCCATACTGGTTGTGTGATTCTGGACAAGTTATTTAACCTTTAAGTGTTCTAGATGACTCACTAAGATTATAAGTTGCAGAGAAGGTGCTGATCTCCATAGCTTAATTGAATTTCAAAACTCTGAACCCTCTATATCAGTGAAATCAAGACCAATCTCTGTCCTTCAAAATCTCATGTCATTGGATTTACAGATATTTCTCTAAGAGATTATATCTTTTTTGGTTATGGAATCTGTTTATTTCTTGCTTACTCTACCTGGTACTGGGCTGGGTGCTCCTTTGTGTCCTGTAGTGCCTATACATACATGGAAAGATGCTCAGAAAAAGGACTTTATGATTATAACTTAACCAGTGTTGACAAAAGCGAATAAAATAAGAAGTATGCTATGCTACAGTAGATGCTCTTTTTTTAACCTGTACCTTCCATCTTGGAATCAATATTAAGTATTGGTTCCAACGCAGAAAAGTGGTAAAGTCTATGCAGTGGGGGTCAAGTTACTTGCCTAGGGTCACGTAGCTAGGAAGTGTCTGAGACCAGATTTGAACCAAAGACCTGTCTCTAGTCCTAGCTCTCAATCCACTGAGACACTTACTTAGCTGCTCTAATATTTGTTTAATATTTCAAAAGATTTTTGATTTAGCATTGGTTCTCATACTACCAGTGCAGATCTGACTTTTTCAAGCCTTGCTAATTGGTTACATGAGTTTTTATAGGCCCCTTTTCCCCTAAAAAATGGTCATCTGGTGGCCAACCCTTTGGGGAGAATCCCCTTAAAACTTGTTACTCTTGCAAAAGGCACATAGTCCATTGTCAGACTTGTATTTGAAATCTGTATTTAATAGCTATTGTACTAGCCATTAAAGCATGCTTCATTGGCATTGTATTTGTAAACCCAATTCATCTCCATACTCTGAAAAGGCATCAGAGTAAATCTGTAGAGTATAAGACAAAATCACCAATCACAGACTCGGAGATTGGAAGGGAATCCTAGTGACATTTCTAGCCTAACTCATTAATGAAAGAAATATCCACCTAGAGCTTTCCTGAACACCTCCAAGAAGGGGAAACCCATCACCTCCTTAGACATTCCATTCCACTTTTTGACAGCTCTATTTATTAGGAAATTTTTCTTACCATAAGCCTAAATCTGATTGTTTGCAACTTTACTCATTGCTTTTGGTTCTGTCCTCTGGGGCCAAATAGAACAAATCTGATCCTTCCTCTCTACAGCAGCCCTTCAAATTCTGAGAGACAAATTGCACATTCTCTCGGAATCTTCTGCTCTTTAAGTTAAATACTATTACTCCAGGGGCAGCTGAGTGGCTCAGGGGATTGAGAGCAAGGTCTAGACAGGAGGTCCTAGGTTCAAATCTGGCCTCAGACACTTCTTGGCTGTATGACCCTGGGCAAATCACTTGACTCCCATTGCCTAGCCCTTACCACTCTTCTTCCTTAGAACTAATATATAGTATTGATTATAAGAGAGAAGGTAAGGTTTTAAAAAATAAATACTATTCCTCCAACTAATCTTCTGATATTTAAGACTCTTGGTTGTTAATATTTGTCTTTCTCTGGACATTCTCCAGCTTTTTTGTTTTCTGAATATACCCTAATCTTTTTACGTAACATGCTATATATCTATATCTGTATAGAATCATAGTATCTTTTGAAAAATGTATAAAGCCTTGGAGAACATAAAAAACATAGTAAATTCTCATAAAGCCCTCCATAACCCAACCCTTTTCCAGTTTTCATGTGCTTTGCTTGTCCCTACTCACTTTGCCATCTAGTGACACTGGTCTTTTTGCTCTTCCTCAGGACACTCTTTATCTCCTGACTATAGGCATTTTCATTGGCTATCATCCTTGCCTGGAATGTTCTCACTCTTTTTTTACCTACTGGCTTCCCTGACTTCAAGTCTCAGCCAATCTCACGATCTTTCTAGAAGCCTTCTTAAATTCTAGTACTTCCTTCTGTTATTTCCAATTTCTCTTGTATGTATCTTGTCTGTACATAGTTGTTTAAATGTTGTCTCCCTCATTGGAATGTAAACTCTTTGAGAATAGGGACTCATCTTTTACATTTCTTGGTATCTTCAACATCTGTTATAGTGCCTGGCACATAGGAGGCACTTAGTAAATTTTTGTACATAGGAACAATACCAAGAACTATTAAATTGTTGAAACTACTCATACCAAATTTCCCTGGGTTCCACGCTTTTTTCGTTTTTGCATTTGTTTTTCATTCTGTCACTTCATACATTTTTGTTTGAGTGTCTACCTCTAGCCATCATTTTTCTCTTCCCTGAACTTTTTTAATATTCTACTTTTAATTTCACTTAAACCAAAAAACATTTTGGCCATTTACATATCTCTCCCTTCTCCTTTCTTCATTTCATATCATTCAGGCTTCTTTTGTCACTGCCATCTTCATTCTGGTGCTCAAGAGGTAATTTTTTTTCTTGACAAAGCCAGCCTCACTTTATGCACCCTTGATCCCATTCTTTCCTATATTTTCCAGCAGATAGTCCCCATTATCATTACCTCTCTCTTATCATCATTATCTCCCAATCTCCTGGCTCTTTCTCTGTTGCCTACAAACACCTATCCCTTCCCTAGTCTGAAAAATCCCTCAGTTGAGGTAGTTCTATCTTTCTAGTAGCTATTTTCTTTCTCTTTTCCCCTTTCTGGGTAACCCCCCTTGAGAATTCTGTCTATACTCATCTTATGCTTCCTTTTTTTTTTTTAAACCGTTACCTTCTATTTTATAATCAATACTATGTATTGGTTCTAAGGGAGAAGAGCAGTAAAGGGTAGGCAATGGAGGGTTAAGTGACTTGCCCAGGGTCACACAGCTAGGAAGTGTCTGAGGCCAGATTTTGCTTCCTTTTTTCTTATGAACTGTCTTCAGGCTGACTTCTGACTCCATCCAACTGAAACTGCCTTCTTTAAAGTTACCAATGATCTCTCTCCTTTGTCCATTCTAGTAGGTTTTTCTCCATCTCAGCAACATTACATATTGTTGATCACTTTCTCCTGGATATTCAACTCTACATTTTAGTGAACCTCTCTTCTATACAGAATTTACTCTCCTGGTTCTCTCCACATTCTTGTCTATCTAACCACTCATCTTTGGACTCCTTTGCTGATGATTCATCTGTGTTACTTTCCCTGACCATGGATATCTCTTAAGGGTCTGTTCTGGGCCTTCTCTTTCTATATATGGTCTTACTTGTTGGTCTCCACATCACCTATAGGTTTTTTGGGGGGGTTTTTGTTTTTGTTTTTAAACCCTTACCTTCCATCTTGGAGTCAATACTGTGTATTGGCTCCAAGGCAGAAGAGTGGTAAGGGCTAGGCAATGGGGGTTAAGTGACTTGCCCAGGGTCACACAGCTGGGAAGTGTCTGAGGTCAGATTTGAACCTAAGACCTCCTGTCTCTAGGCCTGGCTCTCAATCCACTCAGCTACCCAGTTGCCCCTCACCTATAGGTGTAAGTATCATTGTAGACCATTTTCCAGATCTATCTCTACAGCCCTGTTCTCTCTCCTGAGTCTTACAATTGCCTTTTGGATATTCAAATTGGATATTTCATAGGCATCTGAGACTTTTTTTTTTAAACCCTTACCTTCCGTCTTGGAGTCAATTCTGTGTATTGGCTCCAAGGCAGAAGAGTGGTAAGGGCTAGGCAATGGGGGTCAAGTGACTTGCCCAGGGTCACACAGCTGGGAAGTGTCTGAGACCAGATTTGAACCTAGGACCTCCCGTCTCTAGGGCTAGCTCTCAATCCACTAAGCTACCCAGCTGCCCCCATCTGAGACTTTGCATACCCAAAACAGAGCTCTTTCTTTTCCCTCTTCCCAACTTCCCTATTACCATCTTTCTTTTCTTACCTAGGCTCATAACCTAGCTGTCCTCCTTACATCCTAATCTCACACATCCAATTCATTGCCAAAACTTGTCTCTTCTTCCTTTATGACATTTTTTTTTACGTGTATCAACTGCAACACTTGTTCAGGTTTTCATCATCTTATCACTTTCAGGTTGGTCTTCCTGCCTCAGTTTTTTCCCTGTTGCCTTCCATCCTACATAAAAATGCCAAGATAAGTTGTGACCTCCAGTGGTTCACTATTGCCTCCAGGATCAAATAGAAAATGCTCTCTATTTGGCATTTAAAGTTCTTCATAACTTGACCCTTTTCCTACCTTTGCAATCTTGCACTCCATGCATTCTGCATTCCAGTGACACTGGCCTATAATCCATATCCCATCTCTGTACATTTATACTAGTTGCCTCTGTATTTAAAAAAAAAAAAGATTAAGTTGTAACAGAGGGGTTCAGCCTTTCAGTATTGAGAGGGGGAAAGGGTGGGGACCTCCCCTCTCAAAGCGGGCTACGGGGAGACAGCTGATATTTAGGGTTGGCCTAGAGAGAGAAGAGGGGGTTTGAAGATTTTCCCCCTTCTGCCTTCCTTCCTAAAGCTGCTCTCCCTAATTCGCTCTTGTCCCCCCTCCACTACTCAAGACCAAAGGGTCTCCTATTGATCTGTTCACTCACTCAGCTTGGGGAACAGATAACTTTTAATGTCAATCAGGTAATACAAAAGGAAGAATGGGAAAGGAATGTGGGAAAGGGGGTCCCTGTTTCTATCTAAGACCCTTTTCCTCCCTCCTCAAGTCTGGGGGGGAACTCAGGCCTTGGCAGCAACAGGAGCTGAGGTAAAGTCTGCTCAGGTTTTTCTTCGGAAAGTCCCTTCAATTGGGAAGTGTTGGGGGGAGGGGGAAGATTTCCAGTCACCAGCAGGAAAAGTGGGTAACCCTCAGGAGAAAGTCTTTTTCCCACCTTCTCTCTTCCACTTCTCAAGACTTGACAAGAACTCCTCTACCTGCCAGTCTTCTCTCCAGATTCCAAACTTCTGGGGCCCCTCCCCCATTGAGGTGATTAGTTTCACCCACTCTTCAGCCTGGCAATTTCTCTTTAGGTACAGCCTCTATCACACCTCCCATTACTTGAGTGCTCTGCTGATCCTCACATCCTTCTGTTAGTTTTACAGACTTCCAGGCTCAGCCTTTCCCACTTCCCCTAGCTATTAATGCCTTCCCTTTGTAGAGTGCCTTTTATTTCCTCTACATGATTTACATCTACTTAGTTGCTTACATGTTTTTTTCCCATTTGAATGTAAATTCCTTGAGATCTAGGACTGTGTTTTTTTTCTTTTATATCCCTTGTGCACATTACCTAGCATGTAGTCTGGGTTTCATAAATTATTTACATTTGGGAGAAGTGCTTTGTAAACCTTAATTGTTTTTTTTTAATCAGGGGTATTAAATGCATTCAGTGGACCTGAGCCAGATTAAAATATAATTGGGAAATATTTAGCAATAAAAAACATAATAGAACACAAATAATGCTAATATGTACTTTTTCCAAGTCAGTGTTCAGAACACAAGGAACCTTATGTACATTTTAGTGACCTGGTTTTTATTTGAGTTTGACATTACTGTTCTACATAAATGTGATCAGTTCTTATTATTTTTATTAGAATAAGGTATTTCAGCTTGCTCAGGAAATGAATTCTAAATAAATTTAAGTCTAGAAATCTTTATTTCCTGAATTCTTTTAGTTACCTCCTATGACAGAACCTGCTAGGTATATTCCGGGGAAGTTAGAAAATTTAGGCTTATTCTAACTCAACAAACATTTCACTATGCTAAACCCTGGGGATACAGATAAGAAAAAGACAGTCTTTGCCCTCTAGGAGCTATTATAATCTAATGAGGGAAGACAGTTGTGGTGGAGTGGGGTAGGAATTGATTTGTTAAGTAAGTTCAACTAGATTATAAACTCTGTGAAGGCCAGAACAGAGCTTTTCTGGTAATAGACATTTAATAGTTGTTTGTTGAGTTAAACTAGTAGTTCAAGTGATCATATAGAAAGAACCTCAGAGGTCCATCTAGTTTAATCCTCTTGTTTGAGAGATGAAATTGAGGCCCATTGAGGTTAAGCAATCTGCCCAATGTGATACAGGTAAAGTTAGCAGAGCCAGGTTTTTTAAATTGTCCTGTGATTCTAAATGCAATGCTTTTTTTCACTAAGCCATGTTGCTGCCATCAATTCATATGTTTGGATTTGCATGCCAGAGACTTTTATTAAATCCTAGGTACTTTGCCAATAGTTAGTATAAGCTGTTACCAGATTCATTGGCTTTACATAATCCTAACAATTTGACTTCCCTTTTATAGACTATATCAATTATAGAACATATCTATTCATTTATTCCTTTACCATATATTGAAAAAATTCAAACTTCATCATACTAGTGAGGCAAGAAGGGGTAAGGAAATAAGCATTAATAATAATAAATCCAGCTAACATTTAAATAGCACACAATATGTGACAGGCATTGTGCTAAGTGTTTTACATTTATTATTTCATTTGATCCTTACAACATCCTTGGGAGGTATATGCTTATTAACCCCATTTTACAGTTGAGAAAACAGGCAGTTTAAGTGATGCATAGGGTCACATAGTAAGTGATTGAGGCTGTATTTGAACTCCAGTCTTCCTGATGCATCCACTTGATGCATCAGACTTGATGCATCCACTGAACTACCAACTGACATGAACATATTAAGTTGGACAAATTTCAAGTGGTTCATCATTTCAAGTGGTTCTTCTGGTGGCAGAACTGGTGTCCAGGATAACTATACCTCACAAATCCTTGATTCAGTGGCAGCTCTTTTCATTTGCTTGCTCGAGTGCCCAAATTGACACTACATCCTTGATGATTAGTACCACATGAAAGGGAGCCATGCTGCCTAGCCTATTTGCAAAAAGGTGTGCACAGAGTGTGGGGCCAATTGGATGCTGAGTCTAGTTTGGAGGCAAAGGAAGAATGAGAATAGAAGAGCCCTGGGAAGCTGGAACCCAAATCCAATTCTTTTCTGACTAGGAGGGTAGGTTTCTCTATTAAGCCAGACTTTTTCTCCTTCTGATAACTGCTTTAAATAGGGTTTAAAATGATGAAAACAAACTAAATACAAATAGAACAAAGATATAAAGTGGTTTCTTCAGTTATTAAAGAAATTGTTCATTTATAGTAGCAGAAACCTTGTTTGATTTCACTGCTTTCTGGCTACAGATTGAAATTACATTATAGTAAATCCTCATGAAGAAATGGACAGAGAACTGACCTGAGAAGTGAGGATAAACTAGGTTAAGGTTTTATCTCCAGGTCAAACACAACATACTGTTGTATAACCCTGGACAATTCACATTTCTTCAGGCAACTTTCTAAGACTACTAAATGTAAAACCATTGATTTTTATAGGTAGATGGAATTCCTTAACACTAGTAGACATATCCTTACTGATAATTAGGTCTTCTCTCTCCCCTTTCTCTCTTGTCTCTTTTTTTTCCCTTTTCCATTCTCCCTCCTCTTTTTTCCTCTCCCAACTGTTTCCTCCCCTTCTCTCCTCTTTCTCTTCTTCTCTTCACCACTCTCTCCAGTAAAGGAAGGAAATATAGTACCTACTCTGTGTCTGACATTGTGGTGTGTTAAGCCTTTACAAATATTAACCTCATTTGATAGTATAATGCCTGGGTGGGGTCCATGATGTTACTATACTTGTGATTAGTATGTCTTAACAATAAATTAATTTGACTGGGACACCATTATAAATGCCTTGGAGCATCTAGGTAGCTCAGTAGATTAAGAGCCAGCCCTATATGGAGGACCTGGTTTCAAATGTGGGCTCAGACTCTTCCTAGCTATGTGAGCCTGGGCAAGTCACTTAACCCTTATTGCATAGCCCTTATTTGTGTCTATATGTGAAAAATCTGAGAAATTAGGTTTTTTGCATTGCTGAGGAATTTTAATTAAGAATTTAGTAAAGTTAAATTAACTCCATACAACATTTAAAATATTTTAGTTATATATAATTTCCCACATACATTCTGTTGTATTACAATGACAGATAACCTGGAATCTGCCTTATTTTGTACTTGTTCACCAATAATAGTTTTTTTTTTTCTCATTTAGATTTAGCACTTATTCAAATCCTCTTAATGTTCTGTATGTGAACATTTTACCACAAGGAAGCAATAGAAAGAAACAGCTGTGCTTCATAGACTTTAAGAAATCAATTAAGAATCTCAAAGATTTAAGTGGTCACTAATAGATACTTAGTTGATTACCAAGAGACCAACTGATGTGCTTTTTTTGGATTTGTTTTTAAAGGTACTTTAAAGTCTAATGATGTTTGATAAATAAATATACAAGTCAGTAGGTGTATATGCTACATCATACTGTATATACTACATTATTTCATGTAATCTGAATTTGGTTCCATCTTTTCCTGGTAGTGAGTTTTCTTGAATACTTTGAAGAAAATATGAATCTTTAAGTGTAGACATTGCACTTAAATGTTTAGGTGCAGAGTTATTAAAATGTATGGGAATAACAAGTATATTTTAATATGTATACTGTTACAAGGGAATCACTTTAAAAGACTGATATATATTAATTTAAGGTCGCCAAGGAATCAGCTATGTAATTCCTAAATGAAAAACTCAAGTCAGCCGTCAGCCTTTTTTGGAGTTTAATTACAATAGGAGCAAGAAAGGGATTAGAGATATATATAGAGAGAGAAAGGGGAGAGAAGGGAATAGGGCTTAAATACCCCTTCTGTTTAGGCTGGGCCAAAAGGCCCAAGCCCTTAGATAGCTGGGGCAAAGAAAGGAGATCAGTCCCTTTCACTCACGTGTCCAAAATGGAGAAACAGTCTCAGAGGCCCCCACCTTCAGCTTCCTTCAGAGCAAGCTTCCTCCGAGCCCAGGAACCACACCGACCAAAAACTCAATCCTCTCCCCCCCCCCCCCCCCAGTCTCCAGACCCTCCTATCTTTAAGGAAACCATCCAAGTTGCCTCCCCTCAGTCCTCACATCTACCAATCACTCTTCATCAATTTCCCTGTCAATGGAGGCTCTCGCTTAACCCAGGACCGCCCAGAGGTTTCTGGCTTTTGCACATGTCTGTTGAAGGTCATATTTTTCAAATGATTAAATCTTTACTCTTTTGTTACAGCCCTTTCTAAATCCTGTTAACTTGAGTATGGTAGAGATTGGAATAATTAAATTTTGATCTAGGCTGCAGCCCTTACTCAATCCTATTAGGACTGAATAGGGTGGAGATTTATTCCAAGTATCTCCATTGTATCAATTCTAAAATCAATCAAGACTCAAAGAAATTCCTGTTCTATGCTTAAGCATAGGTCAAAGTCCTTTCCATTGTTCAGCAAAAGGTTTTCTGTCCTAAAGTAATCTTAAGAAGGGAAGAGAAGGAACCTCCCATGCCAATGGAGTTCCCATTCCAATAGACTATCAGTAAGAAATTTTCCAAGTATGAAATATCCCAATGGTGAAATTTCCAACATTTATAAGTCTAAGGAATTTTGAGGTTTACAATACTCTAGATGTATAGAGATTTTCTGGCTTCATCAGTTTGGATAAATTGGCTTTGTAGTGGTTCTGTATTCAAATGAGTTCTTGATCTTATCAATGTGTACTCTTTTTAGCAATGCAGATTGCAACCTAAATTACCTCCCTATCCATCCTAAATGTCTTGTCTCATGTTTACTCATAATTTCCTGAATAGGAGAGCACTTAATGTTCAGGGTTATTTGGTTATTTTCTCTCTTTTTAATTGACAAGCCCCAAATATGTGCAATTACTACTTTTACAGTTATTTAAGAAGGTTCTTCTGTAGAGTGTTGTGTAGTTGTAGTCCTAAGTTTTCTATGTTTGTCTTTGGAAATGAACTCCCAAACAGACCTATTTATTTTGAATATAATTTCTCTATCACTTGCCTTTGAATTTGTAAGTAGAAAGTCTTATGGTTTACTGGAGTTATTATTTAAGTGAATTTTAATTGAATCTTTTGAGCTCTATAAGTAGACCATATCATCTGCAAAGAATTGTAATTTTCTTCTTTGTTTATATCTTATTCCCTAAATTCTCTTCCTAGCCTTATTGCTATAGGTAGTTTTTCTATATCAAATAATAGTGGTGAAAAATGCTTTCAGATTCACTCACAACCTCCTCATTCCACTGAGACTGCTCTTTCTTTAAAAAAAAATGATTAATTTTTTTGAATCATGACTTTTTTGGGGAAAATTTTATTTAATTAGTTAATTTTGAATATTTTTCCATGGTTACAAGATTCATGTTCTTTCCCTCCCCTTCCTCCAACCCCCCCCTCCTGTAGCTGATGCACAATTCCACTGGGTTATACATGTGTCATTGATTAGAATTCTGAAGATAATTCCATTTTCTTTTTTTGAAAATATATACTTAAACATTTTAGCTTTAAAAGAGAGAATAATGTTGAGTTGTCTGGTTATAATTATTGAGTTTATCCAAATAGCAATATTTTGTTATTATTTAGATAGCTTTTTATCAAGCATCTATAACTTTAAAAAGAAGATAACCAGTTCATTTTGGTGTCATTAATATCAGAGGGTGCATAAAAACGTAATTTCTTGTTTTCAAAAGTGATGGGTAAATTAAACAGACAAATTCTGCATATCTGGGAGAACTAATACATTAAAAATATCTAAACAAAATAATAAGGAGTTTATTCTTTACCCATACTTAATGAAAATTGTTATTCACCCTTGAATAACTTCATGTGAACATGGAAATAAGGTGGAAGAATGAATTATCATTAGTGGATTCCTGCTTATCAGCTATTTAAAGGAATATGCAAGTGTTAAAAAGCTTTTCCTAAAGATAACTAAAATCCTTGGTCCTTAAAACTTTTTTTCAAAATTTGAACTAAACGAATTATAAAAATCTAGGATATTAAAACCAGTTTAAAATTTCTACATGATGATGAGATTAAAAATAATTTCTTAAGAAGACAAAATGACTTAAAATAGGAGTTTAATGCAGTAATATTTATCAAATTAAATATTATTTCAGTAACACTAATTAAACAGGTCTTCATAAAAAATTTGGAAATGAAAAATGCAGTACAAGGAGGGGCGGCAACTAAGGTTAACACTGATTTTAGAATAAGTATTACTTAAATAAGGCATTTTTGCTGCAAAAAGTTAGTAGATTTCATTTTCTTATTTTTGTAGTGCTTAGAATTATGTAGTTTAATAAAAAATGTTTTTCCTTAATAAAAAACGAGTTTTTAATAAAATAACAAGTTTTTGCTTCTACAGATTGCTTGCTTTTTTTTTTTTGCCTTTCTGCATCACAGTTATCATTTTCCTAAAGACTTCTCTTTTTAGAAGGGAAAAACAGGTTATTTAAATAAGTTGTACTATACACATCCTTTTATGTTAGCAAACATTATGAAATTATACTGGCATTGATTTTAGATAAGACTAGAAGTAAGAGAACTTTGTTATTAAATCATGAGTCAACAATAATGTATGATGATCAACTAAGAGTGACTTGACTATTATCAACAAGGCAAGAATCTAGGACCACTCCAAAGGATTTGTGATGAAAAAGACTATCCACCACAATAGAAGAAATAGATGGATTCTGATGCAGGTCAAAGCATTTTATTCTTTACTTTGTGTGCTCCATGAATTTTTCTTTAGTGTAAGCATGTGACTTCTTTCACAACATGATAAATATGGAAATATGCATTGTATGAGAATATGTGTACCACCTATCTCAGATTATCTTCTTCCTCGAGGAGGGGAAAATAATAGATGGTAAGAACATGGATTGCAAAATGTCAGGAAACAATTATTAAAAATCATATGAACATGTCTGGAAAACTAAAATGAAATAAGATAAAGTCATGGGTCAGCTGATGAAGTCAAACTGATAATCAGAAGTTTCTTAAAATTTGGTTATTTTTTTATTGTTTGACCCAATTAAGTTTTGGAAACAAATTTCATCATTTAAGTAAAATTTCACCTAAAATGTAAAGTATTTAGAGAAGTCTTGATTTGCATAGTATGAATAAGAAGCTTATAATTTTTAAATAAAAATTTTTTTTACATTTCACTTCCTTCTTTCCTTTTCCTTTTGGAAATAGGAGTAGGGATGAAAATAATCATACCTTTAAGGTACTTCTACTTATTAAGATAAGAAAACTAGATTGTGTTATAATATATAAAACACTGATCTTTAAATCAAAAGACCTGAATTAGAACATGAGTTCTGTTACTTTTTATGTATGTAGATGCCTGTACTATGGTGGTTGTAGTGCTAGAGAAAGGGGTAAGTCAGAGAGATTAAGAATGTAAATTAATTAGATGGATCCTGGC
Source organism: Monodelphis domestica (assembly GCF_027887165.1). Classification (NCBI taxonomy): domain Eukaryota; kingdom Metazoa; phylum Chordata; class Mammalia; order Didelphimorphia; family Didelphidae; genus Monodelphis; species Monodelphis domestica. The sequence goes on from NC_077229.1 coordinate 270,949,519, forward strand.
AATAGATTAGATATGAGAGGTAAGAGAGAAAGTCGAATTTAGGATGATGCCTAAGTTTTGAGCCTGGGTGACTAGTGTAATAATTAAAATAGTTGAGGTCATAAACTGTAATGATTAAAATAGTGGAAGGCATAAATTGTAGTAGATATGAGTGGATAAGTAAATTGTGACCACAAAGATATGTTTTTTATATTAAAAATAAAGTGGTCTCCAGGGAAATATTCCCAATTATGAAATATACCCAAGTCAACTGGGTTTTATAGAGATTTTAATTAATACAAATGAGGAATTAAAAAAAGAAAGAAAAAGGGAATAATGAGAAAAGGGCTATACCAGCCTAGGCTGGCATGAGCCAGCCTAGGAAGAGAGGGATCAGTCAGTCTTTTATCACTCACTACAAGATTTGTCCAAGCAAGGATTCAGAGCGACAGAGTCTCCTCAGAGGGAGTTCCAGCCAGAGTCAGCCTCCCTCAGACTGTCTTCAAGAGACTGCCTTAAGAGACTGTCCCAAGAGCCTGTCTTCAACTGACTCCTTAAGAGACTGTTTTTTTCTCTCAGATTTTCATGTCCTTATAAAGGGAATTTTCTCCTATGTCACCTCCCCTAAATTCTTACATCTACCAATCACAGTAGACGTTTTTCAAAGGATAGACCATTCTTAGTTCACACCTAAGAAGACTAATCTTTTGAGTAATTCATACCTGAGTAGACTAGAATCTCCGAGTAAGTTCTCACCTCTTTGCTCCTTGTAAGTTCACAAGTTGTCTGACCTTTATAGGTACTTAGCTCCCCTTTGTATTAGTTCTAAAAATAGGCACAGCTTAAGAACTTTTTGCCTTATTATAAGTATGGGTTTAAGTACTTTTAATTGTTCAGCAAAGAGTTTACAACTTTATCTTCCCCTAAGGCATGCTTAAGTATGGTGAAGTAGAGTTCTCACATTCCTGATCTAAGTAGAGTTCTCACATTCCTGATCAAGTACCTTCACTGCCCAAATGGGGAATGGTCCCAATGGGGAATGGTCTTAACCCAACCTTATGAAGTAGGGTCTGGGAATTTTTTTAAGGTTTACAATCCTAACCTTATGAAGTAGGGTCTGAGAATTTTTAAGGTTCACACTAGGAAGTTGATGGTACCCTTATCAATTAACAGGGAAGTTAAAGATGGAATATTTGAAGTCTTTTAACATTAGGTGGTGGTTGTTGTTTTATCTATATAAACATAAGCCAGAAATTACCTTTCTTTCTTTCTTTTCTTTTTTTAATTTTATTTGGTCAATTTCAAACATAATTCCTTGGTTAAGAAGATTATATTCTATTCCTCCCTCCCCTCCACCCACACCTCCCATAGCCGACACAAAATTCCACCGGGTATTTCATGTGTCCTTGATCAGAACTCATTTCCATGTTGTTGGTGTTTGCATTAGGAATGTTCATTTAGGGTCTACCTCCCCAGCCATATCCCCTCGACCCATGTAATCAAGCAGTTGTTTTACTTCTGTGTTTCTACTCCCACAGTTTTCCCTCTGAATGTGGAGTGTTGTTTCTTATAGATGCCTCCGGGATGTTCAGGAATACTGCATTGCCACTAATTGTAAAAATGGAGATTTGAACCCCGGACTTCAATTCCCAGGAGTCCTTGATAGCTCCCAGAGTTCCCCATAATCCCAGGTGAGGTCCTCACCTGGGCTGCCAGCAGAGAGTGTTATTTAAGCTGACTCCGCCTTCTACTTGCTCTTCCTGTTTCAGCTTCCAAAGACACAAGTCTCTCAAGATGTAATGTAAGTGAAATTGAATGGGCCTTTCGGCCCTCCTAGTCATGTGCTTTCTTATTTTGCATTTTATTTATTTCTTAATCTTAAATAAGCCTCTAAAATTATAATACTTATATTACCAGAAGCTAATTTTAATTTTTACATAATGGAGAAGTCCATTACACTTGTTACAAGTCCATTACAATTTGTTCAGCCATTCATTCCCTAATTGAAGGGCATCCCCTCATTTTCCAATTTTTTGCCACCACAAAGCACACCTATGAATATTCTTGTACATGTATTTTTTCTTATTATCTCTTTGGGATACAAATCCAGCAGTGCTATGGCTGGATCGAAAGGCAGAGTCTTTTAGTGCCCTTTGGGCATAGTTCCAGATTGCCCTCCAGAATGGATGGATCAATTCACAACTCCACCAGCAATGAATTAATGTCCCGATTTTGCCACATCTCCTCCAGCATTCATTACTTTCCTTTGCTGTCATGTTAGCCAATCTGCTAGGTGTGAGGTTTTGATTTGCATCTCTCTGATTATAAGAGATTTAGAACACTTTTTCATGTGCTCATTAATAGTTTTGATTTCTTTGACTGAAAATTGCCTATTCATGTCCCTTACCCATTTATCAATTGGAGAATGGCTTGATTTTTTTGTACAATTGATTTAGCTCTTTGTAAATTTGAGTTATTAGACCTTTGTCAGAGGTTTTTGTTATGAAGACATTTTTGCCCAATTTGTTGCTTCCCTTCTAATTTTGGTTACATTGGTTTTGTTTGTACAAAACCTTCTTAATTTGATGTAATAAAAATTATTTATTTTACATTTTGTGACTCTTTGTCTTGCTTGGTTTTGAAATCTTTCCTTTCCCAAAGGTCTGATATGTATACTATTCTATGTTCACATAATTTACTTATAGTTTCCTTCTTTCATTATGTTCAAGTCATTCACCCATTCTGAGTTTATCTTGGTGTACGGTGTGAGGTGTTGATCCAAACCTGATCTCCCCCACACTGCCTTCCAATTTTCCCAGCAGTTTTTATCAAATAATGGATTTTTGTCCCAAAAGCTGGGATCTTTGGGCTTGTCATAGACTGTCTTGCTGAGGTCACTTACCCCAAGTCTATTCCACTGATCCTCCTGTCTCTTAGTCAGTACCATATTGTTTTGATGACCACTGCTTTATAGTATAGTTTGAGATCTGATACTGCAAGGACACCTCCTTTGTATTGTTTTTTCATTATTTCCCTGGATATTCTTGATCTTTTGTTCTTTCAAATGAACTTTGTTATGATTTTTTCTAATTCAGTAAAAAAGTTTTTGGGTAGTTCAATGGGTATGGCACTAAATAAATACATTTGGGTAGGATTGTCATTTTTATTATGTTAGCTCGTCCTACCCATGAGCAGTTGATGTTTTTCCAATTGTTTAGATCTAGTTTTAATTGTGTGGAAAATGTTTTGTAGTTGTGTTCCTATAGTTCCTGTGTTTGTCTTGGCAGATAGATTCCTAAGTATTTTATATTGTCTAGGGTGATTTTAAAATGGAATTTCTCTCTAATTCTTGTTGCTGAGATGTGTTGGAGATATATAGAAATGCTGATGACTTATGTGGGTTTATTTTGTATCCTGCAACTTTGCTAAACTTGTTGATTATTTCTAATAGCTTTTTAGTTGATTCTCTAGGATTCTTTAAGTAGACCATCATATTATCTGCAAAGAGTGATAGCTTGGTCTTTTCATTGCCAATTTTAATACCTTCAATTTCTTTTTCTTCTCTAATTGCTACTTCTATTGTTTCTAGTACAATGTTAAATAATAGCGGTGATAACAGGCATCCTTATTTCACTCCTGATCTTATTAGGAATGCATCTAGTTTATCCCCATTGAAGATGATGTTTGCTGATGGTTTTAGATACTGTTTATTATTTTTAGGAAAGACCCTTCTATTCCTATACTTTCTAGTGTTTTCAGTAGGAATGAGTGTTGTATTTTGTCAAATGTTTTTCTGCATCAATTGAGATAATCATGTACTTTTTATTCGTTTGCTTGTTGATATGGTCAATAATGTGTATGGTTTTCCTAATATTGAACCACCCTTGCATTCCTGGTATAAATCCCAACTGATCATAGTGAATAACCCTTGTGATGACTTGCTGGAGTCTTTTTGGAAGTATCCTATTTAAGATTTTTGCATCTATGTTCATTAAAGAGATTGATCTGTAGTTTTCTTTCTCTGTTTTTGACCTTCCTGGCTTTGGGATCAGTACCATATTTGTGTCATAAAAGGAATTTGGTAGATCTCCTTCTTTGCTTATTATGTCAAATAGTTTGTAGAGTATTGGGATTAGCTGGAATGTTTGATAGAATTCACTTGTGAATCCATTAGGCCCTGGGGATTTTTTCTTAGGAAGTTCTTTGATGGCCTATTGGATTTCTTTTTTCTGAAATGGGATTATTTAAGAATTCTATTTCTTCTGTTAATCTAGGCAATTTATATTTTTGTAAATATTCATCCATATCACCTACATTGGCGTATTTATTGCCATATAATTGGGCAATGTAATTTCTAATGATTGCCTTAATTTCCTCTTCATTGGAGGTGCTGTCCCCCTTTTCATCTATGATACTGTTAATTTGGTTTTCTTCTTAACTTTTTTCTATTAGATTGACCAGTACTTTGTCTATTTTGTTTGTCTTTTCAAAATACCAGCTTCTAGTCTTATTTATTAGTTCAATAGTTCTTTCACTTTCAATTTTATTAATGTCTTCCTTAATTTTTAGGATCTCTAATTTAGTTTTCTTCTGAGGATTTTTAATTTGTTTGCTTTCAAGTTTTTTGATTTGCATGTCCAATTCATTGACCTGCCCTCCCTAATTTGTTAACATATGAACTCAAGGATATAATTTTTCCCCTGAGTACTTTTTTGGCTGCATCCCATAGATTTTGAAAGGATGTCTCATCATTGTCATTTTCTTCAATGAAATTATTGTTTCTATGATTTCTTCTCTAACTAACCGATTTTGGAGCATCATATTATTTAATTTCCAATTAATTTTTGAAATGGCTCTCTATGTACCCATACTGACCATTATTTTTATTGCATTATGATCTGAAAAGATTACATTTATTATTTCTGCTTTTCTGCATTTGTTTGCCCTGTTTTTATGACCTAGTACATGGTCAGTCTTTGTGATTGTACCATATGCTGCTGAAAAGAAAGTATTCCTTTTTGTCTATTTTTCTCTATATATCTATTAACTCTAATTTTTCAAAGATTTCATTCACATCTTTTACCTCTTATTTATCTTCTTATTTGATTTATCTAGAGTTGATAGTGGTAGGTTCAGGTCTCCCACTAGTATAGTTTTACTATCTATGTCCTCCTTTAATTCCACTAGTTTCTCCTTTAGAAATTTGGATGCTGTCCCATTTGGTGCATACATATTGATTACTGATATTGTCTATACTCCCTTTTATCAGGATGTATTTACCTTCCCTATCCCTTTTAATCAGATCATTTTTACTTTGGCTTTGTCAGATATCATGATTGCATCTCTTGCCTTCTTTCTGTCAGTTGAGGCCCAATAGTATTTTCTCCAACCTTTAATTCTAGCCTTGTGAGTATCTACCCATCTCAGGTGTGTTTCTTGTAGACAACATATGGTAGGATTTTGGATACGAATCCATTCTCCTGTTTGTTTTCGTTTTATGGATAATTTCATCTCATTCACGTTCAAAGTTATGAATATCACTTGTCTATTCCCTAGCATTTTGATATCTTCTCTTAGTTCTGTCCTTTCTTCTTTTGCTATATCTTTTTAAAGCAGTGGGCTACTTTTAATCAGTCCCCCTAATCCCCTCCCTTAATATGCTTCCCTTTCTGGCCCCTCCTTTTTTGTTCCCTTCTTGTTTTTTTAGGATCTGTTAAGTTCCCTCTCCCCTCTCTTTTCCTCTCTTTTTGTACTCCCTTCCCCCTATCCCCTTAGTTTTCTCTTCTCACTTAACCTGTAGGATAAGATTGAATTCAAGACCCCAATGGATCTGGATGATCTTCCCTCTCAGAATTAATTTCACTGAGAGTAAGGTTTTAAGTATTACCTATTAGCACTCTCTTCCTCTCCTTCTTATAAGAGTATTCTTCCCGTCCCCTTCCCATGTGTATCTTTGTGGGATAAAGATTATCCTTTTTAATTTCTTCATGAATCTCTTGGTGCCATCTTTGATCCCCCCCCCACCTTTTTCTTTTTTTGCATATCATCTTATAGCCTTTGATATCCCAATCTCTTCCTGTGAATGATTCTTCTAATTACTATAACAGTGAATACAATTTTTGAGAATTACAAATAACATTTTCCCCATATATATATATAATTTGATCTAATTGTAGCTCTTAAAGAAGAGAGTTTGAATAAAAAACATTTTCCCCTTTTCCCTCTCTTATTTACTTTTTCATGTTTCTCTTGATCTTTGTGTTTGGATATCAAACTTTCCACTTAGTTCTGATCCCTTTTCTTTACAAATACTTGGAAATCTTCTATTTTGTTGAATGCCCATACTTACCCCTTTGAAAGTATATAGTCAGTTTTGATGGATTGATTCTTGGCTGATGACCCAATTCTCTTGCCTTTCTGAATATCATGTTCCAGGCCTTGTGGTCCTTTAAGTGTGGAAGCTTCCAGGTCTTGTGTGATCCTGATTGGTGCTCCTTGGTATCTGAATTGTCTCTTTTTGGCTTCTTGTAGAATTTTCTCCTTAGCTTGAAAGCTCTGGAATTTGACAATTACATTCCTGGGAGTTGTCGTTTGAGGATTTAGTGTAGAGGGTGTTCTATGAACTCTTTCAGTGTCTATTTTGCACCCTTGTTCAAGAACATCAGGGCAGTTTTCTTGGATGATTTCTTGTAGTATGATGTCAAGATTTCTGTTTCTTTATGGGTTTTCAGTTAGACCAATGATTTGTCTCATCGTGATCTGTTTTCCTGATCTGTCATCTTGTCAGTGAGATATTTTATGTTTTCTTCTCTTTTGTCAGTCTTTTGACTTTTATTAATTCTTGCTGTTTTGCAAGATCATTGGTTTCCAGTTGCCCAAATCTGCTCCTTAAGGCCTGGTTTTCTGCTATAATCTTTTGAATTTCCTTTTCGGTTTGGTCTATCCTGCTTTTCGTGGCTTCCAGCTATTTTTCCAGTTGGGATTTCTTGTCCCTCAAACTGTTATTTTCTCTTTGAACTATTTCCCACTTTTATTGCCAGAAGGCTTCCATCTTTTTGATATGCTCCAATTTAAATTCTTCAAGAGCTTGTGGACAATTTCCATTTTTTTGGAAGGTTTTGGCTTTGTTTGAAGTTCTTCCTCGGTTTCCTCTGTATCCTGGATTTTTCCTCCATAAAAATTTTCCAGGGTCAATGCCTTCTTCTTCTTCTTCTTCTTCTTTTTTTTGGATGGAGGGAGGTTGTAGCTCTTGGGCACAATTTGCCATCACTGTGGAGGTTTTTCCTTCTCTTTTTAGTCAGAAATCTGTGTGAGATGGAGTGAAGGAGCAAGGATTTTACCTCAGGCAAGCTCTCGAATCTCTGCAGCTTCTACTGTTCACTGCCCTTCTGCGCCTCCTTCTGGAGAAAGCCCATGGTCTGAGCTCCCCAGCCCACCGGGGTTTCAGGTGTAGCTGCTCTTAGGGGCGGTCCTCGGTGGTCTTAGTCAGCTCCCAAGGACCTAGATGTGCCCCTTACTCACTCCAGAGGTGCCCCTCGCTCACTAGCTGATTCTGGAACCCACTGACTCTGACTCTGGCTCCGTAGGTGGGGTGGGGGAGGGTAGATCAGCTTTTGGGTGGGAACTTTTTCATCCCCTTATAGTGTGGAAATGCCCAAATCCCACGTACCTTCAATGCTGAGCCCTACTGTAGGGTCCCTTCATGCTTATGAATTTGGTTTTTTTTTTGGCCTTTTGAGTTAATCTATATCGGTGGGTGCTGAGGAGAGGAAGAGTCCCACATCTAGACTGCCACCATGCTTACCCAGAAGTCTGGCTATCCAGAAATTACTTATCTTATAACCTTGGACAAAATGTTGTCTAAACCATAAGCATCTTATATAACTTAGTCTCCAAGAAACTACCAGAAGTTCATAGTTCATAGAAGTTCAAAAAAAATTAATTTTTATCTGATATGGGGGGAGGGAGAAAGAGTTGTACTCTTCTGTTTGCTTAGATATTCTTTATAAAAGCATTTGGGGATATTTGGTTCATAAATATTTCTTGAATATCTACTGTGTACATTATAGCATTCTGATAGAGAGGATAGCTGACATAGCTCAAACTTTGGGCAAGGCCATGTTTCCCTTCTAACTTTTACTATATTACACTTATCTACGTTTATCCATTTGGAGCTTAATTTGATGTGTGATGTGAGGAATTAGTCTAAGGCTAAATTCTGCCAGACTCTGGTCCTGTTTTCCCAGACTTTTTATGAAGTCTAACTTTATTAAGTACTTTTTGCTGTATTTGTTTTTTTTATGGTTTTTTTTTTTATATTTTGTACCCAATTTGATGTTTCATTGATCTATCAATAATTCATTCTATGGGGAGTTTGATTGGCATATTGCTGAATAAATGAATGAATTTAAGTAATATTGACATTTTTATTATATTGACCTACTCATGAGCATTTCCTGTTTTTCTAATTATTTAAGTCTGTTAAATCTTTAAAGAATTTTTCATAGTTAGAATTCATATAGTCATTAGGAGGATTTTGTTTTTTCATTTTATAAGCCATGAATTTTTTGAGGGGGAAAGTGGTGAGTAAAGAATATGGGAAGAGTGATTGGGATATGATCCTGAGGAAATTAAATTGACTTTAATATCTTTTATTGCTCCTATTTACAGTCAATGAATTTTGTCATATAACTGCCTAAAGTCGTGAATCTTTGTCTCTGAACTTAGTTTAGAAATACAATTGGCCTATAATGAGTTAAGTTTGGAAACTCAGTTCTTCTGCTAATCACTGTTCTATTTCCTCAAAGGAATCTGCTATCTTTGGGGAATGTAGGTAGACACCAGGGAGTCTGGTCTAGTATATTTACTAGCTATTCTTCAAAGATGTTTGGTTTGCTATCCCAAATAAGTCTGGCTTATTAGTTCTAACTTAGCAGGTAGGCTCAAACAATGAACTTTTCTTACTCACAGAAGGAAATGAGTGGATTGTTGTTAGCCCCTCATTCCCAAACTCCAACTAATATTGTTCCCCACACTTCAGCCATGTAACTAGTCTTGTTGTCCTCAACTTAATGATGTCTCTAGGTCTGTAACTAATTGTAGTATTTCCTCACCTATCCTGTTCTGTTCATGTCTCAGTCTACCTTTTCAGTTTCACATATGATGATACAAGACAATGTAGCAATAAAATCCATTTTAAAAGGTAAATAGTTTATCTGAAAAATGGGTATTTTAATGTACTTCAAGCTCAATATGAGGTAGTAGTATGTTCTGGCAACAAAGAAACTGAATGTGAATTTAAGCTGCCTTAAGAAAGGATTAGGGGAATAGTTAGGTGGTTTAGTGGATTGAGAGCCAGGCTTAGAGACTGGAGATCCTTGGTTCAAATCTGGCCACACTTTCTATCTTTGGGACCCTGGGCAAGTCATTTAACCCTACTTGTCTAGTTCTTACTGCTCTTAAGCCAAAGAATCAATACACAATATTGATTGTACGTTAGGGGAGAGGCAGAGAAGAGGGGGAACAGGCTTTGCTTTGGAGAATACGAAAGTGATGGTCTAATCGTATATTGTACTATTCAGTTCAGTATGGTTCAGTGAGTATTAAGCACTTGAGCAGCTAGGTATCTCAGTGGATAGAGCACTGGGTCTAGAGTTAGGAAGACTCTTCCTGCATTCCAGTTTGACCTCAGACATTTTACTAGCTGTATGACCCTGTCAGGTTCTGCTTGATAAATTATTTTTGGGTCATCGAACTGGGATGAGAAAAATGATTTTTGGGATTATAGGAGGACCAGCCACCAGACTGACAGATTAGACACAGAGACATCCTCTTGCTGGGTGGGGACAAAATTTATTGATTTGGAGTGCATGATATATAGGGAATATGACGTAGGCTAAAGGATTAGGTAAGCCTTTTGCAGGAACAATGATTGGTAATGATTTACAAAATGGAAACAATGGATGTAGATTGCCTTTGTGGTTCTTAAGCAATGTTTTCTATAGGATAATAAATCACATGTCAGCCTATCAATGTATGAGCCGATACTGTATGTTCTTCTCACAGAACTCTTGTATTATTATGTTTTTGGCTGGACATCTAGTATTTGGGGAGAGAAAAAGTTTGCTTTTCTCATGCTGGGGAGCAGACTACATGCTTTGATTTCTAGCTGATGGCTCTGATTTTACTGGGGCCTGTTTTCACTACTGGGGGCTACATGACCCTGAGCAAGTCTCTTACTTAATTTCTTTATCTGTAAAATAATATGGAGAAGGAAACAACAAACCTTTCCAATATCTCTGCCAAACCCCTAATGGAGTCACAGAGAATAAGACACAACTGAAAAATGCCTGAACATTGTTGTTCTTCCAACAGCTAGCTCTTCCATTGTAGTAGGCACTTTTCCAGGTGCTGGCTGCAAAAAACAAGAACCACTACCTTCAAGGAGTTTACATAGGGATCATCAAAGGCCCTGAAATGAACTCATGCTATAAAAGTATTGGTTGACAGAAAAGACTTAAGGGGTTAGATGAGCCAGTATTGGATATAGGTAATAAGAAAATTAGGGGAAAAATAGGAAGAATTCCATTCAGTTCTTCTGCTAATCACTTTTCTTTTTCCATTGTGGGGGCCTCAGGAATTTCTCAGGTTCTCTAAAGGCACCTAAGTGATATGGTATGGAAAGAGCACTGGGCCTTGAGTCTGGAAGATTGAGTTCAAATCTAGCCTCAGACACTTAGTTGTGTGACCCTGTAAAAGTTACTTAACATCTGTTTGTTTTCAATTTCCTTTTATGTAAAGTTGGTACAATAATATCAACTAACTTAGAGTTTTTGTGAGTATCAAATGAGATATTTGTAAAGTGTTAAACACTTTTTCCTCCCTAGGTTTTCAGTATACCACTCTCCCCTGGTTCTCTTCCTACCTATCAGACTGCTACTTCTCAGTATCCTTTGCTGGATCCTAATGTAAATCATGCCATCTTATCATAGATTCCCACAGGGTTCTGTCCAGGACCTCTTCTCTATCTTACTTTACTTGGTTAATCTCATCAACTCCCATGTATTTAATTATCATCTTTATGCTAATTATTTCTCATATCTATCCCACCTTAATTTTTACTGACCTCTAATCTCACATTTCCAGCTGCCTATTCGATTTCTCTAATTGTCCAGTAGATATCTTACATTCAGTATTTCCAAAAATGAACTCATTCTTTACCTTTAAATTCCCCTCCCCGTCTTCCTTTCCTATTATTACTGTTGGGTATAACACTATCCAGTTCTTTGGGCTCTAAACCTGGATGTCAACCTCAATTCCTCACTAAATCTTACCTGCCCTCCATCCATCCAATCTCTTGCCACAAAACCTGTTGCTTTCATCTTTGTAGCATTTCTTTCCTACTCTCCTCTGACATTGCAAATCACCCTGCTGCAGGCCTTTATCACCTCACTCCTTGAATGTTAAAATATCCTGTTACAGTCCAATATTTTCCTGCCTCAAGTCTCTCTCCACTTCAACCCATCCTCCATTAGCCACCAAAATGATTTTCCTAAAGCATAGGTCCAGCTATGTCAGCCCCCTGCTCAATAAATCGATGGCTTCCTATCACTTCCAAGATCAAATACAGTCTTCTGTTTGATGTTCAAAGTCCTTTGTAATCTAGTCCCCCTCCCACCTTTCTAGTCTTCTTAACACCTCACTCTTTTCCATATCCTCTGATCCAGTGACACTGGCCCCTTGACTATTCTACAAACTAGACACTCCATCTCTGGGCTGTGGACTTTTCCATGACTGGCTCCAGTGCCAAGTGTCTTTCCTTATCTCTGCCTGATGGCTTCCTATAAATGCCAACTAAAATCCCATCTTTTATAGGAAGTCTTTCCTGATCTACCTTAACTTTAGTGCCATCTCCCTGTTAATTATTATTTATCCTATATATAGCTTGCTTGTACCTATTTGTTTGCTTGTCCTCTCCCATTAGACTGAAAGTACCTCGAGAACAAGGGGGGGGGATGTGATATCTTTTCCCTCTTTTTGTATCTTCACTGTTTAGCACAGTGCCTGGCACATAGTATGTGCCATATAAATTCTATCATAATTACTATTATCATCATCATTTAAAATGTATTCAGAATTCCATCTATTTTGTGTAACCAATTTATATATCACCTGGGTCAACCTTTCTTTTGGCCCTCCTGTCACGCTTTTCAGCCTTCTGCGACACCACACTGGTTGTCTTTCCTACCCAGAAGGAAGATCCTTACCCACAATAGCCATTCCATCAGCCTACTAAGATGATGTTAGCGGACCTCTACTCTTCCCTTCTAGCCTCTTAGTCTCTTCCTGGAAAGTTCTTATCTTGAAAAGACCTAACCTTCTGGTCCTAGGCCCCTGGGACTAAGATAACCTGGCTGACTTCATTCCTCAATAATTAACACACTCCCACCCTGTCATCTTCCTCCTTACCATAGTGATTCTGAACTCTGGCTGTCATTGTATTCTACTGCCTTCTGCCTTGTTTCTATCCTCAACTCAGCTCCACATCTTCCAGGACCCACTCAAGATTTTCCCATTTCTTCCACTGTGTTCTGGAGTGTTTGTTCCATAGATGACAAACTTGCTTTGATCATAAACCTTTCTTTTCTCTTAAGTCATTTCTCTACTCAGAATTGGCTCTCTCCTGTGAACACTGTGTCAACTTTCTTTTCTCTTTTTTTTTTAAATTTAGACTATTTTCCATGGTTACATGATTCATATTCCCCCCTTTCCTCCTCCCTCCCAGAGCTGACAAGCAATTCTACTGGATTATACTTGTCTCATTGTTCAAAATCTATTTCCATGTTATTCATATTTGTACCTGTGAAGATTGGATTTGGCTCTCCCCTGATTATAACAATGAAGGTACTTAGCTCTTCCTTCATTGTGAAGATGAAATTGTTATCCCTTGTCTATTTGTTGATTTAATCCTCAAAATGTAAGCACAGTACTTAAAGTCTTTCCATGTTAGATCTGATCACCAAGGGTGTAAATCTCCCACTTAATCATGAGGTGAGAGGTCTGTGACTCACATATGCAATAGTGGGTAATGAAAACAAGGGTCTGAACGAGGTTGGTTGTTGAGGGTTGGTCTTCTGGGAGTTGTTGGTGGTTGGTCTTCTGGGAGTTTGAAAGAGACACACTTGGAGTGGAGTCTGCTGGAGTTGAGGCTGATAAAAGAATCCCCTGATTGAACTGACAATGTGGTAAGTGTAAAGGCTGACTTCCTTCCTTGCCCTTTCTGGAGGCGTGAGCCTCCGGGAAAGGCCCTTCATATTGAGACTCCTTTCCCCTGACTGGGGCCTTAGAATTGGTACCTGGCTCAGAGGAAACCAGAGCGCTCTCTTTCCCCCTTTTCTCTTTTCCTTAATATCTTCCCTCTATTGTAAAATAAACTACCATAAATTCCATTTGACTTTAGTAATTCATTTTTGGGATTTAGAAATTAAATCCCTGGCAACCAATTAAATATTCAGTCCAACCATAAAATTAACACACAGTAGAGTGATCTTTTAACATTAAAACCCTAATCATATCCCCATAGAACCATGTGATATGTTTTTCTTCTGCGTTTCTGCTTCTGTAGTTCTTTCTCTGGATGTGGATAGCATTCTTTCTCATAAATTCCTCTAGATTGTCATGGGTCATTGCATTGCTGCTAGTAGAAAAGTCTATTACATTCAGTTGTGCCATAATGTATCAGTCTCTGTGTACAATGTTCTCCTGGTTCTGCTCCCTTTATTCTGCATCAATTTCTGGAGGTCTTTCTAGTTCACATGGAATTCTTCCAGTTCATCATTCCTTTTAACACAATATTAACAATATTCCATCACCATCAGATATCACAATTTGTTCAGCCATTCCTCATGCGATGGACACCCCCTCATTTTCTAGTTTTTTTTTGCCACTGAGCATGGCTATAAATATTTTTGTACAAGTCTTTTTGCTTATTATTATGTCTTTGGGGGTACAAACCCAGCAGTGGTATGGCTGAATCAAAGAGCAAGCATTCTTTTAAAGCCCTTTGGGCATATTTCCAAATTGCCTTCCAAAACAGTTGGACCAATTTTAGTGTCTCAATTTTGCCACAACCCTTCCAACATTTATCACTTTCCTTTTCTGCCATGTTGGCCAGTCTGATAGGCATAAGATGGTACCTTAGAGTTGTTTTTATTTGCATTTCTCTATTCAGAATCCTTTTCATATGCTTATCGATAGTTTTGATTTCTTCATGTGAAAACTTGAATAAGAAGATTTCCCTTGTGTGTCAACTTTTTCTTGGCTAATCTTTCCAATACTCATCCTATTTTTGCTTGTAATGTCCAGAAAATCATTAATGGTGGTGTAGTGGTAGCATAGTGCTTGGCACATAGTAGACATATAATAAATGTTTATTGATTGTGAGGAAGTTGGAATATTCCTTGCTCCCCATTGCCACTTACAAATGTTCCTGCTACCTCTGTCATTCAATAACTTCATTTTTTATATTCAGTCCTAATTTATCAACCGGTCAAAATAATGATTAATTTGCAATCTTTTTCTCCTCCTTAACTCCTGTCCTCCTTTAATTCTTACCCATGTACTTAAGGACATGGACACACACACACACACACACACAGAGTCATCTTTTGCTATATCATGGTTCACTTATCAGGGTTTCACTTTATTGTGGTTTTGTTTTTTTTAGTCTCATTCTGTTTTTTTAAAGTCTAATTCTATATTGTGGAGTTTTTGCTATATCATGGGATTTTGCAGATGGATACCATACAATACACACAATGGAAATGCAGTACACCACTACCACTTGTGCAGGTTTACCTATGTGAGATTGTACATGGCACATTATTGGCTGATGGAATGAAAGGCAATCAACCACAGTGCTGTGTTCTATATCCTAGGTGCTGATTGGCTCAGTGACTATATACTCTCGCACACTATGCCCATATATGTTCAGCATTTCACCTTGTCCACTTTATATCAACATCTGATCACTGTGCATAGAATTGCTCTGCAGTATTGTGTTTTTGTAAAAGTTTGAATTTATTTCAAACCCAGGACTTCTGATCCCTTTATCTCTCAGTTCTTTCTCAAGTTAATACTCCATCCAGTGACTCCACTCTGTTTTTCCCCATTTTAACAGTTGTGATAGAGGAATGATCCAGAGACTTTGAGGGACAGAGCCTGGAGGACATGCTGAGGTTTGCATCTACAGCAGGGGATGGTGAAGGAGGTTTGGAATCTTGAGGGAAGAGGAGATTCCAGGGGGAGACAGTTGATCTCTCTCTTACCTGAGAAAGCCAAGGGTGACTTCTCCTAAGCCATACATAATCCCTCATTGATCCTAATCATCATTTGCCCCACTGGGATGCAAACCTTGGTATGTCTTCCAGGCTCTGTCCATCAAAGTTCTCTGGGTCATTTCTCTATCACACCGTTGAAAAACCACTGTCCTCTTCTGTCTAGTTCCTTTCCCTCTTAATTTATTACTAATCTTGCCCTGCCAAGTCCTAGTTTTGGATTATTCATCTTCCATTCTCCTCATTCCTACTAATGTGATACTGAATAGAGCTTGAGAAAAATCACAAAACTATGCTTACTGTTGTGAGCACTATGTGTAGACTGCCAGGGTTCTGAGAGATTAGAGAGATAACAAAGCAAGGACCTGATGGGGAGGCATGGTCTCCATGAACTCTGTTTATTGTGACAAAAAGAAAGACTTTTATAGGGAGTAGAATTCTAAGCATTACATCATTATGGGGGGGGGTAGGGTGTTACTTTCCCACAGAATATGAAATGCCTTCACACAAGAACATTACCGGGGTTCCAAATCAAGAAAGAGTGATGCCTAATCTATTCTGCATAACTTAGGGAAAGGAAATTATGATACTTTTCAGTCATGATATTACAAAGACTTCTTTGCATTTCAGAATGATGAAAGACTCAAAGTTAGATGACCATATTAGGGGAGGTGGAATCCTTTCTTATCTGAGTTTCAACCTAGAGAACAGATGTGGCTGTGAGATTGGCCTTGCCAAGAATCTCAGTCTTACAGACATGTCTCTTCTGACTGCTTTTCCTCAGTGGACCTGATTTGCCCTAGGTTCCTCCACATATGCATAGATGACTAGGTCTATATTCAGACTTCACATTCCAATTTTACACCCCTTAATAGATTTACTTCCAAGTGACTTTTCCAAACCTTTTGATCCTTAAACTTCCCATTAATCCCTCTAACCTCACCTTCTTAGTGTAAAGGTTAAATTTAATGGTCTGACACAATTAATTTACCAAAATGAAACAATAAAGTAGAAAAATGTGAAAGAGGTTGGAGAAAATACCTATACTAGTCCTCAGCCAGGAGGGCTGGTAGTGAGTAATCATGTGGCCTTCTCCAAGATGGAAGCTAGTCTCTTAGGAATCTAGGAAGGGAGTCAGGCTTTTCACACACTCAACCAAGTAGTCCAGGAGTCAGAGTCCAAGTTGAAGTGAGGATCCACGCTGTAGTCTTCAATGAGGTTCCCTCAAAGACTATCTCCAGGAGACACTCTACCAGACTCAACTTCACCAGCCTCCCAGCCATGGGAATTTATGACTTTTTATGGTGGTTTCATATCCTATTCACAGGGGCCAATCACAGTTTTCAAAATTGTCACACCTCTCATCCTCTGAAGGTACAAACTCTCCTCCTAGGATGCACATTTTTCTGAGTGTGTGAACTCTTAAAAAAATTCAGAGGTTTTTGGCTATTTGAGTTAGAAAAAAGGGTGGATGGAGCTCTTCCAAGTATCTTGGTGGCTTCTTGCCTCTAAAGGTGTTAACTCTCCTCCTAGGAGTAAGAGTTTATGGACTTCCCTTACTTTAGGGTAAAGTATGGGTGTATTTTGTTGATTAATTAAAAAATGCTGGGTGAGCAAAACCCTAGGTCACCAGGGGTCTACGACCCAATGGCTACCCTCACAAGGTTTGGCCGGCCTGTTGAAGCTGTTGCCCGGGGTGTGGCCACTGCCGCATGCTAGCAGCTACTGGGAGCCACAAGTGAGAGCTGGGTGTCAGGTGGGGGTCAGAGGCTGAAGAGCTGCCCTAGGAGGGCATGATAAGCCCTCCGTACCAAGGGTGCTACCCCTCCCTGAACACCCCATACACCCCAGAATAGATGAGTGTGCACAAAGATACTTGTGCGTGAAGGAGATTTAAGTGGAAAAGTCGATGCACATAGACAGTCTCACTCTCTCGGCGTTGGAAGCCTGGGTCCAGTGGCACAAAAAATCGTTACACCTGGAGACTTCCTCAGCTGCATTTGCTCACCCAGCATGTGAAGTCTGCTTCGGTGGAACAGGAGGAAGAAGCCAATAAGAAGGTTCAACAGCTGAGATGGCGATGTAGCAAAGCACTGTGGAGTGCTTAGGGTGTGTTGGAGCACAAAAGACAACATAGCCACCCAATGCAGTGGAGGAAGTCTCCAGGTGTAATGATTTTTCGTGCCACTGAACCCAGGCTTCCAACGCTGAGAGAGTGGGACTGTCTCTGTGCATTGACTTTTCCACTTAAATCTCCTTCACGCACAAGTATCTCTGTGCACGCTCATCTATCCTAACACCCGCCCACCCTCTTCAAGACCTGCGGCGAAGGGGGAGTGGCGACGCAGCAAGTGGAGGTGACCACTGGCAGTTGTAGTCACGATCCTGCACATAGGCGACCCATGGACCAGTGGTTGTTTGGCCCTGTACCCGGGCAGCAGAGTCGTTCTGCAGCATCCTGGGCGACTGAGCAGCCCTCTCTAGGACAGCACTGCTCACCCTAATCAAGGGAGGGGGCTAGAAAAGGTGTCCCAAACATTGCCTGCCCTGCAAACACCCGGTCAGCACACCGCGGCTGGCGGGTCATCCCTTTAAGTGGGTCGAAACTAAAGAAAACAAAACACAAAGAAACTCCTACTAGGAGCATGGAACATCAGGACATTACTTGACAGAGAGAATACCCCAAGACCTGAGGAAACAGCTCTAATTGGTAAAGAACTGGTGCAATATAACATCGACATCGCAGCATTAAGCGAAAAACGCTTAACAGAAGAGGGATCACTCAGCGAACCCACCACTGGATACACCTTCTTCTGGAAAGGGAGAGCTACAGGTGAAGACAGAATCCACGGTGTTGGCCTGGCTATCAAGACCAGTTTGCTCAAACAGCTGCCAGACTTGCCTGTGGGCATCAGCGAGAGGCTCATGAAGATCCATTTACCTCTCAGCAAAGACTGGTATGCCACAATCATCAGAGCATATGCCCCAACACTGACCAGCACAGAGGAGACCATCGAGCAGTTCTACTCTGACCTGAGTGCCTTCCTGCACTCAGTGCCCACAAATGGCAAGCTGATACTACTGGGAGACTTCAACACCCGCGTTGGCCAGGACCATGAAAGATGGAAAGGAGTGCTCAGCAAACACGGCTTAGGCAAAATGAACAACAAAGGCCTACTGCTACTTGACAAATGCTCAGAGTTCGAACTCACCATCACTAATACTGTGTTCAGAATGGCGAACAAATATAAAACAACGTGGATGCATCCACGATCAAAACAGTGGCATCTAATTGACTACATCATTGTACGCCGGCGAGATATCCAAGATGTAAAGATCACCAGAGCCATGAGAGGAGCTGAATGCTGGACAGATCACCAATTGGTTAGAGCGACTCTTCAAATATGCATTGCGCCTCGCCATCCAAAATGCGCCCAGACAGTTCGCACATCTTGCAACGTGAGTCATCTCAGAGATCCACTTTATCTGCAAACATTCCAGTCCTGTCTGGACGACAAGCTGTCTGCCAAGGGACCACTCACTGGAAGCCCAATCGAGAAATGGAACCAGTTCAGAGATGCGGTGACGGAAACATCAAAGGCAGTCCTAGGCCCCAAACAAAGCAATCACCAGGACTGGTTCAACGAGAACAACACTGCTATTGAAGACCTATTGAACAAAAAGAACAAAGCCTTTATGGAGTCAAAATAACCCAAACTCTGCTCCTAAAAAGGACAGATTCAAGTCTCTCCAAGCCACGGCACAGTGTGAGATCAGGAAAATGCAAGACTGATGGTGGGGGAAAAAGGCAGAAGAAATCCAGTGCTTTGCTGACAAGAAAAACTAAACAATTTTTCAGTGTCCTCAAGACTGTCTATGGGCCATTAAAATCTGCCACCGCCCCCTTGCTATCCTCTGATGGTGACACTCTCATAAAAGATAAAAAAGGCATCAGCAACAGGTGGAAAGAACACTTCAATCAGCTCTTCAACTGACCCTCCTCAGTCAACCAAAGGGCCCTTGACCAGATCCCCCAAAACCGCATCATCAATCAACTTGACATCCCTCCTTCATTAGAAGAAGTCCAAAAAGCTATTAAACAAATGAGTGCAGGCAAGGCACCCGGTAAAGACGGGATCCCAAACGAGGTGTACAAGGCCTTAAATGGAAAGGTGCTTCAGGCATTCCATATAGTGCTGACCAGCATATGGGAAGAGAGGAATACATGCCCTCAGAACTCAGAGATGCCTCCATCGTAGTCCTATACAAGAACAAAGGCACACGAGCAGCCTGTGACAACTACTCTCCACTGCCAGAAAGATCCTTGCCCGTGTTATACTCAAGAGACTCACGTCATCTGTTTCAGAGCAGAATGTGCCTGAATCACAATGTGGCTTCCGACCAGATCGCAGCACCATCAACATGGTCTTCACGGTGAGGCAAATGCAGGAAAAATGCCTTGAGCAGAACCTGAGTCTCTACATTGCCTTCATAGACCTGACAAAGGTGCTTGACACAGTGAACAGGGACGCATTGTGGGTGATATTCAGCAAGCTCGGTTGCCCAGCAAAATTCGTCAAACTGATCCAACTCTTTCATGTCGACATGACAGGGGAAGTCCTATCTGGTGGAGAGACTTCTGATCGCTTCAACATCTCCAATGGCATGAAACAAGGCTGTGTCCTTGCTCCAGTCTATTCAACCTATTTTTCACTTAAGTATTACGACATGCTGTAATGGATCTAGACCTGGGCGTCTACATCAAATACCGACTGGATGGCTCACTATTCGACCTTCGCCACCTGACTGCAAAAACAAAGAACAGAGAGACTCATCCTGGAAGCTCTCTTCGCAGATGACTGTGCTCTCATGGCCCACCAAGAAAATCATCTTCAAACCATTGTGGACAGGTTCTCCACCGCAACAAAACTGTTTGGCCTGATTATCAGCCTCAGCAAAACAGAGGTGCTATTCCAACCTGCACCAGGGAGGCCAACTAACCAGCTGTGCATAACTATCGATGGCACGCAGCTTTCTAACGTCAATACTTTCAAGTACCTGGGCAGCACCATCGCCAACGACGGGTCCCTAGACCATGAGATCAATACCAGAATCCAAAAGGCCAGCCAGGCACTCGGGCGGCTGCACTCCAAAGTCCTCCAACACAGCGGTGTAAGCACTGCGACGAAGCTCAAAGTGTATAACTCAGTGGTCCTCCGCTCGCTCCTGTACGGTTGTGAGACATGGACACTGTACCGGAAGCACATGAAACAGCTGGAGCAATTCCACCAACACTCTCTCCGGTCAATCATGAGGATCCGATGGCAGGACTGAATCACCAATCAGGAAGTCCTCGACAGAGGCAACTCCACCAGCATCGAAGTCATGGTCCTCAAAACCCAGCTACGATGGTCTGGACACGTCATCTGCATGGACCCACAGCAAATACCAAGACAGGTATTCTATGGTGAACTGTCAGCTGGACTCAGGAAACAAGGTCGACCAAAGAAAAGATACAAGGATCAGCTAAAGTCAAACTTGAAGTGGGCTGCAATTACACCAAGGCAACTAGAACTTGCTGCCTCTGTCAGAAGCAGCTGGAGAACCCACATTAACCATGCCACCACCACCTTTGAAGATGAATGACATTGACTTCTTGCTGCTGCACGTGAATGCCAACACCAGGTCACAACCGCACCTCCCGTAATAACTGGCATTCCATGCCCCATGTGTCACAAACTTTGCGCCTCAGTCTTTGGAGTTCAAAGTCACATGAGGGTACATCAATAGATGATAATGCACAAAGACAGTTGTCATTCTTGGTCAAGGAAAGACTACTACTAATTCAAAAATAGACAAAAGAGAATTAATTCAGTCTAGTGAGGTATTAAGTAAGGGTACTTAAGTTATTGTTATTCCAAAGTGTTAACTCCAACTAGGCAAAAAGAACAAAAGTTTCCCTTTTCTAATGTGCAAACTCAGATTAGACAAGGAGAACCAAGAATTTCTTTTCACTTTAGGTAAGACTCTTCTCTCATATAGGGGGTGGAGGGGGAGTAGCTATTTGCTGAGAGTTCCCTTTTCTCCCTTCATCTCACATTACTCAGAGAAGCCTTCTACTTCTCTTTCACTTGAAGAGGTAGACCTTCTGCAGATTGTCCACTCTTACTAATCTGTTACCTCTCCTTATTTTGCTTTCCTGTGGCATACAAGCATACAAGTAAGCCCATTATTCCTCCAGAAGCAAAAAAACGTAGCCCACTTAGTGTGTCCCTCTGTGATAGCTGTCATCTTTATAGCTCTCCTCACTTTTTGAAGCTAAACTACTTGAGAAGTTTATGTTAGAATAGAATATTATCTACTCTGCTGTAGATGCCTCCTAATCTCATTATTCAATGAATTTGCTCTCTCCAAAATTATTAAAAGATCTTTTTGTTGCCTGATCTAATAACTCTTTTTTGATCTCCTTTGTAGGTTTTGACCTGTCATCACCCTCTTTTTTGGATATTCTCTTTCCTCTAGGTTTTTGTGGCACTTTTTCCTGGTTCTACTCAAAAGTGTTTGACTTCTCCTCAGTCCCCTTTGCTGATTGTGTTTGCTAACCAGGAGTGTTCCTCATAACTCTTTCCTGGACTCTCTTCTCCCTCTTTGCTTAATGCTTTTATCAGCTCCCAGATATTATAATTATATATATATATTATAATATTATATATTATAATTATCTCTATACAGATAATTCTTAAATCTACTTATCAAACCCATCTTCTCTCCTGACCTCAAGGCTCGAATATCTGACCACTTATTAGACATCTCTAATTGGAAGTCCTGTAGAGCATCTTAAGACCAGTATGTTCAAAACAGAACTTTAATTTTTTTCTCTGAAACTTTCTCTTTTTCCTAATGTCCTTAATACTGTCAAGCACAACATTTTTATAAAACCTAAGCTCACAATCTTGGTGTCTTTATTTACTCCTCACTCTCATTCCTCATAGCCAATCTGTTCATAGCATGGAGTTTTTATTCTCATAATATCTCTTGTAAATACCCCTTTCCTCTGACATTGCAACTATCCTAGTGTTTATACTCATCATTTCATGCTTGGGTTATTACATTGATCTGCTTGTCTCAAGTTTCTCCCCACTCCTATTCATACTCTACTCAGCTGTCATTGAACTTCCTAAAGTCCATATCTAAACATATCAACCCCTTTTTCAATTGTAAAACAGTGTTTAGTTTTTAAAGTCTTCATAACTTGGCCATTCACCACCACCACCTGGGTTTCAGTGAATGGGAATAAATGGATAAGCAAAAGGCTAATGGAAATTGTTAGGGGACATTTTACATGTAAAATTCATTTATCTAAAGATAACAGATACAGAGTGGATTGTTTTGACTTCATTGATCTTAATTCTGTTTGTCATAAATTGTAAAATAAAAATATAAATTAATTTGAAAGGGGAACCTAATTTAGATATATGATTAGATGATTTTAGATTTGGGCATGTTGAATTTGAATAATAAGTTTTCCAAGTAAAAATATTCTGGAACTTAGTTCATAAATAATTAGCTGAAGTAGATTTGAGAATAGTCGAATAAGGTAATGGCTGGAAGCATGCATGAGAAAATGAGTTCTAAGTATAGAGGGGAAAGGGGAGCAAAATGCTTACATTTAGGGATTGGGAAGGGGAACTGTAAGTGTATAATGGATTAACAAGATATGTAGTACTTAGAACCTGAGGAAAGAGAGTTTCAAGGAAGAACAACAAAAAAAGATCTTTTTGGATTTTGCAAAAACAAAGTCATTAGTGACCCATGAAAAATACATTTCAGTCTTGTTGTATGGAAGAAGCCAGGCTGTGTTTAAAAAGACAAAAGGAATTGAGGCAAAAGTGAACCGAGAAAGATTGATTCAAGTAGTTCAATAGCCATATGCACGAATCATTGGATCAATAACCAGGAGAAGCAGAAAGGTCAGGTAAAGGGCACTTTATTGTTGCTTTTTTTAACTGTAGGACAGATGAAGGAAAGACTAGAGATTTTAGAGAAAAGGGATTAATTGTAGAAACATGGTTCTTCAGGTGATAGAAAGGAGTGTGGTTAAGATTACAATTTTAAAGGGGTTAGTTTTAGAAAGGAAGATATATCTTTTCCTTTTTAAAAATATTTTTTTTCTATATTACATGCTGATATAATTTTTAATAAACACTTTATGACATTTTGTGATCCACATTCTCTTTCTCAATCCTCCTGAAGATGGCAGGTAATATGGCATAGATTGTACATGTATTATCATAATATATAATATTATATTATATTATGAAAGACATATTGATTACACTAGATAAAAATTCATGGAGGAAGGATATCTTTCTCTTTAGAGGCTGTTAAATAATTTCAAATTTCCCATTTTATCAATTAAGATTAACTTTTTTTTTTTGCAAATATATTTTTCATGCTGGGTGAGATGCCTTTGAAGTTTTTTGTTTCTGAGTGGAAACTACATGTCTCAGCAATAGTATTTTCTATTCCCTTTTATAAGCACCATTAGTTGTGGGAATGATTGTGAAACCAATACAGAATATAAGCAGATGTGGTTGAAGATTCAACAAGTGGGCCTTATTCATCCACTTGGTGTTCATCATGGAGGGATGGGGAACTTTCCCCACAGGGGAATTTACTTTTCAGAATTTCACTTTCCAGCAGCATTTTTTAATATATACCTCTTCTGTACCTGGGAACTTTGGGTACTTTAATAATGGGTATAGTAACCATCGCACGAGCAGACTGTGACAACTACAGAGGCATCTCACTACTCTCCACTGCCAGAAAGATCCTCACCCGTGTTATACTCAACAGACTCCTGTCATCTGTTTCAGAGCACAACCTGCCTGAATCACAATGTGGCTTCCGACCAGATCGCAGCACCATCGACATGGTCTTCACAGTGAGGCAAATGCAGGAAAAATGCCTTGAGCAGAACCTGAGTCTCTACATTGTCTTCATAGACCTGACAAAGGCGTTCGACACAGTGAACAGGGACGCATTGTGGGTGATCTCAGCAAGCTCGGTTGCCCAGCAAAATTTGTCAAACTGATCCAGCTCTTTCATGTCGACATGACAGGGGAAGTCCTATCTGGTGGAAAGACTTCTGATCTCGTCAACATCTCCAATGGCGTGAAACAAGGCTTTGTCCTCGCTCCGGTACTATTCAACCTATCAATATCAATATCAATATCAAACTATTCACCCAAGTATTACGACATGCTGTGATGGATCTAGATCTGGGCGTCTACATCAAATACTGACTGGATGGCTCACTATTCGACCTTCGCCACCTGACTGCAAAAACAAAGACAACAGAGAGACTCATCCTGGAAGCTCTCTTCGCAGATGACTGTGCTCTCATGGCCCACCAAGAAAATCATCTCCAAACCATTGTGGACAGGTTCTCCACCATAACAAAACTGTTTGGCCTGATTATCAGCCTCAGCAAAACAGAGGTGCTATTCCAACCTGCACCAGGGAGGCCAACGAACCAGCCGTGCATTACAATCGATAGCACACAGCTTTCTAATGTCAACACTTTCAAGTACCTGGGCAGCACCATCGCCAACGACGGGTCCCTAGACCATGAGATCAATACCAGAATCCAAAAGGCCAGCCAGGCACTCGGGCGGCTGCGCTCCAAAGTCCTCCAACACAGAGGTGTAAGCACTGCGACAAAGCTCAAAGTGTACAACGCAGTGGTCCTCAGCTTGCTCCTGTATGGTTGTGAGACATGGACACTGTACTGCAAGCACATGAAACAGCTGGAGCAATTCCAACGCTCTCTCCGGTCAATCATGAGGATCCGATGGCAGGACCGAATCACCAATCAGGAAGTCCTCGACAGAGGCAACTCCACCAGCATTGAAGTCCTGGTCCTCAAAGCCCAGCTACGATGGTCTGGACACGTCATCCGCATGGACCCACAGTGAATACCAAGACAGGTATTCTATGGTGAACTGTCAGCTGGACTCAGGAAACAAGGTCGACCAAAGAAAAGATTCAAGGATCAGCTAAAGTCCAACTTGAAGTGGGCTGGCATTACACCAAAGCAACTAGAACTCGCTGCCTCGGACAGAAGCAGCTGGAGAACCCACATTAACCATGCCGCCACCACCTTTGAAGATGAGCGATGTGGACGTCTTGCCGCTGCACGTGAATGCCTACACCAGGTCACAACCGCACCTCCCGTAACCACTGGCGTCCGATGCCCCATGTGCCACAAACTGTGCGCCTCAGCCTTTGGACTTCAAAGCCACATGAGAGTACATCAATAGATGAAACTGCACAAAGACAATCGTCATTCTCGGTCACCGAGTGACTACCACTACCTGGGAACTTTGGGTACTTTAATAATGGGTATAGTAACCATTGAAGATGTATTATGTTAACAAAAGCTAAGCTTGTTTTTAAAAAACAGATAACTCATAGGATGATTTTCATGTTACAAGATAATTCTGTTATTTAAAAAAAATTTGACAGCCAAAGTTTAAAAAAATACTGAATTCCCCTAGCATTTAGAATGTAGCTAAATTCATTTGTAGGTGATTAACAGACTTTTCTTTCTTTCTTTTTTTTTCCACAACAACCTACTTTAATTAGTCTAAAATTATTTTTTAAATTTTATAATATTTTATTTGATCATTTCCATGCATTATTCATTAAAGACACAAAGATTATTTTCTCCCCCCACCCCCACCCCCCGTAGCTGACGCGTGATTCCTCTGGGTATCACATGTGTTCTTGATTCGAACCCTTTGCCATGTTGTTAATATTTGCATTAGAGTGTTTGATTAACAGACTTTTCAACCATACTGATTACTGTATTTTATAACTTGATACCATCTGGGGTTCCATATGGTTTTAAAAACAAGAAATAAACTTTCTAGGAATTAATCATTGTCATATTTTAAGTAGAGACTTTCCAAGAGGATTTGAGAGTTTTGATAACTATATTTGAATACCATAGCTATATTGCACAGGGAATAAATTAAGTTCATATTCAGAGTGATATTAATGTCACAAGTTTTATTATCAGTTTCAAATGTGGGACAGAGGTGTTTGCTACTATCAAAAAGAAAAGACTTCATCATAGCTTCTTAGAGGAAATTAATTCTCTGTACATCATAAAGATTTTCTAATGTTCCTGTTGATGGCATCAATCCTCATTATACTATAATGCCTCCTCAATGAGTTCCATGATCCTTTTAAAAGATCTTGGACCAGTTATTCACCCTGGAAAAAATATGCGATTTGCTAGACAGTCCTTTAAATTGGTCTGCCACCGTGGCAAGCTTCTACAGGTCATGAACTGGACCCCACACTGAAATAATAGAACTTTCAACAATTCCAAGCTTCTCCTTGAAACAAAATGTCATCTTTTTAACATTATTCCAGCAGTGGTGATATGTAATTATTATTCTTGGAATACTACAGTCTCCGAAGAGTCAAAATGCAGTGATTCAATATAGAAGGTGTAGTCAAGTAGACAAAAATAGGCTATGGTTTAGTAACCAACAATGACTTGTGTGCTGAAAGTGAAAAAAATTATCATATGTCAACATTTTTTAGTGTTCTTTTTGTGTGGACTACTAGATCAATCACTGCTCAGGGGTACAAAATGATAGCAAAGATTTTGTGGTTGCTAATAAAGGTTACCATCCAGTTCAGGGTCTTTATTTATACATGTAAAAATCATGGAAAGCCTTTCAGGCTCTTCATATTTTTAATATGTGACTCACCATTCCTCTTTCTGAGATTCTTTAGTGGCTTAGGAGACCATGTGTTTGAATAACATGTTGTCAAGAAAGAGTTTGATTCAAGAGTCTAGGAAGATTTACCTAAACTGATGTGAAGTTAGCAGAGCCAGAATAATTTCTACAGTAAATATATTAGAAAGAAAAGCAAGTTTGAAAGACTTAACTTTGATCCATTGCAGTTACCAACAATCATGATTCAGGAGAACTGAAGAGATGAAAAGTCGCACTACTTATCTGAAATAGTACAATTAGATTTGAAGGGTTTTAGGGGAAGAAACACCAGGGAAATAGCATTTAAATATTTTGGTTTTATTTATCAGTGAAGGGGAAGGGAGAAAGGAAGAAGGGATAAGGGAGAAATCTTAACTTCTTTTACTCAATAGAATAAGTCAGATAGCATATATTATATATATTTATATATATAAAATCTCTAATTTCTCTAAAGGCAAAGTCTATCAGGGACCAGTATTTTACAAAAAGAGACCTTGGTGAGCATAATCCACGAATTCCAAAAAAATATGTTCACAGATGGTATTTCTCCGATTGTATCAGCTTCTCAATCTCTGTCCATCAGAAGACTGAAGTCTACCTTCTTATTTACAGCCAAAGATATTCACAGGCTTGTAACTTGAAAGATGATCCTCAAGCTGCTTCAGAAAACACACCTGTCTTCTTCCTCTCCCAGGTTCAGAGAGGGTATCAGGGATTCCACTCTACCAGGCCCCAGGAAAGGTTCTGATCTCATGCACTTGTCAATCATTCTTATGCACTAAGCATTACATTGTGATACTTCCTGATAGAGGAGGACAGTGAAAGAATCTTATCAGTTTCAATATTATAAATGATGGTTATGTTCCCAAACTAGCACCAAAAATGCCCACTTAATCTATAGATATGTTATCCTTCAGTGTTTTCCTCAAATTTTCACTTTCAGTCACCCCATATATCCAATCTATTAAATCATGTCATTTCTATTTAACATCTCTTATCTATGTCTTTTTCCTGACTCTTAAAATTGCTACATTTTTTCAGGGCATCATCACCCCACCCCTGAACTACTGCTATTGTTTTTTAACCGGACTCCCCTCTTTAAGTCTCTCCCAACTCTAATCCACCTTTCAAGAAACTATCAAAATTGTTTCCCTAAATTGTAAGTGTAGCCATTCCATCCCTCTCTACTCAATAAATCCAATGGGTCTTTTGTTTGCCTCTGAGATCAACTATATACAATCTTATTTGACATTTAAATTTCTTCACAACTCCCTATGGTCCAACCTCATATACATTTTCTACAGTATAACAATACTGGCCCACTTGCTATTTATTAAACAATATACTTCATTCTGTCATTGTACCTTTGTACTAGTCTTCTGCAACTGGAATGTTTACTTTTCTTGCCTTGGTCTCAGGCTTCCTTTAAGATTTAGATCAAAAGCCATTTTATGCAAAATATCCTTCATAATCCCTCTTACTTTGTAGAACCTCACCTACTGATGTTACCATCCTTCTATTTTGTATGTGTTGTATATGATCATTTAGGTGGTACAACTTGATAGAGTCCTGGACTTGGTATCTGGAAGATCTGGGTTCAAATTCTACCTTAAATACTACTTAGCTATGTGACCCTAGGCAAATCAGTTCTGTCTCAACTGCAGTTTCCACATACACAAAATGGGGGGTTAATAATAGCACTTCATTTCACAGAGTTGTTGTGAGGACAAAATTAGATAACATGTAAAACACTTTGCAAACTTTAAAGTGCTAGTAGCAATAGAAAGAAGCAGTGATGGCAGGAACTGTTTTTGACTTAGCATAATACATAAAGCAAACTCAAATGCTTTTTGTCTGACTAGTATTAGCCACGAAGAGGAAGGGCTAGATGCAAGAGAAATTGCAGAAGATCAATGAAATACTTAAGACTAGACTTTTGGAGAATGATACAAGGAGGAAGATACAAGGAAGAAAGACAATTAAGAAATTTCTAGTCTAGCTAATATGGAGACTAGAATTTCCATTAACAGGAGAACAACCCCATAAAGATCTGGTAGTTATATTCTTAGGAGAGTAAGTTGAAACCTTGGGAATAGAGGAGATTGTTAGGGTACCAATGATAAAACAATAGGGGAAAGGGAGAAGGTATATTTTCTGAATTATCATACTCTTTCTCAACTGAAAAAGATTCTAGAGTTCCTTAAATAATGAATTATGGCACTATCACTTAATCTCAACTAAGCTTTTATAGAATATTATGTCTAAGGTTTGCAAAATATCGTTGGGGAGCTATCATGATATTTTAATTTGTTAATTTGTGAACAGCATCTGTAGATGTGCATAGCCACTGAATATAGTAATCTCTTACTTAGCAAAGGTATTCAAGATACCTCTGTCTTAATTTTCCTATTTCATCTCTTATAAAACCCTTAGTTTTTTCTACTTTCTAAACCCTTCTCCTTCTTGGCTCTCATGATGCCTAGAAAATAAAACAGGCATCCCAACAAAGTTTCATTTTCCTCTGGTATTACATTTTTTATAACCAAACTGTAGGAGGCCCTTTGTGAGTTAATCTGGGAACTGTGAATTTTTGCTACTTAACTGACTTGTGATTTTTTTTCTTTCCTGCTTTCAGTTGTTTACAAAGGTAAATGCTTGACAACAATAGATCTGAAGAGGCAAGGGGGGGGGGGCAGGAATTAAGGCTTAATGTTATTATGACTGATTATGACTAAAGCCCCCATATAATCTACAGAATTTACACATTTAATGGATTTGTTGTGTTTTTTTAAAAAAGCTAATTTCATGCTTGCACAGATAGAGCCTATCGATACAGTTATAAGACTTAAGTGAAGATTAAATTATGTATGCATAGTAAAAAGGAAAAAAGTTGATTTGATAGCTTTAACTTTTAAAAGCAGAAGAATCCCATGTAATCTTCTGTTTGATTGATAGATGTCATGACCATTGCTAACAACAATTAATGATGCAGAAATTTATGCAGCATGAACAAATGTTTCATAATTCAACTTTTTAGTTAGTGTTTCATTTTTTTGTCTCTTAATTATAACTCTGCTTTCCACAGCTTTTTCTCAATAACTTGACCTTTTTTGCTTTCTCAGATAACTTTTATGAATGTCATATTGTTTCTCTTTTTTCCTCAACCAATTTGATGGTATGTGGTAAAGCCTCAAAGTTGTTTTTTTTAACCTTTTTTCCTTAGGTAATTTAAAGCATTTTCCCATATAATTACTAATAGTTTAGATTTCTCCTTTTGAAAACTGTTCATATCTTTTGTCCACTTAGATATTGAGAAATGGCTCTGAATCTGGGTTATATTTCAATTTCCTATAAATTTTGTAAATAAGACTTATTAGATGAATTTCCTGTTTGAAATTTTTCTATTATTGGTTTTATTCATACTAAAAACTTAGTTTTATATAATTGATGCTGTTTACTTTTTTCTCCTTTATTAATTAGCCATATTTGCCAAAGATGCCTCCTTCTAGTCTCCTAATTTTTAATGACTTAAACAAGTTTAGATTAAGTATCCATCCCAAGGCTTTATGTATGCTTATCTAAATCTATTTTATTTCCTTTGAAATCCTCCACATTTTGATACTACGGATGAATTTTAATATTATTTTGTCTAGTATATAAATTAGCCTTTCAATTTATTTTATTTAGGTAATGATGTTGTTTTTATTATAATGGCATGGTTATCTTTCCAGTTATTTGTTTTCCCGTGAATTCTGAGTATCTCTTAACCCGAGGCTGATTCTCAGGCATTTATGCATTTCATATCTATTTTTACTGGATTTTTACTTTCTTTGTGATATACAAAAAAGAAGACTTTGTAAACTCCTACTTTACTGAAATTATTTAGATTTTTTGTTGAACCACCAGAGTTCTCTTAAATTAACCTTCATTATGCTAGGGTGCACTGAATAGACCACTGGACACGGAGTCAGGAAGATCCAAGTTCAAATTCAACCTCAGACACTTGTGATCTGAATAAGTCAGTTAACCTTCATCTGCCTCAGTTTTCTCAGCTGTAAAATGAAAATGGCACCTACTTCAGGAGATTGTTATGATGATCAAATGAGATTATATTTGTAAAGCACTCTGTAAACTTTAAAGTGTCATTTAAATACTATGTTGTTATTAGAGATCATTTCCCCTCTTGTTTATTATTCATTTAGTTTCTTTTTTTCCTCATTGCTATAGATAACATTTTTAGCACTAGATCAAGTAATAATCAAGTATAGACTTGAGCTGGCTAACTCTTAAGAGAGCAATATTGCAAAATTGCTGAGTAAGGCAAATCAAACTAAAATATAATTATTTAAACAAAATAAAAATACAACATCATTTGGGTTTATTTGTGATATTCCAAGTTACAAGTGTGAGGGTCAGGAATCTGTATACAATGTACATTCTTACTTTACCTCTGATCTTATTGGAAAAGTTCCATTGTTTCTACATTACAGTTTTAATTATTGATTTCAGATAATTTGAATCATTTTAAGAAAAGGCCCTTTTGTGCTTATGAATTTTAGTTTTTTAAAATATAAGTAGGTGCTGCATTTTGTCAGATGTCCTGCATCTACTAATATAATTTATGCCATTTTAGTATTAATATAATTTATTAGGAGCAGCTAGGTGGTTCAGTGGATAGAGCTCTAAGACTGGAAGCAAGAAGTCCTGTGCTTAAATTTGCCCTCACACACACACTCTCACACCTTGGACAAGTCACTTAATCTCTGTTTACCTTAATCCATTGGAGAAGGAAATGGCAAACTATTCATGATCTTTCAAAGTATCCTGTTGACACCAGATGGTTTCACAAGTGAATTCTGTCAGACATTTAAAGAACAATTTATCCCAATGCTATATATATAATCTATTTGGGGAAAGAGACAAAAATGGAGTCCTATCAAATTTTCATAACACAAATATGGTGCTGATACCTAAGCCAAGAAGACAGAAAAAACAGAAAGAAAATTATAGGCCAATTTCCTTAATGAATGCATATGCAAAAATTAAATATAATACTAGCAAGGAGACTAGGGCAGATATATTACAAGTTTCATTAACTATGACAAGGTACGATTTATACCAGGAATGTTGCTTTGGGGTTAATATTAGGAAATGTATTAGCATAATTGAACATATCAATAACCAAACCGATAGAAACCGTTTGATTATCTCAGTATGATGAAGAAAAAAACGTTTGACAAAATACAGCACACACCTATTAAAAAACAGTATGGAGCAGCTGGGTAGCTCAGTGGAGTGAGAGTCAGGCTTAGAGACGGGAGGTCCTTGGTTCAAATCTGGCCTCAGACACTTCCCAGCTGTGTGACCCTGGGCAAGTTACTTAACCTTCATTGCCTAGCCCTTACCACTCTTCAGCCTTGGAATCAATATTGATTCCAAGGCTGAAGGTAAGGGATTAAAAAAAAAATACTATACAGCATAGGAATAAATGCTTTCCTTAAAATAAGTATCTTATCTAAAACTATCAGTAAGTATCATCTAAAGTGTGGGGATAAGTTAGAAACTTTCTCAATAAAATCAGGAGTGAAGCTAGGATGCTCATCACTACTATTATTACCAGAAATTTCAGCTTTAGCAATAAGAGAAGAAAAAGAAATTGAAGGAGTTAAAAATAGACAATGAGGAAATTAAACTATCACTCTTAGATAATGATATACTTAGAGAATCAAATAAAAAACTAGTTGAAATAACTTTAGCAAAGTTGCTAGATACAAAATAAACCCACACAAATCATCAGCATTTCTATATATTTCCAACAAAATGAAAGAAAGAGTTAGAAAGAGAAATTCCATTTAAAATCACTCTAGGCAATATAAAATACTTAGGAATCTATTTGCCAGGACAAACAGAGAAATTATATGAACACAATTACAAAACATTTTTCACACAAAGTTAGATAGAAACAACTGGAAAACATTAATTGCTCATGGATAGGCTGAGCTAATATAATAAAAATGACAATCCTACCTAAATTAACTTACTTATTCAGTGCTATACCAATCAAACTACCAAAAAAGTTTTATAGAGCTAGAAAAAATAGTGACAACATTCATATGGAAAGACCAAAAAATCATAAATATCAAGGGAATTGATTTTAAAAAATGTGGAACTCTACTATAAAGCAGTAATCATCAAAACAGTCTGAAACTGGCTAAGAAATAGAATGGTGAATCAATGGAATAGATTTGGGATAAATGACCTCAGCAATCTAGTGTTTGATAAACCCAAAGTTCCCTGCTTTGGGGATAAGTTTTGACAAAAACTGCTGGGAAAATTAGAAAACAATATAGCAAAAATTATGTATAGACCGATATCTCACACACTATAGCAAGATAAGGTCAAAATAGGCATGTGATTTAGACATAAAGGGTAATATATGCAAATTAAAGAAACAATAGTTTGCCTGTCAGATCAATGGAGAAGGGAAGAATTTATGACCAAACAAGAAATAGAAAACATTAAAAGATGTAAAAGAAATAACTGACTATATTAAATTAAAAAGGGTTTGTACAAATAAAACCAAGATTAGAAGGGAAACAATAAAGGGAAAAATGTTATAACAAATTTCTCTGATGAAGATTTAATTTCTCACATATATAAAGAACTAAGTCAAATTTATAACAATACAAGTCATTTCCCAATTAACAAATAGTCAAAGGATATGAATAAGCAGTTTTCAGATGAAGAAATCAAAGCTGTCATTAATCATAAAAATGTTCTA
Source organism: Monodelphis domestica (assembly GCF_027887165.1). Classification (NCBI taxonomy): domain Eukaryota; kingdom Metazoa; phylum Chordata; class Mammalia; order Didelphimorphia; family Didelphidae; genus Monodelphis; species Monodelphis domestica. The sequence goes on from NC_077229.1 coordinate 270,983,409, forward strand.
AAGTCCTCTTGATTAGAGAAATGCAAATTAAAACAATTCTAAGGTTCCACCTATCAGGTTGGGCAATATGACAGTAAAGGAAATTGATAAATGTTAGGTGGGGTGTGGCAAAATTGGGGCACTAATGCATTGCTAGTAGTTGTGAACTGATCAAATCCTTCTGGGGGGTAATTTGGAACTATGCCCAAAGGGCTATAAAACAATGATCTAGTAATTAGTAATCCCTTTGATTCAGGAATACCGCTACTAGGTCTATTTCCTAAAGAGATCTGAAAAAAGGGGTAGGAGGCCTACTTGTACAACAATATTTGTGGCTACTCTTTGTGGTGGTAAACAATTGGAAATTGAGGGGATGTCATTGGGGAATAGCTGAACAAACTGGTATATGATGGTGATGGAATGCTTTTGTTCTGTAAGTAATGAAGAACAGGATTATTTCACAAAGAGCTAGAATGACACATGAAAGTGAAATAAACAGAACCAGGAAAACATTATATATATATACAGTAACAGCAATATTGTGGAATGGTCAAATGTGTTAGGCTTAGCTACTCTCAACAATACAATGATCCAAGGCAGATCTGAGGGACTTATGACAAAGAATGCGATCCACATCCAGAGAAAGAATTGTTGGAATTGGAATGTAGATGAAAACATATGATTTTTCACTTGTTTATTTGGGTTTTTATTTAGGGGTTTTGTTTTAATATGATTATTCTCTTACAAAAAAGAATATGGAAATAATTTGGAATGATATATATAACCCAAATTGAATCGCTCACCAGTTCCCGGAGGGTGGAAGGAAGGGAAGAGAGGGAAGAAGATAATTTGGATCATAAAACTACAGAAAATTTAAGTGGACATTTGTTTTACATGCAATTGGTAAAAAAAAAAATGTGTAACTGTATTTGGATTAGAAGAAAAATTATTTATAATTTAAATTTTACTTAAAAACCGTTATGAAGCTTGACCTATAGTGCATTAGTTTCATTGTATAATTATTTGTTCCATGCTATGGATAAGGAAACTAAGGCATGAATAGTTAATTTGCTAAAGACCAGATGATAAAACTATTATTAACAGTCTCTAATACTATGTAAGTAGCAAACTCTGTAGAAGTACAAGTGAACTAATAATAACCTTAGGAATGAATAAGCAACAACACTTGCCAAACTCTTCTGTTTTCTAATCTTAGTGTCATACTATTTTAAGAATATAGAATGCATATGGATGTCATTCAAGATTCTCTTTTGTTATTATTTCAATGCATGTATGAATATTTAATCTTCACCTATGTGGACTCTCCCTCTGAAGATACAGGTAACAACTAATCCATGCCTGCTCTCCCTCTGCAATTCCAGGTCATCTTCTATTAGTCCTTCATAAAAAATCTACCCAATATGCTTGAAATCAATATAGACCATTGAACATTTTCTGGGTATCATTTAGCATTCAGCTATCAATTATCCCTGGCTATCATTATAGGACAAACTCACTTTATTTTCTAGTCATACATATCCTAGGTGATCAATTGATCAAATCAGTGGGTACTGTATGTGACATACCAATCTGATCTTGGAATCAGACTTGGATTCAAGTCCTGGGACTGACATACATTCTGGCTATATGATCAGGACTAAGCCATATAATCTTTCATTGTCCCTTTGCTGAGTTAGTACGTTAGATTCCATTAGGTTGTGAGCTTCTTGAGAGTATAGACAATCTTTTGTTTCTTTGTATATCCTGAGTGCTAAGCACAGTGTCTAGCAGTAGTAGGTTAATAATTATTTATTGATTTGGATTTAATAGACCTGAATTGAAAGAATTTCCTTTGTACTGTATGACAGCATTGGCATAATTTATATCAGATTCTTTACCTCAGGGATTTAAGAAGAGGGAAGGAGGGAGAGAATCTGAATCACAAAATGTCAGGAAACGATTGTCAAAGATTGTTTCTACATGTAATTGGAAAAAAAATTTAAAACTTTCATTCTATCGGGAGGATACATCATAAGCAAAGATTAAGTACAAAATGTTCTACTCCAAGGTCTCATATTGTGGAATTGACCCAAGATGCTCCCAGGGTATTCCAGCATATCTTAAATCTTAAAGAATATACCTTGCTGGAAAGATTTTAGTACATTGCCAGCAATAGATTACTTCTGTTTTCTTAGTATCAGCCTAGTTTAGTATAGAGATATTCTTTGCCAATAGGCTGGCCAGTTGATGATTAAATTATAAAAATTCATGACAAGCAATGAAATAGAAAAATACAAAATGACCATCAGCCTCATACATACTCCTGCCATTTCTGCAACAATAGTTGAAAACTGACAGCAAAGCAGACAAAGAATTACACAGTTTTGAGATCATTTATCATCATTGGCTTGGATAGTGGTAATCTTGTGAGGTTTTTGTCCAGCAATTCACATTATTGGAAAACCTGAACAATATTAGAAATTAAACCAGATTACTAAAGGAAGTTGTGGCTAAAAAGATGACTAACATCTCTTCCTTGCAGAGGTGATCAAAGGCATTGACACCAGTTGGCTTAATCATTTATCCAAGGTCAGAAAGAAATATTCCATTGGAAATTTGACTATCTCCTATAGCAGTGAGTATGATAAACATTTGCAAGAAAACTATTACAAAGATATGCACCAACATCTATTGCAGGTAAAGGTAGAAAAATTCTGTAAAGGACCCTCAAGATCCTTCCAGTTGTATTAACATATGTAACTTGGCAACTTCAGTACAGAAGAGGACTTAGCAAGGCCATGAAAAAGTATAATGGTAACATGGTTCATAAGGAAATAAGAAAGGCTAAAGCAATAGAATATGTTGAATATGTAAAGCCTATATGTCATGAACATTTTTTTTAAACAAGGTGAGCACTTAATGCTATCACAAAAAAAAACAACAAAGAAATTTTCATAAGAAAATGCTAGTTTAGATAGTATGATAATTTTGGCATCAGTTGTCTATATGCAATCAATCAGACCACTGAACTATTAAAGAAAATATTATTGCCAAATTAAAGGAATAATGTTGGGAAAACATGGCACCCAACTGAGCCAATTCTAACCTAACTTTATGCAAGTTGATTTAAAAAATGGAAAGTAAATAAAAGTAGATTAAATTCTGACTATTGCATTTTCCAAAGAAGTTTAACCAATGGAAATTTATCACCACAAGAATTATCAAAAGGACCTAAAACTTCCTTGATTATATTGTCAGCTAGAGGAATTTGGCAGCTAAAGGAAACATTGACAAGACTATAATTTTCTTTGTAAAAACTTACGAAGGAGGGTGATGGGTGATTATAAGCATTATCTCCTCATGAACCAGAAAGAAGTATGAGAAAGAAAAACATTCAGAAAGATAGGCAGGAACCCATCTAAGCCATATCATCTCAAGGACATTTAAGGATGAAAATGAGAGGAGAACAATGAGTAAACAAAATGGAAAATATCTATTATGATTCTCTACCAAATTTTTCTTTATCAGTTATAATGTAACTACCATACTGTGGACTCTTACATCAGTGCCCTAAATATGCCACATTAGAAAGAAAAAAAGCACAAAAAAGATTGATAGGTTGTCAGGAAAGCTGACCTAAGTAAGCCAAATATACAAATAAAACTTTGTCAGAGGCAACAGTATTGAGCATTAACAGCTGATTCTCAAGATATATCAAAGAAGGAATGATAAAAAAAAATTTTTTTAAGTGATGAATTTCATTATAACCAAATCAAGGAGACATCAGAAATTCCCAGCTCATTATTCCAACTTCCCTGGCTTTTTAACTTCATAAATTAAGATATGAAAAAGGAGTAAGTAGACTTACCCAAATAATATTCTATAGCAGACATATCTTTACAGGTACACAATTGCTTGAAAGACAGAGAACTTAAACTGTTATGCTCTTATTTGTTGACTTAAAAACATTTAAGTGTTTTTTTTGTTTGTTTTTAAGTGCCAAAATAATACAAGATTCCTTGGAAAATGCTATAGAGAGAACTTTATTTGACAAATTTCTGATTATTATCAAGCAAGGCATAAAAATAGTGACAAACTTGCCAAATGTTTGTTTGCTACCATTGTAGCATGACCAGCAGAGAGTCCATATTGAAAAAGAATTTCCTAGAGATGGTGAGGTCCACCAGCTGTAATCAGAACAATGTCTTCCACAAACAAAAGCATCAAATCTATTGATTGAAGTCTATTGCACTATTTCCTCAATGAAACTTTTCATCACTTCAAAATGATGGAGTGGAGAATGAAAGAAGGAAGAATGGCAGGGGACTGGTGAAAACAGGGAACAAGTGGATGAAGAATGCTTATTATCCAGACTGTGATGTGCAGCTGTATGAATAAAATTGATACAAATATTTTAAAAAGATAAGAGGACAGATATTGTGGCCCAAAATAAATAGAAGTAGAACAAGTTGTACTGCTTTTGAGAAATTGTGCAGTGTTTTTAACGAGGTTTTTCTCTCCGAAACAAAGGCCTCTAATTCATTAATATTTTTCCAATGATGCTCTTTGGCTGTGAATCATTCTGTAGTCTGAAGAATTAAAGTTGTGAATTATTAAAATCTTTAAAAAGAAAGAAAGAAAAAGAAAAGAAAGTTCCTTGGATTAATAAAATCATAGATCCAGCCTTAAAATTGTCTTCTTATGAGCATAAGTATGCACCATACTTGTCTCTGTTGTCCTTTTGTAAGATTGAAAACTTTAATTTTCAGGAAGAATTGTTGTGTCCCACGGTAGGTAGCTATATAGCAATGATTTGGAGTTATTAGGAGACTTGAGTTCTAATCTGGCCTTAGTCACTTACTGTGTGACCCTAAGAAATTCACAACCTCTCTATATCTCAATTTTCTATTCTCTACAATGGTAATAATAATACCACCTACATCACAAGGTTATTGTGAGGGCCAAATATGTTAATATATGTAAAATACATTGTAAAACTTAGTGACTGCATAAACTTAAGCTGTTATTATGAATATTTCTTGTCTCATTGCCATTTTGTAACCCTTCTACTTGTGCCCTAGATCTTGTCCCAGTGATCTCTGTTGCTAAATCAATTGACTTTTTCTCAATCCTTATACTTTTTGACTTGTTTGTAAGCCATTGATACCGTTGTCCTCATTCTACTACATACTTCAGGCTTCCCAAGTTTTTTTGACATTACTTTGTCAGGATTTTCTTTCTTGCTGTGAGATTTATCTTCTTTATCAGATCATCATATGTATCCCAGCCCCTTTGTGCAAGTATACTTAAAAGCTTTGCTCTGGGCTCTTTTTTTTCTGTTTGTTTTTTTCTCCTGTTAATCTCAGGGGTTCCTTTTCTCTATCGCTAGTCTCATATCTCCCATTCTCCGCTAGATAGCTATCCTAGAATGTCTCTTAGACATTTCAAACTCAACAGGTCCCCCCAAAAGAGCTCTTCTGCTTCTCCCTCCAACCTACTCCTCATAACTTTTTCATTTCTATCAAAGTTACTACCATTTTTCTGACATCCAGGTTCTCAACCTAGGAGTCATTCTTAATTCTTTACTCACCTTTTCATATTCAGTTGCCAAATCTTATTCTCTCTTCTGCATATGTCCCTTTCTCTCTACTTAGGCCACAGCCATCCTAGCTTATCTTCTCTTCCTAGTTCTGCTATTGCATTGTTTTCCTTATTGGTTTCTCCTCTCTAATCCAACTTCCACATAGCTGTCAAATTAATATTTCCAAAGTATTAATACTCAAGAATAATTGGTTCAAGAACACCTCAAGCAAACATTCTTTTGCTTTAACAAATCTTGTGCTGCCTCCCTATTGCCTTTAGGACAAAATATCAAAACTCTGATTAGCATTTATGACTCTTCCTCAGGCACTTTGTTCTTGAGCCAGAGTGGCCTATTTCCTGTTGCTTATAAAAGGCATTCCAACTACCATAACTGTGCTTTTGTACAGTCTTTGTCACATGTCTGGAAGCCTGTACAAATTTATGGTATGTAATTGGGCCCTTGCTGCTGCTAGGCCCTCACTACTATAATTATAACTCCCATATCAATTTACTATCAAGTTCTCTGCAATAGATCTTTCAATCCTTTCATCCTTCCTCTAACTTCCCATGGCTCCCCTACCACCCATGCTCTTAAAGGAAAACCTTAAGTCATTTTATAAAAAATATTGAGGCTATTCGTCATAAATTCTATTTTCTCCTTTCTTCCTCATCTCCTATCCTCCCAAGTAAGTATCTTCTGCCACCATCTTTTGTCTTGCTGCAGTGACACTTTACTTTCCAAGGCTATCCTACCTCTCTTCAAGGGATCTCATTCCATCCCATCACCTCCAACAGATTGCCGCCTCTGTCATCTCTACTCTTATTTTCAGTCTCTCCCTCTCTATGGGCTCATTCCCCTCAACTTAAAACATGCCTATGCTTCCCTTATCCTGGGGAAGGGGAAAATCTCTCACTTTTATCCTTCAGTCCCTGTTAAATATCATCGTTTCTTTTCTGCCCCTTGTTACTAAACTTGACAAGGCTTTTACAATAGGTGACTCCTTTCTCTCTTCTCACTCTTTTTAACCCTTTACAATCTTGTTTCTGACATTATCATTACATTAAGACTGCTCTTTCCAAAGTTACTGATGATCTTTTAGTTGCTAGATCCATTGGTCTTTTCTCAGTTCTCATTATTCTTGACCTCTCTGCAGGTTTTGACATTGCTGATCACACCCTTCTTGATATTCTCTTCTCTAACCCCTCTCTCCTGGTTGTCTGCCTACCTATATGACTATTCCTCTCCTATGCTGGAATCTCGTCCAGGTCACACCTATGCCTTTTAACTGTAGATGGCCCTCAAGGTTCTGTCCTGGATCCTCTTCTCCTTTCCTTCTTTACTATTTCACTTGGTGATCTTATCGGCCCCCATGGATTTAAATACCACCATCACATTGATAATTTTCATATCTACCTTTCCTACCCAAGTAGCCCTGCTGATTTCCAGTCTCTTGTCTCCAGCTGCCTTTTACACAATGAAAATTAGATGTCTAATAGGCATCTTAAACTCAGTATGTCCAAAACAGAATTCACCATCTTTCCACCGAAACTCTCCTTTGCCTTCTGTTGTATGTCTATCACTGTAGATGTATTATTACATCCTCCCAGTTCCCTCAGTTTACAACCCTAGGAATCATTCTAGACTCATGCTCTCATATTCCTTATCTAAACTTTGACCAAGGCTTTCAGCTTTGCAACATCTCTCAAACTCCAGAGATTTCTTTTTGCCTCCAGGAACATATTAAAAATGTTCTTTTTGGCCTTCAAAACTTTTGATAACTTAATCCCCTTTATACCTTCCTGGGCTTCTTATATCTTACTATCTGTCATATACTCTTTGAACCAATAACACTGGTCCCCTGACTGTTTCATAAACAAGACACTCCCATCTTTCTACTCTGGACATTTTCTGTGCCTGTCCTCCCATCTTCTACTGGAAACCTTCCATAACCCCTCTTAATTCCAATGCCCTCTCAATTATTTCTGATTTATCCTGTACGTAGTTTGCTTTATACATATTTGAATGTTGTCTTCTCCATGTGATTGTAAATTCTTTGAGGGCAGGGACCATCTTTTGCCTCTTTATATACACAACACTTGGAAGTGTCCAGCACATAGATGATGCTTATATTCATTGAAATGAATAAATCTGAGAAATTCTACTTCCTCTTAAGGGTGACCACCCTCAAGAGACTTGTCTAATTCCTTCAGTTGGGTTATACATATCATCCTCAAAATTACCATATATTTATTTTGCTACACTGTATTTTCTTAACTGTGAACATCATGGATCTTTCCAATAGCCCATTAAGGGCAAGAACTTTTTCACTTGTGTATTATATTCCCAGAGCCTAGTACAAATGCATCAAGTATATAAAATACTTAATTGCTTGTTGATAGGAGCAACATAACTATTATTTTAAAAGAGGATTTTTGTGTTAGGGAGCATTTGAGATGATGGGAAGTGCAATACAGTTTTCAAAAGAAGAAATCGAAACTATCAGTTAACTTTGTGGGAAAATGCTCCAGTAAGAGATGAGTTGAAGTTGACTTCTCATACTTTTCACTCCAGTCTTATTTGATCTTTAAAAATTTTCATCATGTTCTTTAAAAAAAATTTCTTTGGTGTGTAGTTCTTTCAATTTACATTATTATTTTTATGGTGTGTATTTTCTTCGCTCTGCTTACTCTACATCCTATAGGTATTTCCATGTTTCTCTATAGTTATCACATACATCAGTTCTTAGAACATTCCATTACATTCATGAACTACAATGTATTTAGCTATACCCCAATCTAAAATCATCTATTTTGTTTCCAATTCTTTGCTATTAATGTTGTTATATTTTGGTGTGCATATGAGGACTTTCTTCTTAATGATATACTTTCCTTGGGGTCTTGTTTAGTCTTTTTCAATTATATCCAACTCTTTATTTGGTTTTTTTTTGGCAAAGATACAGGAGTGGTTTTGCCATTTCCCTTTTCAATTCATTTTACCAATGAAGAAACTGAGGCAAAGTGTTTAGTGACTTGCCCAGAGTCACAGGCTTGTCTGAGGCTGAATTTGACCTCAGGAAGAAGAGTCTTCCTGACTCAAGGTTCAGAACTATCCAGTGTACCTCCTAGCTCTGAATAAAAGGGATATAAGCCCAGCAATGGAATCTCTTGTTCGTAGGATATGAACATTTTTAGTTATTTTATTTACTTAATTCCAAATTGCTTTCCAAAATGGGAGTACCATTTCACAGCATCTCCAACAGTGTATTAGTATACCTAATTAGTGCCCATAATCCCTCCACACTGCACATTGTCTTTCTTTTTGTCAGGTTTGCAGATTGGCAGGGTGTGAGGTAAAACTGCAGTGTTATTTTGCTATGTATTTCTCTTATTAGTGATTCAGAGGATTCTTTCATATAGTTGTGAATATTTTTAAATTCTTTTGAGAATGGTTCATATTCTTTGACAACTTCTATTTGAATATATGTATATATTTGATATAAGAAATCCATCTATCTAACAAACCTTCAAAAGAGAAGTTTGATAAAAATAATTTCCCATTTCCCTTATTAATTTTGCTTATGCCGAGACTTCTCATTTTTATGTAATCAAAGTTACCTGCTTTATCTTTTGTAAATTACCTATGACTCTTGTTTGATTAAGAACACATTGTATTCATAATTGTGAAAGTTATATGCTCTTCTTTTCTAAGTCTTTTCAACAATCTATAAGCTCTGAACATTTTCTCTGGCTGACTCTTGAAATATTATAATAAGATTGAAGGATTTTTAGGGAAGAAACATAGAGGGAACATAAATATTTTTCTTTTATTAAACAAGGAAGGGGGAGGTAAAAAGGGAGAGATCTCAGTTCTTTTACCCTCTAAATATACACACTATCTAACATACTCTATACTAAATCCCAAGTTATCTAAAGGCAAATCAAACATGGGAGCAGTATCTTACAAAGAGTCTCTGGGGAGCCAAAACAGGAATCCCAGGTGAAATGTCCACAGATGGTAATTCTCCAAGTTGAAGTCAGCTCCTCAATCCCTGACCAGCAGATGACTGAAGAATAACTCCTCAGCACAGCCAAAAAATATTCACAGGCTAGTATCTTGGTAAATGAGCTTCTGGAAGATGCAGCCACACATCTCTCTCCTTTCCTTTCCCAGGCCCAGAGTAACAGTTTTTCCAACTGAATCCCAGGGATTCTAACTCAACCAGGCTCAGAAGATTCCGGTCTCATGTCCCTGTCCATCACTCTTATGTCATGTCTTAATTTCCTATTGTAACACTTTCATACCTGGAATGCTCTTCTACTTCTACTTCAGTCTTCTACTGACCATCCTTGCTTCCTTTAAGTCACTACTAAAATCTCATCTTTTACTGGAAACCTTCCCCAACCCTCTCTTAATTTAGTGCCTTCTCTTTGTTAATTCTTTCCTATTTATCCTGTGTATAGCTTGCTTTATATGTGTTTGTTTGCATGCTATCTCCTATTAGATCTCCTAGAACTGTGAAGGTGAACATATGGCACTTATGCTCTGTGGGCATGCCTGCTGTGGTCTACCAGATTTCCTTACTAGAAAGCCAGAGGCACTTGTGGCAGTGCTATTCCCCTTCTCCTCTCCACACACCTGAGGACATTCCATACTTCCTAGCCCCTTTGCCCAGAAACCAATGGTAGTGCTTCCTCTACCCCTGGCTTGGCTAAGGCCCTGGGCGGGGTGGGGTGGGGGTGGGGGTCACATGCCACATGAGGGGTGTAAAAAGGAAATCTTTCATTTCTTTACTTTAATGGGGGACCTGGAGGTTCTCTTATCATAGAGATGTATAGGGATTAACCAGCCCACAGTGACAGGAATTAGGAACCAGGGAGGTCCCTGTTGCAGGCTGTGAGTTGCTGACAGTGAGGGCTGGCAGTTGCGGGGAAGTTGGCTGCTGGGGCATGACTTGGTCTTTGGGAGTTGGTTGCTAGTGGTGTGGTTGGTGTTTCTTTTCAGGAATATAAAAAGTTTACTGAGAGGGCTTTTGGCTTTAGCCTTTAAAGGACTTTTTGCCTCTGGGATCTCTAGAGAGCAGGAGGTCTGTCTTGTAACATTTAAAATTAGTTTCTCTGCCAAAAGTATTGTATTTTTATGAGATTTATTAAAGATTAAGAAATAAAGAATACAAAATAAGAAAGCATGTGGCTAGTAGGGCCGAAAGACCCATTCAATTTCACTTACACTACATCTTGAGAGATGTCTTTGGAAGCGGAAGCTGGAAGAGCAAGTAGAAGGCGGAGTCAGTTTAAATACCCCTTTTGCTCTCTGCCCAGGTGAGGACCTCCAGTGAGATTAGAGGGCATTTTGGGAACTAGCAGATGAGATTAGAGGGCATTTTGGGAACTAGGAAGGATTTTTGGGGATTGAAGTCTGGGGTTCAAATCTCCATTTTTAATCATGAAAACAATCAACTTAAAGATTACAATAATTTGAGGATAAGAGGAAAAAAGAACAAAACCAATAATTGCTAGACGCATTGACAAAAGGCCAGTTAGGGGGCAGTCCACTTTGGCATGAAAGTATACATACAAATAAATGTTCAATCAATCACACCCAAAGTTCATTCTTGATCTTCTCCTGCAGCTTGTGATCTGGAGGCATCTTCATGGTGTCCTTCTTCAAACAGTTCAGTTTCTGGATTTGGAGAGGTAGCCTGTTTCTTCACCTAAAATTCTTTTCAAAAGGAATTTAAACTTTGCAATTTAAAATAATAATATTTTTACAGTATCATAGGCAAGGATCTGCTGTCAGTTGGCTGCTGACAGTTGGGCTGTTATAGAAAGCTGATTGAAGGAGTGAGTGAGTGGTAGTTGTCTATTATTTTAGGGAGTTAGTTAGTGAATAATTTATAGATCGTGTAGGTTAGATTAGGCCTGCTTAGGCAGAAGAAACTGTCCTCAGAAGACAGAGGTAGTAGTAGGAATTTTAGGTATATTTATAGGGTGTAAGATTAGTAATCTTTCCTCTTTTCTATCTTTGTATTTGTTCTTCTTTCTAAAATTAAACAAAGGTTTTTTTTTATTAAACAGCTTTCCTCACTTTGTCTAACTCCTTTTACTATTTCTGTTTTAATTAAACTAAATTTTTAATTGTTTAAAGCTGCTAAAGTTTTCTTTTCTCTGGTTTAAAGGGATATTAGTTTACAACTCTACTATATTCTTATTAAAACTTAAATTATTAAAAACTGCTCTTGGGGGCAGCTGGTTAACTCAGTGGATTGAGAGCCAGGTCCAGAGATGTGAGGCTGTGGGTTCAAATTTGGCTTCATATATACTTCCTAACTGTGTGACCCTGGGCAAGTCACTTGACCACCCCCCCACTCCCCCCATTGCCTAGTTCTTACCACTCTTCTGCCTTTGAACCAATACATAGTATTGGTTCTAAGGCAGAAGGTAAGGGTTAAAAAAAAAGTTGCCCTCTAATTTTGTCAAAACTCCATTTTAGCCCTTACAGGGGGCAGCACAGATAACAGCCTGTTGAGTCTGTGGTGAAGGTGATTCCCTGGTTGGAGAAGGAGCTAGGTTGGAGGGGAGCATAGCTCATAGCATGGCACATAGCTGGAGGGTAGCAGAGCGCTGGAGCCACTCCCCTCTTCATCTCCACATGTGCCTCTCATCAATTGCTCCTCTGCCCAGCAACCCAATGAGAGCACTTCCTCTCCCCCCTGCCTTGGGTAAGGGAAAGGGCCAGGGGTGAGGAGGGGAACAGCACTGTGTCTCTGAGGGGGGCAGGCATGGGGGTAGGATGGGAGTGGAGTCTGTTACTCTGTCCCTTCACTGTCCTAGAAGCTCTTTGAAGGTAAAGACTATCTCTGCCATCATCCTTTTTTTTTGTATCTCCAGCACTTGGCACAGTGCCTAGCACATAGTAGATGTTTAATAAATATTTATAGATTGCATAATCTTCAACATTAAGCTCCTGTATGTATGTATAACGTATTGTAGAACTTGATATGAAGTTTAGATATAATCTAATTTCTTCCAGACTGCTTTCCAATTTTTCCCAACAATTTTTATCAAATAAAGAGGATTTTTCCCTAGGTGTTTTATTTTCCATTTTACTAGACACTGGGTTATTGAATTGGGCTTTTTCTGATCCTCTTTTGTCTTATCTATTCCAAAAATCTTAATATTTTTTAGCCAGTACCAGATGGTTTTGATTATTTGTGTTTTAAAATCTAGTTTAGAAGTGCTATTTCCCTTTCAATCTGTATTTCTTTTTACTGTTTTCCTTGATATCCTAGATCACAGATGTCAAATCATGGTCAGAAAAATTCTGGAGTACCAAGAAACCAGATTAAAATGTAATTGAGAAATGTTTAACAAAATAAATTAAAGTAAAATACAATATAGTTACTGTTAATTCATTATTTTCTTAATCAATATGTTGCTATAGGGATCCATTTCTATTTAAATTTTACATCGTTATTTTAGATCTTTTATTTTTCCAAATTTTTTTTTTATTATCAAGTTCTATAAAGTATCTTCTGGGTAATTTGATTGGTATAACATTAAAGGTATAAATTAATTTTGGGGGATTGTCATTTTTTTTATGTTAACATTGCCTAACCATAAGTACTGAGTATTCCTCCAGCTATTTAAATCACTTGTTTCTTTAAGAAATACTTAGTAATTGAATATATACAATTCTTTTTTGTACTTTGGTATCCCCAGATATCTTATACATTTTGTAGTTATTTGGAGTGGAATTTCCCTTTCTATCTTTTGCTTGGTGAGTTTTGTTAATGATTATATAGAAATACTATTGATTTTTTCCAAGCCCTTACCTTCTTTCTGTCTTAGAATTGATAATCAAGTTTTGGTTCCATGGTAGAAGAGTTGTAAGAGTTAGGCAGTTGGGGTTAAGTGACTTGTTAAAGGCCAAATTTGAATCCAGGACCTCCTGTCTCTTGACTTGGGTTTCTAACTACCATGTCATCTACCTGTCCCTAAAAACTATTGATTTAAGGATATGTTTTGTAGGTCATCAGTTTGCTAAATCTTATTAATTGCCTTAATTAATATCTTTGCAGATTCTCTAGGATTTTCCAAGTATACCATTAATATCATCAGCAAATAGGAATAGTTTTATCTCATCTTTAACCCATCTTTAGCCTTTCTTGTCTTATAGTTACTAGCATTTCTAGAACTAAATCAATTAGCAATGAGGAAAGTCGGTGTTCTTGCTCCATTCTCATTTGTTGAGAAAGTTTCTAGAATATTTCCATTGTATATGATGCTTGCTTTTTGTTTTAGATAGGTGCTTTTTATGATATTAAAAAAGATCCCGATCCCTATGGGATTTTTAGCAAGAAAGAGTTCTTTACTTTGTGAAAGGCTTTTTCATGTGGGTTAGACTGTTTTAGTTTTTAATATGATTGTGTTGATTATTCTAATGTTTAATCATTTTCACATATCTGATACAAATCTCACTTAGTCAAAATGTATGATTTCTTGAACAATCACTGTAGTTTGTTTGACAAGACTTTTAGAACAATTTTTGAATGAATTTTCATTAATGATATTGGCCCACAGTTTTCCTTCTTAATTTTAATTTTCCCTGGTTTCAGCATTAGGACTGTATTTGTCTCTTAAAAAGAGTCTGACCATTCTTTTTGTCTCTATTTTTTTGAAAATTGTGAACTCTTAGTACTAATTGTTCTTTAAAAGTTGGCTAGAATTCTCCAGCAAATTCATAAAAATCTAGAGGTGGGTTTTTTAAAATAGTTTTCATAGTTATATGTTTATACTTTATTTTCTCAGTTTTGTTAGCTTATGTCCATATAATATATGCTTAACATGATGCCTGATTTATATTGTGTGCTTAATAAATGTTAATTGACTGAGTGTTCTGATTATTCTTTTTACGTCTGTTTTTGTTGTGATTTTATTTTGCTCCTTTGATTTTCTGACCTTTTTGATCAGATTAGTTAAAAGTTTATCAATTTTATTAGTATTTAGAACCAACTTGGGGTTTTTAATTTATCATTTCTGGGGGTTTTCCAGTATATGTATTTCCCTTCTAATTTTAATATCTTATTTTTTGTGCGTATTTTAGGTTTATTTGTTGGTTCTGTTTTTTTTTTTAATCTATATTCAGTTTATTAATCCTCTTTTTCAGTTTTGTTAATGTGTGTGTTAATATATCAAGGGATACAATTTTTCCCCTGTAGACTGCTCAGGGGAAATTTCTTTTTTCCAGATATTTTGATTTGTAGTTCCATTTTCATCTGGAAATAATGGTTCAACTACAAGTATAGATTTGTCATGTTACTGATGAATCAAAAATGTGTTTGTATGCTATCAAAGATTTACATATAGGTCAGGCAGACCTGGACCACAAAGTATTATTATATCCAGTAAGAGTGGTAGTACTTTAAACATCTCTCAAACCTGAATATTATTCCATGTATTGAAATAGTGTTCAACAAAGTGAACAGTTTTACACAGATCTAGTAATGTACAAGAGATCCATGTTATATGATAATTATTGGTACCTGAAATCTACTTAGATGAATTGATTTAATAGGAGTCAGTATTTCATAGAATGTGGTAAAAAAAAAACAGTTCAATTGGGACTTAATTTTGGGATAGGGAACTAAAATTTATGAAATAAGAATCTTATATTTAACAACATGTATTTAAATTGTCATTTTTTTTGTTGTTGTTCTAATTTTTTAAAGCCTTACCTCTTCTGTTTTACAATCAATACTAACTATTGGTGGCAAGGCAAAAGAGCAGTAAGGCCTAGATCTGTGTTGGCAAACCTACCGCACATGTACTGGAGAGAACTGCTCCCCTCCCCCCTCTACCTTGCCTGAGGACATTTCTCACCCCTCTGCCCAGCAGTCCAATGAGAGTGCTTCCTCCTTCTGCTGTCTGGGGTAGGGTGGAGGAGTGGCTCACAAGACAAGTAAGGGTTGTAGTTTGGGCACTTGACCTCTAAAATGTTTACCATCACTGGGCTAGGTAATTGAGGTTAAGTAACTTGACTAGGGTCATACAGCTAGCAATTTATTTGGCGTTAGATTTGAACCTAGATCCTTTTAACTCCTGGCCTTGTGCTTTATTTGCTATGCTACCTAGCTGCCCCTTAAATTGTTATTGTGAACTAATTCTTTGAACAAAAAATGAATCATTTTTTTTGAGTATACATTTGCAACAAAATCATATGATAGTACAATATAATTTTTCCCTTCTCATTTGATTTTCCCAGCTCAACCCTAAAGGCATTGTCTCCAAAATATTTGAAGATTTACTTGTTTTTCCAAGGGATCTTATTTCTTTGATATTTAAATCATTCTTTATTAAAGTACCTAATCATAATTTGTGAGAAAGGCCAACAAAGACCATTAATACAAGGACTGATGAAAGGTTTTTAGTAAATAAGAGAGAGTAGAGTAGTTGAGTAGAGTAATTATTTATGTCACCATTTCATTAGTGAATATTTTAGTGTTATGAAGACTGTATGTGGCAAAGTGTATAGAGAGATCTGGCAGTTACCAATATTTTTATTGGTATATTTGCTAAGAATCTTGAATTTAAGTCTTCAGTATATTATATAAAGGTTCCCCTACAGGTTAAATAATAACTTTTTATTTTTATCTTTCTTTTGAAAATGTTATTTAGTCAATTTAGAAAATTATTCCTTGGTTACAACAATGGTATACTTTCCCTCCCTCCTCTCCCCCAACCCTTTCCTGTAGCCAACGTTCAATTCCACTGGGTTTTACATGTCCTTGTAAATAATAATTCTTTAAATATGACAGTATTCCATCTAAAAATTAAGTCATATAAAAGGACCATCTTTATTGTCTTTTCTGCCAGAAGTAAATAAACTCTAGGTCCATTTATTCCAGAAATTTTTTATTTGAGCAATTCAGTTCCTTTTTTTACTTAATATTATTAATTGAAGTGTGATTACACAGTCATTTCTCTTTGGAGTGATCATAACTTGAATTTAGCATTTTAGGATTTGTAAAGAGAATTCCATTCATTGTCTCATTTGATCCTCATAATAATTGGGTTAAGTAGGAGCTTTTATTCTTCTCATAATGCAGATAAGTAAATTAGGTCACATTGGTAAAAAATGACAACCAAAATTGTGTTGTTAATAAGTATCTGAAGCAGGTTTTGAGCCCATGTCAATGTCATCCTAACTTCAAATCTGACTTCTTAAAATCAAGTTGATAGAGTATTTTTATTTTTTTTTCTTTTTCTGTAGAATCAGCAATGGGGTGCGTTAAAAGTAAGGAAGACAAAGATCCAGCTATGAAATATGGAACCGAAAGCAGTTCAGAGCCCATTAGCATAAATGTCGGTCATTTTGGTTCAGAACTTACCCTAGGGTGCCAGTCATCTTCAATAAAGGGATCAACTGTTAATTTTTCCAGTCATTCCATGGCACCATTTGGAGGTTCAGCAGGGATGACACCTTTTGGAGGTGCTACTTCTTCCTTTTCATCTATGCCAAGTCCACATTCTACTGGTCTAACAGGTGAGAATTAAGTGAATACTTTTCATTTTTCACTTTTTGCCCCTGGTCTTAGAAAGGAGTAATGTAATGTAATTCCATATCTACTGGAATATGTTTCCCTTATTTTTGTTGATATATCTGATCAAATATGTTTTACTATAGTTTTCTCCTAGGTTGTTGAAACTATATGTGATACATACAAAACTACTTATGAAACATTCATATGATGATGTATAGTTTACTGCATATATTGCTTAACCTGGGTATGTATACAAGGAGGAAGAAAATATAAAAAATGTCATGACCATTTCTACCCTTGACAAGATTCTACTATTTTCTAAGGCAAGATAAAGCAAGGCATCCCTCTGTCATCAGTCTTGTCATTCAGGGCAACAAGCAAATAGCAGTGAGTTTTTTAGTACTAGACACCTGGCAATCAGTTTTTGCCAATAGATGGTAATAATTTCCATTTCTCCATGTGTGTTGAAGAGGAGAAAGAGGACTTAAGAAAGCAATCATTCATAACATATTGATGTCATTTTCATTTCAATTCACTGATGAGTTTTTATTTATTTCTACATTTTTTAGAGGTTTGTCAGTGTTTAATTCATATATACTTACACATATATATTAGTATATATCCAATTTGATATATATATATCCAACTGATATTCCTTTATTAACTATTAAGATCTGTACTTTATAGTATTATGTGAAAGATTCCAGAATACTCAAAGTATGTTTGCCTAACTTTATGTACCAAGTATATTTACTCATTTAAAATAGTGTTTTGCTGGGGACAGCTGGATAGCTCAGTGGATTGAGAGCCAGGCCTAGAGATGAGAGGTCCTAGGTTTAAATATGGAATCAGGCATTTTCTAGCTGTGTGACCCTGGGCAAGTTATTTAATCCCCATTGCCTAGCCCTTACCATTCTTCTGCCTTGGAACCAATACACAATATTGATTCCAAGATGGAAGGTAAGGGTTTTAAAAATAAATAAAATAAAATAGTGTATGTTGTTAATTCTAGATAATTTGCCCTTTTTTTGTTTTGCTAAGATGAAATGAACCTTTCACAAAATCCAGAACCCACAAAATTTTAGGGACCCTAATGTTAAAGAAAGAATATTCTGTTTAAAAGATCTATAGGAAACTAGAACATAAAAAATAATGTATTTGATAATTTTGATCTTGAAACATTTATAGCCACATCCTTATTTGTCATCAGTGCCTTTTTAGATCTTTGAGCTTAAAAACTGGAGAAGGCAGAAGGAAAATACACTCAGAAATAAAGATTGTGGCATTTTTGAGCCACATATCTAGATGGTCCTACCAACTGTTTTCCTGGCATTTATTTAGTAGAAAATGCTGTACTTGTAGAAACAAAAAAATGAAGAAAACTTCTTGTTTCCTATTAGTAGAGCAAAAATGATAACATAGAAAAGTTAAGAGTAGTTTTGTAGGATATTGGAAATCTTCAAGGAGTACATATGTCTTATATACTTATTCCTTGTGTTCTTATTCCAAGTTTTATTTGATTTTCATTGTGTCCATTGAATTAGAGATTTTTCTCATCATAGTATAAAAAGTTGGCCATTGAGGAATTATTTTTTTTTTAATTTTTAAAAAACCCTTACCTTCTGTATTGGTTCCAAGGCAGAAGAGTGGTAAGGGCTAGGCAATGTGGGTTAAGTGACTTGCCCATGGTTACACAGCTAGGAAGTGTCTGAGGCCAGATTTGAATCTACGACCCTCTGTCTCTCCTCTGAGCCTCCCAGCTGCCCCCCAGCTATTGAGGAATATAATTCTCATCCTCAGCAACTCTCAAAAACCATTTATAAAATTAAAGGGGGAGGGGGCAGCTGGGTAGCTCAGTGGATTGAGAACCAGGCCTAGAGACGGGAGGTCCTAGGTTCAAATCTGGCCTCAGCCACTTCCTAGCTGTGTGACCCTGGGCAAGTCACTTGACCCCCATTGCCTAGCCCTTACCACTCTTCTGCCTTGGAGTCAATACACAGTATTGACTCCAAGACGGAAGGTAAGGGTTTAAAAAAAAAAAAAATTAAAGGGGGAGAAGGGCATACAATCTATATTTCGAGAGAGAGTACTCACCAACTTAAAGTTCATTGAAAGATGGGGAATTGTTTAAATAACTTGACATTGTTTCAGGCAAATTAGAGGAGGGATTATATGATTAGTAAAAAGTATGCCTTTTAACTAATGAAAAAAGTCTTATTACTTTGGAAATATATATTCTACAATATTTAATGTCCTAAAATATTAATAAAATATTTACAGGTAGAGGTTAAATTGATTTTTGCCTTAAGGAATAAATAAAATTATTTTAATTTGGAATTAACATCATTTGCCAATAATTAACATACTATAAATTTTCTGTTTTAAATCAGAGATGAAAGCAGTGATAATGTAGTGTCTTTTCTCACCACAATTCCATAAGGTGTAGGTAGACCAAGTGTTATTTTTTCTCCCAATTAGTGTATGAGACCAGAGGACATTAAGTCCACATATCTAAGAATGATTAAGGTAGAATTTGAACCTACCATTGTTTATCCTACATTACTTCTGTGATCTTGTTTATATGGTTCATTAACTAGAAAATCCTTCTTAGTTAAATGATATCAAAGCTTTTCTTCATAACAAATTATAAATTCCATGTTACTAAAGTGTGATAATATTTTAAAGTTAAATAATTGTTATCATTCATTTTATTCAGACACTTAAATGAATGTGTGATATCAATTATAGGGATGCCTACCTGTCCTATGTCATACTGGTCACAGAAGATCCCCTACTACCTGAAGAAAATTTGCCTTTCTTGTGGACATATTTTTTTAATGGTTTATTGATTTTATTATATTTTTTAAAAAATTCCATGGAAAACCATTGAAGATTTCTTTTTAATCTTATTTTCTGTCTTAGAATCAATACCAAATATTATTTCCAAGTCAGAAGAGTGGTTAGGACTAGGCAATTGGGGTTGCTTGACCAGGATCAGAGATCTAGGAAATGTCTAAGGCTACATTTGAACCCAGGACCTCCCATCTCCAGGTCTGCTTGCTACCCTACTAGTTTGTTTGTTTGTTTAGAATAATTTTCCATGGTTACACGATTCATCTTCTTTCTCTCCCCAATCCCAGAGCTGAGAAGCAATTCCACTAGAATATACATGTATCATTGTTCAAAACCTATTTTCCATATTATTCATATTTGCAATAGAGTGATCTTTTAACACCAGAACCCTAGTCATATCCCCATCAAACTGCATGATTGATCATGTTTTTCTTCTGCTTTCCACTCCCCTTGTGGGTGCATTTTTAAAAGTTTATTTAATTAATTTAGAGTATTTTTCCATGGTTACATGATTCATGTTCTTTCACTGCCCTCCTCCCAGCCCACTCCAATAGCCAATGAGCAGTTCCACTGGATACATTTCTAACAAGATTGATTATTAGCTTTTCCAGGCCACAAGATATTATTGTTTAGTTGTTTCAGGCCTTGTCCAATTCTTTGTAACCCCATTTAGGATTTTCTTGCCAAAGATACTGGAATGGTTTATTATTTCCTTCTCCAGTTCATTTAAAGAGCAGGAAACTGAGGCAAGTAGGGTTAAGTGACTGGCCAAGGGCCACATACCTAGTATATGATTGTTTGTCAGGAATGACTACCTTTGGAGTCAGTATTAGATTGGCAATAGTAAGAACTTATGTCCGGAAGTATGATGGAAAAAATTTAAAAGCTTTTTAAAAATCACAGACAGATTTTTTAAAAATCCAACAACTTAGACCACACGAAAGCCTTGAAAGTATAACAGAGTGGTGGAATAATGAGAGTCAGAATGATGGTGCAGAAATATGAAATAGCTAGATTTTCCTCTATGTAATTTGTTAAAGAAGTTTTGAAAATGTGTAACACATTTTAGAAAGCTTTCCATCCAAATTGATTATAGCAAAAATGTTTTGACATTTAAAGTAGTAATCTTTAGCTGCCTAGAAAATTCACTTCATGTGGAACATATAATTCCTTTATAATGACAGCTAAATGTGTTACTGTGTGTTTATTTTTCTACCCCATCTTTGGACACATTTCTGTTTTGAGAACAGGAAGCAGAAATCAAAAAAGGAAAAGGAAAAGTGTTATGGAAACTTAACACAGCTTCAAAATACTTTAAAATTCTCTATTTTTATAGTATTTTTATTGATAGTGATAGTTATCCTTTTAATTTTCTCACTGCCACCGCAGTTTCAAAATATGCTCCAAAATACTAGCAAACTGACCTAGCATGCTAATTAAAATCTATTAAGGAATAGGCAATTTTCAGATAAAGAAATAAAAAACTATTAATAAGCACATGAAAAAGTGCTCTAAATCTCTTATAATCAGAGAGATGCAAATCAAAACAACTCTGAGGTATCACCTCACACCTAGCAGATTGGCTAACATGACAGCAAAGGAAAGTAATGAATGTTGGAGGGGATGTGGCAAAATTCATTGCTGGTGGAGTTGTGAACTGATCCAACCATTCTGGAGGGCAATTTGGAACTATGCCCAAAGTGTGATAAAAGACTGTCGTCTGCCCTTTGACCCAGCCATAGCACTGCTGGGTTTATACCCCAAAGAGATAATAAGGAAAAAGACATGTACAAAAATATTCATAGCTGCGCTCTTTGTGCAGCTTTGTGCATTGGAAAATGAGGGGATGCCCTTCAATTGGGGAATGGCTGAACAAATTGTGGTATATGTTGGTGATGGAATACTATTGTGCTCAAAGGAATAATAAAGTGGAGGAATTCCATGGGGACTGGAATGACCTCCAGAATCTGATGCAGAGTGAGAGGAGCAGAACCAGGAGAACAGTATATATACACAAAGATGGATACATTGTGGCACAGTTGAATATAATGGACTTCTATAGTGTAACAATGCAATGATCCAGAACAATTCAGAGGGATTTATGAGAAAGAACACTATCCATATTTAGAAGCAAAAACACAGAAGAAAAACAACTACTTGATTATTACTTGGGTCGATGGGGATATGATTGGGGATGTAGACTAAATGATCACCCTAGTGCAAACATCAACATGGAAATAGGTATTGATCAAGGACACATGTAAAACCCAGTGGAATTGCGCGTCAGCTAGGGGAAAGGATGGGTGAGGGGGGAGGGAAAGAATATTCTTGTAACCAAGGGAAAATGTTCTAAATTGACTAATTAAATAAATTTTTCAAAAAGAAAAAAGAAAAGCAGGGTAAAATTTAAAGAATATATTTAATTTAAAGAATATATTAAGTGTAGTATTTAAATATATGACATTGAAAATTCCAGATTTTGAGGCAAAATACTTACTTTTTAAAAAGTATTTTTATTTTGAACTTATTTGAACTAAATTCTTGCCTTGCTGTGCTTGCTTCTGAACTTCTGTGCATCCCCCAAAAAAGTATGTCATCTTTTTTTTCCTTTGTATCACTATTAGTGATCATTCTTGCCCTCCAACCTCACTTCCTTAATTAAAAGCCAAAAAGGAAAGAAGAAAAAAAAACAACGAAAAATGAATGTCTCTTGTGTCCATCACCTCTGTGATATGACACCTCTGTAGACATGGTTGGTCATTGGGTTAATCAGAGTTTTAAAGTCTTTAAACATTGATTTTTCTTTATAGTGTGATGTTTCCATATAAATTATTTTCCTGGTTCTATTAAATTATCTTTTTCATCATTTCTTATCGTGTAGTAATAATCCATTACATTCTATGCCATAATTTGTTCAGCCATTTACCCATTTGGTGGGCAACCCCTTAGATTCTGGTTATTCAATCTTTTTTCCCCCTCACCTCTGTGTCTCTCTCCTTTTTGTCATTTTAATCCCTATTTCATGATTATAAGGTTTGTTTTGCTTGTCATGTCTCTCATCATCATTTTCATCCTCCCTTTTAATTATCCTGTCTTCCCTTTCCTTGATTTTTCCATGTAGTCTGATATATTTCTACACCAGACTTGGGTGTATATTTTCAACCCTCCTTTGTATATTTCAAATTTGGATAATTGAATTTGTTTTATACTCTCTCCCCCCTTCTTAATGATTGCATACTTTTTTCTTATGTAGCCAGCCCAGTTATGAAAAATAGCTTACCTCTACCCCATCTTCCTGATTTCTACAATAGAATATTATTTTTATGCTCTGTTCTCTTTCCTTTCTTTAAACCTACAGAACAGAGCCAGTCTACCCCCAGGGCCTGTTTTTCTAAGTTAATTCCTTTCATATCTTTTTGAAGACATTAAGATTCTGAAGAGATATGTTTCTTTTCCTTCTATTATATTAGCACCACATCATTTTTTAGGTCCTTACAATTGCTTGAGTAAATTTGCATTTCTAGATTGCTTTGGACTTTTATGCTTGTATTTCTGTAGTTTCTTAATGAATTTCTTGATCATTATTCAATCTAGTTCAAACTTCAGGATTTTGCTACAGTTGATACATGGGAGATAGATGTTCATCTCATTTAGACAACCATCTTCTCTGGAAATGGTGGAATACTTATCTTCAGTTAATATTTTGACATTGAAGTAATGTATTTATTGCATAAACATGTTCTAATGCTCTTTTGTCCTAATATTTTATCAATTCATTTATGATTGTTGACTCTTAAGCACAGAATCCTGAAATGGTATTTTATTTTACAATTATAAATTGGTAACCTGTATATTAAAATTAGCTCATTTTATTTTTAAAGCATGTTATATCATTATAAGTAAGTTAATATTATGTTAATTTAATAATTTCTTAGACATTAGGCCTATTTGGTGCCATAATATTAAGCTATGGCATCTGTGAAATTAGGAATATAGGACAACAACTATATAAAGCCCCTGGTTGGACTTTTAAACCCAGAGTTGTTTTTTTTTTAAGCCTTTGTCTTTCATCTTAGAATCATTACTGTGTTTTGGTTCCAAGGCAGAAGAGTGGTAAGGGCTAAATTAAATAGTGGGAGGTAAGTGCCTTGCCCAGGGTCAAACAACTAGGAAGTATCTGAGGTCATATTTGAACCCATAGGTCTGACACTGTCTACCAAAACACCTAGCATACCCCTGGCCAGAGTATTTTGAGAAAACTTTGCCCTCTTCTCAGAGTAGAAATTTTGCTATAACTGACTGGAGACATTTGTCAATTTTGAATTTGATTCTCTTGTTTCATAGAATTTAGTTCACAAATATCTTTTTATACTCCTCTGTAACCCTAGCTTTGGTTAATCTAATCAGTGTGCATACTGCCTGCCTTTGTACACACTACAACCCTCAACATTCTTATCCTGGTGAGATTACTTCTTGTTTTCCTACAGGATCTCTTCAGTGCAAGTTATCTATAATTGTTTACTTTGCTTGGGTATTATTACAGCACTCAGGCTTTCTAGCTCTTCTCCTGAGCCCTCTCTTTCTTCTTCCCCCCCTTTATATGACTACTCCACATCCTTTTCTAACAACCATTTCCAGGATGATATCTTATATGTAGCCAATTCTTAGTCACCACTTAATAATATACTGAAGATTATTTGCAGTCATCTCTCCATTGCCCTTTGAGCTCTTTGCCGTTTTTATTCTTTTGTAGAGCCTCGTGTTTCATTGTAAGCAGCCATATAATATCAATAGGAAAATATTGATATTTTTAAATAGAAGCAGACTGGAATCATTGAAAGTACTATGCAATTTCCCACATGCATCTTAGGCTGTACTCTTCTTACTATTCAATTCTGACCCCACAGCTCCAAAATATATATACTAATGGAACTGTAACTTATCTTTTATGCATAAGGCTTTATATATAAAAATTGTAACTTATAAGCTTTTATAATCTTCAAACCATTGGTATAATAGTTTACTTCCAACCAACATTTGTGCGCTAGGTGCTAGCAAAACAAAGGAAAACAAAACATTCTCAGTTTTTGAAGAACTTATAGTTCTATTGGTGAAGATACACTATGTATGTGGCTAAGTAAAAATTTTAACTAAGACAATATAAAGTAATTTTGGAAGGAGGCATTAACAAATGGTTTCAGGAATGTCATATGGTCATAGATTTAGAGTTGGAAGGAGCATCAGACATCTGAAACTGCCTCGTTTTACAATAGGAATACTGAGACTTAGAAGATACACTCACACATATAGTAAATATGCAGCAAGATTTGAGCTCCTTTTCCCCAGACTATAAGCTCAGCGTGCACCACCTTGCTGCTTCCAATTGTTGAGGCTTTGAACTGAATCCTGAAGGGAAACAAGAATTCCAACAGGTGAAGTTGAGGAAGGAGTTCTTTCTAGGAAAACCTGGGGGAATCATTTTTAGAAGTGGAAAATGGTGTATACTACAAGCAGTCAACCTGACTGGGATGGAAATGCTACAAGGAAGACTTCATAAAAGATAATCATTCTGATTGTGAAAGACCTTCAATGTCAAAAGTTTGTATATTGTCCTAGTGACTGTAGGGAACTCCTGAAACTTCTTGAATAGGGATTGATTTAATTATGCCTGCATTATTTCCATTTTGGATCATGAGGCTAATCTCTTTTGAATTGTATTTTGAGATCCAATCAACATAATATCAACAAATAAGCCTTTATTAAGTACTTCCTATCTATCAGCTAAAGAGGTAGCTAAGTGGCTCAGTAGATAAGAATGCTGGATCTAGAATAATGAAATTGTTGTTTTTTAGTCTTTTCTGCAGTGTTTGTCTCTTAACAAACTTAAGAAGAGAGACTTCAGGCCTGGTACTTTTATAGACTGCCCCACCTAGCTGCCTGTAATCAGATGAGTTCCAATCCAGCCTCTGACATTTAACTGGCAGTGTGATGCTAGGCAAACTACTGAGTCTCTTCCTCAATCAACTGGAGAAAGAAATAGCAAATGATACCAATTTTTTTTGTCCAAAAAAAAAAAAATCCTAATGGACAGGATGGCCCATGGGG
This sequence comes from Monodelphis domestica, assembly GCF_027887165.1. Lineage (NCBI taxonomy): Eukaryota > Metazoa > Chordata > Mammalia > Didelphimorphia > Didelphidae > Monodelphis > Monodelphis domestica. The sequence continues at coordinate 271,009,469 of NC_077229.1, forward strand.
TCACAAGGAGTCAAACATGACTGAACAACAACAGTATATATGCTAGATATCAGGAACATAAATATAAAGAATGAAATAACCCCTACCAAAAAGTTTATATTTTAATTGAGGAGTTTATAAACAGAAACATATAGAAGACTTCCAAGTGCATAGGAATTCCATTTCCATTTATACTCTATTGTAGGACATTATATATAGTTTGGTCCTGTTAAAAGAATATTGGAATTAGATAATCTGAATCACCTTAAGATGGTCACTAAAATTTTTTTGTTCTCAATTCCCTCATCTATAAACAAGGAGACCGGATTAGGTCTTGTTCTAAGGACTCTTCCAGCTCTAAGAATGTTTTCCTGTTTTTGCCCCATTTGGTATTAACTTAAAATAGTCATTGAAAGCTATCTCTGTGCCTGACAGAGAAAATTTTGTACAATGTTAAAATCAGGGAGACATTTTAATGAAGGCAAGCCTTTTATTATATTTTACTATGCTGAATCAGATGTTTTTGTTTGATTATTTGTTCATAATCAACTAAAAATAAATAGGATTTTATATTCAAGAAGCAGCTTTTTTTATGAGACTTTTTCTGGTGTCCTTTTATACAATTTGCTCACGTCACTTTTTTCCTGTTAGGTGGTGTTACTATATTCGTGGCCTTATATGATTATGAAGCTAGAACTACAGAAGATCTTTCTTTTAAGAAGAGTGAAAGATTTCAAATAATTAATAATACGTGAGTATTATAAATGTTTCATAGGGAAATACTACTAAGTCAGCTTATAATTATCAGTATTAACTGTAGTAATAGTCTATAAACTGGGGATTAACCATTAGGCTAAAACCTATCTTTAATTTCAACCATTGTTGTGGTTGCTGTGTCTAGTCCTTTCAAAATGGAATTCAAAAAATTAAGGATAAAGTAATATTATAAAGCCATTAATGTTAATTAATGAAATTTTTATTTCAGAGGTGGTGTATATAATAATAATGCGAAGCCTGTAGCTCCAGGGAACTACAAGGTTTAAAGTGAACAGTTCATGTCTCTAATCATACTAGCTCAGTTTACTGATAGTTTCTGGTTAAACCTCCTCTGTTTGCTTTGTATTTCTTCCCACTTTAAACAAAATTCATTATGTAAATTTTAAATACAGGTTTGTTTGTTTTTTTCTTCTTATCATCCTCTCAATCCCCAATTCTTCTCCTACCATTATGGATTTGAAATATATTTTAAAATATTTAAGGAAGATAGTTTTATATTCCTTATTAATTTTTAAGCCATTTAGTTCAACCTTTTATATTTTTATTTTTCTCTAAAAACAAAAACTTAGTCTTTAAAACTAATTAAATTGGTTTTACTTGAATGTGGGACTTAATTGTTCTCTCTTCTCATTCTAAATTTTTTTTGTTCTAATGTTCTAAAAGTTTTTTTTAATGTTCTAAAAGTTCTTAGTGAGTACTATAATTTATATCTATGATTCAAGAATCGTTTATTGTCTTTACTAATTTTTACTGAGAAATTTTATATCTTTTTGGCATTTTATTTTCTTCTAATAACACATAAAAACAACTTTAACATTCATTTTTAAAATCGATTTCCAAATTTTCTCCCTCTCATACCCGTCTCCCTTTTTGAGAAGTTTTATATACCTTAAGGTGTTTTCATTAAGAAAATATCTGATAATTTGGTAAAAAACTGTTTTGATTTCTTAAATATTTTAATTTACACATTTAATTGTATTGCTGTTGTGAGGTGTATTTTTCCCCATTTTGTCTTTGCCCTGTTTAGAGAAAAGAAGAAATACATTGATATGAATTGCGAAACAAATATTAAGTGATAACTTCTTGAATTGCCAAAGGAGGCATTGTGTTTCAGAGAACAAGCTCCTCTACAATAGGATTTGCTCTACAAATATTTTTCATTTAAAAAATGACAGATTTACCTATAAATTTAGTGGAATCCTTTTTAACTTAGCACATAATTGCAAGGTTGGTGATAGAAGCAAATAGGCCTTATATTCTTGCTTTCTTTTGGGAAATTCTAAGAATATTTTAGGAAATATAAAATAGATCCCTTACTCTAATTGTAGTTGAATGTTAACATCTTGCTAAAGTGCTAGGTATCCGCTTTTTCTAAAATGAATAAAAGGAGCAGTGAAGTTTAATGTAATACTCAAAAGGGAAACATCTAGCAAAAACTGAGTAATTTAATAAAAGCTTATCACTGTTCCTCAGGTGACTTAATTTTATGCATTTCTTTGTTGTTTTTAATCCTAGTTTTGAAAGAATTACATGAGAGAGCCTTTTATTTTATGTTCATCTGTTTCTTTGATAATTTAATGGCTCTGTGATCAAATAGGCACTTCTTTCACAAGTGCAGATAATAACTACCACTAACTTGTGTTTTTAAGCTACATGTCTTGTGCAGTTTTTTGTCTGTCATCCCATAAATCCCCTATATAAAGAATCTTACCTGTGTGCCAAGAAGCCTTTCTCCATTATCTTCTTTTAATATTTTCAGGGCACCAACATAGCAGATGGCATTACTAATTGTTATATCACTCTCTTAGATATTTGAGTGGCTCACCTTTTTTTTCCTAGTCAGTCAGGTTCATTAAACCTTTATTAATCAACTGTTATATTCAGGCCATCAAAGTTGCTCTCAGATTAACAAAATGTTTCTTGACTTGGTGAAATTTTCATACTACTGAAAAATGTAAAGAAAGTATGAACAATTGAGAAAATCAGAGGAGCTAGCTCCTGAGTTGAGCCATGATTATTTTGTTACACCCAGTTCTCAAACACATTCTCACTTGCTATTTTATTAAATGAATTAAAAATAATATTACTAATTTGGAATGGCAGAAAATAAAGATTCATCATATATCAGAATTCACTTAATTTGTATGTCATTTTAGTATGTCAAAGTCCAAATAATGATCAGTTTAATAGAAATGACAAACCCAACAAAAATTGCAGTATACCCTTTGCTTATTTAAAATGGAAAATAACGTTGCATATATTGTATCTTGGTTAACATGTCTGCTTTGTAGTAATTGCTATTATATTTGTTTCAGGGAAGGAGACTGGTGGGAAGCAAGATCCATAGCTACAGGAAAGACTGGATATATCCCTAGCAATTATGTAGCTCCTGCTGACTCCATTCAGGCAGAAGAGTAAGGAATTACTTCATATTTTATTTATGCTTTATTTCAAATGTGTTTCAGCATGCATCCTACTTAACCAATGATGTAATAACCACAAAATTCTATGCCAATATTAATACTACTAATGTATCCTATTAATAGAAGATGTGATATGAAACTCAATAATTCAGTGATATCTATCCACTTAGAGTAAGATCATAAATAGTGAATATTAATCAAAAACTTATTTTAAAGGTTATATGAAATCATGAATCCTTTGACATTCTCCAGTTTTACTTATTTTAAAGCGATTTTACCCTTTATGCCAGGTAATGATCAACAGTAATAACCCAGTTGAACTGTCATGTAAACTTTAAACCATGTATCTTTATTATAATTTCTTCTTTGTAAAATACTTGGAAAAAATTTTGTCAAGTTACTTAATTTTTCAAAATCTTATTTTTCTTCTCTGTAAAATAAGGGGTTGGATTATAGGTATTCTGACTCTTCTGTGTGTTTGTGTGTGTTTGTGTGTGGCATTTATATATATACATTTTAGAGGAGGCCTTAGAGTGCATTAGATAAAGTGCTGGACTTTGATTCAGATCCCTCCGTGGACACTACTGAGTCATGAGAATACAGGCTAGTTACATCATCTCTCTGAACTGAGTTTCTTCATTTGTACAATGGGAGTGAAAACAATGTAACAAATACCTGCCACATAGGGTTTTTCTAAAAAATCAAATGAGGTTAACCATATAAAAAGTTTTATAAACTTTGAAATGCAATATAAAGTTCAACTCTACTTACACTGTTATATACATACTTTTCATTTTAGCCATTATATAAATTATTCTATGTTCCAAATATAGAACACAGATTCCTTGAATTTTAGTTACATTTCTTTCTAGGATATAGAAAGGGTAACAAACTTTTGCTATTTATTCAAAGATGGTCATTTTACTTGATTAGGAAAAATCACAGAAGCAAGTTACTCATATCATAGTTACTTTTAGTTCATTGTGTCAGTTTATTAGCAATAAAATCTTAGTAATTGAGCCCTTTCCTAATGAAAATTCCCAGTAATTTGAATAGTATATTAGTGACTGATTGCTGCATATTAGATTTATGGATATAGCATGGACTCTATTGTTATTGCTAGGACATCTATGTAATGTCTTCTGCCACGTTCCCATTATTTTCACTTGACATTGCCATTATCACAGATGATCCAGAGTTAATCTTTTCTGCCCTCACTATTCACTGCTGTACTATAGATATTTTTACAAATTGAATTTCTATTTATATTGCTCCTTTTTACTTAGACTTGTATGTGACAGTAGTCTCTTTTGCTTTGATAAGTTACAGCATGCCATGGCAGAGTCAGACCTGCACATGGATTTTCCTGTGTGGGTTCAATGCAATTTGCAACATAATCTTGCTAAGTACCCCTCAGCACACAATTTGAATACCACTCTCTGAAGGGTCATCTATAAGATGATTTTAAAGTAGTTTCACTTACACCAAAAATTACAGGAAAAGTTTAGTATCACTTTCTATATATAATGGTTTATCCTTTTCTTGTGATATTTTTCAGCCCCTTGAATTCTTTTTGCCAGCCAGATACCTTACTGACTTAAGCCATTTAATATGTGGATAAATAAAGCAGTAGCTATTACATCTCACTATCATTCTTTTTTTTTTTTACTGTTGCATCTTTTTATTACCTATCCCTTATTCAACTTTACATCCAACACATCAACATATCATTTTACCCCCAGGTGGTATTTTGGCAAAATGGGCAGAAAAGATGCTGAGAGACTACTTCTCAATCCTGGGAACCAACGAGGTATCTTCTTAGTAAGAGAAAGTGAAACCACCAAAGGTATGATCCTTGCTAAATTAATACATTTTTATAGCCATACTAGTTGTATTTTCTATAATGGTATTTTAAGAAAGATATGACAAAAGGATTCATTTTTCTAGGTGCTTTTTCCCTTTCTATTCGTGATTGGGATGAGATAAGGGGTGACAATGTTAAACACTACAAAATTCGGAAACTTGACAATGGTGGATACTATATCACAACCAGAGCACCATTTGATACTTTACAGAAACTAGTCAAACACTACACAGGTAGGTGAATAATTTAAAGTGAATAAGTATGGCTACTTGAATAACTATGAATTTTAAAATATAAGATTATTAATGTGCCTTTAATATACATCCTTAACTGGGCCCTCACTAAAGTAAGGCAATTCTTTTATTAGTTCCTAAATGATTCCCTACCTCCATTTCCACAGAAACTATTACAGACCTTCTCTTCCCTCTTTTAAGGCTCCCATTCCTTCTCCTTTTCTTCAACCCCTCAGCACTTTCCCTTTTATGTCACTAAAAAAATTTAGGCACTTGATAGTAGCTACCATTCTTTATCTCATAATCTCCCACTCTCCACCTTTCTCTTTGTGTCTGACAAAGAACTATCCCACTATGCCAAAGCCAATTCCTCTATACTTGAACTTAATTCCCTTCTAGCAGATTGTATCCTAATCATACTCCTCCTTTTTCAGATCTTCATCCTTTCCTTATCAACTGATTCCTTCTTTACTGCTTTCAGACGACATAAATCTTCTCAGTCCTCAAAAGACCTTCACTAGACCCTACCATCTCATCACATAACTCTCCTCCCTTTCTCAGTCAGATTCTTGAAAAAGTTGTCTACCTTTGCTTCATCTGTTTCCTCTTTTCTCACTAAGTTCTCTTATGATATGTAGTCTGGCTTCCTACCTCATCCTGCAATTCAAACTGCTTTCTTCAAAATTATTAACAATGTCTTCACTGCCCAATTTGATTGTCTTCATATTTCTTGACCAGTTTTCATTGGACACTGATCACACTTTGTTATTGCATACTTTCTTCTCACTCCTTTCTCCAGGTTTGCTTCTTATTTGTTTGACTCTTCTTTCTCATTTTCCTTTTCTTTCTTATCTCCATTGCACTCCTTAACTAGATTGCTCCTAAAAATCCTGTCCTAGATCCCCTACTCTCTCATGATGACCTTATAAGCTCCTAGGTTATCATGTCTTGGCAAATGAATCCCACACCTACATTTATAGCCTATACATTTAGATCCCATATCACTCATTGTATCTGATATTCATTTTTCCAAAACTAAACTCATCTTTATATCCTTATAGCTTTCACTCTTCTAAATTTCTCAATTTCCATAGAAGACAAGTCTTGAATGTTTTTAATCTTGGCATTATCCTGGATTCCTCTCATCATTGGTTGCACCTAACTACTTTTCATATACACACAAACAGCTACAGCCTTAATTCAGGCTCTATCTCCTAGATTATTGAAACAGCCTCTAAACTGGTCTCTCTGCCTCATCTCTCAGTTTTACAGCCACTTCTGTTCATTGCTGCCAAAATAATTTTTCTGCACCATAGATCTGATAATGTGATTTCTCCTCACTCAACTTCAGTGACTTTTGCTTTTAGGAGAGGGGTTCTTATCCTGGCATTTATGGCCTTGTGTTTTGTTTGTTATTTTTAAACATGTTGCTTACTATATATTTTTTAATGCTACCTACATTTCAATATAATTTTTTTACCTTTATAATCCTTTGTGCTTTATGCATTTAAAAAGAGCATTCTGAGAAGGGATCCATTGTTTCAACCAACTGATAAGGCATCCATGACACAAAAGGGTTAGGCATTCTATCTCTATAACAAAAATATAAACCCCTTCTGTTTAGCTTTTAACGGCTACATAATCTGGCCCCAGCCTCTTTCCATCTATGGACATCATTGCTTTCCTCCCACCCCTTTTAAGATCCAGCCACATTGGCCATGTTTCTGTTCCTCACATACAAGTACATATTTTATCTTTTTGCATCTCTTCTGGCTGTCTCCCATGGTGGAATACTCTACCTTCTTACTTTTTGCTTCATAGATTCCCTCTCTTTAAGCACCATCTGCATGAAACCTTTTCTTCTGATGTCCTCAGTTGCTAGTGCCCTCCTTCCATCTTAATTATTTAATTACTTTTCTGTATTCATTTTTATTCACTTTATATTTAAGCTGTTTATATATATATATATATATAGTTTAAACACTCACCTTCTGTCTTTGAATTAATACTATGTATTGCTCCCAAGGCAGAAGAGCATTAAGAGCTAGAAAATTGGGTTTAAGTGATTTGTTCAAGGTCCCATAGCTAGGACGTGTGGTCAGATTTGAACCCAGAACCTCCCATCTCTAGGCCTAGGTCTGAATACATTTAGCCCCCTACCTGTCCTCTGTTTATATTTTTCTATCTACTTGTCTCACCCATTGTAAAGTAGGCTTCTTTCAAGTATGTTTCTTTATTTGATTCTTTTCACTTATATATCTACCTAATAATACTTGTTGAATAGTTGATCCACCTTTTTATATAGGTGTTTCTGAGTAAGATTAGTATAGTATTGCTTGAATATTTATATAAATTTTGTTATTTAAAAATTATATTAAAAGAGCAATGTCTACTATGTTCCAGGTCCTGTGTTCATTGCCTTTTTTCCTTAACTCTTACCTTCTATCATAAAATTGATACTAAGTATCAGTTTTCAAGGCAGAAGAGTGGTAAGGACTAAGCATTTAGGTTAAGCAACTTGCCTAGGGTCATACAACTAGGAAGTTTTGTCTGAGGCTACATTCAAACCTAGGACCTCCTGTCTCTAAATCTGATGTTCCAGGCCTGAGCCACATAGCTGCCCCTGTGTTCATTGCTTTTACAAATATTGTCTCATGTGATAAAGAACATTTAATTATTGAATAGAACTTAATTTTTCTAAGTAATGAAATGTTAATATTTAATTCTCTAGAACATGCTGATGGCTTGTGCCATAAGTTAACAACTGTGTGTCCCACTGTGAAACCTCAGACTCAAGGTTTGGCAAAAGATGCTTGGGAAATTCCTCGAGAATCTTTACGTCTAGAAGTTAAACTAGGACAAGGATGTTTTGGTGAAGTATGGATGGGTAAGAGGAAATGACTTTTAAAAAATCTTTTGTTCTAGACCCATGTTTTTTTGGTGAGGTCAGTTCCTCCAAACGAAGTCCCTTACCATTAATATTGAATCACCCAATACAATCATTCTAGTTGAGATATTAAGATATCAATTAAAGTGTAACAATTGAAAGATAATTTTAACATAAACATTGAAAACTGACCATACTGGCTAATTGTATAGAGTGTAGTAGTATCCCAAGTAGATGGAAGATATTGATCTGGTATATCCATAAATGAAGAACATTAGCTAATTGCCAGAGCTGCTTATATCAGAAGGAGAATTTCCCCTCAACACTAAGAGAGAGAAAGCTATGAAATTCTCTGGCTGGACAAAGCTAACAATAATAGATAACATTTATATTGTACTTGCTGTGTGCCAAGCACTATGCTAAATAATTTATAGTAATTATCTCATTTGATGCTCACAACTACTCTGGGAGGAAGGTGATATTATCTCCCTTTACCAAGGAGGAAACTGAAGGAAGCAGTGGGTAAGTGAGTTGCCCAGGGCAATATAGCTAGCAAGTGTTTTAGGTAGGAGTTTAACTCAGAACTTCCTGACTCCAGTCTTACTGCTTTAGCCAATGTGCCTTTAGCACTCATATGAAATATTTGCTAAAGAAGAAAGTGAGAATAACATTATGAGAGTTTTGTATTGTAGCACAGAATCAACAACTTGGGAGTTAGAGAGTCCTGTGAAGGATCCAGATGTTATTTGGAATAAGTCAGTTTGTCAGGAAACTATAATTTTGTCAATGTATCCTCTCCGCTGACACAGATCACCATCTTTCTGTAACCTAATAGATATTCTTAAACAACTCCATAACCAAAATTCATTATTTGAAAGCCACTAGGTAATAAGATTTTTCTGAGGACTTAGTGTCCTCAGATAAGAAACATCCCTTAGTGGATCTGTTCTTGAGCTTCTTCCAGCTTGGTAGATCCTGCCAGAGCTTATGCTCTGCTATCATGGTCTTTGAGAATCCAGGGTCCTTCTGAGAATACAAAGATGAGGCATTGGGATAGGATTTGAGTGGAGGAGTAGTTTTTAATAACACAACTTAGAGGCATTCTTTCCATTTCATCTGTCTTGTAAGTTGAGATAGGCAGTGTGTTATGTATGTGATAGCTACTCTTTTGCATAATTAGTAACATTTCCATACTTCTTTTCTCCCAAACACCAAACTTATAAGATTCATGACCTATAACATTTGTAACTGTTACTTTTTTTCCCCTACTATTCATTTTGACTTTTGCTACTGTTTTCATCATTAAACTTGAAATTTGGCACAAATGGCTTTAGTTGAAAATCCTTTAAAACTCATTAAAATAACAGAAGTTGTTATTTCCCTAGGAACATGGAATGGGACGACAAAAGTAGCAATCAAAACACTAAAGCCTGGTACAATGATGCCGGAAGCTTTTCTTCAGGAAGCTCAGATCATGAAGAAACTAAGACATGATAAACTTGTTCCATTATATGCTGTTGTTTCTGAGGAACCAATTTATATTGTCACTGAATTTATGTCAAAAGGTATGTATTTATGAACAGATGAATAGGAATGAAGGTATTTTTTCCCCTTAAAAATATTTTGAAGGACTGTTTTGGGATAATTTCATTTATATGTATTAGATTTTTTTTCTTAAACGTTTTCAGCAAAGCAGATTTTTCTTTTTCCTAAGCATTTGAAAGTTTGATGGTTTTTCTAATGAGAAAGTTTTTCATTTGGGAAAAATATGGAAGAAAAGTAAAAATTTTGAATGACAATACAGAATGAAAAGGTGAAGGGGTTTATGTAACTATAGGAAGGGAATGAATAGAAAAATAAGGTGATAAAAAGGAAGATAATTAGAGTAAAGGAATATAAAAAAATACTAAGGTGTTTAGAGCTTAAGACAAATCAATTTGGGTCTCAAACCAGAGTAAACTTCAATGGAATTGTGTAGGTAGCCCTTGATTTAAGTACATTCAATTTGCATATATCCCAATATACAAATGTCTGCCTCATCTACATGACAGTTGAAACACCTCCCCACCCTACCCCCTTATCATCATCATGTGAAATACCTCCTTCCATACATCTCTAACTCAGACCCTGCTTTTTACTTTTTCCGCTAACATGGATCTAGGAAAATGTCTTTAATAACAAAACAGGTAATAATAGGAAAAAAGTTGAATAAATTCCTAGGGTTGCTACCTATATTCTCTCTCCTCTCTCCTCCTACCCAGTACAACCCTATAATTTGTGTAGGCTCTCCCCAATAGGAGGACCTCCCCTCATTAGTTTTCCATTTTTGGCTACCATGAATCAATCAGTAAACATTTATTAAGAGCCAAGATACTGCTATGTACTATACTGTGTCCTAGATACTGCTATGATCATGGGATGAGGCAAAAGGCAAGGAGCTTTCAGTCTAAGGAGGGAGACAATATGCAACTAAATATATTTAAACTATATACTAGATAAATAATCAGCTAAGGAAAGGCACAGGAATTAAGAAAGCCTGGGAAGGTTTCATGTAGGAGGTATGATTTTTGTTGTACCCTATAGAGAGCAAGAGAGGCCAGTAGTTGGGAGTTGAGGAGGGAGAACATTCAGGCAATGAGGCATGTCCAGAGAAAATGTCTGGAACTGACAGATGGAGTGTCTTGTTCATGGATCAACCAGGAGGACAGTGTCTGCATCAGAGAGTTTGGGATGGGGAGTAAGGTGTGAGAAGTCTGGCAAGGATGGGTGGAGAGGATAGCAAGGAGGGAGAAGGGCTTTGAATGTAAAGCAGAACATTTTGTATTTGATCTTGGAGGCAATAAGGAGCCACCGAAGTAAAGGTGGAGTAGGGTAACAGTATCGGACCTGTGCTTTAGGAAAATCACTTTGCCAGCAAAATAAAGAGTGTTTTGCAATTTAAAAAAGCTGCTATAAATATTTTTGTACATATAGATCCTTTTCTTCTTTTATTTATTTGGGGTATAGGCTTAGTAGGAGTTGAAAAAAAAAGTGTATTTTCATAACTTTCTGGGCATAGTTCCAAATTTCTTTCCATAATGACTGGATCAATTCATAGCTCCACCAACAATACATTTAGTGTACTTGTTTTCTCACAGACCCTTTAATATTTATCATTTTTGTCTTTTGTTGCTTTCTCAGTTTTGTTGGGTATGAAGTAGAAATTCAAAAGTTGCTTTATGGAGGCAAGCTAGTTGGATCAGTGGATTGAGAGTCAGGCAGAGACAGGAGGTCTTGGGTTCAAATCTGGCCTTAGACACTTCCTAGCTGTGTGACATTGGGCAAGGCACTTAACCCCCATTGCCTAGCCCTTATTGCTCTTCTGCCTTGGGACCAATACATAGTATTGATTCTAAGATGGAAGGTAAGGGTTAAAAAAAAGTTGCTTTATTTGAAGATTATCTTTTTACATACTTACTGATGACTTGGCTTTCTTTTTTTGAAAACTGCCTGTTTCTATCTTATGGTATTTTATCTATTGGGACAGTAAGTGATGCTAACCATTACTTCCCTTTATAGAGATAAGGAAACAGAGACAGTCATAGGTTAAGTGACTTATCCAGAATTACTCAGCTTGTTGGTGTCTGAGGTCAGATTTGAATTCCAATCTTCCTAAGTCCAGGTCCAGCAACCCATCCACTGAGCTACCTAGTTGCTGATTTTAAGTAAACCCAAAATAGTAAGAAAGCACTTAGCTGCCACTGAGGAGTTTAGAAATCATCAAATCCAAACCAGATCCAAAGGTACTGTGACAACTGTGCTATAAGTGCATAACCTACTGTCAGTGATTTCTGAAAGTCATTTGAGGGTATGAAAAATGTCTATGATCTAGAATTCAGCAAATATCCCAATGATTTTGACTTTAATTTCATATAATAAAACAGTTACAGAAAGGTAAATTTTTGTTTCATCAGATAGAACTATAGTCACTTAAAATACCCATATAACCCTAAAGAATCATTTTTTCCTAAAACCATTCAATAATCTCTAATTTTTCTTTCTCAGGATACTCCTTTCCACCTGGTCAAATACAAACCCTAGAGCTACTTCTGTTAGTTGATTTTAATCAGATTTTTTTTCCTTCTCTCTGTCTGATCATTGCCCTAATCACTTCAGGGAGGAGTCCTTTACCTGCTGAATTTTCAGTTGTCTGATTCTTTGTGCCCCTATTTGAGATTCTCATAGCAAAGATACTGGAGTAGTTAGCTATTTCCTTCTCCTCGTTCTATAGATGGGAAAATTGAGGTAGGCAGGATTTAGTAACTTGCCCAGGTCATACAACTTGGTGAGTGTCTGAGGTCAGATTTGAACTCTAAAAGATGAGTCTTCATCTAGCATCAGCTAACTGCTCATCTTCTAAATAGACCTCTTTAGAACGTGGTTCAGCCCCTTGATAGGAATGATTAAGTATAGTTAAGGTCATCAACTGCTAAATTTGATGTCTTTTTAGTTCTCATCCTTTTGGCTCCCTTTACATCTTTTGATACTTTTAACTACCCAGTTATGGAATTTTTCTTAATTCATTTAAATTCCACAAGAATTCAATAAGTAGGGGGCAGCTGGGTAGCTCAGTAGAGAACCAGGCGGAGAGACAGGAGGTCCTAGGTTCAAATCTGGCCTCAGACACTTTCCAGCTGTGTGACCCTGGGCAAGTCACTTAACCCCATTGCCTAGCCCTTACCACTCTTCTGCCTTGGAGCCAATACACAGGAATGATGCAAAGATGGGTTAAAAAAAAAAAGGAATTCAGTAAGTACCTTACCAGAGACTATGGTAAGTACTAGGTTATAAAGATAAAAGTGAAAATTGTCCCTGCCTGCAAGGAGTTTATAGGCAGCTGGGTGGTACAGTGGATAGAGTGCTAGACCTAGAGTCAGGAAGTCCCATCTTCTGAGTTCAAATGTAGCATCAAGCATTCACTAGCTGTATGATCCTGTTACTTAACCCCCATTGCTTAGCTCTTACCATTCTTTGCCTTGGAACCAATGCATAGTATTGATTCTAAGACAGAAGGTAAGGGGAGGGGGGGATGTTAAAATTCGAAAATGTTGTTTATTTGTTTTGTAGTTTATCTTTTATATTTTGCTTCTCTTCATAAAATGTTTCTGTTATAGGAAGCTTATTAGATTTCCTTAAGGAAGGAGATGGAAAGCATTTGAAGCTCCCACAACTGGTTGATATGGCAGCACAGGTATGTGTGTGTGTGTGTGCACACATGCATATATGTGTGCATTTATAGCTATCTAAATGGCTTGAAAAGATACATAAAAATTAAGAAAAATCTTTTAAAATGTATTTTTTTTTATCATAAAATTGAGTAAGAAGACCATAGATAATACCTAGTCCCATCCTTCTTCCTACCACACAGGAAATTAAGGCCCAGATTAAGTGATTTGGCTAAAATCATGTGATCTAGCTGGCTAGTAGTAGAGCTAGAACTTGGAACCCAAGGTTTCTCTTTTCTAGTCATTTGTGTTTTCCACTACATCACTGGCTACTTATTTCCCAAAGAAGGTAGTTTGATTATTAGCTATTAAAAGAAAGAAGAGGGATGTGCCCTTTAGCTTTGATAGTGTGTGCCTGACATGATATTTGATCAGATAGATTACCTTGAATGTATTTAGATTTTTGTAATTATATATATTTTTGCCTCTTTTTTCCTTGCTTACTCATGAAAGTTTAATTCAGCCCATAAGACATTGAACTTTCCTATTTTGTAATCTTGAATTTTGTCAGATAAATTACAAAAAATCAGATATCATGGATTGCCTTATTGTTTATCAGAGGTAATGTATAAATTATATTGGATTTTGAACTACTAAAATAGGCCAATGTAGTAACTTAAGGGGTCATTAAAGAGGTCAGTAAAGTATAGTGGAATGAACACTGGTTTTGGAGTTGGAAGACTTGTTCAAGGCCACGTTTTGCAACTTAATAACTTTGTCATGTTCAACAAGTTGGTTGATCTCTCTAGGCTAGATTTCTTCTGTACAATAGAAATGATAATACAGCCATTCTTGGTTTCTGTGAGGATCAAATGAGATTATGTATGTGAAAGGAAAGTGTAATAACTTGGGTCACGTTTACATGCTTTACTGCTTGCAAAGCATTTTCAAACTAGAAAGCAATATAAAAAGTCTTAAAATAGTGCCATCTTATATTTCATAGATTGGGGATTTTTATCAATGTGATCTTTCCTTTACTGATACAGATGATAATTCCTTCAATTAGCAAGCATTTATTAAAAACTGTGTGATTGGCTCTAGGGATAAAAAAAGTAGATTTGTAGTCTTTGAGAATTCTTGTAGCCAAAAAATTATTTCTTCATGACCAGCCTAGTGATGAACTTAGTTAGGCTCATTCTTGAAAAACAGATATTCAGTTTTATTTGGAAAGCCCATATTCAAAGTCTTTCTGTATTGGCAAAGGGACTGTCAGAGCTTGCACTCTGTTGGCAAATCCTTCAAAAATACATAGACAGTCACTTCATGGATATGCAACAAAATAGGACTTTTATGGATAATTTTTCTGCAATTTAGCTTGTATATGTTGTATATTTTCATTTGCCTGTCTTTTGGCTTAACAGAAATTACTTTCTGTTTGGAAGATTTTGGAAGAATTTGAAGTTGAAAATGATTGAAGATATAGCCAATATTTACATTTACAGACATATTTTTCCTAATCTTTCATCTACCTGGTATCCCACATTAGGTACCTAAATATAGCAGTGTAATTTAAGGAATATGATATTCATTGGTATATTAGCTTTTTGACACATAGCCAAACCTTTAGGGATTCCAAACCCTTTCCAAAACTCTCATACTCCTTGCTATTTGGAAGATCGTGGACCACCTTGTTTCATACACATTTTCCCAGGGCAGATTATCCTCATTGGCAATGCTTATGAATGTGTATGATGACTAAATATATTAGGTTACTTAAAAATCTTGGCTTGGAATGTACTAATGAACATCCATACCAGGGTTCTTTCAAATTCCTATTGTCCCCTCTTTCCTTGAACTAATGCTAGTATAGTCAAGTGGCAACTAGAAATACTAGGATTGTAGAAATAATTTATTCCTAAATTGAGAACAGAGCAAAAACTCACTACAACAGATTCAACCCTAAATTTTTTTATTTTGATTTTAACCTGATTTCATTATCATTAAATTTCTGTTAGAAACACATATTGACAGCAATTTGCAATTCTAATCTTCTTTCAAAATGTGTCATTTTGATAGTTATCTAATTTATATCTAAAGTAGTCTCTATCTCTAATGGTTCTATTTGGGTTTCTTCTCAAGATTGCTGATGGTATGGCATATATCGAAAGAATGAACTACATCCACCGAGATCTTCGAGCGGCTAACATCCTTGTAGGAGATAATCTTGTTTGTAAAATAGCAGATTTTGGATTAGCCAGGCTAATTGAAGATAATGAATACACTGCAAGGCAAGGTAAAACTGTTGTTTTTTGTTGTTGTGTCCTTTCTGACTTTTTGACCCTTGTGGAGTTTTCTTGGCAAAGAAACTGGCTTGGTTTGCCATTTCCTTCTTTCTTGGATAACAGTATTAAGTGACTTGCTCAAAATCACCTAGCTCAAGACACAGGAGTGTCTTGAGATCAGGTTTGAATGTATGTCTTCCTGACTCATACCCAGCACTCTGTCCAGTGAGCCACCTAAGTACCTCAAGGTAAAACTACTATTTGTTAAATGGTTGTTACCCTATTTTAGAATGAATTTTTTTATTTTAACAGTATATTGAACATGCATGCAAAATACAGTTAGGAAGAAGCAATCTGTCTAGCATATTTCCTTGGGAATAGTTATTTCTAAAGTCAGCAATGACCTCTCTTTTTAAAGAAAATTCTATTCATATTTTTTTATTGCCTAAGTATCCATCTGATTTGTCCCCCATCTTCTTTGTCTCAAAAAACCATCCTTCAAAAAAAGAATTACTTTTAATGATTAAGAAAGAAAAGAAAAAATTATAAAAGACCATTAAATCCTCAAAGTCTGAACTTATAGGCTGTGTTTTCCACACCCATGAATTGACTACCCCCACCCTCCTGCAATCCCCTACTTCTGCAGAAAAGTGGGAATCTTATAGATATATATCTTCTTTGGGGCCAAGTTTATTCTTTGTAATTTTGTAACATTTATTTTCTATATTTGTCATATTCAGCATCTTTTTCATTTTTCTAAAAATAGATTTTTTAAAGCATTGCTTAAATTTCCCTTATATTCCTTCCTCTTTTCCCTCCCAGAAAGCATAAAGAATTTTAAAAAAATCAAAATCCTTATCTTACATCTTAGAATCAATACTGTGTATTGACTCAAAGACAAAAAAAATGGTAAGAGCTAGGCAATGGGAGTTAAGTGACTTGCCCAGGATCACACAGCCAGGAAGTATCTGAGGACAGATTTGAACCTAGGAATTCCTGTCTCTTGGCCTGGCTCTCAATCCACTGAGCCACCTAGCTGCCCTCAAGATTTTTTTTTTTAATGAAAAAGGAAAAAAAGTAAGTGAAACTGATCAATAGATCAAAAAAAATCAGAAACTAAGTTTTTCTTGATATCTTCTGTTTTTGTAACCTATCACCAACATTTCTCTTAGTATCCTTTCAGCTCCCCATTTTCAGAGAGCTATCCTTTATTTTGAAAAATATTTTTAAGACCCTCCCCCAAAATAAAAGGGAAATAAGAGGGAAAAATCAGAAAAAATGATACATTTATTATCTGTGAAGACTTTCTTCTCATCAGTGGGCTCTGTAGCATATAAATATAGTAGTAGAATCACTTAGTCACAATGTATGGACATTTTATATCTTGGATTCTAAATCCCTATCAAAGAAATTTTATAGCAAAAGTTTTTTGGGGTTTTTCCATTTCTAGAAAAAAGCTTCCTTTCTTTTTCTATGTGCTATTTTTTTATATTATAATTTTCTCTATCCCTTATTTGGGTAGGAATGCTTCTCCTACCCATAACTGTGAAAGGTATATAATCATCTACTGTTCTAATTTTTTTATGTTATGATATTTATTATTAAGGACATATTTATTAAGAATATATTGAGTACTATAGTATTGTAACATAATATGTAGTAATATAAGTAGAGTATTGTTCTAAGCCTTATTTCTATCAGACGGCTTTCTAGTTTTCCAAGCAATTTTTCCTAAGTAATTTAGATTTTCCAGCTTTTCAAATTTAAGAGATTATCATTTACCTTTTTTTTTATCCCCAGTATTTAGCATAGTGCCTAAAATATAGTAGGCATTTAATAAGTTTTGGCTGATTGATGAATAAAACTAAAAGACTTAGTAAAATTAATAAATCTTTATTAACCTAATTAATAGAGGACAAAATCAAATCAAAACAGCAAAGTGAAATCACAACAAAAAAATAAAAAGAATGATCAGATTTTGCTTATGCAGAGTTATATACTACCAAAACTGAGAAAAGAAATAGAGGAACTGCCTGCAAAAATAAAAGATAAAGGGGCAGGTGGATAGCTCAGTGGATTGAGAGTCAGGTCTAGAGATGGGAGGTCCTGGGTTCAAATGTGGCCTCAGACGCTTTCCAGCTATGTGACCCTGGGCAAGTCACTTAACCCCCCCATTGCCTAGCCCATACCATTCTTCTGCCTTGGAACCAATACACAGTGAGGGCTTTCATAAAAATAAATAAATAAAAGATAGCAAGAAGTAACAGAAAATAAAATAGAAATCTCTAAATTATAAAATCTCAACTTTACAAAGAAATTGAATTAACTATAAAGGAACTACCAAAGAATGAAACTCTTGGCTCTAATGGATTCATAGTACATTTTTATCAAACTTTTAAGCAACAGCTAGTACTAATGCTATCTAAAGTTTTAAAATTTTGAAATGAAAGCACTGAATTGGTCTCCCTTTATGAGAAAAGTCTTTTTTTAACCCCCTAACTTCCATTTTAGAATCAATACGATGTATTAGTTCTAAGGCAGTAGAGCAATAAGGACTAAGCCAGTGATAGAGAATCTATGGTATGGGTCCCAAGGATGGCATTCAGAATACTGTTTGTGTATTGAGATCCAGGCTTAGAGACAGGAGGTCCTGGGTTCAAATCTGGCCTCAGACATTTCTTAGCTGTGTGATCCTGGGCAAGTCACTTGACCCCAATTGCCTTGCCCTTACCATTCTTCTGCCTTGAAACCAATACACAGTATTGATTCCAAGAGGGAAGGTGAGGGTTTAAAAAAAAATACTGTCTGTGGACACTCAGCTCCCCTCCTCCTCTTCACTGCACCTGACAGCATTTTTTCAAACCCCCCTCCCCCCACCACCACTCTGCCCAGCAGTCCAGTGGGAGCACACAAGGGGATAAGGTGGGTAGCTCATAAGTGGCAAGGCTTGGGCCACTCCCTTCCCTCTCTATTCTTGCTGTGAGCATTCTTCACTTCACCCACCCCTCCACCCAGCAACCCAGTGGGAGAGCTTTCTTCCTCCCCTATGTGAAGTAAGGGGGGGAGGGGCAGGGCACTTGGTGAGGGGGAAGGGTACCACATGCAGTCTGGAGGGTGGGGTGGGAGTGGGGCTGGGGCCTGGCACTCCCATCTCAAAAAGATTCATATCACTGGGCTAGGCAATGGTGGTTAAGCAGTTACCCAGGATCACACAGCTAGAAAATGTCTGAAATTGGATTTGAACCTAGAACTTTCCATCGCTCAGCTTGGCTCTCAAACAATTGAGCCACCTAGCTGCCTCCTAAAATATAGTCTTGATATATAAACCAGAAAAATATATAAAATATTCTGTCTCTTTTAATGATGAATTTTCTCTGTCATCTAGATCTAAATCCTTGAAGTAATTTTAACTGTTGTTTCTCTGTTTTCAAATCTAGTTCTGTCTATCCTACTTCATAATGTCACATACATTTCTTTCTTTATTTCTACTCCCATTTAAAATCAGGCCTTATGTCAGTATTTACCAGGACTAATGTAACAACTTTATTTCTGGTCTCTCTGCTTCCAGCTTCCTTTCTCCAATCTGTTCTGTCCACCATTGCCAGGGTTCATATAGCTCTGATAATTAACTCCCATACTCAGAAATCTTCAGTGACTTCTCATTGCTTAATAAACATATACTACTAGCTAATAGTAGCCATCATTTATGTTGTCCTTTAATATTTGTCAAGACTTTTTATTTTTATCACATTCCACCCTCATAACAACCCTGAGCTGGTTCTGTCATTTTAAAAATAAGGAAAACCAATGAAAAGGAATTAAATAATTTGCCTCAGGACATGTGGCTATTATGATTTGAATCCATGACTTTCAAACTCTTCACATCAGTTTACTCCACCATGTTGACTCTTTAATCTGGTATTTTATAGGTTTCCATAATCTTGTTCTAACCTACCTTTTTAACCTTACTCTATACATCTGTTAATTCTATATTCCAATTAAACTAGATTTATCTCTGTTCCTTGATTTTTGTCATGACCTGTACCAGCTCTCTGCCTCTGTACATGCTTTCAGGCCTATAATGGTCCTCCTCTTTGTCTCTTATCTACTGAGATGCTTTTCTTCTTTTTAAGCATATATACAATGCTCCCTATGACATTCTTTATGCTTTCTCTAGTGAGAAGTGGTAATTCAATCCTTGAATGTAACATACTATTTTGATTCACTTTTCTGCCCTTAGAATCTAATAATTTTTATTATAATTATCTGTAAGATATTTCTCACACACAAACAAAATCATTAGTTCTTAACTTTATTTTTGTTATGAATTTTTTTGGAGTTCTGACAAAGGCTATGGATTTCTTCTTAGAATAATGTTTTTAAATACATAAAACACAATACACAAAATTACAATAGAAACAGAGTTAATCAGAATAAAAAAGAACAAGTTCAATAACCTCATGTTGAGAATCCTTGTTAGATTGTAAATTCCTTGAGGAACTCTGTCATATTTCATTTTTGTAACATAAGCACTTGATGTGATTATTCAAAGAACTAATGATTGTTGATAATTACAGTTTGTTGAACTGAATGCTCCCACAGAGATCAGTCAGTCAGTAAGCATTTATTAAGTACCTACTCTGTGCCAGGTACCAGCCAAGTGATGGAAAAGTCCCTGTCCCCAAAGAGTTTACATAAAACAGAGGAAGGCTGCACACAAAAGAAAACTGAAAGGTTGGGGTATGGAGCCAGGGGAGTCCTGGTAGGAAAATCAGAGAAGTCCCAAAGCAGTGCAGCCAGGTAAGAAATGAGGAGATGTTCTGAGCTCTCTAATCAAAGTGATAGAGGGTGGTATATAGTCCCAAGGCTGAGAGGATCCATCTTATGGTGAAGGCAATAAGCATTTATATTAGTGCCAGACCCTTTGATAAAGTGCTTTACAAAGATTGCATGATTTGCTTTATAACAACCCTACAAGGTAGGGATATCCCCATTTTACAGATGAGGAAACTAAGACATACAGTTTAAATGACTAGCCTGGGGTCACAAGCTAGTAAATGTCAGGCTGGATGCAGAACTCAAGTCTTCCTGACTCCAGACCCAGTGTTCTATTTACTATATCACAAATTAACTCAATCATATCTTGCCCCACAAATGTTTTCTTTAGCTATGGTTTATTATTATTTTTTTACTTTTTATTTTTCAAAAAAATAAAATAAAATTTTATTATTTTTAAAGAAAGAATGTGATTGTGTCCTCAATACACGTGGTAAAAGTAGAGCTTTTTATGTTTAGTTCGGTATCAAGTAACATATTTGGACCCTTATTCCTTCCCCCTTTTTTAAAGATTGAGCCTAACCAACACAGTGAAAAACAAGAAAAGCTTCAGACTTAGGCAGAGGAAAGTGGTATTTTACGAGATACATTTTTCTCTCCCTTAGCCTGCCATTCAGAAAACTTCTGAGAAAACAAGAGAAGACAGCTCCTTTTTTTTTTTAGGATCATTACATTGGTGATATCATTTTCCTGAATGTATTTCTTTTAACAAAGTATCATTTTTTTTTGCAATATCCCATAGAAATTGGTAAAAGTGATTTTTACTTATGTTTTATGAGTCAGTAATAATAGTTAGTTTCAATATGTTGTTCAGTCAAACCATCAACATTTATCAAGTACTTACTGTGTTCCAGGCACTGTGCTAAGCACTGGAAATGCAAAAAGAGGCAAAAGACATTCCCTGCTTTCAAGGACTTCACAGTCTCTTCTCAAAGAGATCAAAGACAACATTCAGACAACTATGTATATACAAGCTCCATGCTGGATAAATTGGAAATAATCACCAGAAGGAAGGCACTAGAACTTTAAAGAGGATCAGGAAAGGCTTCATGTAGAAGATAGGATTCTAGCTGGGACTTGAAGGAAGCCACAGAAACCACAAGGCAGAGATGAGGAGGGAGAACATTCTAGGCAGGCAGGACAACCAGTGAAAGTGTTTGGAGTTGGGAGATGGATATATTCAAGGAACAGCAAGAAGGTCAGTGTCATTGAATTACAGAGTACATTGATGAGGTATCACATATAAAAAGGCTTGGGGGAGGCAGGGAAGGAATTATGGAGGGTTTTGAATGCCAAGTAGAAGAATTATTAAGCCATTGGAGGGGTGGGTGTGGGTATGACACATAAGCAGATCTATTCTTTACAAGGCACAGATAAGTGATAGCTGAGTGAAAGATGACCAGAGTTGGGAAGAGACTTGTGGCAGGTAAACCAACCAGCTTGCTATTGCAGTAGTTAAGACATGAGGTGATCGAGACCTGCACCATATTGATGGAGATGTCAGGAGAAGGGCCCTACATGAGGGATGGTTTGAAAATAAAATCAATAGGCATGGGTTGGTAACAAATTAGATATGGAAGGGAGAAGGGAGAGAAAGTGAAGGGTGGAGGTTGATGCTAGGTTTCAAACCAACATGACTTGGAAGACGATAGAACCTTTGGCAACAATAGGGAAATTCAGGGTTAGGGGAGGGTTTGGAAAAAAGAATAATGAATTCAGTTTTGGACATGTTGAAGTCTGCTGTAAATTCAGTTCAAAATATCTGAAAAGCAGTTGGAGATACAAACCTAGAGTTCAATGTTTAGATGAACACATTGATTGGCACACCTGTTTTTATACTTCAGAGAGCTCAGAATGGCTTTTGTACATTTAATTCAATGTAAAAATTATTATTTGCTTGTCAGTCACAGCTAACTAGATTTGGTCTTACTATATAGTTTGTTGACACCTGGCATAAAAAGAGAAGAGAGGAGAGACAGGACAAAGTCTTGTATGATACCTATTGTTAGCATGTGTGACCTGGATGAAGATCCAGCAAAAGAGACTAAGAAGGGGTCATATTGTGAGGAGAGAAATTCAGAGAGAATAGTGTCATGAAAGCCTAAGAAGTGAGTAATTGAGTGTCAGAGGCCACAGAGAAGTCAGGAAGGATGATGATTTTAAAAGGGCCATTGGATTTGGTGATCCTGAAATCATTAGTGACGTTGAAGAGAGCAGTTTTAAATGAATGATGAATTCAGAAGCCAAACTGTAGAATGTTAAAAAGAAAGTAAGAAGAAAGAAAGTGGAGGCACTAACTGTTGATTGCTTTCTCAAGAAGTTTAGCCACAAAAAGAAAGAGAGAGAGAGATATAATATAACAAGATAGATAAATCAAGTGAAAGTTTTTTGAGGATGGAGTATATATGAACATCTTTATAGGTAACAGAAACAATAGACAGAGGAAGATTAAAGATAAGTGAAGAAGTGGTGATGATACAGTGAGTAGTCTGTTGGAGAAGATGGGTTGGAATGTAATCACATTCAGGTAGAAGAGTTTTAACTTTGACAATATTAAGTTTTATTTATGTATTATTTACTAGAGGAAGCTAGGTAGCATAGTGAATCAGGTGGATAGCCTTGTTTGAATCCTGCACCTCTGTCACTACTGACAGTGTCAACCTGAGCAAATAAATCTTAGCCCCAGTTTCCTTATTTATAAAATAGAAATGGGGAAAGATGAATTGGAGTAGAGAGAGACTTGTGGCAAGTGAACCAACCAGTAGGCTATTGCAGTAGTCAAGACATGGGTTGATGTACTTACTACCTATCTCACAAGTTATTATGGCCATCAAATGAAATAATATATGTAAGGTTTTTATCAACCCTTGCAGTAAATTTCCAATTATTATTGTTATCATATATTGGGTACTGCTTTACATATTAGAGAAGTTGTCTTTATGTAATAGGAGCTTGTAATAATTATAAGAGAAAGGTTAATAATAAATGCTAGCTGACTCCCCAGAAGGAGAGGGAATTGTTATTGACTGGGATAATTACAGAAGAATTCACAGTTGAGATGGCATTGAAGTTGATTCTTAAAAGACTAGTGAAATTTAGCAGCTTTTATATTAAAGAATCAGAGGGACTAGGATATGATATTCATTCCAGAAGGCAAAGGAGCTAGGGCTTCAACCAAGACTCACTTAGCCAACAAAAACTCAGGATAATCCTTCAAGGGAAAAAATGGGTATTCAATGAAACACAGGACATGCAAACATTCCTGATGAAAAGACCAGAGGCTAAAAGGAAACTCTGACTCTCAAATACAAGACTCAAGAGAAGTATAAAAAGGTAAACAGGAAAGAAAAACCAAAAGACATTCAATAAGATTAAATGTGTACAAACTTACATCAGGAAATGATTCTTGTAACTCTAAAGAACTATATCATTATTAAAGAATTTAAAAGGAGTATATAGAGAGGTCAAGGGAATGAGTTGGATATGATGGGATGATATAAAAACAATAAAATTAATGCATAAGAAACAGGTATGTATTGGGAGGAGGAAGAAGGGAAAAACAGAATGAGGTAAATTATCTCATAGAAAAGAGGCACGAAAGAACTTTTACAGTAGAGGGAAAGATGGGGGAGGTGGGAAGGGGAACATATGAACCATAACTCATCAGAATTTGCTCAATGAGGGGGCAGCTGGGTAGCTCAGTGGATTGAGAGCCAGGCCTAGAGATGGGAATGAATATCATATCCTAGTCCCTCTGATTCTTTAATATAAAAGCTGCTAAATCTTGTGTTATCTTGACTGTGGCTCCATGATATTTGAATTGTTTCTTTTATACTACTTGTAACATTTTCTCCTTGACCTGAGGGTTCTGGAATTTGGCTATTATATTCCTGGAAGTTATCCTTTTGGGATCTCTTTCAGGAGGGATCAGTGGATTCTTTCAATTTCTATGTTAACTTCTGGTTCTAGAAAATCAGGGCAGTTTTCCTTAATGATTCCTTAAAAGATAACATCTAAAGCCTTTTCTTGAACATGGCTGTCAGGTAGTTCAGTAATACTTAGGTTATCCCTCCTGGATTTATTTTTCCAGGTCATTTGTTTTTCCAATGAGATAGTTCACATTCTCAGTGAATTTGTGTACCTCTTTTTTCCATATGGCCAATTCTCCCTGTTAAGAAGTTCTTCTCTTCAGTGCATTTTTGTATATCTTTTTCTGTTTGACCAGTTCTACTTTTTAAGAAATTCCTTTCTTCAGCAGATTTTTGTTCCTCTTTTACCAATTGATCACTTCCGTTTTTTAAGAAATTATTTTCTTTGGTACATTTTTGTGCCTTCTTTACCAAGCCTTTTTTTTATGATTTTCCCATATCGTTCTCATTTCCTTTCCCAAATTTTCTACTATCTCTTATTTGACTTCTAAAATCCTTTTTGAGCTTCTCCATTGATTTCTTTTTGGGTATGAGAACAACTATTTTTCTTGGAGATTTTGGTTGCACAGCCTTTTTCTTTTAATTTAAAAAACTGTTAAAAGTTGTGCTCTGTAATTGTAACTGTTCCAAGCTTCAGATTCTTTGTGAGGTTGCCTTCAGAGGTAGCTCTGGGTATCTAGCCTACTTACAGTTCTTCTAAGGTGGTTTGAAGTAAGGAGAGGTGTGTTTAATAATACTTTTCTGGCTGTAATCTGGGCTGTGAGTAACACAAGCACTCTTTTCCCCCTTTAGAACTATGAACTATGAACAGTTCCTAATCCACTGTGGATGTAAGTGCTGGTGTATACTAATGTCTAAAACCCTACCCCCGAACTGTTACTTGGATCCACAAATGGGCAATGCAATGAGAATTGCACCCAGAGCCAACAAAGGGACCTCTCTAATCTTCTTCTGAGCATTTTTCAACCTGCGGCTGAGAGCTCTGGAAGGCTTTGCTGCTACTTCAGCTGCACCCAGGGCCCATTACCATGGTGGGGCTTGCCCTATTATGATGTTTTGTGCTCTACCTCCACTCCAGTAGACTGGATCCCTTATGTCAGTCTTCTAAATTGTTTTGGGCTGAAAAATTACTTCATCCCATCTTTTTGTGGGTTATGCTGCTCTAGAATTCATTCTGAGGCATCATATAATTTTTCCACAAACCTTCTCCACCATCATGGCTCTACCCCAGAAGTTTATGTTTTTACATTGTTGTTACTGTATAAATTGTTCTAATTTTGCTCACTTTAGTTTGTATCAGTTCATGTAAGAAAATGTTCCCTTCATAATTTCTTACAGTACAGCAATTTTATATATATATATAAAATACCTGTACCAAAATTTATTTAGTCACATTGCCATCACAAAAAGAAGTACAAAAAATATTTTTGTTGATAGAAGTCCATTTCCTCTGTCTTTAAACTTTGGAATATAGTATAGAACTGGTATTTCTGCGCCAAAGAGTATGCACATTTGATGACTTTCTGGACAGTTTCAAGTTGATTTCCAAAAGCTTTATTTAAGAAGGTACCCAGGCCAGCTATTTCTTCATTTCCCATTAGGCCACATTCCTCTGGACTTCCCCTTCCTTTTCCTCTTTCCACCTCTTTTGAACCTCATCATTTTTGTGTTGTCTTCCTGTTAGATTTAAAATAGTTTTGAGCATTAAATAGTTGTAGATAAGAGAGTGGGAGCCATAAACTGTGATAATTAAAATGTTTGGGAGCAAGGGAAATATATAACAATTATGACCGCTGAAATATGTTTTCTACTGTGTCTTGGTTATATATAAATATAAGATGGTCACCAGGGAATATATTCCCAATTTATGAATATGCCCAAGCCAACTGGGTTTATAGAGAAATTTAATTTATAATACACTGATTAATCAATAGAAAAAGAGAGAAAGTAAGAAAGGAATAAGAATGAAGGGCCTCAAGCCAATAAGGCCTAGACCTCAGTCCTAAGAGATAAATCAGTCAGTTGGTTTTATCACTCACCCAAGATCTCTCTAGGTAAGGCTTCTCATGCCAACCTTAGGCTCCACCTTCAAGAGAACCTCCTTTCAAGAAATGTTTCCAGAGAATTCAGCCTCCTTCAAGATCTCTCCAGGAACTCTCCCTCCAGGACCTCTCCTCTCAGACCTCCTTCAGAGCAAAAACTCCTCCTTTAAGCCAACAATCTAAGTTCCCTC
The DNA here is from genome assembly GCF_027887165.1 of Monodelphis domestica. Classification (NCBI taxonomy): domain Eukaryota; kingdom Metazoa; phylum Chordata; class Mammalia; order Didelphimorphia; family Didelphidae; genus Monodelphis; species Monodelphis domestica. Next base: position 271,036,116 of record NC_077229.1, read on the forward strand.
CCCTCAGTTCTCACATCTACCAATCACTGTCGATGTCTCCCCTGTGCCAATGGTGGCTCTGGCTTAACCCAGGACCGCCCAGAGGTCTGTCCCCTTTACACATGTCTGTTGAAGGTCATATTCTCAAATAATTAAATCTTGATCTTTGCTGCAGCCCTTCCTAAATCCTGTTACTCTGAGTAGGGTGGAGATTGTAGTTTCCAAGACCTGGTTCTGTCATTCCAAGTATCTCTATTGTATCAATTCTAAAATCAATCATGACTCAAAGAACTTCCTGTTCTATGCTTAAGCATAGGTCAAAGCCCTTTCCATTGTTTAGCAAAAGGTTTCTGTCCTAAAGTAGACTTAAGTAGGGAGGAGAAGGGTCCTCCCATGCCAAGGAGTTTCATATTCCAATAGAGTTCTTACTATCAGTAGGAAATTTTTTTAAGTATGAAATTTCCCAATGGGGAAATTTCCAACATTCATAAGTCTAAGAAATTTTAAGGTTACATTCCTCAGAATGTAAACTTTTTGAGGGTATGAACTGTCTTTTGTGCACATAAGCACTTAAATTGCTGACTCCTTAATTTGGCATTTGGGGTCTCTTTTTGGTCCCAGTTGACTTCAAGACTTGATCTCTCCTATTCCCTTACATATACCCCAATAGAACCACTTGCTATTCCCAAAATAGACCTTAATGCTTCTCACCTAGGAACACTTATTTCTGCAATTAACTCAGCCATTTTATTGCCTAACCCAATCTTCTACCCCCACCTCCAGCCTATTCCTTCTGAGTGCAATTCAGTTCTTAACTCTGAAGAAGTCTTTCCTGGTCACCTCAGCCAGGAGTAATCCTCTTCTTTCACATTACTGAGGCATTTATTTATATAGGACCCTTGTGGAATTGATCATGTTAACTTTGCATGATAGTTATTTGTGAACATTTAATATTTCCCAGCCTAGAGTGTAAGCTTTTTGAGGGCAAAGATTCTCTTTCTATACCCTTCAAGCATATAACACATCGTCTTAAACATAGCCAGTAGTTATTAAACATTTATGCAGTTAATACCTACTTTTTAAATAAACAAACATATTTCTTGCTGATTTAAGAATTTTATTCATTTTAGGAGCCAAATTTCCAATCAAGTGGACAGCTCCTGAGGCTGCATTATATGGTCGTTTCACAATTAAATCTGATGTTTGGTCATTTGGAATTCTGCTAACAGAACTTGTAACAAAGGGTAGAGTGCCATATCCAGGTAAGCATTCTTTTAAAGTCTTAGTTGTTCCATCACTTTTTGTTACTCTGTTTTCGTGTGTGTATGTATATGTGTGTGTGACACACACACACACAATATATATAGTTAAAGTTTAAAAATGAACTAAATTTAAATATTGCTTATATTTTTATTATATACTATATCCCTTTAGTGACTTTACATACCAGGAATTTCATCACACCAGTGAAATCCTAGGTCTATAAACAAAGAGTCAGATGAAATTGATCGGTCTTATATTTTTTTATTCTTTTTCATTTAATTCTCTTTTTGGTTTATTTTGAAAATATCAATACTTTTTTTCAAAATAACTAAATAATACTTTCAGGGTCAAATTCAAGACCTTCTGTTTGACATTTAAGACCCTTTTTAATACCTGGATTCAATCTACCTTTTTCCTCTTTATACATTATTTACCATCACACATTCAGTGATCTAGCCAAATCTCTGGCCTCTTTGTTCTTCACACACAACATTCCTTCTCCCATCTCTATGCCTTTGACAACTTTTCTTCTGTATCTGAAATGTAGTCCTTTTTTTATCTGTACTTCTTTTTTTGGTTCCCTTCAGAACTCTAGTTAAATACCACATCAGGCCTTTTACTGATTTATGTTAAGTTATAGAAAGATAGTCTATATAGCAGACTTATTCCTAGCAATTAACCAGAAATTTTCACTCTCCTCTTATCCCCCTAATACCTATGCCTCCCACCCCAAAATGACTTATGTTTTTATATTTCTAGCAATTTGCATAATGCCAAGCAGGTAGTAGGTCTTCAATAAGTGCTTGTTCATTTGATTGCTTGAGTTTCTTTTCTCTTGGAAAACTTTATCCCTTACCTACCATGACAAAGAATTAAAGTCCTAGTCTCTGATGAATGTTTTCTCATCTCCATCATATACATACATATTTTGTTTCTCCTCTGTATTCCTGTTTTACCTCTTTATAAAAATGTAATTTTTTGGTTTCCACATCTTTTCTATAATGTCCCTTTCTTCTTTCAGCATCTAATCATCTCCTTTAGTATCTCCTCCATTCGTATGGTTCTAACCTCATATACTTTTTTCTATGTTCTGTCTAACCAGAGATCAGGGGGAAGGAAAGAAAAGGGAGAAAGGAATAAGCATTTATTTATATAGCACCTACTATATTCTTAGCACTATGCTAAACACTTTTACCTCATTTGCCTTATTTTACCTTATTGCCTTATTTGACTCTCATGACAACCTTGAGAGGTAGGTGCTATTATTTATCTCTGTTTTATATTTGGGGAAACTGAGGCAGACAGGTTAAATGGCTTGCCCTATGTCACACAGCTGGTAAGCATCTGAGGCTATATTTAAAATTTAGGGCTTGACTCTGTCTCAGCGCTCTATCCATTTTACCACCAGCTTCCTGGTTATTGAATGAAATGAAATGAAATAATTTACCTATTCCATCATCTTCTGTCTCTACCATTCCCTTTTATGAAATGAAAAATGCTATAGAATTTGCCAAGATTCCAAGTGATATTTGTCATTTTTCAAAACAGAACTCCATGCCTTCATCTTAGGTCTTAGGTGCCTGAGAAAGTACTTCAGTTCATTTTCAATTTAGAGAATGATTCTTACTGCTATAATTTCAGCATTAATTTAGAGGATTTCAATAGCAAAGCACACAGTTCTACCAATAATAGCATATTTACTTACAGAAAACCCCCAAAGGTTTGTTTTTGTCAAGTATTTATGTAAAATTACAGAAAGATAATCTGTATATCAGACTTATTCCTAGCAAGTAACCAGAAATTTCCATTCTCCTCTTAGACATTGAAAACTCAATAGAATCTCATGAATTAACCAGGTTCATTTCTAAATCTCTACTAAATCTAAAATCTTAAAAAAAAAATCTAAAAATTTTAACTAAACCTTACTCTAGTACCGTATCATGATTAGGAGAAGATCTGGTTTTTCAAAAGATATAAGTGGAGGACAAGCTTTGACAGATCTTAACTGCACTATAAATTTTTCAAATACAGTATCTGTTGTATTTGAATCTAGGCCTGTTGCTCATAGAATGCTAAATTTTAGCACAACAGCTCTTAAAGATAATTTGCCAAGTTATAAACAGTTTGGCATCTTTGTCTATAGAAGGAAAACTATACCAACAGTCTCAGATCCTGAAGTATCCTGTTACACTTTTCCAATAATCTCTCTCTCTCTCTCTCTCTCTCTCTCTCTCTCTCTCTCTCTCTCTCTCTCTCTCTCTCTCTCTCTCTCTCACTCACACACACACACACACACACACACCCCAATAAACTATATAATATGTCTAGCATGGTTAATTAAACATTGGGACATTTGACCTGATTCAGATAATGTAGTTGATAGAGTTATTATACAGATCTCCTTCATGAGCAACTTACAAGAAATTAGCCTGTAATAAATTATCTTTATTAACAATACCTTAATAAACATTTTGATCTCTGTTTAATATCATAAAGTCCTTTAAATACATAAAGTGGAGCCACTAAAATATTTTAGACTCATAAAAATATTTTTTAAGTAAAAGGTTATTTGCTTATTGAGCCTAGTGTTTATTTTATGTGTTTATTTTTTAAAAGCCCTTACCTTCTGCCTTGGAACCAATACTATGTAGGCAGAAGGAGTGGTAAGGGCTAGGAAATGGTGGTCAAGTGACTTGCCCAGGGTCACACAGTTGGGAAGTGTTGGAGGCCAGATTTGAACCCAGGATCTCCCATCTCTAGGCCTGGCTCTCAATCCTCTGCCCAGCTGCCCTGAGCCTAGTGTTTTAAAGAAAATCATGACCTAGAAAATATAATTGGTAATGATTGCAAAATCTTGTCAAAGTATTTCAAAATTTTACTCTGGGGTTGTAAATAGAGATATCTCGTCCTTTAGCTTTCTTGTTTATAACTAAAAGATAGCAAATTAATTTCTTTTCAGAAAAGAGGATAGTGGGATCTCATTTTGAAATCAGTAAGGCTCATAGCATTACACAAAATTGTGCATCTTACCTTTGCTTAAAGGCATCCCAAGAGATCTCATTCATGTTTTCCCTGGTTAAATAATTATAATTTTAGAAGACAATTGTTTTAAGAATTGAGAGTTTAGAAACTTACTTAAGAGAAATGGGAATAATGGACTTAAAAAAAAGAGGTGATGGACAATATACAGAATGAGACATTCACTTTTGATCATGACTAACAAATTTATTTTGTTTAATAACTATGCAAATATGCCACAAGGTTTTTATTTTCTTTTTTAATAGGGGAGGTAGGCAAGAGAACAAATAAGTGCTTCTTAACTTAAAGAAAATAATAGATCTAAAAAATGAAAAGTACTACCACTTCATATTGTAAAACTAAACATTCAGTCATTTTAAACAATTTTATTTCAACTACATGAATTCTATGTCTCTCCTAAAACCCTATTCTGGTGCTTTGTTATGGCATGGAGCTGACCCTGAATTCTTAAAGCCATTGCCAATGAGAAGCATAAACTATAGAAGGACCTACCAAACCAAAGTATGTAAGAAGGCTGCCTTATTCTTTTGTCTAAAGGCATCTCAAGCTTAGGGTATTGTTATATATGTTAGATATATGACTAATTTAAAAAATTAATATCCTCAAGAGATAAAACAGTATTAAATATATTAACTTCATAAAGACTTAAGTATTAAACTTAGTGTTAAAAAATAAAATTTCTCAGAGTACAGGTTAACATGTTAATAAAATAAATTTTTTTGCCTCGGTACATCAAGACTTCCTTATTTAGGAGATGTGATTGTTCATGTTTCAGTTTTGTTAGATTTTTTGAAGTTGTTCTTTCTCCCAAATAAATATACTTGATAGCACAATCCACTGCATACTCAAACCCTAATACTACTATTTGCTGCTTTAAACTTTTTTGTACTAGGGATGGTAAATCGTGAAGTCTTGGAACAGGTAGAACGGGGATACAGAATGCCTTGTCCTCAGGGCTGCCCAGAATCTCTCCATGAGCTGATGAACCTTTGTTGGAAGAAGGACCCTGATGAAAGACCAACATTTGAATATATTCAGTCCTTCTTAGAAGACTACTTTACTGCTACAGAACCACAGTACCAGCCAGGTGACAATTTATAAGTCACAACCCTACACTATATGCACAAATTTGCCAAAATGTAAAAGAACTTGTGTAGAGTTCCTCACTTACGTAAAGGAATCTAAAGAAGAAAATCTTCTCCACTCTGCATGCTTTTCATGGCAAACTGGAATTCCAGATACAGTTGCACAAAACCACTTTTTTTAAGTGTTAAACTCTAAAGAACCAATGATGCAATTTTCCAATTTATTTCAGGGTCCAAAGGAAGTTTTAACTAAGATACAAATGACAGTATGAGTGTTGGCATGATAATGAATAGCAACAAGGCTACTATTTGTAAATCCCTTCCTTTCTTTATTCCCCCCAAACTCAGAATTTTGACATTAGGGGAAACTTGTTTAGCATTATGTATAAACCTGGGAGATAAACACAAATGCAAAATGACACTTTCAGTATAATTTTAAATCAAGGAACTTTTTGGTATTGGACCAAATATTTCCATTCCAGTTCTGTAAAATTTTTTCCATTCATAATTTAAATAAAATTTTTCATATTTGATAAATCTATAACATTGATTTAATTTTCCTTTTGCATGAGATAATCCAGGTTTTGGAAAGAAGAAAAATAAATCTAAACAGTATATAACTTGATTAAATGTTAGGTGTCAGGCAATGAAATTGGAAAGCATAATGCACTGTTAATACTTATTTTAATGTAACTGGAAAATAGCATGAGAGATTTTTCTTTTTAATTATGTTTTGACTAGCTCCAATTAGAATAATGAGGTCTCTAGGAAATGTGCTAATATTTTATGAGATTATGATCATAAAAGCTGAGAATTTGTGACTTGAAATCATAGTCTACAATCTGAGGGAATAGTTGTTAATCTTTAGTTCTTAAGAAGAAGAAAAAAGGCCAATCTTTAGACAGTGCATTTAAAAAAAAATAAAATTGGTACTGTGAGATGTAACTATGTACTCATGGTGATGGGTGCCACAAATGTAAAATGTCACTAGTTCAGGGATTTGAATGATTGCACTTTTGCTTTTTTTTTTTTTTAATAAAACGTTTAACAGACAGAAGAAGATATATTTAAGAGGAAAATGGGAAAAGAGAATTTGAAAAAATAAAGGTAGAGGGGAGGGACATAGTGTTTATTGTTGACCTAATATAGTGACAACATAGCTCTTCTGGCATTCAAAACAACCAACACTGTAACTATTTTCTGTGATTTCAGACATAAGTAATGTGACTAAGATCATGAGGCTCTATGGCTTTATTTTTTAAAATATACATCCAACTCTGTGTTGTCCCCTTCAGAGTAGTCAACATGGAAGACTTATATACCCTTTATTCCAACAATGCTGTCATTGCCCAAAACATTTTTGGAACCTGTTTGGAATTGCCTTCAGAACTTATTCTTTTAAATGTTCCCAGTAGTGACAGATATTCCTAGTCATTTGTAGATGGATCTGTTTTTTGGAAATAGCCCAAAATTCAAATTAATTATGGTGAACAAACATGGTTGAGGATCAAGAGGGGATAACTTTTTTAACCCAACCCTTAGGTTTAGAAAAGAGAGATTTTGACTGTAATTAAGCTACTTTTCTTGTTTGACTTACAAGCTAGTTTTGAAGGTAATTCCATAAAAAGAGTTCCCCTTGCAATAAATGTAGTTTTTAAAGGAGACATCTTTGAAGGTAATCATTTATGTTATTTTTTTTAAGCTTCTCTTTGCAGTTATACCTTGTATTAAGCAATAACATCATATGTCTCTGGAGTTTGGAAATGAAGTTTTATAACTTTCATTTACCTGAATGAATCATGAAAACTTTAATTTATCCTTTGGTATCTGCTAAAATTCAAGCCATTTTTTAAAAATGTGATGGAAAACCTTAATGCAAGTGGGCAATAGAATTCTGGTACTAAAGATTATGATTTTTCATGTTTACATTACCTACTTAGTATTGAATCCCTCTACCAAATGGATCTTTCTAAAAATAGTGCCATCATATCATTTTCCCTTACCTTCTATAAACCTGTGATATGAGATTTTTAAAGGGCTTTATGTAAACTATGAAATTGTAATTTTTCTAAGCATTTAAAAAGGGTAACACAATTATATGTTTATGTACTAATGTCATTAAAGAAAAAAGCCAGAAAATGATGCTGGTATTCATTAGGTTTTAACTGAATGGAAATAGTTCCTTGTAATAACATTTGTATAGTAAAGAAATTTAACACTAACTTAATATGTATTCATTTTAAATGGTTATGTATTTTTAAACTTGTTGAGAAAATCAACTTTATACATTTAAAGCTTTTTTTCCAACAACTTTTCATCTCTAAAATCTTAATGTGGAATATACCCTAACCAAAAATGAAAGTTGGCAGAAAAAAAACCCTCTAGCACAAATACTTTTTAAAACTAAAAAATGGTAGCCTAAAACTTAATATTTTTATAAAATATTGTAATATTGACTTGTTTTGTGGATACACTTGAAAAATAAAAGTTTTCCTTGAATGCATTTGTTGCTGTTCAAATTCTCTTTATAAGAAAAATTCACCAGTATAAAAGATTTTCTTCTGTGTTAAGCAAAAGTTATTTTGAATTTAACTTACTTCATCTAAAACATTTTCCATTATTTGGAACTGAGAGAATTTTCTGTTATTTCTTTTTTCTTTTTTTTAACCCTTACCTTCCGTCTTGGAGTCAATACTGTGTATTGGTTCCAAGGCAGAAGAGTGGTAAGGGCAAGGCAATGGGGGTCAAGGGACTTGCCCAGGGTCACACAGCTGGGAAGTGTCTGAGGTCAGACTTGAACCTAGGACCTCCCATCTCTAGGCCTGGCTCTCAATCCACTGAGCTACCCAGCTGCCCCCTCTGTTATTTCTTAATTCAATTTGTAACACTTAAAACAATTTGCAATTTTTCTCTCTCAGAAGTCTTGTCACATAGTTGATTTTTCATGATTATTTCTTCCCAAACAAATATTCCCTTTTCATAAGGAATCACTGTTGTGTGTATGTTTTATTGTATATGACAAAATGAGAAAAATAAAATATCTCTAGATTGGATGAAGTTAAATACATATAATGGTTGAAGAAATCACTATGTACAAATAACAAATTAAAGTATTATATACAATAACAACTTTCTCCCTATGAAGAACTTAATAGTATACTCTGAAAGTTTAAAAAGTATGCAAAAATCTGTTTAGCTGTGTGTGTGAAAATTAATGAAATAATAGACATACTGAAAATTACATTGTTATTTTATCTGAAGTTTCATGTGACCAGTTACAGTTATTTACTATTTTTAAATTTTATGCTGTTATTACTGCGTAATTTAAGAAAGTAATATTTTTCTTTTAAATGTTTTATTGATGCTTTCTTTTCCTTTAACATTCCTCTTCATATTGACTCTTTCCCCCCTCGCCCCCTGTGCTCCATTAGAAGCTCTACATAAAACAAGTAAGTAGAATTAAGAAAAACAAATTAGCTCATTGACCATATATGTAGAAATCATGATTAGACACTGAATTGATCATAGTACTAAAGTCTTTCAGTGTTGACAAAAGTAATTTTTAAATGTTATTACTATTAACAAATGGATAAACATTTGGATTTAGCAAATATCATCTAATTAGAATTATGTGCTTCTTATTTCTTACCATATTTTGTTCTTAAATTTTCTTCAATCGTAAAAAAGTTTATTGATAGTTGTTACAAAATGGGTCTCTGATTTGATTGATATGGACATTCCCTTCAGTGATATATGTAACTCTTACCTATAGCATCTCAAAAATTTTACCACAAAACATCCAATATCCAGGAGGACTTTGTACATTCTCTTGTCATTGCAAGAATATTAATGGAATGGACTATCTTTTGGTTTTCCCTTATTCTTGCCATGTACCCATCTTTTTTCTCTTCCCTACTTTCATACATTTTTTCTATCATCCTTTTCCCTAGTAACCATTATTTTTCTTTTGTAACTCTTTATTTGCATTGTGTTACAACCCACTCATTTCCAAAGTACACCTCTCAGTGGCCCTCCAGTGTTCCTCAATTTCAATTCTTCAGAGATTTCCAGCTTCCATGACACACATTATAACTGGAAGTTTATATATATTTACATAATATATATATATATTTGCATATATATATATTTTAAATGAACTTCTGTTTTAAGGAAGAGCTTAGACTCAATTATAAACAATCCAGCACATATTCATCCTCCTCTTGCCTTCTGGGCTCAATTCATTGATCATTTTCAATGTCTATCTAATGAAATAATGAATGTTTTATAAAAATAAGTTTTAGATGTACATATATGCTGACAGATGAATTTAATACATGGTCTATACAACTATATCTCATTATCTAGAACACCGCTCCAATTCTTAACAAGTACAATAAATCCTATTTCAGTGGAAATATTTCTTCTTCCTTTTGTTTTGGATCAGGTATATGATTTTCTTGTACTGCAAATTTAGTGTCTTTACCCACTTTATCCACTTCCACATACTTTTCACAAAGTTCTTGGTAATTCTTTTTTTTTATTTTTTTTATTTATTTTATTTTATTTTATTTTTTATTTTATAGTATTTTATTTGATCATTTCCATGCATTTTTTATTAAAGACACAGATCATTTTCTTTTCCTCCCTCCCACCCCCCATGGCCGACGCGTGATTCCACTGGTATCATATGTGTTCTTGACTCGAACCCATTGCCATGTTGTTAGTATTTGCATCAGAGTGTTCGCTCAGAGTCTTTCCTCTGTCATGTCCCAATGCTGCCAGAATTTCTTCTAATGAGATTGTATAGTTTATGTCCTTAACCAACTCTTCTGAACAGATCGTTTGTTCTTGATTTGAGTTGTTAATGAAATCATCTGTCTCCCCCTCTTGTAAAGCTTTTGTGATCTTGATTGTAAAGTTTGATATATTCATAAGGTTCTTGGTCTTCTTCATTTTCTGACATGTCTTACACTGACTCTTGGTTGGTGATTTCTATATTCCCCATGTCTTTTGCAAGTTCTTGCCTGTTAGTATGCTGTAACTCTGTGTTATGTGTTGATAAATTTGGTTCTTGTGTGTTTGTTTCTTCCTGTGGATCTGCTATCATACCCCAGTTTTGTTCTTCCACTACAGACTTCTTGTTGCTTTGAACATTCATTTTGCAATTAATCATCAGTTGCAATGGAATTGCATTATCATGAAGATTTAAGGATGGCTTTTTCTTGTGCAGTTACTATTGGTTGGAATTCTTCTGCATAAGGATTTAAGGTTTACTTTTCTATTATGTCATTGGTATTTTCTTTTGTAATATCATCCCTGCCTTCAGTGTCATTATCTCTAGGAGGTCTGCTAATTTGAATGTTTTCTGTTATTGCATTTTCCTCCCCATTGGACCCTTCTGTTGATAGCTCATGTGTTTCAATTAATTCATTTGCAGTTTGTGTATTACAGACTGTTGCCAGTTCTGTTTCTTCCTCTTTCTTTGTAGCTTGCTCCACCATTCCAAAAATTTTCTCTGTAATGTCTGTTATATCATTATCTAATTGGATTTCTTCTTCTATCTGTTCTTTAGTTTTATTTTGTGCTTTTGAAAACCCAAATTCTATTTGCATGCAGTCTCCTTCATTTTCATTTTTCCCATTTCCTTTCCCATTTTCCCTTTTTGATGTTACCCCATGCACCTGGCTTCATAACTGACTTTGTTTGGCAGCACCTGAAACTACTTGCGAATAACGTGATTTCGCTCCTTGTTGGATGTATCTCTCCATGGTTTCTAAATTTGGTGCTTGCAATGAATTCTTGCAATTACAATCACAACATTTTGTATTTGTTTGTTTATTATTGCTTCTATACTTTACGTTGCTTTTCCAATACCTCTGTTTGTTATTAGCTTGGACTGATTGTGTCTTTAAATAGCAGTCTTGAACCATGTGACCCATTTTTCCACATAGAAAACATTTGGGTACATTTCTCCTTTGATTGCTTTGTGTATAATTTCTTGTGGGTTTATACAATTGCAGAGTGGCTAGATTTTTTATTTCTTCAATTTCTTTATGTTTCCTTGTACTATTTGCCTCCTTGAGCTTGGCTTTAAGCTCTTTTATTATTTCATCATTTTCAGCTAGGATTTCTTTATGACCTGAAAATATGTAAGTTGCAGTTTTTCTTAAATCTTCCAGACTTAGTGTTACCCAGTCTGGGCACTGAAGTTTAAAATATGATCTTATAGGTGTGTTACTGCCTTTCACAAATTGTCTCCTTATGTGTTGGAGATTTCGTTCAGTTAAATTTTTAAATCCAAGCACATCCTCTGCTACTTCAATCACTCTATCAAGGAACTTTGATGAATATTCCCCATTTTCCTGTCTCAATTTCTCAAATTGTCCCCAAGTATCTGGTCTTTTTGAAAAAACTTTTCTTTGCCACTAATAGATCTTCTCTGGCCTTTCTTAGATAACGTAGATTTTCATTATTAGATAACTAAGTCTGTTCTTTCCTCTGGCCATGATGTTAAATTTGGATTGTTTCTAGTTTCATCAATGAATTGTTTTTCCCTTTTTGAAAATAATTCTGAGTGAAGAACTCTCCAATGATAATCTAAGAACAATTTTCATTAAGACTCCCAACTTTTGAGCCAGATGGTTTCAGGGATTGTAAATTCTGTGTTTTCCCTCTCTTTCCATTATCTTCAAAAGCACAACTAATGTAGTATATGATTGTAATAACTAGGATCACAATAGTAGCTGTATTAGTAAAAGTATAATTAACTTGCGTAGAAAGGGTAAATAACGTGACATAATTATTCCACATTTCTAACTTAAGGGGCAACATTTTTCAAGCAGTATCAGTAAAATACAGAAAATCCTTGGGATTTATAGGATCTATAATCCAGAGCTGAAAGGGACCTTAGTTATCACTAGCCGAATTCTTTCATTTTACAGATGAAGAAATGAGGGCCAAAGAAATGAAGTGATTTGTACCAGGGTCACAAATATCAATCATAATGACTGTGAACCAATATCCTCTACTTCTATAATGGACACTTAAAGAGTTCTAAATATTTACTGTGCACTGTGCTTTCTTCCCATCTCATAGAATTTTAGAGTTGACAGAGACCTTTATACTATTAAAATTCTCAAAAATACAAAAAGGAAATTACTTAGACTAAAGACACTTGCTATGAAACTAACTTACCACGTGGCTTTGCTTGCTTTTAAAGCTCCTTGCTAGTGTTGAAATCCATTTTGTTTATATACTTAAAGTTGTCACTTAACTAGGATAGGAGAGCTTCCTCCCAATTTCATCTTGCCATTTTTTCCCTTCAGAAGTCTTAAGTGTGAATGGAATCTTCCTGGATCTCCTTTTGTGCCATCTTTACAACTTGTTACCTACAAATGGCAAGGGTTTTTTGTTTTTTTTTCTTTTTGTAACTCCTTTGACTTACCTTTCTTTATCCAGTGCCTATCAGTTTCTTGCACTCTGTGTGAAATGTTTTTGGAATAGTTTATCTGGCTTCTTCAAGACTCAGCTCAAATTCCATCTCTGTAGGATCCCTTTCTCAGTACCCCTGAATCCCCTACAAGAAATTCCTTCCTCTTCCAAATAACCTTCATCCATTTTGTTTATACCTTATATGTATCCAGTTATTTATATATCTTTTTCTCCATTGGAATGTACACTATTTGAGGGTGGTACATTTTGCACATATCAAAATGCCTTATATTCAAAAGATGTTTATACTATATTAGGCTATTTCTATTTTCCCTATTTCATTAAAAAAAAAAACCTAGCTAGCTAGAAATGAAATTAAGTCTTTTTAATATCTTACAATAAATTACTTTATCAATCTAAAAAGCATCACTGCATTTTTATCATTGCCTAATAGGTACATAACTGGTATTTGATATATCATGTTAACATATCTATTCTGTTTCTCTTGCATTAACTCTGGAAACCATTAGCTATATTACCTTTCATCTCCCCTGTTGTATACCTTAAAATCCCTGTGTCAGTCCATTGACCATTCAATAAAGTACTATTCTTCAATCTAGAGGGCAGAGATGACTCTTCTTGCCAAGGCCAATCCCTCTACTTGTGCCTTTCAGCTTCTCCTTCGTCATCTCTAATTTGCGATCTTTCTCCTAGATCCTTCCCTGCTGCCATCAAACAAATCCAGGTCTCCCATTCTTAAAAAACTTTTAACTTCATCCCTGCTATCCCCTCCAGCTCTCTCTACCTCTTCTTTCCACTGCCAACCTCATCTCTACTTTTAAGTTACCCCTGTTTTCAACCTCAAAGTCATCCTTGACTCCATTTTTCCTCACATGTCAAATGTAATGTATTACCTTGTCAATTCTGTCTTCTCAGTATCTTTTTAATCCATCCCCTTCTTATTATGGTGACCACCCTATTTTAAACTTAACTGTTACTCATCTGACTGGTATCCCTTCTTCAGCTAACCTCACCCCTGGCCCTATAATTATATTTATATATATAGATATAGATATATATCTTCCATTACTACTATCAAAATAATCTTCATAGTTCACAGGTTAAATAAACCATATCTGCCGCTCAAGAATTTTCAGTGGCTTCTTGTATTTCTAGGATAAGATACAAACTCCTTAGTTTGGCATTCAAATTCTTTTACAGTGTAACTCCCGCAAAAATTTTAAGATGTCATTTTTTAACTTTTCACACTCCATTCCAACTATACTGGTCTATTTTTTCTTTCCCATAGTCAGCATTATCACTCACCTCCTTACTTTTGAGAAAAATTATTCCATCCTACATCATTAATAGAATGTAAGCTCTTTGAAGACAGGAGATTGTTTCATTGTTATTTTCATATTTCCAGAATCTAGAACCGTAATTTGCACATAGAAAATGTTTGGTAAATGCTTCCTAAATGAATTAATTTGGGGAAAAAAAGATTGGAAAATAGACAGATTTTGCAATAAGCAAAAGGGTGAACTAGATACATTTCTATGGCAAACTTTTCATATGTAAATATATGCTATTTTTAAAAGATCCACTGTGTGTGTACCTAGAGCAAAAGTTTTTGTTTCAGCCAAACAAGGTAGACGAGGCAACAGCAGAAATAGACTTGATTAAACTAGGAAACAAACAGCTAATAGATACCATAGACAATGAATTAATAGCTAATTAACATGGGGATCATTAGGTTAGAGAACTAGAAATGGGAAGTCTTGGGTTCAAATGTGGCCACAGATATTTCCTAGCTGTATGACCCTGGGCAAATCACTTATCCTCAATTGCTTAGCCAACTCTTCTGCATTGGAACTGAAACTTAGTATCAATTTTAAGACAGAAAGGATAAAAAAAAAGTATGTGCTGAAAGGCATAGTATCTAAATACTTACAGAAAAAATGAAACAAATTACAAAAATTGACCATGGGGGTGGGGGCAGCTGGGTGGCTCAGTGGATTGAGAGTCAGGCCTAGAGATGGGAGGTCCTAGGTTCAAGTCTGGCCACAGACACTTCCCAGCTGTGTGACTCTGGGCAAGTCACTTAACCCCCATTGCCTAGTTTAAGAATAATTTTGGCGTTGTGACTTAAAATCTAAATTAATTTGGTCGCCAAGGAAATCCCATAAGAAAATACCAAGTCAGCTGGAAGTTTATGGTGATTTTAATTAATATAGAGGAAAGAAATTAAGAAAGGGAGAGAAAAAGAGTTAATTTAAACTGCTCTCTCTCAGGCTGAGCCAGGCAGGAGTTCAAGGCCTTGGCCAAGGGGGCTACCCTGAGAGCCAAGGGAAAGGGAGTCAGTCTTATCACTCACCATGTGATTGTCTCAAGGAAGCTGTCTGAGGGAACTCCTCCAGGCTCGAGTTCCAGGATCAAACTGAACTCAGCCTGCTCACAGGAAGTCACCACCCAGAGCCACTTCTTAGAAATATATAGCCGATTTCACATCACTTTCCTGCATCTCATCTGTACCAATGGTAGCTTAAGCTTGACTTAGGACAGCCCAAGGGTCTGTCAGCTGTTTTTGATTTGTCATTTTTCTCTATCAAAGGCCATCCTCCTAAATACTTAATCCTTAAGTATGATTATAGACATTCCGATTTTGTTAGACAAAGTAGGGTGGAGTAATGTAAAGTTTCCAAGACATCCCTGATTTTGTTAGATTTAAGTATTTTCATTGTTACAATCAGGAGATAGCTAACCCAATCTTCACAATCCCCCTAATGATCATTGGGAGACTAGTCTCCCCATTGATCATTTAAGATAATTATCTTGTAGTTCTAAAGCACTTCTATCTACAGATGTATACAATATTCAATTTCTTTCTTTTCTTTTTTTTTTTTATAAACCCTTACCTTCTGTCTTGGAGTCAATACTGTGTATTGGCTCCAAGGCAGAAGAGTGGTAAGGGCTAGGCAATGGGGGTCAAGTGACTTTCCCAGGGTCACACAGCTGGGAAGTGTCTGAGGCCAGATTTGAACCTAGGACCTCCCGTCTCTAGGGCTAGCTCTCAATCCACTGAGCTACCCAGCTACCCCCACAATATTCAATTTCTAAGGGGGAAATTACAATAGTTACATGAAGAGAGAAATAGAAGAGAAACAGACAGGAAAACCAATATTTGCTGAGAGCATTGTCAGAAACCAATTAGGGGCAGTCCCCTTTTGGCATAGGAGTATACATTCAAATAAAAGTTCAATCAACCACACCCAAAGTTCATTCTTGATCTTCTTGATGTAGGTTTTCTGATATCTTTCTGCAATTGTTTGTTCTCTGGATTTAGGAGTTAGAAAGCTTCTTCCTTGGAAGATCTTTCTCAAACAAAAATTTCAAAATCTTGGATTTTTATTAAAATACAATCCCCCCTGAAGTGGGTGTTAAAAAAAAAAAATCCAGTTCAGCTCAGGATGCAATGTTTGAGTGTATGTTTGGGTGTATGAGTCGATTATTAAAAAGAAGAGAAAAACAAAACCAAAAACATACGGAAAAAATGGAAGAAATTTAAACTTTTGGGAGAAAGGAAAAAAATTCAAAATCAGAATAAAATATCAAAATCTATGTATATAAAATGTTGAATAAGCAAGAATAAATTCATAATAAACTCTTGTACAGGTCCAATTTAAAGTAATTTCTATCCCACAAGTCTATAGGACAGAATGCAAGTAATATTTCACTTACCCATTTGCAGCCAAGACTACAAGAAGTTGCCATACTGTAAAGATTAAAATTTAGGGGAGACTGAGGCAGGTAGAAATTAGTTTCTCTCTGTAAGGAGTATTATATTTTATGAGGTTTATTAAAGGTTGAGAATTTAAGAATATACAAGTAAGAAAAAACACGTGCCTAGGCCAGAGGCCTAGACAAGATCTCACCTACATTATGGAAGGAGCCACGTCTGCCCCAAAAAGGAAGTCCAAAAGAGAGCCCAAAAGCCTTTGCAATCAGGTTAAATCCCTTCTCGATCTCAGCCCAGGTGAGATTACAAGGCATTCTGGGGAAGTGGAGCAAAGGCTTGTGGGGATTTAAGTCCTGGATTCCAATCTATTTTTACATTCCTCCATTTTATTGTTGTTGGGGGGCGAAGTTTCCCCAAAAAGGATCATGAGAACATAATCAACTTAAAGATTACAATAAATTGAGGATAAGAGAAAAAAAAGAGAACAAAACCAATAATTGCTGAACGCATTGACAAAAAGCCAGTTAGGGGGCAGTCCCCTTTGGCATGAAAGTATACATACAAATAAATGTTCAATCAACTACACCCAAAGTTCATTTTTGTGCAGCTTGTGGTCTGGAGGCTTCTTCCTGGTGGCTTCTCCAACAGTTCAGTTCTGGATTCAGAGAGGTAGCTTCCTTTTTACCTGAAATTCTTCTCAAAAAGAATTTAAACTTTGCAATTTAAATGATATTTTTTACATTCCCCCTGTTAAGAGGGTGATTAAAAAAATAGGGTGATTAAAAAAAATAGGATCACTTAGGGATGCATGGCTGAGGTATGAGGTATATGAATCAATTGGCAAGAGAAATTAAAAAAAAAATCAGAAAAATCCAAAACAAAAGAAAAAATTTCTGGATGAAAATATAGACTTCAACGTCTTATGTGTAAAATTCCAAGTAAAGAAAAATAAATCTATAACAGGTCCTTCAATCAGGGCCCAATCAAAAAGATCTAAGCAATGATGCATTTACCCAGTCAGTAGCCAGGACTACAGAAAGTTGCCACACTACGAGAGGCAGAAAAGAAAGGGACCAGATTATAGAAGCCAAATAGGAGCCAAGTTTGGGGATACTCATCTGTGAGTATTTTCAGAGTGAGTGTGGACACAAGGAAAGCCCATGTCTTAACATGTTAAACACATTAACCTTGAGTCTTCACACTAGGTTCAAGACCTTTGTATTGGCCTAGAAGTGCATCAGTCCATCCTGGATTGGCTTTTCTTTGGCTCTGTGCAATGGCTCTCTTGTGTATATCTTGTCCTGGAGTCAGACAGAATCATTAAGCAAAGTCCCATAATTTTTTAAGTAATTAGTGGCATCATATTTATAGTCTCTAGCTTTTTTTTGGGTTATGCATCGGCAAATGTAT
This sequence comes from Monodelphis domestica, assembly GCF_027887165.1. NCBI lineage: Eukaryota > Metazoa > Chordata > Mammalia > Didelphimorphia > Didelphidae > Monodelphis > Monodelphis domestica. The sequence goes on from NC_077229.1 coordinate 271,054,059, forward strand.
CTTAAACTTATTTTACTGAAAAGTAAAAAAGTTAAAGAAAATCTTAATGCTGGTGACATGTGCTTCAAATATAAAAAGGAGAGAAAAAAATAATAAAAAATTTAAAAAGTATATTGCACATGCAAGAAAAATATAATAAAAGAGCTTTTAAAATTCAAAGATATAGCTTATAATCATTGACACTCCATGTCAGCTAAGAAAATATAAAGTACAAGGCTTTCTCACCAAAGAATGAGATCCATTTCCTCTTAATATCTGGCCATGCTCCACTGTGAGTAGAAGGCAAATGAATTAAACAGTAGTACAAATATGTAGTTTCAATATTCCCAAAATTCTCAATAGCCCAATTAATTACAATAGCAAACAAACACACTTTCATATTTCACATAAGTTGCTATATGGCATTTTTTAAAGCCTATGAATTGATGGATATTTGTCACAAGTTTTTACAAACGTAGCAATCTTTCAATCTTGGTAATTAAACATTTTTAAAACAAAGTAAAACTCATCTTGGGTTAAGAACATAATCAAGAAATCTATATATCATTCTGGTAGAAGTAAAATAGTGAGCTGAAGAGTATAAATAAAGGGGTGCTCCTTTTTTGGAGGCTTATAGGGATACAAATGCCCTGAGATTAACTGCCCCAACTTCAATTCACATTTAGAAAAGAGGGAAGGTTGGGGGTTATAAAATGTATTTCACTTCAGTTACTAGAATGGGCCTTACCTTGTGGTAGGGGCAGGCAAAATAACCAGAGATTGCTAAAAAAATTTTTTTTAAATCATATTTAAAAAGCCCTTAAAATCAGTTGAGATATTTAGCACATTAAATTTTCCAAAGGTTATTATACAATTATAACCAGTTCTGAAGACCATCCATCCTCTATGTCAATTTACAAAGGCAAAAATAGAAAGGCTGCTTTTTCATATATGGGCTTATTCAATGATATTTTTTCAGCACAGTTATAGGGGAAATTTTAAAACTCAGTACATTTAAAATTCAATCAACCTTCAGTGTAACAGAATTAATATTGAATCTAGTAATATATGAACTTAAAATCACAAAGTTAAACCTTTATACAGAAATTTTTATAAACCATTGGAGTTTGAAATGCCTCAAAATTTATCCTTTAGTCTCTTTGAAGTTCTTTAGGTGTGGTTTTTTTTCTTTTAATTAATTATCCATTTAGATGCCTATTGTCTGAAGGCAGAGTGGTAAGGGCTAGGCAATGGGGTCTGAGCAATCTGCTCTGAGCCACACAGCCATGAAGTGTCTCAGGCCAGATTTCAACTAGAGACCTCCCTGTCTCTGGGTTTGGCTCCCAGTTCGCTGGGCCACCCATTTGCCTCATCAAAGTTAAAGTTGAATCTTTGGGCTGAGTCTGCTCCCTGACAGGCAGGTGAAGTCAATGAAATTACCAGAAGAGTCAAAAGGTATCCTTTTAAACAGCCCATTGCTATTAAGTTTCAGTTTGAAAAATCTGTTTCTTCTCCTCTCCCTTTCTCTCTCCCCTGCTATGATCCCTATTCCTGCCCCAGTCCACGTGGAGCCCAGACCACCCATGTGGAGCCAATCCCCCCCCCCCCCCCCCGTTTTGTTACCAGCTGATAGAAATGAGTCCTGAGCAATCTGCTCCAAGGAACTGGGTTTGTTGGGCAGGCAGGTCACCAGGTGATTATAATCTTGTTTGAATCAGGTGGGCCAGGTGAGTGAAAGACCGTGGGGTGGGCAGGGCCAGGAGATCAGGCAACAGGTGAGAGGCCAGGAGCACAAGCAGGAGCCAGAGAGGGACACAGGCAGGAGCTGATCAAGATGGTTTTCTAAAAAGCATCTTGGAGAAATGTGGCTTAAAAAAAAAATCATTATCTAGGCTAAAAAATTTGAGAAGTTCTCATCCAATCTAGTGGTCGCCAGCCTAGTTAAAAGGCATTCTGGGGAAGTGGAGCAAAGGCTTGTGGGGATTTAAGTCCTGGATTCCAATCCATTTTTACAATACTATAAGATGAAAAGGAACTAAAATTTTATTTTGATAGGGAAGTGTCATTCCCTGGTCTGATTTTACCTTCATTCTCAGGGATAGAGGGAGCCAGGATGATAGCCAAACTTTGGTACTTGTGTGAACCTTAAAAATTCTCAGAACCTACTTCATAAGGTTGGATTGTGAACCTTAAAAATTCTCAGACCCTACTTCATAAGATTTGGTTAAAACCATTCCCTATTTGGGCTGTGAAGGTACTTGATCAGGAATGTGAGAACTCTACTTCACCATACTTAAGCATGCCTTAGGGGAAAATAAAGTTGTAAACTCTTTGCTGAACAATTAAAAGTACTTAAACCCATACTTATAGTAAGACAAAAAGTTCTTAAGCTATGCCTATTTTAGGACTAATACAAAAGGTGCTAAGTACCTATAAAGGTCAGGCAACTTGTGAACTTACAAGTAGCAAAGAGGTGAGAATTTACTCAGAGATTCTAGTCTACTCAGGTGTGAATTACTCAAAAGATTAGTCTTCTTAGGTGTGAACTAAGAATGGTCTGTCCTTTGAAAAACATCTACTGTGATTGGTAGATGGGAGAACTTAGGGGAAGTGACATAGGAGAAAATTCCCTTTATAAGGAGATGAAAATCTGAGAGCGAAAAACAGTCTCTATGAACAGTCTCTTAGGACAGTCTCTTGAAGACAGTCTGATGGAGGCTGACTCTGGCTGGAACTTCTTCAAAGGAGACTCTGTCGCTCTGAATCCTTGCTTGGACAGATCTTGTGGTGAGTGATAAAAGACTGACTGATCCCTCTCTTCCTAGGCTGGCTCATGCCGGCCTAGACTGGTATAGCCCTTTCTCATTATTTCCTTTTTCTCTCTTTCTCTCTTTCTTTAATTCCTCATTGTATTAATTAAAATCTCTATAAAGCCCAGTTGACGGGTATATTTCATAATTGGGAATATTTCCAAGGTGACCACTTTATTTTTATTATAAAAATCATATCTTTGAGGTCACAATTTACTCATCCACTCTTATATCTACTATAATTTATGTCTTCCACTGTTTTAATCACTACAGTTTATGACAACAACTATTTTAACTATAACACTTGTCTGTAAGAATTTTCACAAAGAGGGTGGATAAAAGGAAGGCCTTCATCTTAACATATGTCAAGTGTTGCAACCTCGAGTCTCACACTAGGTTCAAGTCCTTTGTATTGGCTTAAAAGTTCATCAATCCTACTTGAATTGGTTTCTTTCTTTTTTTTTTTTACCTGTGTGCACTTTTGGCACTATCCAGGTTAAGTCTGTGCTCCTTTTTGATCCTGTTTCCTAGAATCAGACACAAACATTAAGCACAGTTCCATAACAATTATCAATAAAGGGTAGGTGCCCACAGTCTAAAGCTATTTGGGTGTGTATTGTGAATCTTGAAATTTCTAAGACTTGTGAATGTTAAAAAATTCCCCATTGGGGAATTTTTTATTGGGACTATTCCCTATTTTAAACAGTGAAGCTACTTAGATCTAAAATGTGAGAACTCTACTTAGATCAAAAATGGGAAGACCTCTACTCCACCCGTACTTAAGACTGCTTTAGGGGAGAAAACTCCTTGCTGAACAATGAAAAATACTTAAACCCATACTTAAGCCATGCCTATTTTTAGAATTAATACAAAGGGGTGCTAAGTACCTATAAAGGTCAGGCAACTTGTGAACTTACAAGGAGCAAAGAGGAAAAAACTCACTCAGAGATTCTAGCCTACTCAGGTGTGGATTACTAAAAGGATTAGTCTACTCAGGTGTGAATTCAGAATGGGCTGTCCTTTGGAAAACGTCTACTGTGATTGGTAGATGGAAGAACTTAGGGGAGGTGACATAGGAGAAAACCCCCTATATAAGAAAAGGACAGGCTGTTGAAAAAGATATAGATATCTCTGGAGCTCTCAAAGACAGTATCTAAGGAAGTTGTTGAGAGAATGAGAATCTCTAACGAAGTCTCTCAAGGGAGGCTGACTCTGTCTGGAATTCCCTCTGGGGAGACTCTGTCCCCCTGAATCCTTGCTTGAACAGATCTTATGGTGAGTGATTAAGGACTGACTGATCTTTTCTTTTAGGGTTTAGGCCTGGGTTGGCCAGGGCTGCCTGGGCTGGCCTATTCTTTTCTCATTTATTTCCTTTTTTTTCCTCTCTCTCTCTCTCTCTCTCTCTCTCTCTCTCTCTCTCTCTCTCTCTCTCTCTCTCTCTCTCTCTCTTTCTTTGATTCCTCATTGTATTATTAATGAAATTCTCTCTAAAACCCAGTTGACTTGGGTATATTCATAATTGGGAATATTTCCCTGGTGACCACATATTTTATTTAAAACAAGACACTGTAGTGAAAACATATTTTCTGCGGTCACAATTTACTCACCCACTCTTATATCTACTACAATTTATATCTTCCACTATTTTACTCACTACAGTTTACAACCTCAACCATTTTAACTCTTACGGTTTATGGCATCAACACTTTTGCCTTCAACCATTTTAATTATAACAGTATTAATATTATAGCAAGTATATATATATATATATATATATATTAAACTCATTATTATAGAATAAAATTAATATTGATTGTATGTACCTTAAGTACAAGAAATGAGCAGGGAAAAATCAGATATTCTAATCAAAATAAAAGAAAAGCAATAATAAAAATAAGGAAAAGGAGAAAAGTTCGGGGAAAAAATTCAGGAAATCAATGTGTTAAAAAAAACAGCTTCCACTTGTTAATGGATTATTATCTCCAGTGCATGTATAGGATACAGTCAATCAGTTTCATTAGAAGATGCTCTCTTTATGTGTGAGTAATGAATCCAAGAGTCCTTCTCAATTCTTTATAGGTGTTGGAGTAATGAACAAAATTTCAATGGCTCTTCCCAGGAAGGCTGAAATGCTCTAGTACTCTGGAAATTCTTAATATACATCTTGTGTCCTGGGTTCAGGTCATGAAGAGAAAAGTCTAGTGGTCTGGCTTGTACTGCAGCTTCGGATTCATGGAGTTCACGCAGTTTGTGCTGTAATTCTTGTATATAGGAAGCAATAGTAGTATCTCCCCCTAATAGTGATGTATATGCAGGGGAGAAAGGCTTAGCCTGTATGTCCAAAAAGCATCTCAAATGGTGAGATGTGTAGGTCTCCTCTAGGCCTGCTTCTAAGTTAAAATAGGGCTAGAAGAAGAATTTCAGACCATTTTAAATGTGTCTCAATGCATAATTTGCCAATCATAGTTTTAAGTTCTCTGTTCATTCTTTCAACTTGGCCTGAGCTCTAGGGATGATATGGAATTTGGAAGTTATCCCCAAGCAAGAATATATCTGATTTAGGACAGAATCAGTAAAATGACTTCCTCTATTGTAAAAAAATAGACTCGAATACAGGACTACAATCCCCACAAGCCTTTGCTCCACTTCCCCAAAATGCTTTGTAATCTCACAGGAATTCTGAGGTGGGCCGAAAGCTGGTGGCAAAGGTTTTGGGGTTCTCTCTTGAACTTCCATTTGGGGCAGATGTGGCTCTTTCCATAATGTAGGTGAGGTTGTGTCTAGGCCTCTCTGTGGCCTGGACACGTGTTTTCTTATCCTGTATTTTCTTTAATCCTTAATCCTTACTAAAGTTTGGCAACCTAATGGGGGAAAAAACTCTCAATCTTCTGATTTCTTTCTGATCTTTAGTTCAGCTTTTAATTTGAGCCACATCTCTCTGCCCAAGTTTTAGTTTTTTAACCTTGCAAAGCTGCTGCTCTTTCAGTTCCATCCATTAGATAGCTCAGCCACTTTTGCCTGCGGGCGTTCAGCCCCAGATCCCGACCTGTTGCGTTTGCCGCCCACCTGGCCCCTGGCTGCCAAATTCTGCCTGCCTGCTTCTCCTGCTTCTGCTCCTGGCCTCTCACCTGGTGCCCGAGCTCCCTGCCCTGTTTATCTGAGCTCTGGCTCTGGCCCCTGCTCTGCCCTGCCCACCCCGGTGGTCTGTCTCTCACCCATCTGGCTTCAGACCCAGACAGCTCATCACCTAGTTCCTTGGAGCAGATCACGCAGGACTCATTTAGACCAGCTGGTAACAGTATTGGCCACATGGGCAGAGGGGAGAGAGGAGAGAGAAAGGAGAATGGGCAATTTTCCCTTAGGTTAAGCCTCCAAGTGGACGGGGGTATTGACTCCACGTGGGCGGCCTGGCCTCCACGTGGACTGGGGCAGGAGGAGGTATCAGAGCAAGGGAGAGAGAAAAGGGAGAGGAGAAGAAACAGATTTTTCAAACAGAAACTTAATAGCAATGGGCTGTTTAAAAGGATACCTTTTGACTGTTCTTGTAATTTCATTGATTTCACCTGCGTGCCAGAAGAAAGATTCAGCCCAAAGATTCAACTTTGGGGAGTCAAATGGATGGCTCGGCGAACTGATAGCCAGACGTAAAGACATGCGGTCCTGGGTTAAAATGTGGCCTCAGATACTTCCCAGCTGTGGGGCCCTGAGCAGACCCCTTGACCCCCATTGCCTAGCCCTTACTACTCTGCCTTTGGACAATAGACATTTAAATGGATAAACTCACCTAAGGAACTTTAAAGACTAAAGGCTATATTCTAAGGCATTTCAGACTCCAATGGTTTATAAAAATCTCTGTATTCTATTGCATTTTTTGTTATGGTTTAACTTTGTGATTTTAAGTTCATATATTACTGGATTCAATATTATTCTGCTTGAACTGAAGGTTGATTGAATTTATTTTGAATGTACTTAGTTTTAAAAATTCTGTTGTTTTTTCCCTATAACTATTGAACAAATATTATTGTGAATAAGCCCATATATGAAAAAAACAGCTTTTTTCTATTTTGCCAAGGATAGATGGACTTCAGGACTGGTTATAATTGTATTAACAACATTTGGAAAATTTAATATGCTAAATTAAAATGCTAAATATCTTGAATGATTTTAAGGGTTTTTAAAATATGATTTTTGGAATTTTTTTTTAACAATCTGGTTATTTTTGCCTGCCCCTACCACGAGGTAAGGCCAGTAGTAGCTGAAGTGAATTACATTTTATAATCCCCAACCTTCCCGCATTTCCAAATATGTGAATGGAAGTTGGGGCAGTTAATCTCAGGGCATTTGTATCCCAAAAAGCCTCCAAGAAAAAGGAGCACCCCTTTATTTATACTCTTCAGCTCACTATTTTACTTCTACCAGAATGATATATAGATTTCTTGATTATGTTCTTAACCCAAGATGAGTTTTACTTTGTTTAAAAAAATATGTTTAAATACCAAGGTTGAAAGATTGCTATGTTTGTAAAAATTGTGACAAATGCCCATCAATTCATAGGTTTTAAAAATGCCATATAGCAACTTATGTGAAATATGAAAGTGTGTTTGTTTGCTATTGCAATTAATTGGGCTATTGAGAATTTTGGGGATTTTGATAACTATATATTTGTACTACTGTATTTTTAAAAATGAAAAAATTGTTAACCTTGTTCAATTCATTTGCCTTCTACTCACAGTGATCATAGCCAGATACTAAGAGGAAATGGATCTCATTTTTGGTGAGAAAGCCTTGCATTTTATATTTTCTTAGCTGACACAGAGTGTCAATGATTATAAGCTATATTTTTGAATTTTTTAAAGCTCTTTTATTATTATATTTTTCTTGCATGTGCAATATACTTTTTCAGTTTTTTTAATTATTTTTCTCTCCTTTTTATATTTGAAGTACATGTCACCAGCATTAAGATTTTCTTTAACTTTTTTACTTTTCAGTGCTACAAGTTTGAAATACATTTGCTAATGCATGCCCTAAAAAGCTTGTGACTATAAAAATGATGCCACTAATTATTTAAATAAATTATGGGACTTTGCTTAATGATTCTGTCTGATTCCAGGACAAGCTATACACACAAGAGCCATTGCACAGAGCCAAAGAAAAGCCAATCCAGGATGGATTGATACACTTCTAGGCCAATACAAAGGTCTTGAACCTAGTGTGAAGACTCAAGGTTACTATGTTTATCATTGCTAGACATAGGCTTTCCTTGTGTCTACACTCACTCTGAAGATACTCACAGATGAGTATCCCCCAAACCTTGGCTCCTATAATCTGGTCCCCTCCTTTTCTGCCTTCCATAATGTGGTACCTTTCTGTAGTCCTGGCTACTGACTGGGTAAATGCATCATTGCTTAGATCTTTTTGATTGGGCCCTGATAGAAGGACCTGTTATAGATTTATTTTTCTTTCACTTGGAATTTTTACACATAAGACTTTGATAGTCTTTATTTTCATCCAGAAATTTTTCTTTTTTTATTTCGATTTTTCTGATGTCTTTTAATATCTCTTATCAATTGATTCATATACCTCATACCTCAGCCATGCATCCTAAGTGATCCCGGTTTTTTAATCACCCTCTTAACGGGGGGAATGTAAAAAAATATCATTATTTAAATTGCAAAGTTTAAATTCCTTTTGAGAAGAATTTTAGGTAAAGAAGATGCTACCTCTCTGAATCCAGAACTGAACTGCTGGAGAAGCCACCATGAAGATGCCTCCAGACCACAAGTTGCACAAAATTGAACTTTGGGTGTGGTTGATTGAACATTTATTTGTATGTATACTTTTATGCCAAAGGGGACTGCCCCCTAACTGGCTTTTTGTCAATGCGTTTCAGCAATTATTGGTTTAATTTTTTTTCTTTCTCTTATCCTCAAATTATTGTAATGTTTAAGTTGATTATGTTCTCATGATCCTTTTGGGGGAAACTTTGCTCCCCATCAATGATCAAACAGGGGAATATAAAAAATAGACTCGAATACAGGATTACAGTCCCCACAAGCCTTTGCTCCACTTCCCCAAAATGCTTTATAATCTCACAGGAATTCTGAGGTGGGCCGAGATCGAGGAAGAATTTAAGCTGGTGGCAAAGGTTTTTGTGGCTCTTTTGGACTTCCGTTTTGGAGCAGATGCATTTCTTCTGTGATGTGAGGTTATCTGGCCTAGGCCTCTGGCCTAGGCACATGTTTTCTTATTCTGTATTTTCTTTAATCCTTAATCCTTAATAAACCTCTAAAAAAAATATAATTCTCCTTGCAGAGAGAAATTAATTTCTACCTGCCTCAGTCTCCTCATATTCCTAAATTTTAATCTTTACACTATCTGAATCAATATGTGTTGTCAGGCCAAAGCGAGGAATAATTTCTTTTAAAAGCACCTTAGCAACAAAAGCCGCTGTGGCTTGGGTCGCAGGAAATGCTTCCGACTATCTGGTCAGTTGATCTACTATGACTAAACAAAATTTATAATGTCCATCCTTTGGCATTGTTATGAAATCTATCTGTAGATGCTCAAAATGTGTGTAAGTCAGAGGACTGCCACCAAAGGCTTTGCCATGAAAGGCATGTTGGTTATATGCTTGGCAGGTAGGGCAGGCTGAACACACTTTAGAGGCTATAGTATTTATACCAGGGGCTATCTTATGAATAGATTGGCAAATTTGGTGATAGAAACTTCTAGGGAGCAGGGGTTTTCCTTCAGATGACACCCAGACTCCATAGATCTGTTTTGCTTTGAGCTTTTGTTTCCATTTTTCCACTTCCTTTTCATTATAGGAAAGTGATAAATTTAAGTCGTCAGCGGTTGTTAATGTTAAAATTAATCCAGGTCCTTCTATGGCTGCTAGTTTTGCAGAGGCATCTGCTCAATCATTTCCCCTAGAGACAACGTCAGTGCCACCTGTATGGGCAGAGCAATGAACTACAGCTAGGGCTTCTGGTAACTGGAGAGCAGAAAGAACTTCATTAATAATTTCTGCATTAGCTATAGATTTTCCAACTGAGGTTAAAAATCCTCTCTGGAGTCATAGCATCCCAACCGAGTGACAAATGCCAAAAGCATATCTAGAATCAATATACATTTTTGCCCTTTTATCCTTAGTAATTATACAGGCATATTTCAGAGCTATGAGTTCTGCCCCTTGAGCGCTAATATTAGAGGGCAGTGAAGCTGACCACTCAGTGGCAAATTCTTTGACTACAGCAGCTCCAGTGTAGCATATGCCATCCCTCATAAAAGAATAACCATCAGTAAATAAGACCAGATATGGATTGTCTAAAGGAGTGTCCAAGAGATTATCTTGAGGCTTTTCTGCCATGGACACTAGTGTTTCACAACTGTGTAATGGTTCTCATGAAGTTGGTAAATCTGGAAGCAAGGTGGCAGGGTTAAGGATTGTACAGAGTTTCAAGGTAATGTTTTCGCTATTTAACAAAGTTATTTCATACCTTGTAATTTGCTGATCCGAGAATGCCTGGGTTCTATGCCTTAGCAACAATGCTTCTACCTCATGTGGGCACATAATTGTTAATGGGCATCCTAATACTAGATTGTAACAGTTAAAAGAGTGGTTGCCTTAAACTGTGACCACGAAAATATGGTTTCAAGATTTTGAATTGCCAAAACTGTAAAGATAATTTTTAGTGTCTTGATTTTATATTAAAAAAATAAAGTGGTTGCCATGGGAAAATTCCCAAAATATAAAATACCCAAGTCAGCTGGGTTTATGGAGATTTTAATTAATACAAATGAAGGAATTAAGAAAAAGGAGATAGAATAAGAGAAGTATAGTATAAAGGGCCTAGGCCAACATGGCCTAGGCCTGAGCCTTAAGAGAGAGATTAAGTCAGTCTTTAATCACTCACCACAAGATCCTTCCAAGCAAAACTCCAGTGTTCAGAGAGACCATCCAGTTTAGCTCAGGAAGCTGCACCCAGTTCAAAGCCCCAGCAGCATTCTCTGACTCCTGACCTCCAATTCAGCTCCAAAGCTGAATTAACTTTCAGAGGCCTTCTGACCTCCTTTTAAAGAGAATTTTCTCCTATGTCGCCTCCCCTAAGTTTTAACATCTACCAATCACAGTAGACGTTTTCCAAATGACTGACCGACCATTCTTAATTCACACCTTGTTATCACCTTCTCTGGGTAGACTAAAACCCCATACCTCTTGCTAAGCTTGCTTGACCTTTTAGTGATTAATTTGACCTTCATAGGTACTTAGCACCTTTTTGTATTAGATCTAAGAATAGACCCAGCTTAAGGGTTTTTGCTTTACTTTAAGTATGGGCTGGGTACCCTTCCATTGTTCAGTAAGGAGTTTTACAACTTTATCTTCCCATAAAGTATGCTTAAGTATTGGTGGAGTAATGTTAGAGTTCTCACATTCCTGATCAAGTACCTTCATTGTTTAAAATTGGTTTAGCTTAATCAAATCTTCTGAAGTAGAGTCTGAGAATTTTTACGATTCACAAGTCTGAGAAATTTTAAGATTCACAAGATCAACAGTTTTTGTCACTAGTAAGGCTGTAGCAGGTACTCCTCTAAGACATGGTGGTGCTCTTGATGCCACTGGGTCCAGTTGGGTAGAATAATAAGCAATTGGGTGCTGAGAAGGCCCCAAAATCTGAGTTAAAACACCTGAAGCTACCCCTCTTCACTCATGTACATACAAAGTAAATGGCTTGTTGTAATCTGGGATGCTTAGAGCAGGGGCAGCCTTTTTCAGATCTGATAGAGCTGACAGGTGTTCTGGCTCTAATTTGAGGGCTTCAGGGACTAAATCCCTTGTTAGTGCTATAAGGGGTTTCGTAATCCCCCTCACCCCCATAGCAAGCAATCCATTGTCTAAAAAATCCTGTTGCTTCTAAAATTGCTCTCAACTGTTTCTTAGTGGTAGGAGTGCTTAAATTTTGAATATTTTCAATTTGTTTTGGAGAAATAGAATGGGCACCCACCATCAGGATGGACTCGAAATATTCTACTTTAGGGAGACACCACTGAACCATATCCTTTGAGATTGTATGCCCTCTTTTGTGCAATTCCAAAAAAAGATGTTTACTACCTTTCTGACATGCTTCTGCATCTGTTGAAGCCAAGAGTAGATCATCTACGTATTTGATTAATTTGCTATTTTTAAATGTTATATTATCTGTGTCTTGGCTCAAAATTTGTGCAAATAAACTCGGGCTTTCCACATAACCCTGGGGCAGATGACTCCATGCAACTGTGAGCCCTTCCAGGTGAAAGCAAAGATATGCCTGGAGTTCTTATGTATGGGAATGGAAAAGAAGGCTGAGCACAAGTCCACTACTGTAAGTATGTAGCTGTGCTAGGAATAGAGGAAATAATAATATTTATGTTGGAAACTACGGAGTGTCTCTTTATAATGTAATTATTCACAGCCCTCAGATCCTGTATGAATCTATAGAGGTGCTTGCCATCGGGCCCTCTTTTGGGTTTTTTAATGGGCAAGATGGGCATGTTGTATTCTGATTTACAAGGGATTATTATTCCCTGGTCAATTAATGAGTTTATTACTAGGGTAATACCCTCAATTGCCTCTTTTGAGAGGGGATACTCAGGAATGGAAGGAGGTGGACTAGATTTAGTTTTAATCTGCACAGGAATAACTGATTTAAGTAGACCTACATCAGAAGAAGGTGTGGCCCAAAGAAACTCCGGTATATCCATAGGTATTACAAAGGTGGAATGCTCTTTCCCCTCCTGACTCTCTGAGAGAATTATAGAGAGGAAATTTAAAGATTCCTCCAGTATTTCCAATGATAAGGAACTCTCTGGGGAGCAAGTTATTGTGGCTCTGAGTTTACATAGAAGGTCCCTCCCCAGCAAGTTTAAAGGGGAGTCAGGCATTAAAAGGAAGAAATGTTGTACCTCTAGGGGTCCTACAGACACCATTCTAGGAGAAAGTTTTTTAACCCTTTGGGGTATTCCTAACACTCCCATTACATTCTCTGAGCCAAACAGAATAACAATGTAAATCAGGTGTACTTTTTAATACAGACCTGGAAGTTCCAGTGTCTAAAAGACAATCATAATAGGTGTTACCCACCTTTAAGGTAATATGGGGTTCATTAGTATGGGGGGGCAGTGGATAGGGACAACAGGTAGTAGGATCAGGGTACAGAAAATCAAAGGTTGTATCCTCTGATTTCTGTGCCCCAGCCACCACCACCCCAGACACCTTCATTGTATTTGGGAAGTTCCTTGGGCACCCCCCTGAGGGGTATTAGCACCCCGAGTATTTTTTGGATGAGCACCACTTAAGTTATATTGTTGTGGAGTCATTTGATTTGAGTTATCATTGTCCCAATATTTATTCCTATAGTTATCATTCCTAAAGTTGTGGTTTCCATTATCATTATTATAGTTACTTCTATAATTATCACTTCTGTAGTTATTAAACTGCAGATTCCTTCTGAGTGTCTACATTCTACCATTCTGTGGCCCTTCTCACAGAATTGGCAGTTAATGTATCGATAATTAGATTCCTGGAGAGGGGAAAGTGCCATTGGTTGAGTGTCATGCCTACTTTCCATGTTAGCCATCTTATCTTTTAAACATCTCAATTCTTTCTTTATTTCCTCTATGACATCATTATTTTCTTCCTCCTTTTCATATAGAGCTGTTTTCTGCAGTTCTTCAAGGTCCATCTCCAGCCATCTTGGGCAATGTGTTCTAAAATAATCCCTAATCACTTTGCAAGAGTTATTCACAAAGTGCCTTCTAACTTGTCTTATGCAGTTTTCTTCAGATAAGTCAAAATCCAGGTATCTACCCCCAAACTCAATTATTCTGTCCATGAATCTGGAGGGTGTTTCTTCCTCATTTTGCTTAATTCTTTCAAATTCTGTCCACTTATCTGTACTGTCTGCACATTCTCTCATTGCTGTTAAGATGGCCTCTCTACAAAGGTATAGTTGTAAATAATTCTCAGAGTTGTTATAGTCCCATTCAGGATCCTGAGATGGCCAGTGTGCTGCATTGTGCCCCAGGTTTTGTTGACATGAGAAATTATTTTATTTTTCTCATGTTCAGTTAAAAAAGCCTGTAGCAAGTTTTCAACATCCTTGTAAGACAGATTATACTGAAAAAATATGTCTGTCATCTTTTTTGTTACCAGGAAGGAATCTTGTTCATATGTGGGAATATTTTGTGTAAATTCATTTATTTCTTGGGGAGTAAATGGTATATTGTGCCTTAAAGTCACCACATCCCCATCCCATGCTATTTCAGGTACTTCTTTTAGAGGAAACAGGCCTCTAATTGAATTCGGTACTTGTGGGTCAGTTTGACTAAGATGAGTTTCTTTAGAAGGATGATATTTTCTTTGGGCTGAAATTGAGTTTTGTATAGGAGAAGGAACATGAGAAACTGGGATTTCAGGAGAAAGGTCTTAGGGATTAAGTTCAGCCAAGATTTGCAGACCATGAGAGAACCAGTCTGTTAGCTGAGCTATTGCGAAGGTGTTTTCCATCTCTATTTTGGGAAGAAAATCTCCTAATTCAGAGATTCAGAAACAGGTCTATCAGTTTCAGGCCTGTTTTTGGTGGGGTGGATGTTTGCCAATTGATCCTGTAACAAACATTTTAAATTGTCCAATTGGGCTTGCATGTTCTCCTGCATTTTAGCCTCAAATGTTTTTTATATTTTCCTGTGTTTTATATTGCATGTTTTTTATGTTTTCCTGTGTTTTATCTTCAGATTTTTGTACAATTTTCTTCATTTTAGCTTCAGATTCTTGCATAATTTCTTGTATTTTCACTTTGGAATTTTGTGTGTTTTTCTGAATTTCAGCTTCAAATAATTTTTTATGTTAGCATCTCTAAACACAGTACTGAGGAGTACAAAAATTATATTTCCTAATAATATAAAAAATTGGAGGTATGCTGAATTCCTCAATGTCCCTAATTCTTCAACCGCCATATAAATGTCGAAGAATGTAGTATTCAATTTTATATATATGCTTTGTAATTATTTTCCTAGCTTGCTTCACAAAACATGTAGGGAGCAGGACAAGGCCAAAACTCTCTAGGTCTCCCTCACTCCTAATTAAGAGTAATCTAGGCAGTTGTTCCCTGAGGGAAAGGGGATTTGTAGCTAAACAGCTTTCCCGTCCTACCATTTTTAATTAAAAAAAGAAAAAGAAAAAGAGCTGTATTCTATCTAATTTAAGGAGAGAGGGAAAAAAATCCAAATTTACTTACCTCTACAGCTGATCAAAATAAGCTATTAAAAGCTGAATTTAGGGATAGTCACAGTAGAGAAAAGGTTTAGGAAAGTTTAGAAGATTGAGGGTATTTCATCACAACTGACGTGGTCAGTCAAAACTGTAAAGGATAATTTTAGCATTGTGATTTAAAATCTAAATTAATTTGGTCACCAAGGAAATCCCATAAGAAAATACCAAGTCAGCTGGAAGTTTATGGTGATTTTAATTAATATAGAGGAAAGAAATTAAGAAAGAGAGAGAAAAAGAGTTAATTTAAACTGCTCTGTCTCAGGCTGAGCCAGGCAGGAGTTCAAGGCCTTGGCCAAGGGGGTCTCCCCTGAGAGCCAAGGGGAAGGAGTCAGTCTTATTACTCACCATGTGACCATCCCAAGGAAGCTGTCTGAGGGAGCTTCTCCAGGCTTGAGTTCCAGGATCAAACTGAACTCAGCCTGCTCACAGGAAGTCACCACCCAGTGCCACCTCTCCCAGGAAAGAGAGAGATTAGAGGAAATGAAGTGAAATATATATATGATTTTACATCACTTTCCTGCATCTTATCTGTACCAATGGTAGCTTAAGCTTGACTTAGGACAGCCCAGGGGTCTGTCAGCTGTTTCTCTATCAAAGGCCATCCTCCTAACTATTTAATCCTTAAGTATGATTATAGACATTCCTGATTTTGTTAGACAAAGTAGGGTGGAGTTAATGTAAAGTTCCCAAGACATCCCTGATTTTGGTAGACTTAAGTATCTTCATTGTTACAATCAGGAGATACCTAATCCAATCTTCACACTAGCCCTTACTGCTCTTCTGCCTTGGAGCCAATAGAGAGTATTGACTCCAAGATGGAAGGTAAGGGTTTTTAAAAAAAGCAAAAAAATTGACCTTGGGCGCAAAAATTTCACAAGCAAATGCAGAAAAGCACAAATATTAAACACACTTTACTGACCACAATGCAATAAAATTATATTCAATAAAAGGCCATTGAAGAAATTATTAAAAATTCATTAGAAGACTAAATAATAATCCTAAAGAATTGGTGTATTCAAAAAATATAGAAATGATCATGGAATTTTCAAACCTTAAAGTTCTATGTAAATGTTAATTATTATTATTAAAATTAAAGATAATGACATTTCTGTAATATTGGTCTTTGGAAAAATCAGTCTTTAAGATAGGAGTTCTTAACCCAGAATACAGGGGCCCACAAATACATTCCAAAGGATTTGTGAAGTTGGATGTGGAAAAATACATCTCTTATTTCAATATAATTGGGTTTTCTATGTAGCCTTATTTGTTTTGTTTTACATATTTAAAACATTATTAGAAGGGGCCCATGACACCCAAATGTTACAAGTCCTGTCCAAGGGGAAAATTTCTATCTAAATACTATTTATCAGTAAAAGAACAGAACAACTAATTGGGCATGTAACTAAAAACACAAAAACTAGAAAACCAGTAAATTATAAAAAGGAGGAGATTCGCAAAATTCAAAACAAAAAAATTTATTTAAAACTAAGAGGTAGGCTTTTTATTTTTCATAAAATTACAAATTTTTTTAAAAAATATAAAATAAAATATAAAAATATATTTTTATAAAATAGATAAGGTATTCTATCAAACATTCAAACAATTATGAAAACTGCAAAAAAATAGTAAAAAACAAAATTCTACTAAGTTCTTTCTATGACGCAAATATGATCTTGCCATCAAAACCAATGATAGACAAAACAAGAAAAACAAAACAAAAATGAAATCAAATATCCTTATAGATCAATGTGCTGAAATGAGCATTGATCCAGAAGTTTGAAGTCAAATATTAGTAAAGATACTATATAATTAAAAAGATAACATCAAGTTCAATTTATATCAGGAATGCAGGGTTGCTTCAAAAAGATGCAGAAAAAACTTTTGACAAATTATAACCCCAATTTCTGTTAAAATGAAAGAAAGTACTAAATGACCTTTTATATAGTGAAAAGTATCTGTAAAATTAAGGGCTATTATTATATGTAATGCAGATAAATTAAAGTCCAAATAGCTATAAGCATTCAATTTGAGTAATCAAGGTAAATAGTGGATAGAATGCTGGACCTAGAATTGGTAAGACCTATGTTCATATCCAGCCTCAGACACTAGCTTTGTGAACTTATCTTAGCAAGTCACATAACTTCTTTGCCTAGGGAGTAGCTAGGTGGCTCAGGGGATAGAGCACTATACCTGAAGTCAGGAAGACCTGAGTTCAAATTTTATCTCAGATAGTTACTAGCTAGGTGACCCTAGGCAAGTCATTTAACCTTGCCAAGAAAACCTCATGGACGATATTGGCACACTGATCCATGACGTCAAAGAGAGTTGGACACAACCAAACAACTGAACAACAAATTCAATTCTCTTCCTCTGTTTCAGGTGAGAGTAAAGTTCATCTGATGCCATCTCATACCATCCCTCTTCTTTGATGTTCCTATGCTCCTCTCATGCCCCCTACTTATGAAAAATATCAAGTTTCTGCCCCCTTCTTCCTTTCAGCACTTTTATTGCTTTTACACTCATTTTTCCTCTTAAAACCCTAAAAATAGAATCAGTCCATCCCCAGGTCCTCTGTTGTTTTTTTAACTATCCCTGTTTTGAAATATTAGCATTATATTATTATAAAGTCCTTTGTTCACATAAACTTAGCTTTCTAGGTTTCTCAGAACTGTTGTGCTTGCATTTCAAATTCCTAGTCAACTTCGGTACTTTTATCTAAAATGCTTGAAATCATTCCATTAAAGATCCAAATTTTTCCTCAGTGCAAGTTACTTTTGGTTGTAAGCATACATTTTTTTGTCTTTTAGAATATGGTATTACAAAATCTCCTCTCTTTTATGGGATGTTTCCAAATCTTATCTGATCCTGATCATTTGGTTTTTTTTGTTTGTTTTATTTTTTTGTACTTAAACTGTTTTGCTGCATAAGCTTGAAGTGTTTTTGTCTTTGACATTGGAGTTTGGGATTTTGGCTATGACATTCCTGAGACTTTTCCTTTTGGAGTTTATCAGTGGTTCCCTTCTTTATTTTGTCCTCTGGTTCTAACAGATATGGATAATTTGCATTTGCATTTGCTGTGGTTTTTAGGAAATCCAATAATTCCTAAATTATTTATCCTTGATATGTTTTCCAGATCAGTTGTTTTTTATACTAGATATCTTATTTTCTTCTATTTTTCAATCCTTTGATTTTGTTCTAGTATTTCTTGTCTCATAGAGTCTTGGATTTCTGTTTGGTATATTTCAGTTTTTAGGAAGTCCATCAGTGACTTTACCATTTTTTATTTCTGAACTGGGGCTTTATGCCAGTCACATCCCTCCCTGTGCTTTGTTTTGGGGAGGTATGGTTAGCTCTATTAGATCTGGTTCTGGATTTCCTGAATTCCTGGGCTGATCCATTTCCCAAGGATTGGCTTCCCACAATCTTTGAAATTCAGAGTGCTGGATCTTCAATTAACTTCTAATTCTATTGGCTTTTCACCCTAGTCCATAATGTTCCTAGACTCTAGGAAGTAATAGTAGTCTCTCGGTAACCGAGGATGACAATTCTCTTTGTGCATTTTCATCTATGGATAGATGAGTGTGCACAAAGACACTTGTGTGTGAAGGAGATTTAGGTGGGAAAGTCGATGCACAGAGACAGTCCCTCTCTCTCGGCGTTGGAAGCCTGGGTCCATTGGCATGAAAGTCGTTACACCTGGAGACTTCCTCAGCTGCATTGGATGGCCGTGTTGTCTTTTGTGCTCCAACACTCCCTAAGCACTCCACAGTGCTTTGCTGCGTCGCCCTCTCAGCTGTTGAACCTTCTTATTGGTTTCTTCCGTCTGTTCGGCTGAAGCAGTCTTCACATGCTGGGTGAGCAAAGCCCTGGTTCACCAGGGGTCGACTACCTGATGGTTACCCTCCCAAGGTTTAGCCGACCTATCGAAGCCATTGCCCGGGGTGTGGCCGCTGCCTCATGCTAGCAGCTACTGGGAGCCACAAGTGAGAGCTGGGTGTCAGGCTGGAGAGCTGCCCTAGAAAGGCACAACAAGCCCTCCATACCAGAGATATGGGGTGTATGGGGTGTTCAGGGAGGGGTAGTATCTCTGGTACTCTAGGAAGTATCTTAATACTATTGAACATCCCCTTCTCCTGGATGCTCTCTTCCCTGAGTTTTTGTTACACAGCTGTTTCTAATTCTCTTTACACCTGTTTCTTCTATCCCAAGATTCTCATCTCAACTCTCCTATATATTTTTAAACCCTTCCCTTCCATCCTAGGATCAATACAATGTATTGATTCCAAGGCAGAAGTGTGGTAAGGGCTAGGCAATGGGGGTTAAGTGACTTGTCCAGGGTCACACAACTGGGAAGTGTCTGAGGTCAGATTTGAACTTAGGATTCCTGTCTCTAGTACTGGCTCTCAATCCACTGAGCCACCTGGTTGCCTCTGTCTCCTGTATTTTTATACCTTCTCACTAATTTTAACTCCCAGGAATTTATACTTTATGGTGAGGACTTCCAAACCAATACCGGAACAGGGACAGGGACTGTATCTGTGATTTCATTGGTACAGGAAACTTCATGATGGAGAAACTCCCTCTTCCAATGCAGGTTGGCACTTTTGCAATTTGAGTTGCTTGCATCTATAAAACTAACCATAGTTTCTCTCCTGTTCTCTCTTCTACTTCAATAGCCCATAGGCCTCTTGAACACAACGAATCTAAAATGAAACTCCTATTTCCTCTCTAAACCCACCTTGAGAACCATTATCCTTTTAGTTACCTAAATTTGGGGGCTGAAGTCACTCATGACTTCATACATCCATATCCAACTTAAAGTAGTTAAAATACCAAAAAACTACATGGTATCCCATAAGACTTAGAAGCTTCTACTATAAATATGAGCTTTTAGAACATCACATTCCAAAAGGCAAAAGATATAGGCTTACAACCAAAAGTAACAACCTCAAGAGGGTGGTGGTGAATCTTTAATGTAATAGAGAGCTTTCAAGTTTCAACATCTATCCCCTTTTCTCCACTCACATGGCTACCATCCTAACTCAGGCTCTTTTTAACCCTCATTTGTTCTATTACAATAGCTTCCTATTTGACCTCTTGTCTCCAAACTCTTCTTTCTATTCTGTCCTTCATATAAGCTGCCAAAATCTTTTCCAAAGCAGGAGTCTTACTATGTCACTAACCTGCTCATGAATCTTCAGTGGCTTGTTGTTGCCTTTCGGATAAAATAAAATTCCTCAAAGCCCTCTATAGTCTGGCTTCAGTTAATTTTTCCATGTGTAGACATTTCTCTCCTTCATATATTCTTGTGCCATCTGAACTGGCCTAATTGCTGTTCTATACACCCCACATTTGAACGTGTTATCTGTACTTTATCACAAACTGCCCTCCACGCCTGGAGTCTACCCCTTCCATATTTCTACCTCTCCAAATCCTCAGCTACCTTGAAGGTTGAACTCAGATACTGTCTTTTATAGAAGCCGTTCCTGAGAGTCTAAACATTAGAAACACACACACACACACACACACACACACACACACACACACACACACACACACACACAAAATGCTGAAAGGGGAGAGGTGGGAGAGGAGGCAGTGGAAAGGTACCCAAAGCTGGGGCATGGCAGAGAAGCCCCAAAGTCATGCAGAAATGAACTGAACATTCTCTTTAAATGGAGGTTTGGAGTTTATGGCCCGACTCTAGTCAGAGAGCCAGAGGGTAATGTTGAGGTGAAGCCAATAAATACTAAGGCAGGTGAGACCTCACCAGCTCACAAGAATATTCTCTCAATAATAAGCTTTCTGGAACGTGAAGTCAGAGAAACTTCAAAGTAGTGAAGCCAGATGAGAAATGAGGATCCTAAGTCCAGCAGTGGGCTCTCCATCCTCAAATAATATTGTGTAAAGTTCTCTTAATGGATTGTACTTTCTCAGTACAATTTAAACTCCTTAAGAGCAAAGACTGGTTTTTGTTTTTGTCTTTGAATTCTCGATGCCTAGCTAAGTGCCTTACACTTACTTAAATAAGTGTTAGCAAGTGAACGAAAATAATTTGAAAAGCTACTGCAAAACGAGCTAGGAATGACTGAAATAAATCAATGTATTAATTCTTCAGGGGTATGATATGCATTTTAATAGAAGACAAAACTCAATGAGCCAAGGGAACACCGATCTTTGAAACTTCACGCATCGCTAGGGACCAGGAATGGAGAGGAGAACTGAAGCTTTCTCACTACTAGGAAGTAGGAGGTAAACATTCCCAGCCCTGTGGGTAATAGAACTACATTTCCCAGGGGTTTGTGAGCGGACAGCTCCCATCATGCTTCTGGATATTTCATAATAACCTCTTCAAAACTATACACATTACTAAAGGAGAGGGGGGAAGAGGGCGGGGCCAGCAGCGTAGGCGGTGCGACGTTGGACAAGGCTCCAGCCAATCAACGCGGGTAAGCCCTTCTTCCCTGGGCTCTTAAGCTCAAGTGCTGAAGTTTCCTCTCCACTCCCTCTTGGGGAGTTGAAAAACTTCTCTAGCGCTCAAGAGGAAGAAGAGAAGAAAGATGGTTGGGGGCCGTATCACCAGGCTGTCGGTCCACGATGTGCGTTTTCCAACCTCTTTTGAAGGCCACGGGTCCGATGCCATGGTAAGAGCTGAGGCTGCCGACTGAGCTCCAAAGCCGTGCGCCCATGTCTCCTGGCCCTGGCCCCGTGCCCTCTTTAGTACGACGCGGAAACTTTGACCCGCGTTGTTGCAACCTGGATAGAGCCACTGAAGCGGAATGTATGGTTAGGACACCGCGCGAGAAAGTCTAGGGCGCAGCGCTGCCCGGATAGTCAAACCTCGGCTGCATTCCCTGAGCATTTTCCCACCTTTATGATGCTTACGATGTAGTGTCTTTGCTGCAGTTGCCTAACTTTCGGGAACTTTGGGACTTTGCTTTTTCAGAAAATCTAATTTGAATCCCTGCCTGAGTCCCAAATCTCTGCTACACCTTCCCCACCAGGTGGCCGGCGTTTTCGCAAACCTCTCCTTACATATCCGCTGACTCAATATGCGAGTTGTTTTCACTGGAGACAACTGTCAGGAAATTCTTCCTATCGAGCCAAAATATGTGTCCCAGCAACTTCCCTTAATTGGTCTTTCTTTGAAAAATGAATTATTATGGCATTTTACGTATCTCTAATTTTAGTGATATGGGGAACTCCCAATGAGGAAACTTCCTCTACCAATGCAAATCAGCTGCAATTTAGTTTATTCTAAGGGGTTACCTAAGTCTTACACAGCTGTTACAAAGTGTCAGAGGAGGGACTCGAACTCAGGGCTTCCTTACTCCCAGGCCAACTCTTTGTCAGCGTGACCAGTGTCTCAGTTTAAAATGTGAGTAAAATATAAAAAGAAGGGGTAAGAATCCTTACTCGAAAATTTTTTACGTAGAAAAAAATGTGAAGGACTGACTGCCTCTAAGAACATTTTAAAGTTGGAAGGGATTTGAAAGTTCATTTAGTTCTCATTTTAGAGATGAGGAAACTGAATCCCCGTTCACAAGGCCCACAGCTTGATCAAGATCTCACACGTAGTCTTTGATATTCAAATATATATATGGGTTTGGGGTTTTTGCTTGTGTTTTTTGGTTGTTTTTTACTTGTTTTGGGGCAATTAAGAATTTCGACCTTTCCCTCCCTTATTGGTTCTGATAGTTCTTGAGGATTAAAGATAATATAGAATCAGACTATCTAACTAGTAGGATCCCTTCCAACTCTGACATTTTTTCAGGATAAGGTCTAATCCAAATCTCTCTATCTGAAGAAAAAAAAGAGCCAGGGAAATTTATGGGACTTGCCCTAGGTCACAGGAAATTATAAAATAAAGAGGCAAAGATGGTTTTTGTTTGTTTTTACTTTGTTGTTGTTGTTGTTCCTTTTTAAGGATGATGTAGACCCAAGGATATTTATAGGTTGTGGAGAA
Organism: Monodelphis domestica; assembly: GCF_027887165.1. NCBI lineage: Eukaryota > Metazoa > Chordata > Mammalia > Didelphimorphia > Didelphidae > Monodelphis > Monodelphis domestica. The sequence continues at coordinate 271,077,124 of NC_077229.1, forward strand.
TGAGTGTGTAGATTGGGAGAGACTGAGAAGAGATATGACTTTTGGGGTATAGTCCTAGATGAGCAAGATCCCCTCGAAGATGGGAGAGAATGACTTCAAGTGTACCAGACATATTAAGTAAGCATTGGAAAGGAAATGAACACCCATTCTCAAAGCAAAGGAGGTTAAGATGAGTTACTGTTTTTAGTAAATTGAAGAGGATCTAGAAGCAGGACTTGGGTTTTCTTACTTCCTTGCCGTTTTTTAAAAATTTGGCTTTAAAACTCTTAGGTTTTCACATTTTATTTCTGTAGAATGCCAAAATATAATTTATCTCCTGTAATTTTTACAAATTAAGTTCTTAACCAAAGTGCTTACATTTTAAATTTAAAGAGTAATTAATGGACTTCAAATGATACAATGTAAACAGCATTAGACCCAAGGTCAGAAGGTCTGGATTCTAATACCAGATTTTCAACAAACTTATTCTGTAACGTTGGGCAGGACCTCAGTTTCTTTATTGGTGAAATGAGGGAGTTGATCAAGAAGGCCTTTTGAACCAACATTCATTAATCCCATGCTTGACGGAAGTTTGGTTAGCCACTTTGCCCACATACCTCTAACTCACCAAATATTATGTTCATATAACATATTCAGATATTTTCCAATCATAGGTGCTCTTTTAATTCTAGTTTTTGTTAAAACAGAATTTTGTACATATGAATAGCTTTTCCCCTTTAAAAAATCTCTAGTGTATATGCCTCGTCTTAGACATTGCTGGATAAAAAAATATATACAGTTTAATGGCTTTTAGTGTATAGTCTTAGTTTGCCTTCCAATGTGGCTAGACCCTATTCCCCTCACTACTGTGTGAAGTGGAAATTGAGGGGACCTTGAAAGTTTCCAAGTATACCCTCTTTAACCACTATTAAAAAAATATGAATGGGGAAACCCATCTCTTCAAATATAGTGCTTGAGAGAGAGAGAGATGGGTGTCAACGTGGAAATCTATAAGTCCCCAGTTTATTTAGTTGGGAGGTAGAAACCCCAGGTTTTGACCTTGTCACAGGAGAGTTTTCCCCTGAGGGAAGGTCCCTCTTCTCCAGACAATGGACATCCACTTCAACTTTGGCATCAGTCTTGCAAGCTAAAGGTCACGAGTTCGATCCTCAGAAGGAGGGTGTGATATACTGGGAAAGGCTTCTGGAGACAAAAGAGCTACTTGACTTCAGATTGGGTCTACCACCCCACCTGATATGTGGCTAGACCTCCTGGAAGAAGCTTCAGATACAAAAGGAGAGAATCTAAGAAAAAGCAGTACTCAAGATTGGCACTTAAGATTTGATCCTGGGTACCTCAGGGTCTAAGAACAGTCCAGCCTGGAACTCCTGCCTCAGGCAAAGTCCCAAACAAACTCAAAAGACTCAACCCAAATTTGTCCTGCTTGATGGAGGGGACAGGGTAACCTTGTAAAAGAAATGGATGGGATGGGGTGGGGTGGGGGCACCAGCTTTTAGGTATTAATAACTCTTAATAACTTGAGAACAACACTAATTTCTCACTCCACACACAACCGTCAAGTTCCTTAGCGTCTTCTCACAGAACCTCTAATAATTGTGACTTTACTTTTTTGTCATCTTTGCCAATCTGATGGGTGTGAGGTACAACCTCAGAGTTGTTTTCATTTGCATTTATTTCTCTTATTATTGGATTTTTGAAACTTTTTTTTCATATAGTTGTTGATAGCTTGCCTCTCTACTTTCTGAACAATCTATTAAAATCCTATGGTCTTGTTGAATGGCTCAATACATATTGGATAAGATGCCATTATCCATTTATATTTGAGTCATACATCAATTTGGAGTTTATTGTGGAATATTAATTATTATATTATTATTTCACTATGTATATATCATTCACAATATATCATTATATATATAATATATAAATATTATAGTGTGAAATATTAATTAAACCTAATTTCTGCCTTATGGCTTTCCAGTTTTTTCTTCAATTTTTGCTAAAGTCTTTACCCTAGCAGTTGGCATCTTTGGGCTTATTAAAACATTATGACATTATTTCTGATTGTTTCTCAATTGATTTTGTGAACTACTTGAGAAAACTCTAGTGCCTAACATAGTTCTTGCCCATTGTAGATGCTTATTTAAGACTTCTTGATTAAACAATTGATAGATCCTCCTCACTTCTCATACATAATTCTCGCTATTATTTCATCATTATTATTATTGGAAGGAACTTCAGAGGTTATCTAATCCAACCTCTTAATTTTATTGGTGAGAAAACAGACTTAAGAATAAATTATTTACTTGCCCAAGATCTAAAAAAGTAGTGATCAACAAACATCTTAAATGGCTATTTTAGCCAAGGACTATCAGAAGAGACAGTGTATATACATAAATAATGTATATATACAAAATATACACAAATGTATAGATTAGATACAAAATGAAGGGCTAGAGGAGGCTCCTCAGAGCCTTGGGGACAGCTAGGTAATGGGGACAGAGGTTAAGAATCAGGAAAGGCAGGGGCAGTTAGGTGACTCTGGATAAAGAGCCAGGCCTGGAGATGAGAGATCTTAGGTTCAAATGTGGCCTCAGACTCTTCTTAGCTGTGTGATCCTGGGCAAGTCACTTAACCCCAGTTACCTAGCCCTTGCTGCTCTTCTGCCTTAAAAATGATAGTTAGTATTGATTCTAAGGCAGAAGTTAAGTTGTTGGGGGGGGGGGGGGTTAAATAGGGAAAGCGTTATAATAAAAACAAACAAAATCAGGCCTGAATCTTTTTTTTTTTTAACCCTCACCTTCCATCTTAGAATCAATGCTCTGTATTGGTTCCAAGGCATAAGAGTAGTAAGGGCAAGGCAATGGGAGTTAAGTCTCTGGGCCTGGCTCTCAATCCACTGTGCTACCCAGCTGCCCTCAGACCTGAATCTTAAAAGAGATTCTAAGACAGTGATGGCAAACCTTTTAGGGACAGAGTACCAGCCTCCTTCCCCCCAGACCTGGTGCCACACCATATCTTCCTCAGAGACCCAGTGCTGAGTTCACTCCCTATCCCCTCCTTACCCCAGATAGGAAAGAGAGGAAGCCCTCCCATTAGTTGCTGGATAGAGGGGTGGGGGAAGTGAGGAATGTCCTCAGGCACATGGAGAGGGAAAGGGGAACAGCTCCACCCCAGTGCCTCTGGCTTTCTAGTAACACTTCTGGCAGGCCACAGCAGGTGTGCCCACAGAGAGGGCTCTGCGTGTCCTTTTTGGCACAAGTGCCATAGGTTCTCTATCACCATTCTAAGAGGTGAAAGGGAGGAAGGAGTTCAAGCATGACATGACAACAATCAATGCATAGGCACAAAAATAGGAGCCAGACTGCTATGTGTGAGTAATAGTAAGAAGGCCAGTTGGACCAGATTGTAGAGTCTACAAAGGACAATAATGTGTAAGAATGGAGCCAACTTGTGAAGGCATCATAAAATCTTAGGTCTTTAACTGGAAGAGACCCTAAAGACTATTTGTCCAGCCAAAGCTTCAATTAGATGGCTTAGCCACTGTTACCCAGCCAGTATAGAAAGTGGAATATGACCCCTGATCTTTCTGACTCTAGGTTTAGCACTAATATATCCTGATACCTTAGGGCTTTATATGCCATACAGAAGAGTGCATATTTGATCCTCAGGAGCCACTGGAGTTTATTGAGCAGGAGAATAGCATAGATTTGCATCGAGCAGGATTTGAATTCAGGTACTCTTGATAGCTCCATCCACTAAAAAAACAAAAACAAAAACAAAAAAATAGTCCCTATCAGCATATTTATTTTTCTAAGGCAATCTGAGTACCTGATGAGTTGAAATCAAAAGCATTCAATGAAATAGCATAGTGAACTAAGTAGCACTCAGCCAAGATCATACAAGTGTTAGTGCTGGGATTCTAAGCTGAATCTCCCAACTCCATGTCTAGCTTTTTTCCCTATCCTGCCTTGATGGTTTCTTATGACCCATGAGAGTTTGGAATAATATAATTTGAATAGTATTAGTTTTCGTGTGTAAGTTGTTCAGGCTTTGAGGGACTGGACAGGTGGTACAATGAATAGAGTTTTGAATTTGGAGTCAGGAAGCATGCTCTCCCACAAATATACACACCATGACCGTGCCTAGGGAACATATAAAGAATGTATATGGCCAGAGCACATTCATGGAAGGGCAACTCCTGACTCCATGGCTGTGCAGCCACTGCTGTCATCTGGTGACTTTTTTTTTAACCCTTACCATCTGTTTTAGAGTTAATACTAGGCATCATTTACAAGGCAGAAAAGTGGTAAGAGTTAAGCAATTGGGGTTGTCATTAGTCTAAAGTTTGATGTTTTCACTCAGTTCATAATTGGCCTGCTTCCCACCACACAGTTTTTTGTCAGGCACATGGTCACTGATAAATATTTCAATGCCAGGCAGAGCAGTATCAGATTGGGGAAAACCTTTAGCTCTCTTTCCATAAGGAATGTCCCAAGGTCTTAGCAGTGTATAGCTTTTTTTCTAGGAGACTATTCCTTCCAGAGACCCTGAGCTGTTTAGAAGATGTAATAGCCAGCTAGCTAAGCAGAACCTACAAGCATATGGTTTGTCCTTTGAACATACTTCCTCTTGCTCATCAAGAGAAATATTTCTATCCCAAGCCTCATTTAGGATTTAAAATGAGAAATTCCTCTTTAATTTTCATCATTTCCTCATTGCCAACCTTCACTCTGTTGAAATCATCTTAGAGTTTTTTGTTTTTTTTCATCAAAACACCATTGTTTGGGTCTTAGTCTTCATGTTTTTCTTAATCTCCCAAGATCTTTGGTCTCCTTTGGGAAAGAAAGGGAGAGAAAAACAGCCAGTAAGGTTTCTCCCTCTGCCTCTCAGACTTTGAGTTATTTTTCATGTACTTATTATCAGTTCACATTCCTCTCCACTTTACCAATACTCAACATGTACCACCTCCCTTTCCCAATATGCTCTTGGGCTCTAGGTTGCCTTTTTATTATTTTTTTCCTCTCATCAGTGCTGTCTAAATGTTCATTTAATCTGATTTCAAAGCCCTATTCCAGTGCCTCATCTTAGTGCAGAGGGAACCACAGGTTCTCCAAAACCATTCAAGTCATGAACAAGTCCTACCAGGTTCTGCCATATTGCAAATGCTTTAGGAGCTCTGATGATGGGCTACATTCCAAAGACCAGACAATTTAAATAGACTAAGGTCATTTTTTTTTAATCAGGTATACTCAGAAAAAGGGAGTTGCCATTGTATTAGTGGAGGAAGTAACCACACTGGTAAAATCATGGATCTGTTTATTTTGTTTGTTTGTTTGTTTTTAATTAAATCATAGTGCAGAGAAGAGTTGTATGGATTTCCTGTTCTTTCAACTTTGAGATTCATTGTGTCCCTTAATAGCAATGTACTTTAGAGTTCTGGAATAAGATCCTGGGAGATTTAGACTTATTGCTGAGAGATACCAAGTTCACATCTTTATAGTGCTTTACAGTTCAATAATTTTGGGGGTGTAGACCTAGTTGGGTGTTTTTTTTCCCCATGCATCATCTCCAAAATACAGGTAATACAAGTTTTTATTCTCTTTTTACAAGTAAAGAACCAGAGATTCAGAGGTTGAGTGACTTAGCAAGGGTCATAAAGGTGTTAGACCTGGGATTCTAAGCCAAATCTCCTAATTCCATGCCTAGCTTTTTCTCCACTCTGCCTTGAAAGTTTTTATGAACCATTAGAGTTTGGAATGATATAATTTGAAGCATAGTATTTGTCTCTGTGTGTAAATTGTTCAGGATTTGAGGACTGGGCTGGTGGTACAGTGTATAGCATATTGAATTTGGAATCAGGAAGACACAAGTTTTTCAGATTCAGAGAGAATTGGAAAGAGAAGATCCTGAATACATTAATGCCATTACCCTCACCAAGATTTCCCAGGAGACCACATAGAGGAAGTTGAAACAGGCAGGCCACCTGTATTTTTTCATTGTGTGGCTCTATATTCCTCACTTCAGAAAGCCCAATTTAATAAATGCCTTGCTCATACTTATGGCCATTGGAATATCAAAGATGGCAGTGGACTTTCTTAGAACTCTAGGCAATGGGACACCCTATTCATTTCTTGCAGTATACTGCAAAGCCAATGGAAGGAAAAAAGGATGAGAGTCTATGCAGGGCAACGCCAAGTTCCTTTCTAAGTACACAGTATGGAATGTATTTTCTCCCAAAATACAATATTCTTAATGGTGATTAGGTTCCTAGGCTAACTTATTGAATTCATAAGATAGTCAAATTCTTGCCCTTTGTTTTTTCTCCAGCTCTTCCTTCCCCATCTTTTCTGTAGATGTTCCAAAAGACTTAGTTCTTTTGCTTAGTTCTTGGCCCTTTGCTTATATCTTGCTTATATCTCCTCTGGAGAGCCTTTAATTTATTATATTATTTTATTGACCTATCTCTCTGTGCTTACGATCCTTATACCTATATTTCCAGTACAAGTGCCTCTGGTGCATTTCTTACATTTATATCAAGCACACTATTTCCAAAACAAAACTCTTAGAATTAATACCCTTCCGTCCCCCCTCCCCCAAATGCTCCTTTCTAGCTTTCTTATATCAGTTGCATCATGATTCTAGTCATAGTTAAAAGTTTGGCTTTATCTTTGGCTTAGACTATCCTTCACATTTTATATCTAATCAAACACTAAGATTTAGCTATACTATCATAAAAATTACCTTTTTCAATTATTTCCTTTTGAAATAATCATGTTGATTCTGTGTTTCTTTTAACTGATCCTACTTTTATAGTTAATTGATTTTGTCCTGTAGCTGCCTAAGTCCTGATTCTTTATCTCTGACTTAGAAAATATCTTATAAATACAGTTGGCCTGTCATGAGGTAAGTTTAGAAATCCTGTTTTCCTGCTTATTGCTATCCTATTTTTGCCTCAAGAAAATTTGTTGACCTTGAGGGTTGCAGATGGACACCAGGGAGTCTGGTCTAGTATCTTTATAACATCAAGCTTTCCTTCAAGGATGTCTGCTTGTAGATGGATTCAAACAATGAACATTTCTTAGTCACAGGAGGAAAGAAGTGGGTTGTTGTTAGCCCCTTGTTCCCAGTTTCCAAACAGTCATATTGTCCTCCATGCCTCAGCTCTATAACCAATTATATTGATTTAACCATTCATGATATTGAGCTCTTTTAACCAATTATAACTTGTTCCCACTTACAAAGTCTCACTCTTTGTTTTGTATTCCCTAAAACTATAAAAGAGTACTATCCCCCTTATTTGGGGTCTTAGCTTTGCTGAGGAAGCTAAAATCTTATTTATTTGCAAATTCAGGCATTACTAATAAATTTATTATTGTCAGAACTTTGTGCCTCTACCTTAGTTTTAACTGTTATAATTTCCATTCCTATTATCACGTTAGTCTAAATCAGAGGTGCCAGTCATTCGGCCTTTAGGACTCCTGAGTTCTACCAAAATGATTAAAATGTAATTGAGAAATATTTTTTATTTGAAATGGTCTATTTAATTAATTTAGAATATTTTTCCATGGTTACATGATTCATGTTCTTTCCCACCCCCCTCCTGTAGCGAACAAGCAACTCCACTGGGTTTTACATGTAATTGAGAAATATTTAACACATAAAAGTACAATAGAACATAGATGATATTAATGTATGGTTCTCTATGTCAATATGACGATCCCACAGATTCATATGTATAGTGGTTAGTGGGCCTCATATCTATTTGAGTTTGTCTTCTCTGGTCTAGATTACATCTTACCTTTATTACTACAATTAAATTTTTATTTCTTCCAGTTTTTCATATTGACACCACTTTTGTGTCTCTTCTCTGCTTAAAAAGTTTTAGTGGCTCCTTATTTCCTATCATATCAAATCTAATTTCTTATCCCTGGCTTTCCCATCTTATCTATCCAAACATTTCCATTCCATATGCAATTTTTTATCAGTTAGTTGCCTTTTTGTCCTAAAAGCAGTGTTCCTCCTCTTGTGCTCTTCTTGCCTCTAGGTTGGACTGTCTCCTCTCTTCCTTCTGCCTGTTTACATCCTACTAACCCTTTAAAGGTGCATCTCAAATCCACCTTCTCTAGAACTTCTTTCTGTCTCTCTCTTTCTCTCTGGCTCTTTTCTCACTGTTTCTCTGTGTTTCTGTGTCTCTGTACCCCTGTCTCTGTTTCTGTCTCTATCTCATTCTCCCTCTCTTTTTATCTCTCCCACTCCCCATAGATCTTCCATTAAAAAAAAAAATCTGCCTGAAGTACTTACCGATAGCCCTCCCTCTGCCTTCTTCTTATTCTTTTTATGTCTTAGTTGGACTTGAGTGGGCTAACCAAAAGGTTTTTTTATAATAGAATTTCATTGATCGCTTTTGTTTGTATTTCACCTACATTTCCCAATATATCTCTCCCACTCCTTCCCAGAAAGATGTCCTTATAACAAAGAAGAAAAAAAGAGGGAAAAGTTTCAGCAAAATTCACCAACACTTTGGAAAAACTCAGACATTGTATTTTAGACCTACAGCACCTCCACCCCTTCCTAGGAGAAAGGGAGATGTTCTCTTATAACTTCTTTGGGGCTGGTCTAGAATATTACAATTTCAGAGCTTTCCATTTCCATCATGCTATTATTGTTGCTTTTCCCTATTTACATTGTTATCATCATTTTGTATATTGTTTTTCTGATTCTGCTTACTCCATTTTGTATCAGTTCATATAAGTCTTCCTATGCTTTTTTGTATTCATTGTTTCTTATAGCATAGTAGTATTCCATTACATGAATGCACTACCATTTAGGTAGCCATTCCCCAATGATAAGCATCAATTTTATTTCCAGTTTTTGCTGCTTCAAAGAGAATTGAGATATATATAAAACATATAAATGCTGATATATATTTATACATACATATGTGTATATAAATGTACATGTGTGTCACATTAAAGCTTCATCTTTTTACATATTTCTCTTCCTAATTTCCTTTAGAGTTTGGTACTTTGTAATAATTAAAGGGGTTGTTAGAGAATTGGAGAGGGACAGGGGATAAGGAAGGTTTTGTAACAGGGAATGGAGGGGTTGAAAGGAGAGAGGGAGGGAATATGGCTGCTGGTAAGATAAAAGGAGAGAGATGCCCCTGCTGAGAGGCTATCTTTGAAAATTGGGGTTCCTGAGAAAAGACTACCTATGATATCCTGAGGGGATATCTTCTCTATTGATTGATGTTGAAGATATCCCAGAGCAGGTAAGTATGGACCCTCCTGAGGGACAAGCCTGCCCCCAGACCAAGGTCGCCTAGCAGGGGTCTGTTAAGGACTGTCTATGATTGAATGGTTGTCCTTAGGTTCAGCTCCCTCTATGTCCCCCTGAAATGATACTCCTCTTATCTAACTGTGGTTATTTAACTCAAATTTAATAACAAGTTTGGATGGGAAGGTATCAGAGAAGAGGGAATGGGATTTCCCTAAATTGGGTTTGAGTCTCCCTCAGCTTTTGAGCTGAAGCCAGGCCTTGTAGGCTGGTGGAGGGTTTCTTTTATTCCTGTCTATGCTAATCTGTGCTAGCTTTCTTAAGTTCAAAGTCTATAGCAGTAGACAGAAAGAGGAAGAAAAGGTTCTGACCTTTAGAACTGGTTGGGCCTGTCTCTTCGGGTTGACGCCCCTAAAGACCCGCCTTATAGTCCAAACTGCTTCCCTTAAGTCCCTTTGTCCGATGACACAATCACAGGAATCCAGGTAGAGCACCCAGTTGGGAAAGATCCAGGAATAGAGATATTTCTATCCAAATACAGGGAGAGAGGCTCCTTCTAATCTGAGGGCCAAAAAAGAGTCTCCAGACCTACCATCACTCTCCAAGTTTCCCCTCCCCCCACCAACTGTCATTCTTATCAATATCTTCTCTCTAGCATTCCAACTGCTATTTGTTCCACCTGAGTAGCAGAAAGTCCAAAACTTGCTTCGGTTTTCCTTTCCACAACTTCTACCTTTGGTTCCACGTGAAAACAGTCACTGTTTTCCTTCAGAGCTTTTTAGAGACTTGATTTGTACAATGTAAAGTTGTTTGTGGGCTATAAGGAAACAGATATCCATCAGTTTGAGAAAACATTAATGGATATAAAATCCACTGTAATGCCATTGTTTGTAATTTGTGATCTGACAGCTGTGAATTGACCGTTATAAAGTAAAATTTCTCCCTTGATTTTGTCAATATGTCTGCTGTCTCCTTGGAATAAGGTCATCACCCCTCCATGCCTTATTAAAATGTTTTCATGAATTGCTGTGGCCAAAAAAATTCTATCATCTAGTAGGTAGATGATGAGAAATTTCTCTTAATTAAATTGATCTGGTCCTCAGATACTTGTTGAATGTTTAATCAAATCCTTTGTCACTAGACCCAACAGTTGAGACATCATTCCATTGACATAACCTATGTGATTCCAAGTTAATCTGGAATTGAGAGATATCATGGAAGACCCATTCTCAATCTCCCTATTTATTGTTAGTTTTGTTATGAATAGTTAATTCAAATCTATCTATTATTGTGCTAGTGATTACTTATGTTGCTTATGACTTCCATTTACTTTTGAATACCTACATTTTTACTTTTTGCTGGGGGGATTTTGGGATGTTTCATGTAGCACACTGATCCAGACTATTCTGCTGCCTATGTCATAATAGAGACAGATGCAAAGGATGGACTCAAGGGGTATGGAATCACCTTTACTTTGGGCAAAGGTACTGAAGTTGGTAAGTTGAGATTTCTTCTTCAGATATAAGAACTATTAGTGTTTAGTCATCTTTCAATTTTGCTCTTATTTAACCATATTTTGACATTCTCAGAGGTTGAAATGAAAGAAAACAAAGAGATGTCATTTAGGCCTTGTTTGTCTGCTTTTTAATTTGTGGGATGATTTTTAATGAAAATTGGCCCTTTCTTTACTCAGCCCCGCACAGGTTGCTTCAAAACTGGCCTCCTTGGGTCCATTTTCCCATTGTTTCCTATGAGGATAACTTTAATAATGTTAACCTGTTACTTGGCTGGAAATTTAGCATAAGCAATAAAGGTTACCATTTTAATATAAATGGCCAAATGGATAGAATGCTGGACTCAGAGTCAGGAAGACCTTTTCAGATTCTGCCTCAGGTTTCTATTAGCTATTTGACCCTGAGCAAGTCACTTAACGTCTGTGTACCTCAGTTTCCTTAACTATAAAGTAGAGATAATAATAGCACCTACTTATATCATTGTTGTGAAGATTAAATGAGATAGTATTTGTAAAGTGCTTTGGAAACCTTAAAGCATCATATAAATGTTGTTGTTTGAAGGGCATTGACTTTCTTTTAAAACTATTTCACAGTAGAATATAAATTCAAGTCCACAGTTATTGGAACATATTCCCAATCTTAGACCTAGAAGGAACATCAAATTTCCTCATTTTTAAATTGAAAGAATTGAATTAGATGACTCCAAAAATCTCTTTCCCATCCAATTCCAATACTCTTGAACTCTAAGAGATGACTGTGTTGGCGAACCTTTGTCTCTCATGCTGGAGGGGGCTGCTCCCCTTCCCCTCTCCTCATGTGTCTGAGGACATTTCTCACATGACCTGTCCCTGTGCCCACCAGCCCAATGGGAGCGTTTCCTTCCTCTCACCTGGAATAAGGCAGAGATAGTTTGGGCACTCGGGCTCTAAAAGGTGGCTATAACTGTTCTAGGTCCTTCTAGAAAATAAAATAGACTGTGTCCCACATCATTTCTCTCTCCTTAAGTCTCTTTCTTATATCCATGATACATTGTAGTCCATCAAGGAGTGAGTGTCTAGTGAGGAGCAAGAGCCCTTTTTAGAATGGTGTTGTAGAATTATAGAATACTCAAGACTGGAAGGAATCCTTGGATCATGCCAACCCCCTGATTTTACAAATGAGGAAACTAAGTCACAGATGGGTTGTTGAATGATGGAGTTGGACAGAAATCAGGTCTCCTCAGTTATATCCCAGGGCTCTTTCCAGACCAAATTGTTAGGAAGGAACGAGCAGTTTACCACATTATCTGGTATGTCCATTAAAGGCCTGAAACTGTAAATGCAGATTCCAAAGTGGTCCGATTTGAAACCACAAAGCAATAAATGGGGTTAACCTCAGACAGAACTCTAAAATGGCTGAATGCTCTGTGCACTTTTTTCTCCTTAATATTTAATTCCCTAATCCTTACTTTCCCCTTCTTAAAAGTGGCTTTCAGGAAAGTATATGACATCAGAGGGTCCTTAGACTAAAAAGACAGCCAAATAACCACATGAGACTAGACCTCATTGTTCAATTAATCAGCAGCATTATGGAGTGTCTACTATGTGCCAGGCACTCCTGATAGATCTAAAGATACAAAGAAAGAATGAAACAATCTGTCTGAAGGGAGCTTACTGTCTAATGGGAAAGATAACAAGTGTATATGGCAACATCCAGAGGCAAAATATAAAGTGAAAAAAATATAAGTATATGCAAAGTAGTTAAATACAATTCCTTACAGTAGTTTGGGAAGAGGAGGGACCCCTGTAGTCATTGTGGGGTTCAGGAAAGGTTTTAGGCAAGAGGCTTTGCCTGAGTTGCATCTAGAAAAAAAAGGAACTCAATGGTATGAGTCAGATGTAAGGAAGGACTGACCTTTGAGCATATGAAAAGGCCAGTTCAGCACATTTGCAAATGTTAAATTGTATTTATTCTGTCCAGTCAAACATATTGTACAAGGTTAGGATAAACCGAAGCCCAAGGAGACTAAATAATTTGCCCAAAGTCACAAAGCCAGTCAATGTCATAAGTCAGAATTTAAACTCATATCATCTTGATTCCAAATCCAGCACTATCCTCTATGCCAGTGACAGCAAACCTTTTAGAGATGGAGGGCCATGCCCCTCCCCCCAGACTGGGGGCCATGCCCCTCCCCCCAGAGACTGAGTGCCATGCCCCCCAACAAGTGCCCTTCCCTGCTTACCCCACACAGGGGAGGGAGGAAGTGCTTCCATTGAGCTTCTGGGTGGAGGGGCAGGTGAAGTGAGGAATGTCCTCAGCTAGTGTAGAGAGGTGGAGGGGAGCAACTCTGCCTGAGACCCTCTGCCTTTCTTTTAGGGATCTCTGGCGAGGAATGTGGATACAGGGTAGCCATGTGCCCAAAAAGAGCTCTCTGTGTGCCATAGATTTGCCATCACTTCTCTATGCCATTTTGCTCAGATAATTTGATATTCTATTCATTTTAATTAAAGTACTTATTTCATGTTAGGGCAGCGAGGTGATGCCCGGAGTCAGGGAGACCTGAATTCAAATCCAGCCTCAGATACTTACTATAGCTATGTGACTCTGGGAAAGTCACTTAACCCCATTGGCCTCGGTTTCCTCATCTGTAAAATGAGCTGGGAAAGGAAATGACAAACCACTACATTATCTTTACCAAGAAAACCCAGATGGGGTCACAAAGAGTTGGACATAATTGAAATGAATGAAGAGCGAATTTCATGTTGATTCTATTCTCTGTGTCTCCTTAGGATTGTTTGTTTTAAATGGGGTTTGGTTTTACTTTGCTACTGCTAGAAGATGGTGTTCATAAACAAATATGTTTTAAAGTTTTGCCTTTTAGTAAAAGTGAAAGAATATCTGGTGTTTATAACTCCATCTTGCAGCATTAATGATTTCCTCCTGGACATCATTTAATACTAGTACAGCTAGTATTCACTTCTAGGACTTTTTGAAATGCTGTAGGCACTGGGCTTTTGTATATTTTTTGTAATTAGTGGAATAGTTTAATTTAAAAAGACTTTTTTAAATTGGCATATTGAAAATACTAATTAAGTATTTGATTTCTTTTTGGAGCTAAGTGTTTTGAGTCCTTAGTTAAATTCTTTGGACTTAAGATATAAACATTTTTTAACTAAGTTTCTCAAGCCACTTGCCCTAGCTTATGCATCTAATTTTAGTAATTTACAGATATTTGACCCTAAAATTTTGGCAGCCATTTCGATTGATGTTTGAATGTTCTGTCAGGACCAATCTGCATACCTATTTTGAATGCAATAGAAATAAACAAATTTTGTGTGATGTAGTTGAAAAACATAGTAATGTTATAGACAGCCTGAGCTTGAATCCCAATTCTTCTGTTTACTAACAATTCTACTTGAGGCAAGTCACTTTACCCCAGTGGACCATAGTTTCCTCTTCTGCAGAATGAGGGGGTTAGACTAGACTAATTCTAGAGTAGCTAGGTGGCACAATGGATAGAGTGCTGGGCCTGGAGTCAGCAAGACTCATCTTTCTGAGTTCAAATTTGGCCTCAGAGACTTACTAGCTGTGTCGCCCTGGGCAAGTCACTTGACCCTATTTGCCTCAGTTTCCTCATCTATAAAATGAACTGGAAAAGAAAATGGAAAAACACTCTAGTTTTGTTTTTTTTTATCAAGAAAATCCCAAATGGCATCATGAAAGGTCAGACTTGATTGAAATGACTGAACAACTAGAATAACTCTATAGTTTCATATCTAAATTCTATTATCATCATACAGTCATTTAACAAGAAAGAGTGCATAGGTTCTATGTACTGTATATATCTTTCTGATCCATTATTCAGTTGGCTACCTGCTAACTGTATGACCTTGGTCAAGTGAATTGTTCCTTCTAGATCTCAATCCCCTGATTATAAAATAAAAGAACTAGGGCCATCTAGGTGATTCAGTTGGTTCAGTAGATAGAGCATGAGACCTGGAGACCAGGTGTCCTGGGTTCAAATCTGGCCTCACATACTTTCTAACTGTGTCACACTGGACAAGTAATTTAGCCTCAGTTATCTGGCTTTTACCACCCTTCTGCCTTGGAACTGATTCTTAGAATCTATTTTAAGGGAGAAGGTAAGAATTTAAAAAAATAAATAAAATCAAGAGGTTGGAGAGGAGGGCCTCTAAAGCCTGAGCCTCTGTAACCCTGAGATCAAGGGAATGTTATACAGAGATTGTCTAGATTTTAGCAAAGCATCTGACAATAACTACTAATATTGTTGTACTTTTACACATCTCTTTTAAGCCTCAAAAGCCTTTTCTCTTAACAGATGAAGAAACTGAATATCAGGGAGGTTAAGTGATTTGGCTACAGCTAGTTAGTGCTGATTCAAGCCCATGTCTACCTGATTTCAAATCCAGTTCTCCATCCACAATGCCATATTCATTTTGTATGTGTGTGTGTGTGTATAAGATGGAGAAATGTGGGCTAGACAATAGTGTAGATAGGAGATCAGAAACTAGGTAAATGGTTAGACCCAAAAAGTAGTCATTAAGGGTTCAATGCCAACTTGAAAGGAGCGGTGCCAGACTCTTTTTTTTTTTAGCCTCTTATCATCTGTCTTAGCAGCAATTCTAAGACAGAAGAGCAGCAAAGTCTAGGCAATTGGGATTAACTGACTTGCCCAAGGTGACACACCTAGGAATTATCTGAAGACAAATTTGAATCCAGGTCCTTCTGACTCCGGGATGACTCTACCTACTGTGCTACTACTTAGCTGCCCTTGCAAGGATCTATTCTTAAAATTGTTCTATTTAATATTTTTTTAGCAATGGTTTGGCTGAAGCATAGATGGTATGCTTATTAAATTTGCAAATGACACAAAGATGTGGGGGAAAGTTAACACATAGAATTATAGGATTAAAAAAAATCTCTTTAGGCTATAGTTGGCTGAATTTACTAAAATGAAATTATATGGAATGAATAGTCTTACTTGTGTTCAAAAAAATCAATTTCACAAAGATAAGAAGAAAGCTATGGCTAGTTAGTAGTTCATATGAAGTAAATCTTGGGGTTTTAGGACATTGAAGCTTAACATGAATGACATGGATGACAGCCAAAAAAGCTAAGAAAGCGATGGTGTCCAGTGCTAAGGAGGTAATAGTGCTGCAGCTTTTATATCTGTCCCAAGTAGACCACATTTAGAATATCATGCTCATTTCTGGGAGTTTTGTATTAGGAAAGATCAATAAGCTAGAGTACCTCCAGAGGATAGTAAAAGGCCTTGAGCGAGGCTGGTGAACCTTTTAGAGATCACGTGCCCAAACTGCACCTCTAAGCTGCCTCTGAGCCCCCCACATTGGAGAGTGGAGAGAGGAAGTGCTCGCTTTGGGAGACTGGACAGAGGGACAGGGCATGCCAAAAATGTCCTCGGGCACTGTGGAGCGGGGAACAGAGCAACTCCCTCCATGCCGCCCTGGCACCAGTCCCATGGCTTCGCCAGCATGGGCCTAGAGGGTCTCCTGTATGAGGATTGGCTGAAGGAACTGAGGACAGGTTAGGCAGAGAGGAAAGGAGAAGAGATATGGGAAATGTCTTCAAGTATTTGCATGGCTGGTAGATGGCAGTTCGATGGCTCATGGTAGCCTAGTGGCTCAGTGGATGAGTCAGGAAGACCTGAGTTCAGATGTGGCCTCAGATACTCACTAGCTTTGTGATCCTGGGCAAGCCACCTAACTCTTTTTGCCTTAATCCACTGGAGAAGGAAATGGCAAGGCACTCCAGTGTCTTTGTCAAGAAAACCCGATAGGGGACCACAAAAAGCCAGATACAACTAAACAATAATGACCTATAGAAAAGGAATTAAATATGATCTGTTTCACTCCAGAATGTAAGAGTAATAACAGGCCTAATAGCAAAGAGGCCAGTTTCAGTCAGGCTGTCCTAATAATTCGTTTTCCAAAATGGAATGAGGGCGGAGTCAAGATGGCTGCTTAGCAAGCCGCAAAAGTCCAAAATGGAATGAGTTGCCTCAGCTGGTAAACAGATTCCTTCTTACCAGAGATCATTTAGGCAAAGGGTAGGTGATCATTTATTTGTTAGATGTGCTGTAAAGGGTTTTCCTTTTCAAGTACATGATGGACTCTAACATCTGAGATGTTTTGTTATGTTATGGTTTAGTAGAAGGAACCTTGAATTTGAAATCAAAGAACTAGGCTCAAACCCTAGTTTTTGATGCTTGCTTTTATTATTTTTTTTAAGCCCTTAGTTTCTGTTTTAGTCACAACTCTGAGATAGAAGTGCAAGGGCCAGGCAAATGGGGTTAAGTGACTTGCCCAGAGTCATACAGCTAGGAAATATCTGTGGTCACATTTGAACCCAGGACCTCCTGTCTCCTGGCTCTTTGTCCATTAAGCCAGCTAGCTGTTGTTTGTTACCAGTATGATCCCAAGCAAATAATGTTCTCTCTCCAAGCATCAGTGCTCTCATCAGTAAAACGAGGCACATGAATAACACGATCTCAAAGGCACCTGTTGGGCTAAGCCCTTTGACCTATGGCACAGGCCTTGAAGTTATACTGCCCATATAACCATTTACTTATTCATCAGACACTAGTAGCAAGAAATAAAATTGCTGATCACACTGCTGATTATTTCATATTTCTATGGCTTTTGTCTGATTACAAAGACTTTCATCAAAGGGACCCTGATAAGATATGCCTTAAAATGAACTAGCTTCAACGTGTTCCCAGACCTGTCCCCTGATGTCAGTCAGGCCTCTTCAATGACTGCAAAAGCCTTTTTATCAGAGCCAATGTTGAAAAAAATACATGGACAAGTCCAAAAAAAGATTGAGCAAGACTGAGCTCACCGGAGATAGCGACAGTTTTGTAGCTTCTGGCCTGGCCTTTGGAACCATTACCCACAAGCTGGATAACCAAGGCTTTGGACTGCTCAGTTCAGGTACCCTGCTCATTTCTCTTCATTCCTTTGGTGAGAGGTGGCTGAGAACTCGTCATGTTGGGAATTTCACTGAGAGCTCCCTCTGAACATGGCCAGACAAGTTTGCCTTCCCCTAATGTTGCTTGTTATCTAAGGGTTTTAAGCTAGATTTCCAACCTTGAATCACGTGCCTCTACTTCCTGACTTTGGGACCTTGAAGAACAACCCTAACCTCCCCCCAACTTTCCTGCCCACCTCCTGGCCAAGAGGGGCAAAAATTGATTTTTGTTCCTCTCAGTACTTTTTAAATAAATGCATTATTTTGTGGTCATTTTTTGCTTCCTCCTTCCTGAGACCGCAACATGGCAGAACCCATTCCAATGTGACCACACAGGTCAAGTGACTCATAGTGATCTCATTAAATGTGTTATACTGACGAGACCTCATCCACAGAAGAGATGGAAACCTGCCCACTGGCTTTAAGTTAAGGCTTCTTCACTCAGCTTACTTAGCATTTCTATAACTCCATGATTCAGAAAAGAAGAAAAAATGTAAAAATTTCCCCCAGGCCAATTAGAACTTTTAAAAACATGCATGGGGGGAAGATTGAGGATTTTTCATTAGCCAAAATAGAGAGAGAACTGAGACTGAGAAGAATAGGGCATAGAAAAGCCACATGCCCAATGGAGATACTACAGGAGTGTTCGGTGCCCAGCCATTCATGGGTTAGCATACACGTATATATGCATAATATGCATTCAGAAGTATATTTTACTGCTTCAAGGGTCTGTACTTTCATTGCTGCGGGTACTTCCTCTACAATGGCCCTAGAGAGTTAGTTAAGGAGACTGAAAAATCTGTCACATTGAGACCAACTCCATACTGAGCCTTCCCAAATTTAGCCAGCCTGGTCCTTGAAGAATGTTTTTACCAGCTATCACAGGGCCCGTATGCCAAACCTCTCTATGTTGGTTGGAGTTGCCAGGGCCAGCAGTCTGCTTGAGTGATCTTCAAGAGCTCAGGGTTCTCTGTATCATGATGAGGCATTTAGAGTAGGACTTGAGTCAAATAAAGCTAGGTCCTGATAAGTAAGACTAATAAATCCACATAGTCAGCTTTGAACTATTCCAAGTCATATAATTATGTAAGAAATGGTCATTGATTCTAGCCCAATGCAAACATGCACTGTGAATTTAAATAATGGGACCACTTCTCATAATTCATTATTCTAACCAATTGGGACCTAGCTGTATATTGTTAGGAAATTTTCTTGACTTCTTAGGAAATGCATACCCAATAATGGGACTCCCAGTGACCCAGTGAGTGTGGGTCAAAAATAGGAGGCCAAAATGAAAGCAAAAGGATTTACTAACTTCAACTTCATACAGTACAGATTTAGTTTTAATAACTTTTCAGCCCAGGTTAGGGTACATAGCCAATTATGATAGCTGAGTAGCACCTTTTACAGGAAGGGATGAGTAGAGAAAGAAGGGCCCATTTAAAGGGGAAAGGGGGAGCCCTCGAGGCAATATTTGTCATGGCATCTGGTAGGGTCCATGAGAACTAGAAGACATTCCCTGTTCAAGGATAAGAGGCAAAGGGAGGTGACCAAATATTTTTACAATTGTGAAAGAGGTCCTTTTAGACAAAATTTCAGTGCTGAGGTAACCATTTAAACAAGACTATGGGTGCCTTTTATCCAAGGACAACAAATAATTGTTAGAACAGGACGTGACTATTCTCCTTGCACTCTCAGGCTACAAAATAACGAGTATTTCCACCTTTTTAGTCCATCAGTATGTTGTGAAATAATCATGATCTCATTACTCCTTGTCCCCTGCTACTACCACCATATACATTATAGTATATTGTTGCTATAGTCGCAAAATATCAAATTGGGGGGGATCCTATTGTCACAATTTCAGTAATTAAAAGCCACGTTCCTTATTATTCTAATTACAGACTATAATAGAAAAATATGCTCATGTAGTTAATGTATACCACAGTAGTCCAGATGTTATAAGGATAGTTTTGTATTTTCTCATTAACATGTGTAAAAATTAAAATTAATAATCAATAATTAAAATATTATAGTAAAAAGATTTATTAATGATCATTAGAAATAAAGGAATAAGAAAGTAACAAAATTTTTAAAAACCATGTGCCCATGGCTAATCAGCCTGTTCAAAATCCCACTTACCACCACTATGGTCACAACAGGAAGCAAAGAGACTGGGACCAGCAACCCCACTGCATAATATCCCCTGTCTACAGGAAGTACATAATGACAGGAAGAAGGTGGGTTCCCAGGAAATGTAGTTTTTAGGGTAACAGATTTCTAATTATACAATTCCCCCTGATGATCATTTGGGAGACTAGTCTCCCCAATTAATCATTTAACATAATCAACTTTTAAATTACAATAATTTGAGGAGAAAAGGAAAAAAGAACAAACCAATGATTGCTAGATGCATTGACAAAAAGCCAATTGGGGGCAGTCTCCTTTAGCATAAGAGTATACATATAAAAAAAATGCAACCAACCCCACACAGTTCAAATCACCACATCCCAAAGTTCACTCTGCATCTTCTGGTGCAGTGTGTGATCTGTGCAGGCATCTTTATGGCACCTTCTCCAAACAGTTCACTTTCTGGATTTGGAGAGGTAGCATGTTTCTTATCCTTAAATTCTCAAAAGATTTTAAACTTTGCATTTTAGAATAATAATATAATCCCCCTTAAGGAGGGTATTGAAAAACACAGGGATCACTTAGGGATGCATGGCTGAGTTATGAGGTATATGAATCAATTGGCAAAGAAAATAAAGTAAAATATCCAAATAAAAGAGAAAAAACGTGGATAAAATATAAAATATCAGAGTCTTATGTGTAAAAATTCTAAGTAAAGGAAAAATAAGCCTATAACAAGTCCTTGAATCAGGGCCCAGTTAAAGTAATTTATGTAATTATACACTTACCCAATCAGTAGCCAGGACTACAGAAAGTGCCACACTATGAAATACAGAAAAGGGATTAGATTTTAACAGCAAATAGGAGCCAGGATGGAGCCAGAATAATTGATGTTATATACTTGATATAGAGTGTATGGTACAAGAAGTTCTGTATTTAACACGTTAAACAGTTGCAACCTCGAGTCTCACACATGATCAAGTCTTTGTGTTCTTTGTACAGAGTGTCATCCATCCACATAGGATTAGTTTGGTCTCTTTGACCTTTGTGCTCTTTAGGCATTATGCAGGTAGCTTTGTGCTTCTTTAGCACTGTACAGTAGCTCTTTTTGTATTCCCTTCTCCTGGAATCAGACAGAATCATTAAGCAAAGTCCCATAATTTTAAACAATCAATGGCATCATTTTTAATAAAGTTTTAAAAATAAAAAATATATAGCTTTCAATCATTGACACACTGTATCAGCTAAGAAAAGGTAGAATACAAAGGTTTCTCACCCAAAAAATGAGATCCATTTCTTTTTTTAACTTGGCTATGAACCACTGTGTGAGTGCAAATGATTTTTTTACAAAGTAACAGTTTTTTATAAAGAACATTAGTACAACAAGTAATACACATTCAAAAAGTATCAAAATCCCCAAAATTATAATAGCCCATTTAATGACAATAGCAAACAAACCCACTATCGTTAGAATTCACATGAGTCTGCTGTATGACATTAAAAAAAAACACCTTAGAAGCTAATGGATACTTGTCACAAGTTTTTCAGGTATAGCTATCTTTCAACCTTGGCTGAGGTATGTTTTTTTTTTTTAATCTATTACCATCATCATTACAAAATGTGGCAGAGGAGTCTAGAAAAGACACAAGCTTCTGTACTTTCTATGTTGGGTCTAAAAATGTCACCAAGAATCAGATCATTCTGGTGGAAGGGTAGAGTAAGCTGAAGAGTTATAAATGGGATATGCTCCCTCTTGGGAGCCATCCGGGGGTACCATGCCCTAGGAATAACTTTGCAGCTCCTGGTATGGGACTGTGATATGTCCCATCCATTTACATTTTTACAAATGTGGAGGTGGAGATTTTAATTGCACTTCACTTCAGCTACTAAATGGACCCTTTACCTCTGGTTACAAATAACTCAGAGGCAGGCAAGATGATCAGTCAGAGCTATTGAAAAAAAATCTAAAAATTATTTATGAAGACCCCTAAAATCAATTTGAGATATTTATCTCATTAAATTATCCAAAGCTTTTTAGCCAAGTTGATGGAGTCCATCCATCATCTATGTGACAATTAATAAAGGCAAAATGGAAGAAAAGACTATTTATGGGCTTATACGATTTTTGTTCAGTAGTCATAGGGGAAAGGTAACAGACTATATCTAATAGCCAAAACACAGTAGATTAAAATGATTCAGCATAACAGAATAGTATTGATCAGATTAATATATGAACTTAAAACAACAAAATTAAATCTTAAAGCAAATCATCAGTAAAATACAATAAGATACAGAGATATTTGTAAAACAATGGAGTCTGAAAGGGCTTAAAATTTTCACCTCCAGACTCTATAAAGTTCCTTCCCTATCCATTTAGATTTCTTTTGTCACAGTGAGGGAGAATTCCTTGATGAACATGGTGTGGAGGTATCCCAAATTGGATGTATCTTAGAGACTGGGCAGTCCCAAATAGCAAGGGTTTGTAGGGAGATGAATTTCCCCCCTGAATCTCAGGCAAGATAATTGAAAGGACCAGTGCACCCAGGACTGGTAGGAAGAAAAAAAACATCCTAAAACTGGGAGCTATTTGAGATAGGTAATGCACTGCTCTTTCTTAGAGTGCACCATGCTTGCAATTTTAGTTCCTGTTTGGAAGAGTAACCTTCCTTCCCCTTCCCCTCTTAGGGTAAAACACTAGGGAGCAGCTTGCTTCCCCTGCCACATGGACAGGGAGTTAGGAAGCTAATTATTGCCTAAGGAAAACACACCCCAGTTTTTATCAGCTGCCTGGAGATCAGCTACAAGGACTCCTAGTTTGTGAGTTCCAAAGACATGGCGGCAGCAACCAGCAGCACCAAAAGGAACAGCAACATCAGCCAGGGCTGGGGCCAGGGCCAGGGCCTGGAGCAGGAGCAAGAGCAGATGTAAGAACAGGAGCAGGAGCAGGAGCCGAAGCAGAAGCAAGCGAGATCTGTAGCAGCAAGGAATGCTGGCTCTAGTAGATGGGCAAGAGAAGCAGCTTATCAATTCACCAAAAGTTGCTTAAAAATTTTATCTAGGTTATCTTAAAAAATTTAGAATTTCTTCTCCAACTTCAGTGGTTGCCATCATTGTAAAATTTAAAATTAATGTGCAATAATAAAATTTTATATTTTAAGAGATTTATTAATGATCATTAGAAATAAAGAATAAAAGTGATACAAAATAAAACCATATGCCCATGGCTAATCTCTCTATTAAAAAACCCCACTTACCACCACCATGGTTACAAAAGAAAGCAAAGAGGCCAGGACCAGCAACCCCACTGCATAATATCCCTTGTCTACAGGAAGTATGTACTGACAGGAAGTCAGTGGACTCCCGGGAAATGTAGTTTTTAGGGTAAAAGATTTTTAATTATACACATGTGACCTGCTGATCAAAGGATGGTCAGTAATTCATAGTAGCAATCCAAATCAAGATTCAAAGTTTAATGTCAATTAGAATGTACCTTATTATAAGTTATAGCTCTTTTCTGCAAATTCCTTTTTTATACAGAGATACAAACTCTTTTGAAAAGAATAATTAGTGATTTACCATTGAGGAACAAATACCGTGTTTAATTCTCCCTCTTCTCAAGAAAAGCCAGCACTCCTTCCACTGTATCACACTCATGTAAAATGATACACAAGAGGGCAGCTGGGTTGCTCAGTGGATAGAGAACCAGGCCTAGAGATGGAAGGTCCTGAGTTCAAATCAGAACCCAGATACTTCCTAGCTCTGTGACTCTGAACAAGTCACTTAACCCCATTGCCTAGCCCTTATTGCTCTTCTGTCTTTGAATCAATACACTATGTTGATTCTAAGACAGAACATTTTTAAAATGATACACAAGTGATTTAACCTCTGTTTTCTCATTGATCATAGTTAATAGGACTAATGATATTAATGGCCAACATTTATATAGTGCTTTGATTTGCAAAACACTTTGCATGTATTATTTAATTTGATCCAAACAGTACCTTGTGAGGTAGGTGCTATTATTATCCCCATTTTACAGATGAGGAAACTGAGAATGAGAAAGATTAAGTGATTCTTAGAAAGGTTATATGACTGCAGGCACATATAATTATGAGATAGGAGGGGAAAGGATTTGAATACAGGTCTTTTTAAAAATAATATTTTATTTTCCCCCCATTGCATGTAAAAGCAATTTTTTAACATTCATTTTTGAAGTTTTTTTTCTTAAACTCTCACCTTCCACCTTAGAATCAATACTATATGTTGTTTCTAAGGCAGAAGAGTGGTAAGGACTAGGCAATGGGAGTTAAGTGACTTGCTCAGGGTTACACAGCTAGGAAGTCTGAGGCCAGATTTGAACCTAGGACTTCCTGTCTCTAGGCCTGGCCCTCAATCTACTAAGTTACCCAGCTGCCCCCTTTTTTAAAGTTTTGGGTTCCAAATTTTCTCTCTTCTTCTGACCTTCCCTCCCTGCCTGCCCCTCTTCCTGAGATGGCAAGCAATCTGATATCAATTTTACTTGGAATATAGGTCTTCTTGACTCCAGATCCAGGAAATTGTCCACTACACCATCAAGCTACCTGGGCTATCTACCGCACTAGGTATATATGAGGAGCATGCTTTGCAAACATTACAACTGTCATTACCTAATATAGCAATAAATTTAATCAATGAAAGTAGATCTGGGCAAACACAGAAACATTTTGATAGTAAGTAATTTTATGTGCTGAAAAGTCATCTTGAATTTAAAAATGATTTTCTGTCATCCAAACTGTACTTTACCCTAGTTACCTAGTTATATGTGAAGTTTAACTTTAGATTTGATCATTGGTCAAATATAAAAGAGCAAGTAGGTGGTACCTGGCCTGGAGTCAGTTCAAATACAGACTAAGACACTTCCTAGCCATGTCATCCTGAGCAAACCATTTTACCCTGTTTGCCTCAATTTTCTCATCTGTAAAATGATTTAGATAAACTCCATTATCTTTTTCATAAAGAGTTAGACATGACTGAAATGACTGAACAACAGCAATAACAAATATTAAAAGGAAAATTTTTAAGAACAACACAATTTAAACTTTCAGGGCCCTATTTTCTACATTAAATTCAATCAGGACATTAATTTTTCTCTTCTAGAAATTATAACATCATGCATATTAAAGAGCACAATATTTGTGAGCTATTTGATTATTACAGTTGGAAAGGGCATATTTGGGAATCCTTTTTCAAGTTTAAAACATTTTTTAAAATACACAGATTGGTTTTACGTTATCAAGTTTATGGTGTATTTTTCTCAAGATATTCACTTACTACGAAGCAAAAGAAAAACCAAAAATTAAAAAATGTCTGATGGTATTTTACAGTTGTCTGTGCCATACATGCACTTTCCCATCATGTGCTTAATAAGAACCTTGGAGAAATTGTCAGAAACTTCAGAGGATTCTACAGGCAGCTCACTAGCGATGGACAGCTCAGATGGGTAAGATGCTTACTTTCTAGAATGTTGATATGACTCATGGGTGAGCAAAAAAAAAACCAAGGTATGCAATGAATATAAGCAACTATCATAAAAATGTCAAATTTGCTTCACAGTGGGAAAAAGTCCTGCATAGGAAAATATCTATGATAGAGACAAATTAGGATTTTAGGAGCTGAAACAGTATTTTTTAAGATAACTGAGAAGTTTCTATTCCCTGAATAAGCAATATTGATTTCCCTGACCCAGTGAGAGCCCAGAATGATCTTAGAAGAGGCCATTCTACCACCCCCTGCTGGCCTATTTCACTGTTGTAGGGAAATTAGTCCAAGTCACAAAATGGAACCATGCATGTGGATATAAGATTGACACTTTCAGTGGACCCACCAGTGAACTTCATGTAGCATCCAGCCTACAATCAATCAGTAAGCATTTATTGTTTACCATGTACCATCCATTTTACCAGTTCAAATTGCAGTCTAACCATACCATCTCATCTTGTGCAATTCTTAATCCATCTCTTTCTTTAGAGATTTTATCTAAGAGGCCTCCCACGGTGTCTTTTCATAATTTCTAGGAATGCTAATACAGCATTCTAATGATCATTTTTTTTCTTACCCCTCAATCTCTGGGTGATCAGTCACCCTGTTTTTCTGTTTATACATGCCTCTGAGTGGGTCTTTATGTAACTTCTTAACTACGTAACTAATGGTAATGTGTTAAAGCCTGCTTATATCTGAGTTGTTGGGTTTTTTCCCATTGCTTTTTGGGTCCCTTATTATCTTGGTCCTCTGAGTCTGTGGAGTTCCATGTTTCATAGCCATCACCAAGGGAATCCACAAATACTCTGAGGATCTGTGATTTCATTAATAGAATTCTCTCTTCCTTATAGCTCAAAACTCATTTATGACTTAGTAGATAAGTTCTAGAGAGCTGTCTGAAGTATGAAGAGGCCAAATGACTTGCTCAGCATCATTTAGATATTAAATATTAGAGGCAAAATTTGAATCCAGGTATTCTTGACTTCTAAATCCATTATTCTGTGCACTATGCTATCATTCCTCCTCCAGGAGACATCATATCATTAAAAACATGGGCTTTTGTAGCAGGGACCAACTTGTGATTACTGAAATCACTATACTATTTCCCAAACTGAAATCAAGCCTTCTACTATACAGTTCACTTTTGTATCCACATAATCCTCTCTCTGTATTGCCTTTCCGAGATGTATATCCTCATAGACTAACTTTTCTTACCATATGCTATAATCTAGACAATTCTTCACCCATTTGTTTTTCCTTTGTGAGGCATCTGTATTATCCTGCTGGATGCATGTAACATGAGACAAAGGCACAATTCTTTCCTTTCAAAACTTACATGGCCATCAATGGAAGCTCTATATTTCTGTGAATCTCTATGCCAATAATAACCATTTAAATTATCTGAAGCCCAAAAGTTCATAGAAAGAAATAATGTCTAGGAAAGAATTAAAAATAAATTGTGATGATGAGTAACAACAGGGCTAACCTTCTTTAAGCTTTGTTGAATTGTTGAGTATATCAATAGATATACATTTACCATTGCTTTGAGGTTAATAAATGTAGAAAGTTCTAGGTAATGATTTTAGGTTGGTTAGAAAATTATATGGGCTAATCAAGAAGGCATGGGCTTACCTGCTGATCAGTAGCTGAGAAGCAGCACAGGTAATTGAAAAGAGGTCTTGGAGTCAAAAGATCTGAATTCTGGGCCCACTGACAATTATTTGTGTTATGACATTGGACAAGTCATTTAGCCTTTTTTTTTTTTAGCCTCAGCCAGGAATTGGGAAATTGAGTTCCCTTGTTTGAGGACAAGAAAGGAGAGTAGTGTCACTGGATCATAGGTTGGAGTGTAAGGTGTAAGAAGTCTGGAGAGGTGTGGGAGTGGGAGGAAGTGATGAAGAGCTTTGAATGTCAAATATAATTTTATATACTTTTTATGCAATATTTTATACAGTGTTTACATTTTATAAATAAATAGATTTTATATAATATTTGATCTTGGAAGTGATAGGTGCCACTGGAATTTATTGAGTTAAGAGAGGATGTGTATGTGTGACATGATCAGACCTATTCTTTAGGAAGACCACTTTGACAGCTGAGTAGAGGATGGATTTCAATGGGGAAGAAGCTTGTGTTGGGAAGACCCACAAACAAGAAACACTGTTTAGAGGAAAGAGCCCTAGGCTAGGACTGTGAAGACCTTAGGGTGGCATAGTTCCATTATAAACCAGCCATTAGACCTTGAAGCTCTCAGCATGAGGTATAGTAGGAAGAAGTCTAGACTTGAAATTAGCAGAGACTTAAGTTTTTAATTCCACTTTGGACACTAAGTAGCCGCATGATGTTAGAAAATGACTCTCAGTTTACTCATCTATGTGGAATTTCCATTTTTAACTGCAAGCTAAGAAAGGCCAGACTTGTCATCGAATCCCTCATAGTTATTTATTTAGTTTTTAACTTTGTGATTCTGTGGAAATTCAGTGTTCCAAAAGTTTTAGTTCAACTTTAAACTTTAATAATTCAGCACTGCACTAAAACTTTTGGGACACCCTGTATTCACAATTTCCAAATACTTATTCTTTATTTTGTCTTTCAATAGATTGGTCCAGAGAAAGGCGTAGTACATTTGGCTACAGCAGCCATTTTGAATGCTTTGTGGGATTTGTGGGCCAAGCAGGAAGGAAAGGTAAAGTAGTACATATGTTCTTAAAATTAAGTTTAATTGGATTATCTTTTTCACTAATATGATTAGCATTTACTGGGCACTGGTATTTTGCTTGCGTATATGCTTAATATATGACAAAAGGCCAATAGATGGAATTTTCCTAAATTTATCTGTTTTCTTTGTCAAGGTGGGGGAGGTAGGAATGGGCTTTGTGTGATTTGAGACACTGAGAATTGGTTTGTTTTCCTCAAAGGTGTGAGGAGGGGTGGGAGATTTATTTTTTTTTTTTGGAAAATTTTATTTAATTAGTCAATTTAGAACATTATTCCTTGGTTACAAGAATCATATTCTTTCAAGGGGTGGGAGATTTAAAGAAATGCAGAAAGAAAAGGACCAAGTTGGGGAGGAAATAGCAAAGGTGTAGGAGAAAACAGAAGGCCAAAGGGAGGAAATGTTGGGAAAGAGAATGACATAGATATTTGTCACATGGAATCAGTTTGGGGCTGACACATTTTCTATCAGGAAAAAAAAAAAGCAGTGTGGGTGTTTGTTGGGTTACTTTTGCACATAGTTATATAAATGTCTTCTCTTTTTTTTAAAGCCCCTTTGGAAATTACTTGTCGACATGGTAAGAAAATACTTTTAAATTATATTTATTAAACCATATAGCACAATTGCTTCCTTCAGTCCTTGAGGGAGCTGTAATTGCATCAGGACAGGTATACTCCTTCTCCCAAGCAGACCATAACTTCAAAGACAGTCCTGGAGATCTACAACTAAACAACCCACCGTGGCGATGGGCCTCTCTCAGCTTAGGGAGACAGTTCTAATGTCTCTCCACTAATGTCTCCAGTCCTTCCGTTTCTGGAAGCCTTGCTAGCTGGGTGGGACCCACCAGAATCTTTGCTTCACTAGTATAGCAGAGACTGTCGCCACACACCATGGTGCATCAGAGCGGCCATCAGCAGAGCCAGCATAGTTACTGTGTCTTAATAGCTGCCTTTTTTATAATGAGTAGAGCAACTGGCTCAATGTCCCTACAATCACGAAGCAAAAAGTCTATTTAAAACCTAAGCTTCTTCTGGCATGCTGGTATTATAAGTATGAACATCTGTGCTCAACTGTTCACATTGATTCCAAGGATACATGGCCTAGAACAGGATTAGGAGATCCCTGTGATGCCTGACTAGGAAGCCTATATCTTGGCCCTCTTCCTTCTCATCACTTAGAAGCTCTGTACTGATACCAATGTGGGCCACTTGACTGCTGAGGAGGAAGGATGTGCACAAAATAAAAGACGAGGACAAGGTTGGTCTGTCCTAAAGCATTCTTGGACTTTTGCTCAGTGGCCTGTGCACTTGATTATAATTTGTGGGATGTAGGCAAAAGAGTGGAACACTAGCTACAAGTTCCCCCTCTGCCCAACCCTTGCTAATGGCTCCTAGAGTGTTACCAGTTCTGCGAATTTCTCCCTCAGTAGCATCATCTACTGTCTTGACAATATGGGAATTGATTTGAGTTGAACAGAGTATAATAAGTCAAGTTTTGAGGAGATATAGACACTTAAAATTTTTTTCTTATGGTCTGAAAGAGAAAAGCAGCATTTTTATAGCAAGATGTTATTTTTTTTAGTAGCAAGTACAGATGGAGACTTAATAAAAGTATGAAAATGGACGTCCTCTCTTAAAATGTAAACACCCTCCAGAGGGATAACTCGCTAAAACATCAGTCATTTATACCTCAGTGTGAATGGATTTATTATAGCTAGCTGGAAGCAAATTTCAGTGGTGGGGAGAAGAGGAGGAGGAAGGAGGGGTGAAGGAGAACCAGAGTGTAGCTGAGGAAATGAAGTCTGGCTCTACTAAGGTGAACTTCACAGTTTTCTCTCAGATTAACCTTTGGGAGCAGAGATGGGTAGTGAGGAGGGATACGAGATGTGGGCAGTAGATGATGAAAGAATTTTAGCAGCTTAAAAGTATCCTGCCTTTTGTGGAGCAGATCCAGCCATATTTGGGGGTCCACCCAGCCCTAGAAACATCATTGGTGTTTGTGTTTAATCAGGTTGCTTTTCCCCTCTTTATCATTATACTACCAGGACCCCAAGCAGCTATTGTCCTGCATAGATTTCAGGTACATCACCGATGCCTTAACTGAAGAGGAAGCCTATGGTAAGTCCCATGGAGAAGATGCATTTGGCAACATTTTTGTTGTGTAAACCGAATAGACCCCCTCCTTGCTGTCTGAAAGAATGGGTAATCAGTCTGTTATATTTTCAGAAATACTACAGAAGGGAAGCATTGGCAAAAAGGAAAGAGGTACGTTGAGAGAAATTTTCCTTTTTTTTCTTTCTAACATAGTCAGGGTAAGCTTTCTGCAGCAGCCTGAACGTTGCCTGCCTCGGGGAATGTTTTGTCATACTAAACACCGCACTCATTTTTCAGTGAGACCCTTTGGCAGAAGCCAACGTGGAAGGAGCGCTGATGTATTGCAGATAGAAGGATTGGGATTGGGCCCATGATTTCACTGGCATAGGAAATTCCCACAAGAAGAAACTTCCTCAGCTAATGCAGATAGAACCTTCCCTGTGACTGATAGTCTTAAAGTGTTTCCTAGAGCACTCCAAAGCCAGCTTTGTGCCCCCTGTGCTAGAAAGCCTCTCCATGTTTGCCGCATGATGTGTCTGAATGTGTATATGAGGGCCCCGCATCCTCAGGAGATACACTCAGGGATATAAATGAACACCTGCTGACTCCCATATGTACGAGCTCTCTCCCTACTCCTTCCTCTTGCCTGGTTAGACCACAGCCTCCACCTTCCCAGAGAAAAGGCAGAAGAGACCACCACCGGGGGCAAACCACTGCTTTAGGCAGGCTTTTGGCACTCTGAAAGGCAGACTCCCAGCTCTTCAGGTTGCCTGCAGATAATTGAAATCACAAAAAGCAAAACTGTGGTGAAGGGGGCCCTCCTGTCTTTATGTCTACCTAAATGCACTTCAGTGATCATTAAACTACTACCAACTCTGGTGAAAAGAGGAAAGCAATAAGACTGCTCTCCCTGAAGCCGTGAACATCTCCAAGAAAACTTCTGGGGCAGGAATTCTTCACCTGTTTTTGTGTCCTGGGCTCCTTCGGCAGTCTGGTGAAGGCTGTGAATTCCCTGTCAGAACAGTGTTTTTAAATGCCCAAAATAAATTATACCATTGAGGGAAAGGCTACATTTCAGTTCAAAGTTAGTAAAAATAAAGAGATCTCTTTTTCCCAAGCAAGTTCACAGATCCCCTGAAATAAATCTTTCGTTAAGGATGCCTGCTCTAGAAGATTCTAGGGAGCAGAAACATTGAAAAAGAAAATAAAAAAGAATCGTTGATCATTCTGATACCACCCTATTTACTCTTTAGAAAGTAAGCTCCTTGGGGGTAGGGACCGTATCTTCTTTTTTTTTTTTATACCTAGTTCAATTATCTACTATATAATAGGTGCTCAATAAATGCTCATTAAATTGAACTGCAAAGATTGTAAATTCTAGTTGTGAAACAGTGGTCATATCAGCCAAAATGAGTCTGATTCCCAGTGGAGAGTAGCTATGTGATGTTTAGGGAAAGATTTTATTAGGAAATTCACATGTCCTTTAGCAAATGACTGGGATTTCCCCGAACAGCAGAAGGTAGATTATAGGTATTGCTAGATTGTCCCAGCAAAATGGTCCCCTGGGCAATATCAGATGCCCATTTGAAGAATTATGTCTTTACAGAAAAGCAGATGCTGGAGCATGGCTACCCTGCATATACTACATCCTGTGCCTGGCTGGGTTATTCCGACCAGCAGTTAAAGCAGGTTTGTATGTGGAATATTTTACTAGGAAAAATCCCTTCCTAAAACTAGCTGCCTGGCAGGTCATATAATCAGAGGATCATAGATCTAGAGCCAGAAAGGTCCTCAGGGGTCGTCTTGTCCAACTCTCTGTTTTTATAAATGAAGAAAGTATAGCCCAGGGAAGCTAAGCCTTTTGCCTAAGATGTCACATGTAGCAAGCATCAGAATTGGGATTTGAACCCAAGTCCTCTGAAGCCAGAGCGTCTTCTGCTGCCTAGATGTGGGCCACTGCATTGTCCATTTTTCACAAGCATTTTGGAACTTGGTAATCATTTCAAAAAGTACTTCTACACTTGGAAAAACAATACACAGGGAGGTCTCTCAATTTGTATTGGGTACATGGATTCTTTTTGGAAGCTGGATAGTAGCATACACCCCACTATGAAAGAGGACTGGCCTTTAGATCATCCCCATCCTTCCAGATCTCTATCTCTATTCTATCTGTCAAGTAAATGGCTAATGCAGGTAGATCCAAAGAGACTAAAAATTTGGGATTTCATTTTCATATAGCCTATACCTAATAGAGGTATGTGTGTTACAGAATCCCCCTTCTATAAAAGAGAGATATTTATGATTGTTTTTTTTTTCCTTCTAAGAATGTTTTGAGGATTCATGGAATGATACTTTTGTAGAGATTAGGCTGGAAAGGAACTCCATAAATTAAAAAAATTACTTTATGTTAGCTAAGCAAGCAGTGTCAACAATATGTAGTATAATTTCTTTGCTGTAAGCCACAGGCGCCAAGTATGTTACATCTAGGAAAGAAATTACTTGGGTATTTGTTAGAGCAAGGACAGCCAAGTGAATAAATATTTCCTAGCTGTAGGGAATTTTATTGGTCAATATATAACACCACAAATATGCCTCTTTTCTCCCCAGTTATGCAGTGAAGCGCTAAAGGAGGGCTGGACAAGGTATGTTGTTTCAGTGTAATATTGTACTTTACTCTTTAGTTAAGGAACAAAAAACTGTGTCAGAAGCCTGAGGACTAATAGTTAAAATCAAGCAAACCCCACTACTGTTTTAGAATTGGATAAATGTGAGAGAACCCTCAGAAGGATTATCTCCAATGAGAATCTGAGCAACACCAAGCAAGAGCTCCCTATTCTCAAAAAAAAAAAAGAAGAGGTTATTGACATTTTCTTTTCATATTGCAAACATTTCCAGATTGCCCCCCAAGCTGCTCTCTAGTAACAGAAGAAAACAATTCAGCAAAACTAACAATGATCTGAAAGTGCATGTAATCATGTAATATTCCATACCTGTAGGGTGTGTGTGTTTGTGTGTGTGTGTGTGTGTGTGTGTGTGTCTAGGGGCAGCCCTGGAATAAGCCATGAAGTCGGACAAAAGTTAAATGATTAAACAACGATATATATGTATATGTGTGTGCATATTTATGAATTTTATTCATTTGTGTCTGGCTTTTTGTGACCTCTTTTGAGATTTTAATTTGTCTTTTATTTCATTTTTAAAGAGAAATTCCTTTTTATATCACGCAAAACATATTTCCATATTGTTCATTTTTGTGAGTAATCTTATAAAATCTAAACACCCAAACACAAATCCTCATTTGGAATTTTCTTGACAAAATTATTAGAGTAGTTTGTCATTTCCTTCTCCAGCTCATTTTATAGATGAGGAAACTGAAGTCAACAGTGAAGTAACGTGTGCAGGATCACAGACTAGTGAGGGTCTGAAGCTGGATTTGAACTCAGGAAGAAGAGTTTGACTTTGGGCCTGCTACTGTATCCACTGTACCACCTAGCTGCCGTGTGTGTGTGTGTGTGTGTGTGTGTGTGTGTGTGTGCGCGCGCGTGTGTGCGTGCACGCGTGCTTGTGTGCGTGCATGTGTATATGCTTGTCAGGAATGGGATTTCTGATGAATATCAAGGGAACCATTGTGCGATGATCCTGGGGGCAGTGAACACTTATAACATCCATACGCTGATCCTTAGATAAACTCTCAAAAAAGTCACTGTTGAGAAGTGAGTCTGTTTTATCTATGAGCTGACAAACATCCTTCAGACAGAGAGTGGTCATTCATGTGTAACACTGATAATCCTGGTCCCTTCTGCTAGAGGGTGAAATGGGTTACATTTAGCCTCTCCTTCAGGGTTCTTGGGGAATGGAAGTTGTCCAGCATCTGCCCTATTACCCCAAGCCCCCACTGATTGTGTTTTCTCAGTTTAGGGGTTCCCTATGCCCCAATTCAATTTAACCATTTAACAATCAGATTAAAATTTTCAAAGGAATATTTATTTACTTCAAAAGTTTAATAAGAGGGAGCAGCTGGGTAACTCAGTGGATTGAGAGTCAGGCCTAGAGACGGGAGGTCATAGGTTCAAATCTAGCCTCAGACACTTCCCAGCTGTGTGACCCTGGGCAAATCACTTAATCCTCATTGTCCAGCCCTTACCATTCTTCTGCTTTGGAACCAATACATAATATTGGTTCCAAGGCAGAAGGTAAGAGTTTTAAAATAAAAAAAAAGACATTAATTAATTAATTGATTGATTGATTGATTAATTGATTGGTTGATTGATTGCATTTTTAGAGAGTTTAATAAGAACAAATATACAAATACCATGGGGAGCATCCTCCCCCCCCCATACCATCTCATGGAGAGGAAAGGATAGCCCACTTCATTTTATATATATAGCATGGTCCCACCAAGTTCCAAGTCAAAAGCCCACTTTGGGATTGAGTCTTAGACACTGGTTTCTCAGAGCTTCCCAGCCTGGAATTCTGCCTCCAAGTTTCCCTGGCTTGAGTTCCCAGATCCAGATGAAACAGACAATAAAAGACTGGACTTCGAGCCCTTGACCCATTTCTTAGGACCATCCCATAACTTTCTTCTCTTTAAAGAGGAGAAAGAGAATGTCTTTCCCTTCATTCATCTCAGTTCATGGCAGTCGTGCTAAGGATAAATGGAACTTTCACCCCCTTGCACACTGTGAGAGAGAAAGAGCTTCATTATTGTAGTTTTTCAAAAATATCACCTGAGGCACCTACATGGCTCAGTGAATAGAGAACCAGGCCTACAGATGGGAGATCCGTGGTTCAATGTGGCATCAGACAGTTCCTAGTTATGTGACCCTGGGCAGGTCACTTGTCACTGAACTCCCATTGCCTAGCCCTTACCACCCTTCTCCCTTAGAACCAATATGTAAGAGGTTTTTTGTATTTTTTTTTTAATATTGCCTGTCCCATTTATGCAGTCAATGGACAGAAGCTGAGGGCTGTTACCACCCAGGTGGAAGGCAAACATCTGTTGTCTTCTCCCAGAAGCAGATCCCTGGCATCTTCTAAGTGCATGCCTCCCTTTTGGGTGATCTGGGCATTTGCAGAGCAAAATCCCTATTATACGATTTGAGAATGGTTTTCTCAAGGTATGTGAAGTCTGCTTTTATGAGGAAAAGACTTTAACATTCTTCTTTAGAAGGTGGGGGTTGAAATTGAAGAATGATCTGAATATTCTTTGTTCTAAATTCAATTCTTCAGTTTAAATGCTGAAAAAAAAAAGAGATTGTAAAAGCTCTGCCAGTCTCTTTTAACTTGTCAACTATCCTTAATTTTATACAACTTAGGGAATTTTTTTTTTTTTAAATCAGAGGGCAAAGAGAGGGAGAGTGAACTTCAAAACAGCTTTGTGGAGCTGTTCAAGTAGTAACTGAATGACATAAGACTTCTATCCCAAACCCATAATGCTTCCCTGCTTGCTAATACCTTCTGAGCCACTGATCTCCCACTTATTTCCAAGGGGTTCATGCAGTGCCCTGGACTTTGGAGCAAATTGAGAACAAGTGAATTAACAAAGACCATATGATAGTGACCAAAATGGGGGGTTGGGTGGTTCCTCTATGTACCCTACTCATATCTTCACCAAGAGTTTTTTAATAAGAAAGGTCATACTCTTGGGCAGGCATTTATTCCAGTCATGTATGTGACTCAACTAGGGGTTTTCTGGCAAAGATACTGGAGTGGTTTTCCATTTCGTTCTTCAGCTCATTTAACATATGAGGTACTGAGGCAAAAAGGGTTAAGTGACTTGCCAGGGTCACACTGCTAGTACGTAGCTGAGGCCAAATTCAAGACTCAGAAAGATGAATCTTCCTGACTTCAAAGCTGGCACTCTATCCACTGTGCCACCCAGCTGCCATTGACCTTGTGATCATGTAAAATTCTCAAATGCCTTTTTTTTTCATGAGTGTGTGAGTTGCTATCAATATAGTTCTCTCCTTAATTAAAGGATTAGTAAGTAAGAACTTAATGGGAAAGCTTAGGGGATTTGTGACTAGTTAGTCTAAAGACAAGCAGTTTGAGGGGAGAGTAATTATCTTCAAGTATCTAGAAGATTACCTCCCAGCACAAATAGCTGCTCTGTCTGTTTCCTGACAGAAGACCCATGAACCACTGGGGAAACTGCAGGCACACCAAGATAAGACTGTAGATAGTTAGCTCTGAAAGGTGACTCCCTTTGATCCAGGGCAGGTGAAGAGATAATATCAAGCTTTGTAAGTAGTCACAGCTGCTGCTACCTGCCAAAAATCAATCTTTGCTCAGCTTATACATCATGGAAAAGATTGGCCAGCGATAGAAAATACAGTTTTGAGTGTCATATACAAACATGGAGCTCAAACACTAAGGAAGAAAATACAATTTTCTTTTGAAAACTGAAACAAATAAATGCTGAAGCTTGAGAAATGGAGGGAGACGCCTCAACTGGTGACTCTACATATTCTCCTTTCACTTTTTCCTTTTTCTTTTTGTGATAATAATATTTAATGTTGTCCATGGGAACAGTCAGCTTTCACTTTCTTCTGAATGCCTTGCAATTGACTTGCTACTTCATTTGTCAACTAAAGCTACTCTTTCCAGACTTGGCAATGATTTCTTAAAAGCCAAATCTATTATCCTGTCCTCTACCCTTATCTTTTTTGATCTGTTTAAAGCAAAGATACTAATGACCATCCATTTTTGCTTGATGATCTCTCCATGTAGGTTTTTGTGACTGCATGTGTGTGTGTGTGTGTGTGTGTGTGTGTGTGTGACCTCCTCATCAGCTTCCATGGGTTAAACTTCTGCCAGTGACTCCTAGATCTATGTATCTAGCTCTTCACCCTCCTGAGCTCCAAGGTCCCATCACCAACTATCTGCTGGACATTTTATTTTATTTATTTATTTATTTAACCCTTACCTTCCATCTTGGAATCAATACTGTGTATTGGTTCCAAGGCAGAAGAGTGGTAAGGGCTAGGCAATGGGGGTCAAGTGACTTGCCCAGGATCACACAGCTGGGAAGTGTCTGAGGCCAGATTTGAACCCAGGACCTCCCATCTCTAGTCCTGGTTCTCAATCCACTGAGCTACCCAGCTGCCCCCTCTGCTTGGACATTTTAAAGTAGATGCCCACACACGTCAAAAACTCAACATGCCCAGAACAGAAATCATTCTCTTTCCCTCTAAAACCCACTCTTCCTCTGGATATCGCTCTTCCTGTTAAGGGAGCACCATACTTGCCATTACCCAGGCTTACAATCTCATCGCCACCCTCAGTCTTTCACTCTCACTCATCCCACATATCGAATCAGTTAAATTTCCTCTCTCTACAACATCACTTTTTCCGCTCTCACAGCTACCAGCCTCATTTAGGCCCTCATCACTTTCCAGCTATCCTCTTGTGATCTTCTCCAATCTGGCTAGTCTATGAGTTACTGATAGTTTTTCTTCCTTTGTCAATGTAGTAAATTATTGATGATAGTACTAAAGATCCTATTTATCCAGGGTCTCCTCAGGCCAGCCAGTAATTTGTAGCTATTGCTGTGGTTTGAAGTTGAGACACACTTTACAATAGTTTTGTCAACACTAAGGGACTCGCTCATTTGAGTGCTCTTGGGAAAAAACCTGGAGGTTATTGAGAAACTAATATCTGTGAATTATTGGCAGATGTGATACATTTTGTAGAAATTCTACTGTTTTTTACTATATTTTGTGGACAGATATAAACTTCAAAATCAAATGTATTTTTTAGGTTTAAAGTAAAAGTTGGTGCCGATCTTGAAGATGACATTCGTAGATGCAGAATTATTAGAGACATGATCGGGCCTGAAAAAACTTTGGTAAATATGTTCTTAAATATACATGTAGGATAAAAGCCAGCTTTGCAGAAAGATATAAATCCACTATTTGAGATACAACCAACATTTAAAACTGTAGGCTTAAGGTAGATAAGTTGTTTGTTTTTTTAATGGAAGTGTGGGGCTGATAACAGATAAAGATCTATATAGAATATATAAATCTATATATAGAATCTATAGATTCCATGTATATAATACAGAGGCTTATAGTCTATAAGGTTTCAAGTAAAATATAATTCTAAAGCCTCTAATTCTTTTGTCTCACTCCATTTTAAGAATCATTAGAATTTACATATCTTTAAACAAAAACTTATCCTTTTAGCATATCAGTTTATTTACCCAAATAGGAATGGTTATTCCACATCCCTAACATTTGACCTACCTACTTCCTTGGTTCCTGTGTAACAGTGAGTCAGTGTCAAACAAAGAATATCAAAGAATACTGACCAAGAAGATCAGGGTTTTTTCTCCCTCTATGTTTTGATTATATAAAATCGTGTTAGAATGGTTGTTTTTTTTTTAGAAAGCAGACCAAGTCACTAACATTTTTTCCTACTGTTTTTGCTACATAGTTCAGATTGGCTATTTGGCACTTGTATTTTTATATATTTTGGGGTCAATACATGTGGGGTTTTTTTTTTGTTGTTGTTATGGAGAATTCTCAGAATGGAAATTTCCTACACCAGTCTAGGTCAGTATTCATCTATAAACTATAGTTTTAGGGAGCTACCAGAGACACTGAGAAAATTAAATGAAAAAAAAAAAAAACAATATTTTGGCCCATTCAAGGCCAACCTTGTAACTACTATGCCACCTTATTGATGAGAGTATGAGATAAGAAAATGCTATCACCCTACATAATCACCCTATTGTTGTTTAATGATTCAGTCATGTCTTGACTCTTCATGACCCCATTTGGGGTTTTCTTGTCAAAGATACTGGACTGGTTTACCATTTTCTTCTCCAGCATATTTTACAGTTGAGAAAACTGAGGCAATGAGGGTTAAATGATTTACCTCGGATCACCCGGTATCTGGGGCCAGATTTGAACTCAGGTTTTCCTAGCCCAGCCTGGCACTCTATACATTCTACCACCTAGCTGCCCTATCATCTTACCACTTTAAATTGATAATATATTATGAATATATAATACAATGTACAATATACAATCATTTATAATATTCCATTTATAGTAAATTTAATGACTAATAAAGCTTAAAACTGCACTAAGACTTTTAGAATGCCCTATATGATGTGCCTTTTGGGACTCAGTGTCATGAAGGATCCCAAATAATTTATTATACATGTTTCTGAACATTATAAACCCTAAATTCAATAAACCACTAAATATCAGTTCTGTTGAATAGTTCAATACAGCAGGAAGTGACATCTATAGTATGTTAAGCTGCAAGTAAAGAGGGACTTTTTAAGACAATGTTCAGTTTAGAAATTGACCAGAATACTGGGTTTGGCTAAAGCATCCTGAGCTCTTCCAGAGATCATACATCACTCAGAGAGCCAGTTTATGTTTTTTCCAAAAGACAGTTTCTATTGCTAAAATTGGCTGTGAAAACTCTTAAGTCCCTTAGCTACTTGTTGGCTCCCTAAATTATGCCTTCATCTTGTGCTCCACAGGGAAGCAGTGCTGCCCATCATTCATTCTGAGATTCTTCTTAGTCAGTGGATTCAACCATGTTCAATTCAGCAAGTCCTGAACCATCAACAAAAATTTTTTTGCCTTAGCTTTGGGATACAGTTTGCACGCTGCTGTGTGTGTCCTAAAGTTTAGAATCTAAACATCTGGGCAAATGTAGAATGATGAATGAGATTTCTCATTCTTTTTAGATGGTGGATGCCAACCAGCGATGGGATGTGCCAGAAGCAGTAGAGTGGATGTTAAAGTTGGCTGAATTTAAGCCATTGTGGATTGAAGAGCCAACCTCCCCTGATGATATTCTTGGACATGCTACCATCTCTAAGGTAGGAGAATTGTTTCTCTTTCTTGTTCAAGAGGTGGTCATTACAGATACTCTAAATTCTTTTGCTTGTTATTTTTTAACTTTTCCTGATGAAGAATTAAGGAAGTAACTCATACAATGACTAGGTCTGAAGATTTCACATCCTGTTATTCTTTTAATATGTAATTCTCTTGTATGTCTCATAGCTTCCTTTGAGTTCACATCCTCACCTCAGACACTTATTAGTTTTCTAACCCTGGGCAA
Organism: Monodelphis domestica; assembly: GCF_027887165.1. Classification (NCBI taxonomy): domain Eukaryota; kingdom Metazoa; phylum Chordata; class Mammalia; order Didelphimorphia; family Didelphidae; genus Monodelphis; species Monodelphis domestica. The sequence continues at coordinate 271,117,446 of NC_077229.1, forward strand.
GTCACAACCTCTCTAGCCTCAGTTTCCTTATCTGTGAAAAGAAGGATTTGGATTTAATGGCCTTTAAAGCCTCTGCTCTAAACTTATGCTATGATTTATTTTTTTAAGAAATGACTAAAAGTTTTCCAGTGATTAACTACAACAAAAATTATGCTATATAAACTTTAGAAATATTGACTGTGATTATTCACGCAGGTATGGAAAAAATGTTGTGGAGTATCATAATAAAGCTGAGAAGTATTTGAGATGCCCCAGTCTAGAAATAGCTTTGCATTTCTATTTTCTATCCATTTCTAATATTTCTATCAAATAATCAAGTATTATTGAGTATCCAGTACTGAGCTATGTTTACAAAAGGAAGTCTCAGACATGGTAACAGCTCTCAAAAAAGCATATGATCTAGTTGGGGAAGCAAAATATGTATGCATGAAATTATTAGAGACAAATAAGAAAAGCATGCAAGAATTTATTAAGCACCTGTTATGAGCCAGCTATAGGCATTTTCTTTGTTCAAATTCTCTCACCCCAGAGTTATAAGGAAATTAAAGGACTATATCTTGATACTTTTTAATTAGTTAATAAAACTATAACATCTTTCTCAGTTAATCAATTAGCTCTGAGCCCCCAACGTAGTTTATTAAACATTATTTGTTAAATAAACTAGAGAACCTCTTTTCCTTCAAGCTTTTGTTCCTCTCAACATATTAAATCCACTAATCAACTTTTAAATAAAAGTCAAGGTTTTTAGTTATAAAATTTTCTAACATGGTAACAAATAACAAAAGATGTAATTATTCCTAATGTGTCAGCTATGAAAAAGATCATGGCCAAAGTTGCCTTTAGTCATTACTAATAAATGCTGACTTTTCACTTCTGAAAACACAAGCCCATTATTCTTTGTTCTTGGAATGTCAGTTAAAGTATTTTCTTCATGAATTTTCAGCATAATTTTTTTGTAACATAAATTAATTAGCTCTCTCAGAAAAGTTCATTTATTTGTTTTTCCTCTTTCTCCTTTCAAGTCTAGAAATGGGAGGTCCTAGGTTCAAATCTGGCCTCAGACACTTCCCAGCTGTGTGACCCTGGGCAAGTCACTTAACCCCAATTGCCTAGCCCTTACCACTCTTCTACCTTGGAACCAATACATAGTATTGATTCTAGACAGAAGGTAAGGGTTTAAAAAAAAATAGAAAAAAGTATCCACCATTCTAGGTGGGAGAGGCTATTTAAGTTCGATGCAGAATATAGATGTTATATACAGAATAAATGATAAATAAATACAAAATAGGGAATATAGGCATGAATAGTTGAATGGATCAGGAAATGCTTTATATTTAGAATTGAGTCTTGAAGAAAGAAATTCTATGGAAGAGGGATTCTGGGAAGCAGAAGCAGAGAACAAGAATATTCCAAACATTGGGAGTGGCCAGTACAAACGCAGCCTTAGTAAGATGAGATTCTGAGTGTGAGACAGAGAAAAGCAGCTAGTTTAGTTAGACTGTCGGTGTAGGAAGAAAAGTAATGTATAATGAGGCTAACAAGGTAGGTTGGAGCCAGTAGTTTACTAATCAGAGCAGCATTTTTGGAAGCTATGAAAGCTTCCAAAATCCCATTGGAGAGGAAAATGACTTGAGTGAGCCAAAACAAAACAAAATAAAAAGCAATTAAAATGCTGCAACAATAGTGCAGGCAAGAAGCAATGAAAACCTGAAATAAAGTGGTGACTCTGTCAGTAGAGAGAAGGGATTAGATACAAGAGATGTATAGAAGTAGAAATGGCAAAAAAAAAAGGCATTTATTAAAGTGAGATGTAACAGCAAAGTTACAAATTAGGAAGACTAAAAGAATAGTGGTACCTTCTACAGAAATAAGAAAGTTTAATAGAAGGGAGTGAGTTTCAGTAAAAGGGAAGGATACCTATTTGTGTTAGAAGTGTCTGTGGGAAATTTCCAAAATGGCAGTTGGGTGCTGGGTTTATACCCCAAAGAGATAATAAGGAAAAAGAGATGGGAGGTCCTGGGTTCAAATCTGGCCTCAGACACTTCCCAGCTGTGTGATCCTGGGCAAGTCACTTGACCCCCATTGCCTAACCCTTACTGTTCTTCTGCCTTGGAACCAACACACAGTATTGATTCTAAGATGGAGGGTGAGGGTTTTTAAAAAGAGAGAGAATAAGAAAAGAGCAGGATTGACAGGTAGCAACAACAACAGGCTGGAGCCAGGTCTTCGGTAATGAAGTTAAGCCACACTGACCATCTTCCTCCTATGACCCAGGAGTGGGAAGAGTGAAGGAATGAGGGAGTGAACTAGTGTGAGGCACTGGCCAGCAGGCAGGCTGCGCTCTGGGGGCCCGGGCAGTCCCAGGAAGCACTGGTCCAGATCAGAGTCCAGCATCGCCCTAGGCAGCCTAGAGAGGAGCTATGCCTGCCCTGTGTCTGGGTAAGCAGAGCTTGCTTTGCATATCTCTGTTTGTATGTTATTTCCACCCCAGCCCCCCATTACATTATAAATTTTTGAGCACCAAAATTATCTTTTGCCTCTTTTTGTATCACCAGTACTTAGCACAGTGCCTGGCACACAGTCGACACTTAATAAATGTTTATTGGTAGATTGTTATTTCCCTTAACATTCGCTAATTGCATTTAGTTTACAGTATGTGAACAAAAATGTTCACCTCAGCCAAAAATATTTTTAAACATCCAAAATTACAGTTTAGAAACTTATGAAAATTACACCTCTTTTTCTGTGTCTTTTTTTAGGCCTTGGCCCCATTAGGAATTGGTGTTGCAACAGGAGAACAGGTAAAGTGCTCATCAATGCATCCCTGCCAACAGTTCTTGACCATCTGCTGATGGCGTCCTACTGTAAGATCCTCTCAAGGGGTTGTCATGTTTTAGAAATTTCTATAACATTTAGAAATGGAATCGTGTTGGAACCCTTCTGGAGGCTGATTTAGCACCTGGCACAGAGCTAGTGATGAATAAATGTTTATTGACTGAAGTAAAATGTCAGAAATGTGAGCATCACCACAATTCGGATGACTAAGTGTATCTTTTTCCTCTCTTACACATCTAATCACAACCCCCCAAAAATCCAACCCAGTGATTTTTAGTTGTCGCAGCAAGCTGATAAATTTGCATTTCGTCATTTGAAGGGAACCAGCTTCTGAACTGAATCAATATTGTAAATGTGTGTTCTTTTTTTGTGCTTATAAATTAAACACATCTGCCTGCCAAAATCTGCTTTAGTCACCCTGAAGCTCAGAGCAGGGAAAGGGCTGGGAAGATAGATCTAGACTGAGGAAGCAGATGTACAGCTCTCCCCCTCAAAAGAAGCAGCAGAGCTTTGACCAGTTCATTGGTAGATCCTGTGCTATCATTCCCATGCTTCACTTTATCTCTGACCTGCCAATGGACATATTTACTTTTTCATTTTTATTTTTTTTAAGCCTTTATGTTCTATTTTTGATGCCAAGTCAGAAGAGCAATAAGGACTAGATAAGGGGGGTTGTGTCTTGCCCAGGTCATACAGTTAGGAAGTAGCTGAGTCCCGATTTGAACCCAGGACCTCCTGTACCTAGGCCTGATTCTCAATCCACTGAGCCATTTAACTGCCCCCCACCCAACCCCCAGGAGATATTTCTTAATGGAAGAGGGATTCGCTGGATGAGATTTGGGCAAGGGGGAGCACAACGCCCCCACTGACACCATTAGCATACACCTTCAGCCAAGTGAACATAAAAGAAAAATAGAATCCAAGTCTCACCAAGGACCCAGGGTCTCTGAATTAATGATCTTATTTTTAGAAACCCTTATATTCTGTCTTAGAATCAACCCTGGGTATAGGTTCCAAGGCAGAAGAGCAGTATAGGCTGGGCAATTAAGATTAAGTGACTTGCCCAGGGTCACACAGATAGGAAATGTCTGAGGCCAAATTTTAATCCAGGATCTCCCTTCTCTAAGTCTGGCTCTCAATGCACTGAGCCACCCAGCTGCCCCAGATTAATGATCTTTTGGCTTCAAATTTCCTTGTTGCCATTACAAAGATTTTGAAGGTTAAGGCAAAGGCTGATCTGTTGGCTTTTATTTTTAATTCTATCTCCAGTGCCACAATAGAGTGATATTTAAACAGCTTCTACAGGCTGGTGCCCTACAGTTTCTCCAGATTGACAGCTGCAGACTGGGAAGTGTCAATGAAAATCTCTCTGTGTTACTGATGGCCAAAAAATTTCAAAGTAAGGGTTTGGAACAAGTTGAAAATCAACCAATCATTTTCCCCTAAGTAGACAAAGTTAATAGATTACCCTGTGATTCCTTCTGCTATCCTTATTTTTAATTCATATGTGACTATTGGCTCTGAGATGCGTTTTATGTCTGTTCAAAGACCAGTTTGGCCACGAGCACTGAATTTGTTGGCCATCACAGCTCTGGAAATCCATCTGTTAAGTCATAGGGAGGTTGCCATCTACAGGAGGGAAAGGATCACTCCATAAAATTGCACATCCTTGAAAGATAGAAGTGAATGATTTTTCTCCTTTGATTTTTGGTGCCACCTAACCCTTAATCTGAAGTATTTAGTCCTAAAATATCATTTTCCTAAATACTAATGAACATTAATGAATGGATACTAATGAGCTATCCCTAGTCAATCAAAAAATTATATATTTGCCTTCTAACTTACTCTGAGCAATTTACCTTTTTTTCTTTATCTTATCTGATTTAATAAATTAAATTGGAGTTTATCTATTTGCTTTCAGTTCCTGTTTGCCCCCATGCTGGAGGAGTTGGTCTTTGTGAATTGGTACAGCACTTAATCATATTTGACTATATTTCAATATCTGGAAGCCTTGAAAACAGGTCAGTAATGCACTCTTGAAAAATCATAGAATTTTTGTCCTGCAAGGGACCTTAAGCAATCTCGGTTAAGACTGGGCTCTGCTTTTCCAAGCAGGTTACCTGTTTTCCTCCAGACTTTTAGGGTTCCAGAAAAGCAAAGTACTTATGAGTGAATGAATGAATGAATGAATGAAAAAGGAATTTGTGAAGTGCTTATTGTGTACAAAGCACTGAGAATACAAAGAGGAAAGAAAGGCAGTAGCTGCTCTAAGAGGGAGAGCTCATACACATAGGAGATTTCTGGATTCCTGTGGAAGAGCTCAGTGGTCTGCTGGGTGCAGTAGCAAGGCAGATGGTAATCCCTTAAAGCCCTTTCCTTCGATAAAATTATATCCCTTTCTGATCTTGAACTACATATGATATGAACTACATAACCATGGAAAGACTTTGGTTTGGAGAATTTTCTTCTTCGGGGTCTTCAGCAGCAATGGCAACATTGGAAGTGAGAGCTGCAGCACCTACAGAGACAGGTGCCAGGTTGAGTCATGGAAGGGTTGCTCGCTTGGATCACGTCTTCAGGGATTGGGCTGAAATCAGAACTTGTGGTCTGGGACTGAATGCTAGTCCTGAGGTTCTTGGACTGAACCTGCCTTTCCATGGTTGTTGGTCCCAAGTTAAAGCCTACGTTGACTCTGATTCTCCAAAAGTCAGTAGCAGCAGCATTCTTTTTTTTCTTTAACGCTAACCTTTGGTTTTATAATCAATAATGTGTATTGGTTCATCAGTGAATGGAGCTGTCTCCTGAATCACGCTGTAGGTTTGCACCTTCACAAATCATGTGGCTAGAATTTCTAGGAACCTCAAGGGCCACTTGGGCCAAACCCTTTATTTTACAGGTGAGGGAATAAAGTTCCAGAGAACTTAAATGATTTACCCAAGGCTGCATAGGTAGTAAGGGGTAGAGCAAGGTAGTGAGCTGGTGTAATAGATTGAGTGATGGACTTGAGATAGGAAGACAAGTTCAAATCCTGTTTCAGACACTTACTAGCTATATGGTCCTGGGAAACTCAGTGAGCCTTTAAACCTCAGTTTCCTTATCAGTTTAATAAGAGTGCCTATTGGTTAGATTATTATGAAGATATAATAAGATATAATATATGTAAAACACTTTGTAAACCTTAAAGTGCTCTATAAATACTTATTATTGTTGCTTATAGAATCATAGAACTTAAAGCTATAAGAAACCTTTGAAAATTCCTCCTTTCTCAAATGGACAAATTAAGACCCAGAGAGATTAAGGGGATACCTAAAATCTCACAGGGTCAGAGCCAGGATTTCCTTTCCTAAATTACTTCTCTTCCACTAGGCCCCAGTCCCTCTCACTATAGCTCCTTCTTCTAGGAATTGAAGGTGAGGAAGGGATAAGTTACCATATATATTGATGCCCTTCTGCTCAATGGCATAAAGTTTAATGACAAATAAGATGAAATATACAAATATCTGCCCGGCAAAGTGGAGGGAGAGAGCATAATCCTCTACTATACCACCTCAAGAAAGACTTCCCCACCCAACAGCTATTTTTCTTAAGCCTCAGATAAGACTGACCCAATGGACCAGAAAGAAACCTCTGGTGTCTCTGCAAATTTTGATGCAGATTCTTTTCCTCCTGGTAAGCACACACAGTGCCTGCTGGATGATACTTTGAAAAAAATCTAAAAGCATTTTCAAAGAACATCTGACTTATTGTCCTAAGTGGAGAGGCATGCTGTTCTATCCTCTTAGAAAATTAGTAGAATTTGATTTTATCTAATTTATTCACTAATATCCCAATTTACCATTTTCTCCTAGGATGTGTGAATATGTAGATCATCTGCATGAACACTTTAAATATCCCGTGGTAATCAAAAAAGCCTCCTACATGCCTCCTAAGGTAGGCTGAGAACAGTTTCCTCAAAGTTTTTCTAAGATAGAACAAGTGGTCTGAATGGGTTCTCTTATGTCTGTAATAGTGCTTAACCATTGGTCTCCATTGCCTGGAGATTAGCTGTATTCTATCCTACCCCTTCCCCAGAGTTCTATCACTGGTCTAAGTCCCTACAAATAATGTTTAGGAAGTCCCCTGTACCCCTCTTCCATTTAATCACTTAAGAGACAGATTAGCTTTAACAGATTATTTACTTCAAAGGTACAATAAGAAGAAATATACAAATATCCCCGCCCCCTCCATAACACCTGGGCAAGGTGGAGGGGAGAAGGGCATCATCCTCTAGAGGATGGGACTTAACCTACTCCCTAAATGGCAGAGTCCCAAGTCCAAAACCTACCCGGAGTCCCAGACACCCTGGCTTCCCCACTAGACTGACAGCAACATCTGGCCTGCAATCTGCCTTCAAGGCACTGTCTCAAGTTCCCTGGACAGAGGAGATTCCACCATCTGTGCTCAAAAAAGGACAAATGAAGCAGCAGAACCCCAAGTTTGGTGCCTTGGGCCACAAGGCCTAAAAGGAAGAGGGGGGGAAGGTAGCCCTTCCTTCTCCCCAACTTGTGCTGGGGTGTGAACCAGACCTTCCACCCCGTGGATGCTGCTGGAAAGAGACTGTCCAGAGTCTGGAAGTTTGAAAGCTGCCACAAGTTGTTCTCCCCTATTTGGCAAGAGAGCACAGAGTGCCTCTCCCAGAAGCAGGCCCCTGACATCTCCCACCCCACAAAGTTGACCTGGGCACACATCAGAACCCCATTTCATGGATGGCAGTTTGAGGCTTGGGGGGGTGAAGGGGAGAAGGAAACCTATAATTTCATTGGCTTAGGGAATTTCTTTACTAATGCAGAGCTCTTGACTGTTCTGTAAGCCGTCTTCTTACAGAAACTGAGAGGGTATGTGACCGGCCCTGGGTCACAGCCAGAATGTATCTGGGACAACACTTGAATTCGGATTTTCCTGAATCCAGGACCGACTCTGTCCACTATGTTGTGCTATCTCTCATGGGTGGAATGGCATGAACTGAATTTAGAAAGCCAATTAGGAGAGTAGAGACTCTGATGATGCTCCTTCATCCCAAGATAGAGAGATGGATGGACAGATAGATGGAGACAAATGGATGAACAGTTAGATAAGGGTTTTTCATTTCATCTCTCAAGTAAAACAGTTCAAATTTTAGATAGTCAGAATTGACATTTCCAGGTATGAACTTAGCTTAATATTTTGTTGGTTTGCTCAATTCATTTTAAAAAGCAGTCAGACTGCAGAGGCTAGGTTGTTCAGTGGATAGAGGTCCAGGAGTTGGTAGGACCAGAGTTCAAATCTAGCCTCAGACACTTCCTAGCAGTGTGACCCTGGGCAAGTCACTTAACCCCAATTGCCTAGCCTTTGCTCTGCCGTCTTAGAGTTATTACTAAAACAGAAAGTAAGGGTTAAAAAAAAATAGTAAGACATCATGCCTCCACCTATAGGGGTATCTTTAATGTCTGTAATCAAGAAACTGAATTGTTCTTCATTCATACATGTATCAATAGCATCATTTCTGAGGGTCAGAATATGGGAGTCATATGTTCCTTTATAAGGTTTTGCCTGTGCTTATATTTTTACAAGAGGCCTCTAGATGTTACAGTGCAAAGAGAGCCAAGGTTGGAGTCAATAAGACATGAGTTCAAATCCTCCCTTAATCACTACAGCATGAACCTGGGCAAGTCACTTAACCTCTGCCTACTTGTTTCCTCACCTATAAAGTGGGGATAATAGCACCACCTCCAAGGATGGTTGTGAGGATTCAATGAGATATTTGTAAGGCTTTTTGCAAGTCTTATATGACTAGTTATTGTTATTATTAAAATCTTCAGGATAGCTGCATGCTCTACAAGATAGAAATAAAGTAGTTGATAGTATGTGTAATATAAGACTTGATTTCCCTGGATTCCAGACTCCCCTGACACAGGCTTCTCACAAAAGCCCTTTAGACATCATTTCCATTTTATTAGTTTGCTGAGAATACTACAGTGATTCATTAGGGAGCTTTTAAAGAGTTAAAAAATGGTTTCCTGCCGCTTCCTGAGAATTTTGACCTTGGAGGGGGAAATGCTGAAAAGTGTAGACCTCTGTTCTCTTGCCTATTGACATTCTCTGAGGAAGGTACCCAGGTGGCACAGTGGACAGAGCCCTGATCTTGAGTCAGGACAATGACATCTAAGACAAATAATTACGGCTAGCATTTACATATAGATTTAAGGTTTGCAAAGTGCCATACATATTTTCTCTTCCCAACCTATCAACCTCAGTTTACTCATCCCTACGATGGAGACAATAATAGCGCCTACTTTACAGGGTTTCTGTGAGGACCAAATGAGCTACTACTGGTAACTAAACGTTAGCTATTGTTATCACATTCGATTCAATTCGCAATTCACATTATCACAATATCACAATTCGATTCAAAACTGTAGGTCAGTTTTTTGTTTTTGTTTTTTTTAAAACCCTTACCTTCGTCTTGGAGTCAATACTGTGTATTGGCCTCCCGTCTCTAGGACTGGTTCTCAATCCACTGTGCTACCCAGCTGCCCCCTGTCGGTCAGTTTTAAAGGCCCTAATTGCTCATTTCCACCCTTGTAGGCATAATATCGAGGGCCAAGAAAACTAGGCAGTTTTTCCAAGTTTATTCTTTAATTTTCTAAGATCGGTTTGTGAAAACCAGCCTTATTTAAAGTCCTGGAAGTTGACAAACTCAATGGAAAGCATCTGGGGTGTGTCTGATCATTGAAACAGCTCAATTGCTTTACAGTTGAGTTTCCATTAAAAAAAGGTCAGGGGGACTATTTTTGAGAGTAGCAGCATCACACTGAGAGGAAAGAAGGCTGACATTTCTGTTCCCTTGAGATGTCACTTTTTAATTAAAACTATGTATTTTTTTTAAATTAAGGATGCTGGTTATTCCACAGAAATGAAGGAAGAGTCTGTAAAGGAGCACCAGTTTCCAGAAGGCAAAATTTGGCAGAAACTCATGGCTGCTCAGAAAAACTAATTTCTCAGCCTTACTGTGGCTTTTTACTCTCGGATGAATTCTTAATGGGGGAGAGGGGAAGGGAGCTTGTCTGACTTGACAAGTCTTATCCAAATCACTGTCAAGATTTAACCGTTTAGAGAAATGTCCTTAGAAGTCTCAGGCATCGCTCTCAAATGACCTGAACCATACACACTATGGTTAATTTCTTAAAAGTAGACGATCATGAATGCTAAGGTAACCATGTAGTATGGGCACACTTTAAGAAATATATTATCTGCCAGAATGTCTGCTGTCATTCTTTGCTGTTTCTTACAAATGTTACAATAAAAAACCAAAAAGAGCCTTGAAGTCCCCTAGATGGTGTTTAACATGGAACAAGGGCCAGGATAGAACAGTGAGATTTCAAAAGCATTTTCAGGCAGCTCTTGCTCTTTTGGGTCTCTACTGTTTATTAGAAAATTTGTTCTAAAAAAATTAAAATTTAAAAAATCTGTTGGGGGCAGCTGGGTAACTCAGTGGATTGAGAGCCAGGCGGTCTTAGGTTCAAATCTGGCCTCAGACACTTCCCAGCTGGGTGACCCTGGGCAAGTCACTTAACCCCCATTGCCTAGCCCTTACCACTCTTCTGCCTTGGAGCCAATACACAGAATTGATTCTAAGACAGAAGATAAGGGCTTTATAAAAATATTAGATCAAGTGAGGGAAAGCTGGTCCCATTTCATTCTTTTAACAGGAATTGTGGAACTTTAAAGAAAGTCATGTCAAGTGGGGATGGCTTGGTCCTGAGGAAAGAATAGTGCTGCCAGGCCTAGTGGTGAATCCCTCACGTTGGATGCTTAGACTACAAAGACAAAGTTAGTCGACCTTCAAACTGCTTATTTATTTAGATAATATATTACTTAAGTGATCATAATACAGAAGAACCAATACTATTGATTTCATGGCAGAATGATAAAGGCTTGGCAATTGGGATTAGTCAATTTACCCAGGGTCACAAAGGTAGGAAATATCTGAGGCTGAATTTGAATGCAGGACATCCAGCCTCTAGGCCTGACTCTTAATCCACAGCTAGCTGCCCCTTAAAACATTTACATTCAAGGAGGCAGAAACAAACTGGAGTGAAGTGATCAGAATAGGCCTCTTGGAATGGCATTGGGGTTCTCCTGCATAAACAACCCAAGACCACTGAGAATCCTTGGGTACACACCTCAAAGGAACTGGCACAATGTCTAGAGCACTAGACTCTTCATCTTCAGGAGTTCAAATCCAGCCTCAGACACCAGCTCTGGGACCCCTGGGCAAGTCCCTTGGCCAGTTTCCTCATCTGTACGTGACAAACCAGTTCAGGAAAACCCCAACAGAGCCAAGTACCACTGAAACAACCCAACAACTTCCCATAACCATCCACAAAAAAAGCTGCCAAATCCCAAAAGAATCACAGTAGAAATTATTTTCCTAAAGCCAACAGAACTAGACGACCCCCCTGGTTCCTTCAAGCAAAGCTGGCCAAGAGTGGAACTCTTTAAAAAGGGATGGAGAAGCCAATTTCAAACAGGTTTGCCTCGTCTCCATTCATTAGATACCCAAGTTTCTCATCTTCCTGGGTGGCAAAAAGTATATACACTAAGGACATTTTTAGGGAGGATGGGGGAATAACCAGGCACAGCATTTTGGCCTTCGTAAATGCTCCCTTGAGTGTCTGCTGATGGGAGCAGCTTATGATAGCAGTGAGACCTCAGTGATGGCAAAAACCTTTTAGAGACCCCAAACTGCAACCCTCATGTGTCCCCCCTCCCCCCCATTCTAGACAGGGAAGGGAGGAAGCACTCCCTTAAGCTGCTGGGTAGAGGGGCGGGTCACATGACAAATGTCCTCAGGCATGGGGGGAGGGGGCCGGGAGCAGCCCCCTCCAGCATGTGTCCTAGGTTCTCTCACACAGGACTAGAGGATTCCTGTGGAAAAGGAAGCAGCAGAAAACAGCTTTATTTTAATATATACAAAAGTGTGTGTGTGTGTGTGCAGGGAACATGAGCCGCGAGGGCCTGCTTGTGTCACGGGGCGTTCCTCCACTCCCAACCCTTTCTCATGTCTTCTTTATCATCTGAACTACATCCCGCCTGCTGGAACAAGTGTGCTGTGCAGTGCTAAGGTTAGACAGCATTCTGGGAAAGATGAGGGGGTTTTCAGGCAGGCCGGGAGCTTCACACTGCCATATCCATCTTAATGGTCGGGTGAGGGTTGTAGCCTTCGATCAGGAAGTCCTCGGCCTTGAAGTCGTCGATGCTTTCCACTTTCCGAAGAATCTTGAGCTTGGGGAAAGGCCTTGGTTCCCGCTGAAGCTAAAAGTAAAGTTAAAAGGTAGTCAGATGCCTGCCACACACCCAGAGAACAACTCTCAGCTGAGCTGTCAGCAGCTCAGCTTTGTTTTAAGTCCATTACTTGTGTCAGACGCTTCCTGACCCCATTTGACAGTTCCTGGAGAGGCTTGTCATTTCCTTCTCCAGTTCATTTGACAGATAAGGAGATAAACAAGGCTAAGAGGCTAGCCCCAAAGCACATAGCTAGGAAATGTCTGATTTGAACTCAGGTCCTCCTGACTCCAGGGCTGATGCTCTTTTATCTATTGCACCATTCAGTGGCCCTAAAATCACTGTGTTCTTTTATGTAGCAGCAATAAAGCATATATGATGAAAACTTAATTCTCTACAGAGCAGCAGTGGATACAGTGCTGGGTCTACAGACAGAAAGGCCTGACATTAAATGGATACCTTCTGGCCATGTCACCCAGGACAAGTCATTTCACCTGTCTGCCTCAGTTTTCCCAACTCTATAATGGGGATAGTCATTGCACTACTCTTCTTTTTCTTCTTACATGGGCAAAGACTTATGGCTACCTATCTACTGGTTTTCCTACATAGACAGGCTCAGAGTATTTTTTACAAAGTTTATTCCCTATTTCCAAAAGACAAACTGATTCTAAGACCTATATTTCAGAAATAAATCACAGAATTATGTCAGTTGTTAAACACATCTTCACTGTAGTATTCCCCTAGTGATGAATGGCACATACTTGTTAGAATGAACATAAGTAACCCAGAGAATGAAAGACTCATGGTGGGCACTAAGTAGCCAAGGTATGCAAGACTGGTGTAAAAGACAGTATTACTGACAGAGATGGATGGATGGAGCAACAGCTAGACATAGGTACAGCTATATAACTACATGTATGTGCATATGTACATGCATGTACACGTACATTTATCCTATATTTATAATGCAACTAAACTATATTATACACTTATATTAGTATAGAAAGATAAAAGTATACATTATATAAATATGAAATATATACTATATAAAATATACACTTACTATATTATGTAGTTATAACTATAATTTACTATATTACTCGTCAAAATATAGTATGATAATGCATGTTACAAATTTTAAAATATTTATTATTTTCAGATTTATTAGCATGTAAATTTTTGCTACCAAGAAAGAGGAGAAATACACAAGTTGCTATATAATGAATATAGACAACATAAAAGTCATTCATAACACATACATATCGTATATACAAGTGACGATGAACCTTTTAAAGACAGTGTGCCATTCTACCCCTTCCTCCCCCCCATGCCCTACATAGGGAAGGGAGAAAGAATTCTCATTAAGCCGCTGGGCAAAGGGGCAGGGAAACAGCTTTGCCCCAGTCCCCCTGCCTTTCTCGTAATGAACTCTGGGGGTGGTAGTGGTGGTGCATATGCCCAGGGAGCACCATGTGCCATCTATGGCACCAATGCCATAGGTTCGCCATCACTGGTATATCTCACATATATGAGATATACATTTGACCATTATAAATACATTTTTTCTATATTCAGAAAAATTGTCTCACCTGAATTTTTAGTGGCTCAATATGATTCATGTATACATGAGCATCTCCCAGAGAGTGTACAAAATCACCTGGCTAAAATACAATGAGAAGAAACAAGCAGTAATACCGTTAATCTCAACTCAGATCAAAGAAAATACATTAGAGTACAAAATCCACTCTTCCCAAAACAAAGGATCCTAACCATTCATTTTTTAAAAAATAAGAAAACTACAAGTCATACCAAATACTTCAATAAATCTTGAACTTACTATACTTGTTAAGAGTTGTTTTTCCTATAAAATGTCACAGGATCACTGAACTGGAACCACAAGGTCCCTCAGAGGTCAAGTCTTAACTCCCCCATTTGAAAGGGGGAAACAGGCAGACAAAAATTAAATAACTTGCCCGGGGTCAGAGTGTCTGAGAGAAGTTTGGAACCCCAAACTCCAATCCAGGACCCTGCTACCTTTCATCGTTTTATTTACTTGTGATACACAGCAACAAAGAAATTAAAGATTTAGTCCCCAATTTGATTACAAATTTCTTTTTTAAAAAGGGAAAGATTGTTTCTTTTTAAAAGAAACTTTAAAATTTCTTCATTTAATAAAAAAAAAGAACATTATGCAATTATTCCAACAGATGAACAGGGGTTCATCTGGTGATGCCAGCTTCAGAAAAGAAGAGGTTCTTTACCTTCAGGCCTGTGATGTGAGCAATCATGTAGGTGAGCAGGGAGTAACTGGCAATGTTGAACGGCACCCCGAGGCCCATATCTCCAGATCGCTGGTATAGCTGACAGGAAAGCTCACCATTTGCTACATAGAACTGACAGAGAGCGTGGCACGGAGGCAAGGCCATGAGAGGAAGATCTGAGGCCAGGGATGTGAAAGAAGGGAGATGTCAGAGCATCTATTAGCTTAAACTCTACCCACCCTTGGACCCGGCCATACTACTCCTGACTCCAGGCCTGGCACTCTCTCCACCGCACTACCTGGCACATTAACAGTAGGTATTAAATAAATGCATTCTTCCTAGCTTGGAAGAGGGAAGGTTCCAAGCTTCCACATTCACTTTCTTTCTCTCGGGATAGCAGGGATTCCAGGCAGATACCACCATCCCGGGCTTCATGCCTCCTGGGCAGCTGTGGGACCATGCCATACCTGAGCTGCTATATGGAGCTAACACAGCAGCATCTTATTCTTAACAGCTGGTTTAGATCATTGGTGTAACAGACTAAAAGGGGGCAGCTGAGTGGCTCAGTGGACTGAGAGTCAGGCCTAGAGACGGGAGATCCTAGGTTCAAATCTGGCATCAGATACTTCCTAGCTGTATGACCCTGGGCAAGTCACTTAACCCCCCACTGCTCAGACCTTATTGCTCTTCTGCCTTGGAATCCACACAGTATGGATTCTAAGACAGAACATAAGAGTTTAAAAAACAGACTAGAGCTTTGCCAAGTGAATTCTAAAACTATTCCACCCTAATCAGACCGTACTTTAGAAGATATGATTTAGCTATTTCCTGATCAATAACAATAGATACTTGGACTAACAGAATCGGGTCTTGGGAACTCTACATTTTTCCACCCTCCTTAGTTTAACAATATTAGGAAGGTCTGCACCAATCTTAAGGATTAATTATCTGAGAAAAATGGCCTTCAACAGACATGTGCAAAAAAAGCAGACAGACCCCTGGGCTGTCCTAAGTCAAGCTAAGCTATCATTGGTACAGATGAGATGCAGGAAAGTGATGTAAAACCGTCTATATAAAGCACATCACTGGCTCTCTTTAGGCTCTTTCTCTGGAGAGGTGACTCTGGCTGGCAGAGCACTAGGCATTCTGACATTTTGGTTTGGTGGCAGTTATTCGTCTGGGTTTGGCAGTGAGTTTGCCCTTGAGCCGATTCAGGTGCAGGCATCTTGGCTGAGCCCTTTTGGAGGTCAGGCTAATTCCTTCCTCCTTCACACTCAAAACCTTCTAGATCTTCTAATCTTCCTGCCCTATACTAGCCAGGCGGAAGAAAACCTTACTCCTTTTCCTTCTTCTTAATCTCCTCCACTATGTCAATTAAATCACCATAAAATTTCCAGCTGACTTGGGTATTTTATTATTTGGGATTTTCTCTGGAGACCAAATTAAATTTAGATTTTAAGACACAATGCTAAAATTATCTTTACAGCCAACATTCTCTGTTAATGTGCCTTCCCAGAACCGAACTAAGAGATCTTTTACCCAGGCATCTTGTCAGCCAAAGGTTCAAAGAAAGTCTGTATCCTCTATACCAACATTTGATTTTTAGGCACTTTCTAAATCCAAAGGAATTCTGATGTTTTCTAAAAACCAGCAAGTGCTGGTAGCTGTTATTCTGATTCTGATGACTTCTAGGAGATAGTCTACCTTTTGGATTCCAAGCACACATAATGAGCCTTCTGTCATCAGGGTTGGTTTTGATTTTGTCAATGACTTTTTGTAGCTGATCCACTCCTTGCCCAGAATAATCTGAAAGAAAAAAAAATTACAGAAATATTTATAAACAATAGGAAGAGAAAGAGAACACAAAAGACTTGAAGAATCCTAAAGGAAGGAACAGACCTTAAACTCCCACTTTAAAATGTTCAAATTAAGAAATAGCTTCTAGCACTGGAGCTTTCCTTGGAAGGTTCTTTCTTATTACCCTGAACCCAGGACTCAAACTGAGATCTTCTTTACTCTTAAGTGTAGCATTCTATGATGCCTGCCCTACTGTCCTGCTCCCTAGCAGTTTTTACTTGATTCTGTATTAGAAAAAAAATTTTTTTAAAAGAATTATAAGCTTATTTCAAAGACAGCAGAGTTAAACTAAGGAAACTATGTCCTCAAAGAGATTCCAAGTAGAATAGGCAGAGACAATGGATAGAATCAGTCAAGTCCCTGGAGTTAAGAGCCTGTTGTGAATGTTTTATTTTCAGCTCCAAATTCTCTCCCAATCCCTTGAGAAAGCAAGAAAAATAAAACCCATTACAAATAGGCATAATCATGCAAAATAAATTCTATTTATTTCTAGATGTGTAAAACAGGTAGATTATTAAAAATCTGCAAAGAAAAACATGGACAAGTGAGGAGAGGTATAGATAACTACCAAAGAAGATTGATCAAAGTAAGGTCAGTCATTTTAGTTCTGCAAAGCATTTGCTGGGACAAACATCATAAATAAAAGGGAGTTGTGAAGCTTTAAAAGGTGTATAAACATTGGGAGTCTGTGGAATGGGCCTGTTTGCCTGATGTCTTGGGTTCAAATGCCACCTCTTCTAAGAACTGGAAATTGAGAGTATGCCCATCAGCTGGGAAATGGCTGAACAAATAAATTGTGGTATACAACGGCGATGGAATACTATTGCTCTATAAGAAATGAAGAGCAGGATGAATTCGGAAAGACCTGGAAAGACCTACATGAACTGATGAAGAGTGAAGTAAACATTGTAACAGCAATATTATACAACTAGGAGACTAAGCTATTATCAGCAATAAAATCTCATCTAGTTCAATTCTGAAGGTTACGATGACAAGACTGCTGCCCACCTCCAGAAAAGAACCATTCGAGAATGAATATGGATCAAAGCATACTATTTTTCACTTTACTTTGTGGTTTTGTTTTGGTTTCATGAATATTCTCACAACAATAACCAATATGGAAATTTATTTTGCATGATCATATATGTATAACCCAAATGAAATTGTCTTCCATCTCAGGGAGGGGGGAGGCAAGGTAGAGGAGGAAACAATTTGGATCTTCTAATTTTAGAAAACGCATGTTGGAAATTGTTATATGTAATTAGAAAAATAAATTAAAATAAATCAGCAATACAACATAAATACATGCACATTAAAACATCTTCAAGACATAAAAAAAACCCACTTTGTGTGACTTTAGGCATTTTACCTCCTCAGGCCTCAGTTTCCTTAATCTGTAAAATGAGTTTGGAATAGATGTCCTCAGAGGCTCCTTCTAACTCTGTATATGATCCCCCTATAAAAAAACCCTCTGGGAAGTTCTTTGGGGTTAGCTTGGGAAGCTATTTCTTGCTTCTTAGGCATTTCTTCACCCAGCCTAGAACAGAGACATTTTTTCAGGAGACCTTGTGTGGGTATAGACCAAGAATGTTTGGGTTTTTTTGCTCCCCGAGTATACATTTCTTATTTCCCCACACTCTTGTCTGAAATAATAGAATACACCTACACTCCTGGCAACACCAGTAGAAACCTGACTCATCGATTAAGTCTCCTCACCTGTGTTCATCTCTTTGTATTCTGCCCCAAAATGTCTCCACTGGAAGCCATACACTGGTCCCAAATCTCCTTCTTCTCTCTGAGTGAGGCCCAGGTTGTCCAAAAATTCACGTGACCCATTGGCATCCCAGATCTTCACCCCCTTGGCGGAGAGCTCCTTACCATTTGTGCAACCCTAGAGAAGCGGGGAGAGAAGCCCAGTCATTGCACTAACCTGTCAGAAAACTCAAGAGCGTGGCAAGGTGGCACTGCCCATCCCTGGGAGTCCCTACCTCTATGAAAGCAGCAAGGGGCACTTCTACTGCCTACAGAGGCAGGATGGTGTAGGGGGAGCTGCTGCATCACGCGCAACAAGTCCCTTCATTTCTCTGACCCAAAGCCTCCTTACCTTTAAAATGGCAACAATGTGGATGGCACCTGCATCATACCCTCCCCAGGTTAGGATGAGGATTGAATGAAATAATGGCTCTCATATTTACTTCACAGTGCATGAGAGGACCTTGTCAGGTAGGTCAAGAAAATATTATTCCGTTTCTCCAGATGAGATAATGCTCAGAGTAAAAAGTGCCACATGAGTTGTAAACTGAGAAGGGAAGTGAGGTGGCACAGCAGGTAAGAGGGCTGTGTGACCCTGGGCAAAAGGCACTTAACTCTGCCTCAGTTTCCTCACCTATAAAAATAATCTAGAGAAAGAAATGGCCAATCACTCTGGTATCTTTGCCAAGAAAACCCCAAGTCAGGCAGGACTAAGCAACAAAAGAAAAAATAAACTAAATGTCATTGTCTCCCCCCCAACAGCAGATTCCTATTTCTCACCCTTCCCTCATACCTTCAGTTTAAAAAGATGACCTCTCTCTTAAATTCAATTATTCCTTTAACTTTTTGCCTTTTTAAACTGAATTCAAACCAGTTTTTCAAAGTACTATTTCCCTTTGATACATTTTTTCCCACCTCCAAAATAGGCTATTACCCACTTTTCTCATAAAAGTCAAAAATGAGGGTGCTTTGCTTGGAACGTTCCCATTTCTCTGATCTTTTCAATCTAAACAAGATTTATTAAGCACCTAAATCAATCAATATGGCTAGGTCCTAGAAATAGTGATGAAAGACAAAGGTCTCTCCCAGCAAAGAAGTTACACAATTAGAAGACAATTAAATGCATCTGAGGGATCAGCTGAAGAGATTAAATTAGGGAGGGATAAGGTATAAGGGTGGCCAGAGTTAGTTACCCCTCCCTCTTCTAACCAAGGAGGACCTGGAAGAGAACTTCACTAGCTGCTGGCTTCTAGGCCTGAGGAACATAATGTGCAAATTACACATTAGAACTAGATGAAATCAGGGAATGAATGATAAACCTGAAAACTAGGCTGAGCCACATTCTGGAGGGCCTTATGGGCCAAGCAAAGATGTTGAGGTAAAGAGGATTAAGTGACTTGCCCAGGGTCACTGGGCTTGGAGTGTCTGACGCCAGATTTGAACTTGGGCACATGAGTCTTCCTGACCCCAGACGTGACACTGTGCCACCTAGCTGCCCAGACGTGAAGGACAGAAAGACTAGTATTAGAGAACAGTCAAGAGGCTGTTTTAATAGTGCCAACAAAGCAAGTGTCTTAATTTACAGAGCAACAAGATAGGATAAGGGAGAGGGAGAACAGTGAGGAAAAATAGAATGGAGGGAAATATACAACTCGTAATTGTAACTTGAAATGTGATGGGGATGAATTCACCTACAAAACAGAAAGAAATAGCATAAGGTTAAAAAACCAAAACCCAACTATGTTGTATAAGAAACACATTTTAAGAATGTGAGACACATAGAATAAAATAAAGGGCTGGAACAGAATATGGTATCAGCAGAGATAGGTAGCACTCATGACCTCAGCCAAAAGTTAAAGCCAAAATGGATTTAATTATTTATATCTGCACTTTTTATGGTGGCAAAAAAAAAATTGGAAAATGGTTGAATAAATTGTGGTATATGATGGTGATGGAATCCTATTGTGCTAGAAAGGAATGATGAATTGATGGATTTCTAGAACTGGAAAGACCTCCATGAACTGATGTGGAATGATATGAGCAGAACCAGATCACTGTACACATTAACTGAAACATTGTGGGACAATCAAATGTGATTGACTTTGTTACTAAAAACAATGCAATGATCCAAGACAATTTGGGGGGGGTCTTAAGCGAAAATGCTATCCACAGCTAGAGAAAGAATTGTGGGAGTAGAAATCCAGAAGAAAACATGACTTATCACTTGTTTATATGGATGTGATTTAGGGTTTTGGTTTTAAAGGATTGCTCTTTTAAGAAAATGAATACTATGGAAATGGGCTCAAGTGATAATATATATGTATAACCCAAAGGAATTGCTTGTCAACTCTGAGAGGGGGGAGGGATGAGGGGAAGAGTAAGAATATAAATCATGTAACCATGGAAAAAATTTTAAAAAATTTTTAATAGATTTAATTGAATGGGAAATGAAAGGAGTATACTTCGTTCTCAAAGGCACATGGTACATTTACAAAAATTGACCATGTTAGGGAACAAAAACCTTATAAATTCAGAAAAGTAGAAATATTAAATTCATCATTTCCAGACCATAGTGAAATACAAATTATATGTAAAAAGGGTCCATGGAAACAAAGTAAAAATTAATTAGAGATTAAATAACTTAAAGAATAAGTGAGTTAAAGAACAAGGGATGGAAACAAAAAATAATTTTATTAAATGGTGAGAACATACTAAATACAGGAAATACAACAAAAGCAGTAATTAAAGAAAAACATTTATCTCTAAATGCTTTTATCAATAAAATAAAGAAAGGGCTAAATGTGAGATACTGGCAATGTGGAATAGATAGGGCTTGGGAATGGATTAGATGTGGGGAGAGGGAAGAGTTAGGTTTCAAGTAAGTAAATATTAAGCACCTACCATGGGTCCTACACCATGCCAAGTCCTAGGAATACAAAGAAAGGCTAAAAAAACAGGAGAGATAACACTCAAACAACTCCATGAAAATAAGACACATAAAGGACAAATTAAAGAATCTGCAAAACAAAGAAGCATTGAAAGTAAGGGGGAACCAGGAAAAGCTAGTTCTTTTTTTTTTTTGCAAATAGCAAATTTTTAAAAATCAATGTTTTGTTCCCAATTGCACATAAAAACAAATTTAACATTCATTTTCTAAAAATTTGAGTTCTAAATTGTCTCCCTTCCTTCCCTTGCTCCCTTGAGAGCAGAAAGCACTGGAGGACATCCACAGTTAGCATGTACTTGAGAAGACATAAGAGAAGACAAAAGTGAAATCATGCAAAACCCATCAGAAAAGGTATCTTAAGGAAGATCTTGGCTGAAACTTGAAGGAAACAAGGGAAGGCAGGAGTGGAAACTGGGGCATTACCACTGATCATAGGTCATCCATCCAGCCTTCCTTTATGGGGAAGGGGGAAGCATAGGACAGTGCAAAATGTACTGGATTCTAAGTCAAATACAGGTTTCATACTTATTACTCCCTATATTTACCAAGCAGGGTTTCTTGACTTTTTTTGTGTTGTGGACCCCTCTGGCAGATTGGTGAAGCCTAGAGACGTTTTCTAAGGAAGAAAAACCATCATTTTTATGTGTTAAATAAAATACAAAAAATTACAAAGCTAGATGAATCAATGGAGTTTGAGGCCTGGGGTTTGGAAGACCCAAGTTCAAAACCAGCTTCAGACACCTTACTAGCCATATGACTCTCAACAAATCACTGCCTCAGTTTCCTAACCTATAAGCTGATAATAATAGCCCCTACCTCTCAGGACTGTGGTGAGAATAAAGTGAGAGATATCTGTTAAGTGCTTTGCAAATCTTAAACTAGCAGCATCATTATCACATAGCTATTATTATTATATTGAAATAATAATCACATTTTTTTCTAAAAAGTTCACAGACCCAAGATTAAGAGCCCTTTAGCTCTTTAAGGCCATGTCCCACTCTAAATCTCTAATTCTATGAAGGCCCAGAGAGGGTTAACTAACACAGGTCCTAAGTAGGTGACAGAGAAAGAACCCAGGAGTTCTGTTCCTCTAACTAGCCTTCTTTCTAAGGAGCCAGGGGAAGAGAGCCTGGGAGGATAAAGGGCAGTTCGGTGTGTTCTGTGCTCTCATCTGTGAAAGTAACTGCCTTACTTCTATTGCTTTTCTGTCCTTTTCAGTCTTATTCAACTTTTCATGCCCCCCTTTGGGGTTTTCTGGGCAAAGATATATGACTGGCTTGCCATTTCATTATCCAGGTCATTTGACAGATGGGCAAACTGAGACCAACGAAGTTAAAGTGACTTGCCCAGGGTCACAGAGCTAGGAAGTTCTGAGGCTGGATTTGAACCCTAGCTGTCCTAAACTTTTACCTTGGTGCTCCTGAGTCAGGTTCTAGGCTCCTGAGTTCTAGAGTCAAGAGAAACAAACAATCTTTTTGATCAAGGGCTTGAAGATCAAATGATTCAACACCTGGGAAAATACATTAGACCTTCTAGGAAGCATTCTCTAGGAGCAAGCATCTCCCTAGGAGATCATTAGGCATCCTTACCCTAATAAACCATAGCAGTTCCTCCAGGACACCCTTCCAGAACACACGCTTGGTTGTCAGCAAAGGAAATTCACCTAAAAAACAATTCCACAAAAAGCATGAGGAGGAAGAAAAATGGTGTGGACAATCACAGAAAATGGCATCAGACTTATTTTGTGCTGCTACAAAGAGTCACTAGCTTCCAGTTGCACAAAGCCTTGATAAAACTTACATTAGTGGGCAGGTGGGTAGCTTAGGACTTCCTAGCTGTGTGACTCTGGGCAAGTCACTTAACACTGACTGACTCAGGGGGATATTAATAGCACCTAACTCTCAGGGTCGGTTGTGAGGATTAAATGAGAAAATATTATTAGTTCTGCAAATCTTAAAAAGCTACATAAATGCTGGGTAATATTAAAACAACATGCTTAAGATCACACAGGTAATAAACTGCAGGGTAAGTCCATCTAGGTGCTAGACTTGGAGACAGAGGTGGGACATCAGGGGTGCATGCTCTTTCACTATGTGGATTAGGTTTTTTCCTTCTTTATTCTAAGATATGGCTAGATGGAGGAAGGAGAGATGGTTGGAGAATGGTAAATTACTGAAAAACACAAGATTTTAATTAAAATGCATTTTTTTTTAAAAACCCTTACCGTCTGTCTTAAGAGTCAGTACTGTGTATTGGCTCCAAGGCAGAAGAAGAGTGGTAAGGGCTGGGCAATGGGAGTGAAGTGACTTGCCCAGGGTCACGCAGCTAGGAAGTGTCTGAGGTCATATTTGAACCTAGGACCTCCCATCTCTAGGCTTGGCTCTCAATCCACCCGGCTGCCCCCTAAAAATGCATTTTTAAAAAACCAAGTGACTCTCACGGTTCATTTCAGTTATGGTTGTCGTTCAGTCATTTCGTTGTGTCCCAATTCAATCTGGGGTGTTCTTGGCACATCCTGGAGTGGTTTGTCATTTCCTTCTCCAGCTCCATTTTACACAATAGGAAACTGAGGCGAACAGGATTAAGTGTAGTCCTGGGTGACTCGCCTCATTAAGTGTCTGAGGCCGGATTTGAACTCTGGAAGCTCAGGCCCAGGGCTCCAGTCACTGCACCGCCTAGCTGCCCTTAACTTTTATTAGGTGGCATCTTAGGGCTGACACCGCGTTTTAGTCATTCCCCAGTTACAGGGGTCACGCCCTGGGGCAGAGCTCAATCTAAAGGGAAGAGTGAGGCTTCAACAGGGTAACAGTTCTCCCCTCCCCCCTAAATAAGAGTCAAGAGTCGGGAAGAGGTGGGGCGTCAGGACCCCTAGCTAGGACCCGGCTGGCTTTTTGAGACGGCCCTCTCCCTCACCTCGCAGGTTGTAGCGGGCTTGCATGCCGAACACAGACATGGTGCCGGTGCCCGTGCGGTCGTTCTTCTTGGAGCCATACTGGAGGATGTGCTCGATTTGCTGCAGATACTGCTTCTCCCCGTGCATCTGGAGCGGGGGACTGGGGTTAGGGCTGGGGTCGCTCTCCGGGCTGGAGACCGAGGCTGAGGCGTCTGAGGCTGTATCATTCTGGGGCTCGGCTCTCGGTTCTGGGACTGGCTGGTTCTGCGGCGCGGAACCTAAGGCGGGCATGGCTGCTGCGCGAGATAAAAGACCTAGTGAAGGGAGGATCGCGGTCCACTTGTTGGCGCCTTTTCTCTTAATTTTAGGGAACGCCTCTTCCTGCTGCAAACCCTCCTCCCCCCCCCTCCGGAATTTCCGCTCCTAGGAGTCCCTAGGTGAGGCGCTGTGGCTGCAGCATACGTACAGGGGGCGCCCTGGAGGGTTCAACTTATGTGACCCTACTCACACAGCTACCCCCCCTTCACCCCCCCCCCCCCCCCCCGTTCTCCCAGAACTCTACATTACTCAGCCCTGGCACCTAGCTGGTGGAGGCAGTTCAGCCCAAGGATTGACATTCGGGGCTCAGAAGAGTTTTTTGCAGAGCGCCCCTTTTAACCCCCATCATCACCGAGGCCCCTTCTAGTCTTTAAACCTTACTTCCGACCCCATACTCGGATCCAGGGACTCTAAGTCTCCTGCCTGCTCCACGAACTAAGCATACTCCATCTCTAGCTCAGGACATTTTCTCTGGTGATCCCCGAGTGTGGAATGTTCTCCCTCTTCTCTTAATTACCGATCTCCCTGGTTTCCTGCAAGTCCCAACTAAAACCTCTCCTTCCACGTACGGGAAGCCTTCCCCAACACTTAGCTCCAGCGCCTAGCCAAGTTTGAGACCAACTTCGTGCAGTATTCTCACGGGAACAAGGGCAAGCTTTGGGGTCTCCATCTTTCAAGCTGACTAAACTTGGGGTTAATCGGATCTTACTGGGCTACAAGTTTGGGGTGTCTAGATTCCTCGTGGACATATTTGTTTGGGCCCATTAGATTGTAACCTCCTAGAGGTTAGGTACTGCCTTTTGCCTCCTCCAGGAATTAGTACAGTGTCTAGCATATAATAGACACCTAATAAATGTTCATTAATGGGTTGATTGTAAATCATAATAAAAAACTATCCTCACCCTAGCAGAATGTAAGCTCCTTGAAGGCAAGGTCTTTTGCCTTATTTTTGTATCCCCAGAGTTTAATCCAGTTACTAATACATAATAGACAATAAATGTTCCTTGATTGGTTGACTAATAAACCATTAGAAACTATCTTCAGCTGGTAGAACGTAAGCTCCTTGAAGGCAGAAGGATCTTTGACTTGTGAAAGCACAAGAAAAAAAATGTGTCTACACATTTTTCCTAAAGAGAGATTCCCCAAATGTTCTCATCCTGAAAGGTCTCCATTTCACAAACTGGTTACCTTAGGGTAGTGATTTGTGAATGTGAAACCCCCTACTCCACTTTTTGATTAGCTTTATGATTGTTTTAGTAATAGCATATATTCATGCTTTAATCAAATTGTAATTCTAGCATAGTTAAGCAATATTAGCATAAACTTAAGTGAATGGACTTTTCTGGACATCATTATTGCAGAAGAGTCCTAAGAATAGGTATCAGTTGCCACCCATAGGGACCTTCTGTAAAATTACATGCTTAAGTTTCTAGCTGATGGCATCATTGTTTGTTACTATTTAAGTCCAGTTCTGTGATTTCTTTATATCATATTTTTACAGCTGCTGACATGTTAGATTTTATTTTTCACATTAACTGCCATTACTAGGTTATATTTTTTTCATTTTGTACTTTTTTATGCTTTATTTCTTTTAGTCATCAACATGTCAATTGTAGCATCAGTTTCTGGATAAAAAGACTGTTCACAATAGCAGTCTCTGGTCTTGACTAGAGTCCAGTACTCTCTCAATAAACTTATTTCTTTTTGTTTTGGAGACCTTGTTCCCTTTATTGGCGTTTCTGATCAATAATTTCTGCCACAGATTCGATAGAGCTTGGGTTATAAACTTGGAGAGGAAACTTAGTAATGCAAACTGGAAATAGCTGAACAAGAGGAATATAATTATAATGGAATACTCTTGTGCCATAAGAAATGACAAAGAAGATGAACACTAAAAAACTTGGGAAGACAAAGTAATAAAGTGAAGTGAGCAGAACCAGGAGAATGTTGTATATATATAACATCAATAATGTAAGATGATCAACTGTGAATAATCTATTATCAGCAATGCTAGGATCCAGGACAACTCCAAGGGGCACATGATGAAAAAGGGTCTCCACCGCTACAGAATGAACTGAAGGAGTTTGATTGCAGATTGAAATATACCATCCTCCCCTTTTATTTCCTCCATTAATTTTTCTCTTGTGTAAGCAATATGTATCATTTTTCACAAGGTTATAAACATGGAAGTATGTATTATATGATAGCATGTGTACCACCTGTTAACTTGGAAATAACACAGAACTACCAAAGTAGTCAGAAAAAAAACAAGTCTTTAATTTTTTTTATTTTTATTTTTTTAATTTAAAAATCTTCCCTCTTGGAATCAATAATGTGTATTGGCTCCAAGGCAGAAGAGTAGTAAGGGCTAGGAAATGAGGGTCAAGTGACTTACCCAGGGTCACACAGTTGGGAAGTGTCTGAGGTCAGATTTGAACCTAGGACCTCCCATCTCTAGACCTGACTCTCAATCCACTGAGCCACCCAGCTGCCCCCCAAAAAACAAATCTTTAATCAGGAAATGGATAAATCCAATATTTGGCCCTTTACTCAGTCCAGTGCCAAAATTTTTTCAGGTCTACACCCTGCGACTCTGGGGACATTATTCCTGGGAGTAACACCACACTAGATAATGACTCCAAGGGACAAAAGAATTTGGGGAACTTATAAACCTTTTGGGAAACGGAGGAATAGGGAAACTGATTGATGATTACCATGGTTACAAGGAAATGGGAGTGTTCAAATTATATGGACCGAGCTTGGGAAAGGAATCACAGCTAGAAGCTAGGGTTTAAGGGAAGGGGCTAAAAGGATGCTAAAAGGGTGGTTCCTACCCAGGTGTGGGTCTTCTTGGGAAAGGGTCTCTGATACAATGGGGAAGACTACCTAAGACAAAAAGAATACTTAGCATTTGCTTAGACCCACCTAACTGGGCTTGTCATTTACCATATAGTCTGAGATTCCCTTCAGCATGGATTCTCACCAGTACAGGGACTGAGTACTGGCTTTGGGGTCTCCAACTTACAAGCTAGTCCTAAAACGTGGGTTCATCAGATCTTACTAGGCTACAAGTTTGGGGGTTTCTAGATTCCAGGTTGACAAACCTATATCATAATACCAGCCATCTTAGGAAAGGGGAGGGAGAAAGAACATGTATTACTAAATATCAGAAGATTCCTTAAAACTGTATGATATGGGAAAATAAAATTTGTAAGTAGTTCTATAGAACTCAGAAAACCAGGAAGCTTTGATCACAAATCCCTAACAAATACTGGTTGTGTGACTTTGGGCAAGTCACTTAATTTGTTAGTAGTTGAGGCCAATTCTCTATAAGGCTTGTGTGTTGCAGAGAAGATGCTGACCTACATTGGTAGGAGTTTTCTCAACTAAGCATATACTAGTGAAATCTTAGATCTGGTCCCTGTTCCTCTATACATATATCCAGAATTCATTTGGAGTCTTTCCTCCTACTCCCAACAGATACTGCCTCCTAATGTGGTCATAATGGGAGACAAGAATCATGCTTATAATATTTCTGAAGTCTAACTTTTTTGGTTATTAATTGAAATGTCTCTCATATTAAATTATCAGATTACATTAGGAAGTGAATTGAATGCTCTAAATTTCTTTTATTCTCCCTGCTAAATGTCGTAGAAGGATGGAGATCAGGGAGATGAAAGGAAACTTTCAAAGTCAGTCTCAACCTCCTACCATTCCTGAATCCCCCCTGCAACCACCCTAAATCTCCTTTAAGGAGCAGGGAAGTGACCTTAAAACAGGAAGGCAGGGTAAATTGAGTTACCATTTAGGTTAATAATAGTGCCTCTTAAGTATTTTTGAGATTTTTGCAGTTCAGTAAGCATCTCAATTCTGACAATTACTTTGGAGAGGTAGGAGAGGCAGTGTGTAGAGTAGTAATCTGGAGTCAGGGAGACTCACCTTCCTGAGTTAAAATATGATTCTCAGACATTATCTGTGTGATCTTGAACAAGTCACTTAACCCTGTTTGCCTCAGTCTCCTTATCTGACAAATGACCTAGAGAAGGAAATGGCAAACCACTTCAGTATTTTGTCAAGAAAACCCAAATGGGATCATAAAGTATCAAACTGAAATAGGACTGAATAACAACAAAACATCTATGGCCAAAGGGACTCATAGTTAACATGAACTTCTCAATTTAGAAATAATATTTCAAATAACAGTATCTCGAAGAAGTTTTAGTATGCCCTGCCATTTAGCATGTCTCTCTGTTGAGGAATCTCAAATTTCTCCCATCTACAAAATTCAAAACTCCTACTTAGATTTCCCAGATCCTTCATTTTATGATACTGGAAGTTTTCCTGACTTCTAGGGTAGCATCCTCTGGGAAGAAAGAAACATTTCACCCTCTGTCCGTCCCTGTGCTAAGTTGATTAGGAAAAACAAAACAAAAAAATAGAAAAATATTCTTATATCTAACAGAAAGTCTTTTTCAAATAAACTACCTTCTAAAAGACACTTCACTGAATAGAATCTAAAAGAACAAAATTTTTAAAATAGGCTAAAGAAAAAGTTCTGTGAGCATTTTTTAGCTGAAGTCACCCAGATTCTTTTTCAAATTATTTATTTGATATTAAGTAAAAATTAAATACATAGAAAATCTTTATAGATAATGGAAATAAAATTCAACATTTAGAAATCCACTTTGTTGCTTTTTTGGAATAAGAGTTAATATAGGACCAGAAAATAGCTTCAAGTCAGTTCAGTGTACCATAATCCTTTTGGACAGACCATCCGAGGAAAGAGAGTTAGCCCAAGTTTTGAATTTTTTCAATCTCTCATAACCAATTTCTTCCTATTCAATATGAAAATAAAATGTGGACAATGTGCCACATAGGATTTTCCTAAGGGAAGTGGACTATAAACCTTAAAATACTAAATAAGTGATTTTTAACATTACGTTCAGGTGATTTCCTGGATTTTCTGTTATTTCTGATTCTGATGCCTTTTCAAAGTAGGGCTATTAAGACTTGACTTAATAAGATTAACTTTGGTTTTTTCATGCCCTTGTTAACTGGGAAAAACACAGAACTAGTAAATAGTCAGAAAAAGCCACTCGGTAGTTTAGTGCTAAAATTTAGGCCTCCTTGCAGAGCTATGTGCTATCAACCCATGCAGAATTCCCAGACTGGCAGCTCTGGTCACCAAACCCCTGGGAGTGCCACCTCAGTATATGACAACTCCAAAGAACCATTAATGTGGGAACCTTTCTAGGGGAACTTGGGGACTGAGGATGAGAGGGATAGTTGATTGGTGTACCAGGGAAAATGAGGAGCCCCAGACAAGAATAACAGTGAGGGGCTGATGCTTTACAATGAACACAAAAGGGAAAGACCCAGCCAAGGGCTGGGCTACCTTGGTAAAGGACTTTGGCCAGTAGGGGAGAAACCATTGGGACAAAAAGAGATAAAACTTTACACCTGATGGGACTGCCCTCCCCACCCAAAATACCCAAGGTCAAACTTGGGGCTTTTCAGCTTTAAGCTAAATAAACTGGGGGTCCTCCAATCTTACTAGGCTAGAAGTTTGGGGGCTTCTATATTCTAGCCAAACTGCCCCACTCATTGCTCCCCAAACTCTGTGTTCTCCAACCCATGCCCAAACTATGGCGTATACCAATTTCCCCTCCATCTCACTCTCTCCCTTCTGACTTTAACTCTTAGAACTCCTGGCTTCCTTCAAGGCCCAAATGGAGTGCTTCCCCTAATGGGAAGCCTTTCCTGGTAGCCTCTTCTAGCCCCAGAGAATTCCCCCACCATCCCTTGGTGCTCTCTTCTTCCCCACGTTATCTTGTATTTACTCTTGGGAAGTTTTCCTGATCTCAATCCCCCACCCCACCCCACAGTGCTCACCACAACCCCTTATCTTATATTTACTTTTCTGGGTAAATTCATTCCCCAGTTAAATTTGAATATAGAACATTTTTTTTCTTTTTGCCTTTGTTTCCGGAGAATTTGATCCTACTGTATGCTAAAATAAATACATTTTGGATTAGATATGGTGACATTTTTCTAGGCCCAGAAATTTCAGTGCTGCCTGATCATTATTTATTGCAAAACAGAGCACTTACTTGCGTAAAGCTTCCTAGTCACAGAATTTTCAGGCTCTTTTGTGTACAGTATAACAGATGCACCATTTTTACCCATTTTGTGTGGACTCTGTCTAGGGATGGACACACTTGTCAGCATGAAGAGAACCTTGTGACCTATCCTGAACTGAAGTCACCAGCAATGAAAATGGACCCCTGATTCTTCTTGGCCTCAGTTTCCTCATCTGTCAAATAAGGTGGAGAAGGAAATGGCAAAACCACTCTAGTATCTTTGCCAAGAAAACCTCACATAGGCATGGGCATGGTACCCCAGAAACTCAGGCAAACTATTATCAGGGAAATTCCTCTGCTCCCTTAGGCCCTCCAGACCCCCAACCCCAAACACCTGACCCTGGAGATCACCCTCCTTTGACTGCCCCATTGAATTGAGATGGACAGAGAGACGCACCTCATTCATTCATTCCCAAAATCAAGAGAACCACCCCCATGCCCTTGGACCAACCTCCCCCCCAACTCCTGGCTGCAGAGTCAAGTCCCCACAGCTGTAGACGAATATAAAAACCCCAGAATGGAGGCATTCTGGGAGCAACCTCTCAGGTTATTCCATTCATGCTATCTTACTGGCCAAAAAATTTAACATTACTAATCTCTAAGTTTTAGAGTCTTGCAAAAGGTATCCTCTCCGAACCCCAGGGGTGCACCTCTACACTCCACAACAACATGAGGTCACAAAGTCAAACATATAGTCAACAATAATAATTTTGTAAGTCAACCCACTTAGGGGGTCGCTGAAGAGGAGCTCAGCAAGAGGAAAGTATTCGTTTTTCTTTGGTATTCTTTAATATTTCAGAGATGCCCGTTGTGTGCAGAACTGTAGTATAAACATCCTTTTCCCTTTTTCCTTTTAAATCAACTTTCTCTTCTCACTTTTTCTTTTTCTTACGATCTCAGTCAAGAAGACCACACCACATGTCCTCAACTGGATGATTTGCATTCAAATCCAGTCTGAGATATTTCCTGGCTATGTGATCCTAATCACTATTTCTTCTTTCAGAAATCTTGTTTTCATCTATAAAATGCAGGAGATGGACTTGGTGACCTTCTAGCTCTAAATGGATTTTTGATATATAGATTTATTATTATGCATAATTACACATAAATGATTATTCCTTTTCTCTCCCCCTTTATACCTAGGAATTCACTATAATACAAATCAGGCTTGATTTATTTTATTTTCTAAACCTAAGGAGGTTTGGAGAAAATGTTAATAATGCAGATTAAATTTAACAGTATGTCACATACCCAATCCCATCCCTCCAGAGAGCCACTTGTTAAACATTTACCAGCACACCCTTGATTTAGGGAAATTATTGTTGTTCCATCATATCTAACTTTGTGATCGCATTTGAGATTTTCTTGGCAAACATACTAGCCTGGTTTGCCATTTCCTTCTCCATTTCATTTGACAGATAAGGAAATGAAGGCAAAGAAGGTGAAGTGACTTGCCCAGGGTCACATAGCTAGTAAGAATCTAAAGTCTCTTTTGAACTCAGGAAAAGAAGTCTTTCTGATTTCAGTGCTCTATCCACTGTGACACTTGGCTTCCTGGTTCAGAGAAAAGAATCTTAAATCAGTGGGTAAACAGCCAGGAAATAAATATAAATAGGTGGTCACTTACACAGGCCAGTACTCTGAAAAAGGCAAATGCATCCCTGAGAAAAGAAAACAGAAATCTCTACACAAGTAAGTTTTTTAGGACTTTTTGTCCCAATTTGTTTCCAGCTTTATTTCAAAACATTTTTCTTCCAATTCCAATCAGAGGAGTTTTCCAGACCTCTGGATTGGCTGTAAGTGATCAGCTTTCCATTTTACCACCTTCATTTATTCCCACCTTGTCCTAAAAGACATTGACAGAGAATGTGGCAAAGATCATAGAATTAGAGCTAGAAGCAGTCTCAGAGATCGTTTACTGGAATCCATCATTTCATAAAAGAGGAAATTGAAGTTTGATGGAGGGGAAGCTAAAGACTTCAGTTTTCATGCTATTAAAGCTATTAGGTGAGGTTTTGAACTAGCATTTCTGTATCTAGAAAAAATGGACTGAGTCTTATTTAACCTCTGTATCTTCTCCAGAACATATACAATTTTTTTTTTGCTAAATTGAATTCACACTAGATGTGTTACACAAATGCTTTCCTAATTTTAAATTCTTTGACATTACCCATTTTGGCACAGCTAAGTGGCAGGGTCAGGACTATATTCAAACATTCAATTTCCAGTAATCTTTCCATTTCACATCAAATATTAGCTCCATCATGAAAGTACTCAAGTACCTCCCTTGGAATATTTTAATGCTGGAAAAATCTGGCTGAATGGGCCGTATACATTTGAGATACAATATGGAAGAATGCAAAAAGTATGCTTAAGAAAAACAAAAAGAATCTGATCTTGCCATTTGCTTCCATTAATATTTTTTAGAGACAATCTTTTATTATCTTCAACTTACAGTGACTCCAAACAATTTAACTTTCTCTGCTCTGTCTCTCTGGTCTAAGGGAGTAAACTAATACAATCTTCAAAGAGTAATTTAGAAGTGCCAGGCTGGGAGTCAGAAGCACCTACATTCAAATTTGAACTCAAACACTTCTTTAGCTGTGTGACCCTGGGCAAAGTCACTTAATTCTGACTGCCTAGCCCTGGCAGCTCTTCTGTCTTAGAATTAATACTAAAATGAAAAATAAGAGATTTTTTTAAAAGTGTAATTTAGAGAAAGAATTCCTTATGTGAATTATTTTGTAAACCAAAAGAATGCTTTTATTAAGCTAATAGTAGCCTTTATTTCTTTTTTTTTTTAAACCCATCTTTGCATCAATCCTGTGTATTGGTTCCAAGGCAGAAGAGTGGTAAGGGTTAGGCAATGGGGGGTTAAGTGACATGTCCAGGATCACACAGCTGGGAAGTGTCTGAGGTCAGATTTAAACCCAGGACTTCCCATCTCTGGGATTGGTTCTCAATCCACTGAGCCACCCAGCTGCCCCCCAAGTAGCCTCTATTTCATTGAAATACTGCTTTGACATTTGGCTACTTACTTTAGCTCTTTTGTGTCAATTTAATGGCCTATAAGAGCATAGCCTAGATATGCTCTGAAGCCTTTCCTGTCCATCTCTAAAATTCTATGATTATTTTTGCTGGTTTCACCAACAAGGGACAGTTCAATTAATAGGTTATGTTTATATTCAGGAGACCATATAAGCATAGTTCAAGAAGAATGACTGTCAATGAAAAACATGTATTTTTCATTAAAATATTTATTGCCATGTTAAAAGAAAATACTACAGTGTCAGTTACAAAGCAGTATTTTAAAAGTCAACAAATACTATAAGTATAAAATCTGAATAGAAGGAAAACCCTCTTTATTGATGAGAAAACAACATAGTAGCAAAACAGCCATTTCAAGGACTAGATCTTCACTTATTTGATACACAGAGGACTTAAATGAAGGGCATCTATACAATTCCTTTATTTTTTTAAGATTAAAGCTCATTTTGTATAAAACTATAATGGAAAATTATTGAATTCTCAGTGTTATATAGCATTTAAAGCTACTGTTTACCTTCATAAACTACATTTTTAGCTCATTCATGTCATCGACCTTGTCTATTTCACAATTCAGGGACCTCAGACGAAGGTCCTATCCAGATCCTCGATGTAAGATGCATCAGCAGATCATCTCACCTTTAAAAACATAAAAAAGACAATAATAATATTCATTGTTGAAGAGCACACCAGAAATAAAACCAGCATATGTTTATTATCCGCATTACTCTAGTCAGCAATGGATAGAAAGCATGAAAGTCCTTGTCAAGTTACAAATAATCCTCTAGACTTGGGAGAAAGAACGTTATCCGCATCCAGAGAAAGAGCTGTGGGAGCAGAAAAGCAGAAGGTAACATTTTGTAGCAGGCAGATAGATAACAAAGTGGATAGAGAGTCCTGAGGCTGCCATCAGAAAGACCTGAGTTCAAATGTGGCCCCAGACACTTACTAGCTGTGTGACCCTGGGCAAGTCACTTAACAAATTTACCTCAGTTTCCTCATTTGTAAAGTGAGCTGGAGAAGGATATGGGCAACCAGTTCAGTGTCTCTACCAAGAAAACCCAAATAGGGTCATAAAGAGTCAGACATGACTGAAAAGATTGAACAACAACAACAACAATAATATGGTATGGTGGAAAGTACAATGAATCTGGAGTCTGAAGAACCTGGTTTCAAGTATCTGTGTCACAATCTCTCCGTTTCTCAGTTTTCTTCTCTTGTCAATAAAAGAGAGAGAGAGAGAGAGAGAGAGAGAGAGAGAGAGAGAGAGAGAGAGAGAGAATTGGACTCACTTATGGCACCTAGAGAACATAATAACATATTCCTTATTCATGTATGAGTGGGGGTGACTGAGTTAATTACTCAAATCACCTCCCCCCATCCCACTTAGTAATGGACAAGAGTTTACTAGGTTGCTGAGAATTGGATAATTAATAGCTGAAAGTTCCCTGAGATAATCCATCCTAATTTGAAGTTTAGGAATAGCCAGGAAAGAATATTAAACCATAAGCAAACAGTGCCAGGACCCATATAGACCCATTGCTAGATTCCATGTTGCTGGCTGACCCTCTGACTTGGCTTACCTGGGAAATTTTAGGTAGGAAACAACTCTCAGATTTACACAATTTCCCTCTATTGTGGTACAGTCATTTCCTCTTTAAAACTGAAAGGCAGGAAGGCATTGTGTGAAGTCTCCCTCTAGGGATCCTGTCCCTGGTGGCCTCACCTCCCTCCTTTAACCAAGACTTTAAGGAAAGGGAAAGGAGCCTTAATTAAGCACCTACTAGGTATCAGGCACTGTGCTGAAGGATTAACAATCATTATCATTGTCATTTGACTGACACTTGATGTCCTTTGGCTTACTTCATCTATGCAATCAAGATCCCTCTGAGAGAAACAATATTACATCCCCACTAAAGAGATGAGAAAACTGATGCTCAGAGAGATGATGACTTATTCAAGGACTACTGTAGAAGAGACAGAGGTAACATTTGAACTTGGGTGGTTGGACTTTAAATGCAAGTGCTCTTTCTAATAGACTCAACTCATCATTTGATGGTCTTAACATATCACTTATTGGAACTTATTCATATAATTCCTTAAAACATTCCCTGCTTGTTTTATTATTTAAAGCCAGCTCTTCCCCCAGATTATAAAATCCACAGAGACAAAAATGGTGCTATATTTTTGGTACAACCCATAATGTCCTTTGTATTGAACTGTTCCTTATACATAGTAGGGGTTGGCAAATATTTGTTAATTAATTGATTTTATATTCTATATCATTATATCTCATTTTGTACAAGGGGAGTAGGAAGTAGTCATGAAAGGTTATGAGCAAATTAATTTATTTTTTGGTCAGGAGTTCTATTTTCCTATTCAAATTATAATTCAAGTGAAGCTTTAGCAGATATAATCAAATCTTAAGAACCCCTTTTGTCTTCTTAGTTTCTCCTACTGGATCTCAGGCTCCTCCCAGCCACCCTAGTCTCTGGCTCCATCCTCTTTCCAAAAGCCTTTATGTAACTAATCTGTTATTCTTACTTTATGACTCCAAGTTCATTAGTAAAGTGGAAATGCCCATTGTTGCTGTCTTTCCCAAGAGAGGGAGACAGTGCTGTGGCCACTTTGAGTATTGTCTCCCTCACTGGATTTTCTATTTTAACCACTCTGGCGGTTATGAATTATTTTTTAGGTTGATAACTACAAAGACCCCAGATGGATCAGGAAGAGTTACACTCGACTTAAAATACTGAACCACAATAAAAATGAGAGGAGTCAGATTCGATGGTCTCTGAAGTACCTTCCACTTGTGGGGGTTTCCTCTGTGGGAATTTAACAGTAGCCTGTACCCTTTTTCTTTGCTAGGTACCCTAAGATCAGCCTTGGATTTTAAAGGCAAAGTTTCATATTGAATCATTTATACTTAAATTGTAAATTGCATATTAGTGTGATTTATCTCCCTTTACTTCTCTATAGAGAAAGTATTTTCAAGAAGGCAGAATTGCTTACCAGGCTTAAACATGTTGCTTGTAATACTGTAAAGCCATCCCAACCACATACTCAAAAAGAAATAATAAGAAAGCCCAGAAACAACATATAACAATGAAGAGCATTGGCTTAGAGAGGAGGATGTCTGGGCCTAAAAGATAAGAGTCTTCTTCAAGAAGTCCTCTCCTAGCCAGGTCTGACCTTGTAGGTTGCAAAGGGTGTGATTTGTGTACCTTAAGTTGGCCTTAGCAAGGAGAACTCAACCTTGTTAGTCTTGTTTCCACTGAATGAGAGGGACAGGTATTGACTAATTAGAAAGTGACTAGTTCTGTCATCTTCTAGGGGACTTTTCCTGACTCATTCTATATAGGACAGTTTAACAAATAGCTCTCATTTGTATTAAGTGGCAAACAAGACTCAACAAAAATTCCTAAACATTGCTAAAATGGCAAAATTCACTGAAAAGCATAGAAAAGACTACCCCAAAATAGCAGATGTAGCTTAATTGTGCATGGAAAGTCGCCCTCTGAATATGGCCCCTTGCAAACAGTAAGAAGTGAGAGTCTTTGGGATGGAACTTCCTGAAGATCACTTCTGACCATCACAGAAAACAATTTCTAGATTTTGGTGTAGTTATAAAATTGGGCTTGGAGATCTCGAGACCTCCTTGACAATGTCCTCTTAAGGGAGTCTATAGCTAGTCATGAAAAATGCTGGCAATAACGCTTTTTAAGGTTAATCCAGCTGTGTACCCCAAAATAATTTCTTTCTGAGAGTTAGTTTGTTTTTCTCTCTGTCCCTATGTGCCCCCAAATCTCCTGTGTGCCTTAAACCCTAACATGCAAAATGGCCGGCTTCAGGTGGCCACCAAAATCAGGGTATAAGTATCTCCCTCTTAAATGGCACCTTGGAGCATGTCCTTCCAGATGAATGGATCTGTGCCTCTGCGCTCCCCAACACAGCACTGCCCTTCTGTGAGTTACACTCTATATTGCTGTGTATGACTGAGTTGTATATTGGGTCCCCTTCAATCTTTCTCCTAGTCTCTCCTCTCCATTACTTTCCATTAAAGCTTTGCATTGAACTGACTTTCCTTCCTTCCTTCCTTCTTTCCTTCCTTCCTTCCTTCCTTCCTTCCTTCCTTCCTTCCTTCCTTCCTTCCTTCCTTCCTTCCTTCCTTCCTTCCTTCCTTCCTTCCTTCCTTCCTTCCTTCCTCCTTCCTCCTTTCTTCCTTCCTTCCTTCCTTCCTTCCTTCCTTCCTTCCTTCCTTCCTTCCTTCCTTCCTTCCTTCCTTCCTTCCTTCCTTCCTTCTTTCTTTCTTTCTTTCTTTCTTTCTTTCTTTCTTTCTTTCTTTCTTTCTTTCTTTCTTTCTTTCTTTCTTTCTTTCTTTCTTTCTTTCTTTCTTTCTTTCTTTCTTTCTTTCTTTCTTTCTTTCTTTCTTTCTTTCTTTCTTTCTTTCTTTCTTTCTTTCTCCTTTACTTTCGATCTTAGTCTTAATATTGTATCTTGGTTCTAAGGCAAAAGAGTGGTAAATACTGGGCAATGGGGGTTAAGTGACTTACCCAGGGTTACACAGCTAGGAAGTGCCTGGGTCACATTTGAACCCAGGACCTCCTGTCTCTGGGCCTGGCTCTCCATCCCCTGAGCCACTCATCTGCCCCTGATTTTCATTGTTTTACATGTTCTTCTCGGCAGTGGAAAAAAGGGCTCTTTTCCTGCTATCCCTAGCTGGTCCACAGGCTTCCTGCTCAACATAACTCAGGTACCAGAGAAGGACTTAATCCATTAGTAGCCACAGTTATGCTGAGGGAGTTTGGAACTATCAGGACAGTTGTAGAAAGCAAGAATCAATAAGGGAACCTCCTATCTTCCCAGAAGAGACTCTCTTATGGAGTGTCATAACCCAGTCATATGTTCAACTTAAATTGTGGAAGAAAACTTAAAAATGGGATATACTTACTTTTGCTTGAAGGCTCATTGAGAACGATCACATCTAATTTTAATTGGGCCACACATTTAAAGGAGGATTTTGTATCTAATTGCTCATTTGTGTATATTTCCTGAAAGGCGTCCAATCACTTTTGTTGGAAGAATTATCATTAGATGATATAGATGGCATTTTATTTTAGTTCCTGGGAACTGAGGTGATGTGAATCCTTTAGCTATGGAACCATTTATACTTAAACTGTAAATTGCATATTGGTGTGATTTATCTCCCTTTATAGAAATGCCGCCTTTCAAGGAGGCAGAATTGCTTACCAGGCTTAAACATGTTGCTTGTAATACTGTAAAGCCTTCCCAACCACATACTCAATGAAGTTGGAGTTGTCCATGCTTACATCCTGAGGGACTTTGATGATGAAAGCAGGTGAAGTTAGGATGGTCACTTCTACCAGAGTGTTATTTGGATTAGAAGTCTTTCCTTCACCAATTCTTGGAGCTACCTGGGGAAAACAAATTTACAATAGAAGATTATTAGATCATGGCACCTGTTTGAGGCTTAGTTGGATTACCAATTTTACTTCTCAATTTTAAAAACTATTTTTGCCTCAGAAGATAAATATTTTGATTAATCATGCTTTGAGTATTGACCAGAAACATCAATTAATGCAAAAATAGTATTGAAATAAAAATCTTCATTCTATTATCTCTGGGGTTTTTTGCTTTATAGTTAAAAAAATATGACAATAAATTCTAGTCCTTCTAGTGTTAAGGGGCTACTTATATGCCACACACAGCTCAGTGCCCGGAATATAAAGACAAGAGTGAAAATGTTCCTGACCTCAAGGAGCATACATTTTAAAATATTAGTTCATAGGACTTTGTTGGGTTTGTTTGCAGTGTTTTTATTCAGGAAACACAACTATGAATTCACAAAAAATTCATGCATATTATGTGCTAAAACATATATGTTATATGTGTTTATATATATACATATATATATATACTTTGATTTGAATAAAATATAAACAAACTGTACCAATGCATAATTTGACTTGAACTTCAGAAAAATTTTAAAAATATTTTTCACTAAATTCCCAAACAGGTTAAAATTAACATTTGCCAAGCAAAGCAATAGTCCCAATAAAAATCCTAGGCTTCTGCTAATTCCTATTTACAAAAGAGTAGTTAGCATGGCCTATTTTATCTAATGGTATTTGTATAATTTTTCCACATATTGAGTTGGTACCTGCAAATGGAGGTATACATGCATGTAATAAAATTATAGGTTTTTTTTTTAGTAAAAAAAAAAATCAAGGAAGAATACAAAATAAACAAAAACAAAACCTCCACAACTTTTTAAATGAGACCTAAAAATATATACTTTCAGATTTTTCAAGGCAAAGATATACGGTCTCATTGGACTTTCAAAATAACCCTATTGGTAGATACTATTATTATTGTCATTTTAAGATTGGTGACACTGAAGCTGAGGGAGGTTAAGTCACTAGTCCACTTGAAAATAAGTCTTCTAAAGTCCAGAACTTGATTCACTATACCATTTGGAATCTGTTGTGTAAAGATAAGTATGTGAATTTGCCTCATTTAAAATTTTTTTTGTATGGCTCCAAGGCAGAAGAGTGGTAAGGGCTAGGCAATGGGGGTCAAGTGACTTGCCCAGGGTTACATAGCTGGGATGTATCTGAGGTCAGATTTGAACCCAGGACCTCCCATCTCTAGGCCTGGCTCTCAATCCACTGAGCTACCCAGCTGCCCCCTGCCTCATTTTTTTTAAACCCTTACCTTCCATCTTAGAATCAATACTGTGTATTGGTTCCAAGAAAGAAGAGTGGTAAGGGCTAGGCAATGGGGGTTAAGTGACTTGCCCAGGGTCATAGCACTAGGAAGTGTCTGAGTTCAAATTTGAACCCAGGACCTCCCATCTCTAGCGTGACTCTCAATCTAGTGATCCGCCCAGCTGCCCCCTCCTAATTCTTAAAAGAAGGAAGAGGAAGGGTATTTTTTCCTATTTATGTGTGCTATAATAGGTGTTGCAAGGCTGAGTTTATTATTTATCCATAATCCTAAAAGGATATAAACAAGAATTATTTGATCCTATCCTTTACAAGGCACTTGTTTTTTAAACTGACTTAATATTTCTTATATGCATGCATTTAAGTTTGGAATGCATTTTTTGCAAACATTATCTAATTTTTCAAGTAACATGTTTTTTAAAGACCTCAAATTACACCAAAGCAAATATCTCATACTGGGTACCAGCAGAGTAGCAATAGATGCACACACACACACACACACACACACACACACACACACACACACACACACACACGCATTCTCTCTCCACATACATACAATATGCATGCACACATACACATGTATGGACACAAATACATGTGTGTATATGTATGTACATACATATATAGGTATAAAATCTATTTATCATTTCCTGGGAGGAATTTTCTTAGATTGAGGAATCACCTTTATAATACTGAAGATATTTTCTGATCCTAGAGTTCTGTGAGCAAGCTCAGTCACCCATCCAAACTTCTCCCTCATCTTCCACATCATGGAGGTCATGTCTTCCATGTGATGCTGGGTTATCTGGAAAATCTGATTATATTGCTGCTCAGAGATGTTAAACAACTGAAAGGCTTCATCAAACTTCAAGTGCAACTCGGGGACATCAGGGCAGTCTTAGAAAGAAGAAAATAGCTTGCCTGAAAGTATTCCTGTATAATCAAATTTTTCTTTTTCTTTATTTATAGTTCGGGAATCCTATAGACTTCTATAGCTGACCCAGTTGCAGAACAACCTGGAGTCTGAGGACTTCCCCATTCCATATCATTAGGCAAAGACTGCAACTAGTGTAAGAATCTGCTTATTTTAATGATGCACATTATTATAGCCAAGGAGAAATCTTTCAAATGAAATACCAATTCCTATCTGTTGGTAGGTCACCTAAGAAGACTTCTTTTCATTCATTGACTAAAATTAGGTGGACCTATTATAGCTGTGGGTTGACCACCTAAAAGGGAAGCTGGGGACCCAGGGAATGTGGGTGGAAGGGTTTAAAACTTAAGGTAGGGAAGACATAGAGAGGGAAAAGAGACATAGAAACAAGATTCTTCGGCATAGTGAAGCCTATGCTGTTTAGCTCTGATGGTGATAGAACTTTTTTTTTGATTAAAAAATTTTATTTCATTAATTAATTTAGAATATTTTTCATGGTTACATGATTCATGATTTCTCCCCTTTCGTCCCCCACCCCCATAGCTAATGCACAATTCCACTGGGTTTTACATGTGTCATTGATCAAACCTATTTCCATATGAATGATATTTGCACTAGGGTGATCATTTAGAGTCTACATTCCCAATCATATCCCCATCAACCCATGTGATTAAGCAGTTGTTTTTCTTCTGTGTTTTTGCTCCCATGGATCGTGTGTATCATTCTTTCTCATAAGTCCCTCAGAAACTGGATCATTGCATTGCTGCTAGTGTTATGGGGTTCAGATGTGTACCCCTGGGGTTTGGGAAGGATACCTTTTGCAAGAATGCAAGACTCCAAAACTTTGCTTAAAAGCAAAAAGAGAAATTTATTAATTTAGAAAGTAATGTTGAGAATGGCCAGGAGGATAGCAAGGTGGAACAGCAAGATGGGGAGCAGTTCCTGGGAGGACAGCATGAATGGAAAGTCTGTTCCCCAGATGACTTCAGTTCTGGGGATTTTATACTCTTTACAACAGATGCTATGTCATGGTGTGTGACTTAGAGTGGTAAGCCCTCAGGCATTTGGTGGGGTGGGGTGGACATCTGACTGGGGTCTGCCTGGAGGCATAAAGATTCATCTCCTGGTCCATCTTAAATCTAGAGGACTATCAAAGAGGATAAACATCTCAGGACCCTAGGGGGGTCATTGGGTGTTTCTAGGTTCAGAGTCAAGGCAAGGCACCGGAGTTTCCCTGATATTAGTTTGCCTGGGTTTCTGGGGGTACAATGCCCATGTCACTAGTAGAGAAGTCCATTACATTCAATTGTACCACCGTGTATCAGTCTCTGTGTACAATGTTCTCCTGGTTCTGCTCCTTTCACTCTGCATCAATTCCTGGAGGCCGTTCCAGTTCACATGGAATTCCTCCACTTTATTATTCCTTTGAGCACAATAGTATTCCATCACCAACATATACCACAATTTGTTCAGCCATTCACCAGTTGGAGGGCATCCCCTCATTTTCCAATTTTTTGCCAGGTGGTAGGACTTTTTGACAGACAGACTAGATTTTATTGAGGTTTTCAGCAATGGGGAAGGTGGAATAGTTAATCAAATAGATGAGGTGGCAGAAAAATTAGCATCATATCAATAATCAATGGCAAGATAAAAGAGCCCCACCCTAAGACAATGGAGTAGCCAGCCCAGCCCAGAAGTTCATTTCACCTTTGAAACACTGGCCCTGTCTCATACAAATGCTGATTTAGGTCCTTTGACATTACAAAGAAGATATAGAAATCCAAGGCCAGCCTTCCAGACTGTAAATGTGGGGAGGGGTTTAAATATCACAAGATTTGAGCTCCAATTCAGTTCAAGGAACTGGATCAATCTTGTGAAATATTAGAAATATATCCATAAGTCTAGTCCATGAGCACTTTGCTGATATGAGTCAGCTTTTGAATACATCTTTAATACTTTCATGATTCATTCATACCTAGAACTTCCTCAATCATACTTTAGTCTTCAATCTTTAGTTGTTTTTGGCATAGTCTAGACAGAATAATTCAGCTCAAAAAGCATCAGTTAAATACTTTTGATCTTCAAGAGTGCCAAAATGGATGAAAAGTGCTTCACGCAG
Organism: Monodelphis domestica; assembly: GCF_027887165.1. NCBI lineage: Eukaryota > Metazoa > Chordata > Mammalia > Didelphimorphia > Didelphidae > Monodelphis > Monodelphis domestica. The sequence continues at coordinate 271,160,599 of NC_077229.1, forward strand.
TTAAAAAAAATGAACTTTGGATAGTACTTCAGTATTGACCTAATTCAAACTATACATGAAAGGAATTCCCACTGTCACATACCCAGCATGTATCAAAGAGGTTCCATTTCTATCTTCCCTTTGGCCCAGAGATCTAACACCACACAGGCAAATACCCCAAAGAGGTCAAAGAGAGAAGAAAAGTCTTATAGTCACCACAACATTTGTAGTAGCACTTGTGTGGTAGCAAAGAAGATAAGACAAAGGGATGCATCAATTGGAAAATGGCTGCATGAATTGGGATATATAAATGGAATGTTATTGCACTGTAAGATGTAAAAAAAATATGAAGCATTCAGAGAAATATGGGAAGATTTATATGAATTTATTGAATCTTATACAAAGTAGACTTCCTCTTGGCCAAGGCACCCTCCTACTGGTGCCTTAAACCCCATTTCAAGCTTTCCCACCCAGAAGATTGCCCTAAGAAATGGGGGTTAAGTGACTTGCCTAGGGTCACAGAGCTGGGAAGTGTCTGAGGCCAAATTTGAACCTAGGATGTGTCTCTAGGCCTGGCTCTCAATCCACTGAACCACCCAGTTGCCTCCTGTCTGTGATTATTTTATTTTATTTATTGAAAAAAAAAGAAATTTACTATTTATTTATTTTTAACATTAAATTTTGGGGGAGTTCTGACTCCTTTCCCTCCCTCTCAGCCCTCCCCCACTCATTGAGAAGGCAAGAAATGTGATGTCAATTATACATGAAAAATCATGAGGAACATTTTTGTATTAGACTACACAAAAAAAGCATAAGAAAAATAAAGTGAAAAATATATGCTTGTGTGTGGTTATTTTAAATGAAGCATCTCTTTCTATCTCTTCTTATATGTCTTCATTAGTGATATATAAAAATGCTAATAATTATATGGGTTTATTTTATATCCTGATATTTTTCTAAAATTGTTGATAGTTTCAATTTTATTTTTAGTTGAATTTCAAATCAAAGTGTATCTATAAACACACATAGCATATGTTACAGCGTATAATATATATGAATATTTTGTGAATTCATAGCTGTGCTTCCTGAATAAAAACATCTCCTAATAATTGCTTTGATTTCATCTATGTTGGTGGTATATTCACCCTCTATATTTTTAGTGCTAGTGATTTGGTTTTCTTCTCTTTTTAAAAATCATATTAGCCAGTGGTTTGTCTACTTTGTTGATTTTTTTCATAAAAAGTACTCCTAGTTTTATTTATTAATTTAATGGTTTTCTCACCCTCATTTTTTCTATTGTTTTGTTTTTAATTAAGTTAATTTGATGCACACCATCTGATTACCCATGTTCAATCTGTAACCACTAATTATTCCTTTTTATTGAATTCTTGGTTTTCATAGCTAAAACCTTTATTTCAGTTTACTATTAAAAGTCTATAAGCTCCAAAGGAAACTATTCCAACGAATTCTAAGAATACAAACAAGTATCAGAAAGAGTGATACTTACAAAAAATGTCAAAGGAAAATCTGAAAAGAGGAAATAGAAGGATAGTTGTCTCTACAAAGAAATTTAGGAGAAACTATGGTCTTTTAGTAGGTGTAATTGGCTTTCCTGGAAACACACCTATTTTTCTTAATAAACATTCTTCTCCTAATAAAGTTATGAAACCATCTTGCTACTTCCTTTTCATCCTGGGGGATGTCTTCCAGAAGAATCTCCTCACTCACATATTTGCTTCATACTTTTTTCCATAAAGGACCCTGAGATAGATCCTTGTTTCCTCTGAAATTGAGTATTACATCATAGACTACTGCAACTGTTTCTCTGAGACACTGGATCACATTCAGTTTTATTAATTTCATTTTTGATTTTTAGGAATCTAGTGTTTAGTTGGAAATTTTCAATTTGTCTTTTTTCTAGTTTTAAAAATTGCATTCCCAAGGGGGCAGCTGGGTAGCTCAGTGGATTGAGAGCTAGCCCTAGAGACGGGAGGTCCTAGGTTCAAATCTGGCCTCAGATACTTCCCAGCTGTGTGACCCTGGGCAAGTCACTTGACCCCCATTGCCTACCCTTACCACTCTTCTGCCTTGTAGCCAATACACAGTATTGACTCCAAGATGGAAGGTAAGGGTTTAAAAAAAAAATTGCATTCCTAATTCACTGATCTCTTTTTTTCTCTATTTTAATTAACATGAGCATTATTTGTTTGTTTTTTACTTTTACTATATTCCATAGGTTTTGGTATATTGTCTTATTGTCATTTTCTTTAATAAAATTATTTATTGTTTCTATGACTTGTTCTTTAACTCATCCATTCTTTTTTTTTTTAATTACCTTCTGTCTTAGAATCAATACCAAGTGTTGGTTCCAAGGTAGAAGAGTGATAAGGGGTAGGCAATTGGGGTTATATGACTTGCCCAGGGTCACATGGTTAGAAGTATCTGAGGCCAAATTTGAATTGAGGACTTCCTTTCTCTAGGCTTGGCTCTCTATCACTGAGCCAGCTATTCTTTAAGATTAAATTATTTAATCTCCAAATAATTTTCACTTTGTGTTTCCATGGCCCCTTATTACACATAATTTTTATTGCATTATGGTTCAAAAAGGATGAATTTAATATTTTTGTTTTTCTACATTTAACTATAAGGTTTTTGTTTCTCTAATATATGGTCAATTTTTGAGGTACCATATCTCACTAAGAAGAAGTTATATTCTTTTCTATTCCCATTAAATTCTCTCCAGATATCTGTTTTGTGGGTGAATTCATCCCCTTCATATTCCAAGTTACAATTAGTTGTGTATTTCCCTCCATTCTATTTTTCCTCACTGTCCTTCTCCTTCTCCTTTTGCCTTGTCACTCCTTAGAAGTCCAATTTCTTCCAACCACTACCTCTAAGAATCCTTCCTTTATCCCCTCGCCCCTTGCCTCCTAGTTCTTATACTATCCACTCTTCCAGGAATTCCTTCCTTATCCTCCCACACCTCCTTCTAGTTCTTGATATGAACTTCCTTCTAGGAATCCCTCTCTTTTCTTATCCCCTTTTTTTGGCCTCTATTCTCTTTAATCTAATCACCCTTCTCTTAGTCCCTTAGTTCCTTAAAGGGACTTTTAGTATCGCTCTTATCCTATCCCTTCACCCTCCTGTTTTTCTATAAATTAAGAAGATGTTTACTCTTCTACTTGTGTATGTTATTCCCTTTTTGTGTATGTGGCTCCCTAGCAGCCCTCCACCCCTTCTTCCCCTTCTCTATGACACTTCTTCCACCCATGCTTCTTTTGTGTGAGTTAATTGTTCCATTTTACCTCTTCGTAACCTATTTTATTATTATTTTTGACTCATTCCATTATATTCAACTTGACCTCACGTCTTCAATTTGTATATTCTTTTTCAAACTACCTAAGTAGTGATATAATTCTTGAGAGTTACAGATAAAATCTTCCCCAAAAAGCAATTAAACAATTTGACTACTGAATCCCATTATGATTGACCTTTCATATTTGCCTTCTAATGATTCTTATAGATCAAAATTTCTACTCAGTTTTGGTCTTTTCCCCAAGAATAACTGAATGTCCTTTCTCTATGTACTCTTTAATACAGTGACACTGGCCATCTTTTTTTTTCCCTAACACATAACACATCATCTCTGCACTCCCAACCCATTCACTAGTTCTTGTCTCTTCCTATAATGCTATTCCTTCTGGCTTCCATCAAGATGTGGCTCAAATACTACCTTCTGCAAGAAGTTTTTCCTAGTCATTAGTGTCCTCTTGCCCCCTCTACTAGTGTTTTCTTCTGAGATTACCTCCCATTTATACCACTTGTACCTTGTATATTCATGGTTGTTTGCAGGTGGTCTCCCTCATTGCATTCTAAATTCCTTGAAGCAAGGTCAATTTTCTAGTGTTAATTTGTATCACCAGAGCTTAGCATAGTATCTGTCACATAATAAAAGCTTAATAAATGGCTTACTGACAGACTGAAGTAAGAAGAATTAGGGGGGGAAATAGGCAAGACTACAATAATATAAATGAATAAAAAAATGAAATTCAGTGTTTGTCCCTAGAGATGAGTTGAGAAAATTAACCTCTTCCCTTTCTTGGGAGATGCAGAGGATTATGTGTCTGGGAGTGTTAGGATGTGTCTTAGAATCAATGCTAAGTATTGGTTCCATGGCAGAAGAATGGGACAGGCTAGGCAATGGGGGTTAAACAACTTATTTGGGGTCACACAGCTAGGAAGTGTCTGAGGCCAGATTTGAACCCAGAATCTCCATCTCTAGGGCTGGTGATCTATCCACTAAACTATCTAGTTACACTTGGCCTCCCACCTCCATACTATTCTTAATAAATACTCATTGATTAATTATTGATTAGGGACTTCTATCTGAATTCTATGGTTCAGTTCCCATCCAACTTAAATCTCTGAAAACCCAGTATGGGTTACATCTCCTTCTGAGTCCTGCTGTCTTGAAACTATCCCTTGCAAGCCCTTAAGCTAACAAAACATTTAATAAAAGACACATTTCTTACAGACAAAGACTAACCAAAGGAAAAACCCCAACAACAACAACAGAAATAGCTTTCTGATGACAGAGCTCTCTTCCTCACAAGTTTCTAGACTTCCCTGCAAGTACTCAGTCTAGCATTAGTCACAGGTGAGCTCAGAAACTCAGCTGAGGAGCAGCATCTTTTGGATACAGGCCTTTTTTCCCTGTTGCCTCCACTGCCCTGGGTACTCCAAGTCATTCTCCATTGGTGATCTCTGCAGTGACATCATTTTCAGTAGGCAGGTTCCCATACTTTCAGGCTGTCTAGCCACATAGTCACCATCCCTCTTAGTCCCTTTAGACCTTTGGCAGACTGGCAGCATGGTCACTGCCCTAGCCTGACTCTATATACACATTCGGCATTCGCCTCTCCCCCACCCCACCCCCACCCCCACCCCTTCCAAATCAAATGGAACAAATTGCTTCAATTAACTACTTGGAGAGGAAAAAACTCAACCCTACTGAGCACACATGTGCACTGTGCCTCTTTCCATCCCACCCAAGAAGGATTGGTTGGATAAACCACTCAGCCCTCTTCAAAACCACCTGAACCAACAGTGCAATTACTTTAAAATTAAATGTCTAAATAAACATTATCATTACATTAAATTACTTAAAATTTGCAAATACAGTCTCACATAATCCTCCAAGCCTTATTTTCCCCAGTGCATAAATGAGTATATCTGAAAGTCAAAAGAATTTTTGAAGGCCACAGTAACTTAATATTTCAAAGGACTAAAAGAATTATAGCATCATCTCTGAAATTCATTTATTCTACTTGGGCACTTTATTGCTTTCTTTACCTTACAATTATGTTATATTTTTATTTATTATTAAATAATGTTTTTAATGCATTTTTTCTTTTATTCTTAGCAAGCAGTAATAACTTACTCTAGTAAGTGGATATAATTACTGTTCTTTTCTATTGAGGATATTGGTCTATATTTAGTCTCTTACTGTGAACTATGAGAAATTGAAGGCAAGGGATAGGCAAACTGAAATAATTGGCAGTATCAAGCTTTAAAATATAGCTAAAGTATACCCCAAATGGCAACATGTTGAAATATATGAAAAGGAAAATAACTTGGGAATTAAAAAGGGCTTATAAAGCAGAAGTCTTTGTACCACCAAAAAGGTGTGTCAAGGGGATTTTATCTCCTCCCCTTCTTGGATTTCTGATGAGTTCCTCAACATTCTTCACGTGCCAGAGTTGTGTCCATGAGTCCATGAACATCCTGAGCGTCCATAAAAGAGAGTGGATGCAACCCACCTGGGCTTTGGCACAGAAGCTGGGCTGGAGAGAGAGGTGAGGGAGGGAGGGATTCTTGGAGAATAGGCCTCACATGGTCAGAACTTAGAGTAAGGAAGAGACTTTAAGTCTATGCTTATCTACCTTTTCTATCTCAAGTGATTATTAATAAACTTTATGGAAAATAATAACAGGTAGATATATTAATTTTAAATATAACAAAGAGCACATCTCTTACTATATTATATTTTGCATCATCATCATCATCATCTATGTATGCATGTTATCTCCCCCAAGAGATTAGAAGCCCCTTAAGGGGAAAGACTATCTCTTATTTATCTATATTCCTATCCCACTCAGGCTAGATACTTTAAAAACAAAACAAACCACAAACCCCTTTACTAAATCCATGCACAAAAAAGAAAGCATTGAGTTACCTTGCAAGAGGTTTTCTTTACATTTTTGGCACCTTTCATGGAATTCTAAACATCCAGACAAATTCTGGCCAAGCTCTTTACATGGTGCTCTGTCGTGTCCAGGGAAAATCTTCGAAAACATGCCTCCTTTGTTCAACTCTGGGAGAAACAGAGACTATTGAGACAATGATTTTTCTTCAGTTTTTTTAACATTATTTTATTTGGTCATTTTCAAACATTATTCATTAGAAACAAAGATCATTTTCTTTTTCTCACTTACCCCCACCCCTCCCAATGGCAATGCGTGATTCCTCTGGGTATCACATGTGTCCTCAGTCCAAACTCTTTTCCATGTTGTTATTTTCATTAAGGTGTTCATTTAGAGTCTCTCCTCAATCATATCCCCTCCACCCCTATAGTCAAGCTATTGCCTTTCCTCAGTGTTTTTACTCCCCTTGTTTGTCCTCTGCTTGAGGGTAATGTTTTTATTTTCTCCTAGATCCCTCCAGGATGTTCAGGATCACTGCATTGCCACTAATGGAGAAGTCCATTACGTTTGATTGTACATAGTGTATCAGTCTCTGGGTACAATGTTCTCCTGGTTCTGCTCCTCTTGCTCTGCATCACTTTCTGGAGGTTGTTCCAGTCTCCATGGAATTCCTCCACTTTATTATTCCTTTGAGCACAATAGTATTCCATCACCAACATATACCACAATTTGTTCAGCCATTCCCCAATTGAAGGTGTTAGGGTCCGGGTTTTCGCCCACCATCACGGAAGACCAATAGATAATGCAATTAGCAAGAGGGTCGTTTATTGAACTGGTGTGCACCAGGAGCACACCAGGGGAGCTCCACCAACAGAGTTCCACTTGTCTTTGTGGATGCTGGGATTAATATACCCTCCAGCATGCATGGCCCCCCAGTCCCTATCTGGTACATACCATTGTTGGAATGTTTGCCAGCATTTATGGCCCCTAAGTGTAGGATTCCAGGAAGAGTCTCGGAGCTGAGCCACAAAGAGCTCAGCTCTGGACCGGTCATACAGCATTCCAATGTATAATTTATGAGCAGGCCATGCGGTCTTTGTTCTGGGAGTTTGAAAAGAGCGGGCTGTACTTACCACGCCTCTAGCTTGTACGCCAAGGATTTGTCAAGCCAATGTAAATCCTCTATATGTATTACCTTCCTCTGACGTCATTACAGCAATAAAAAGTCAGGAAGGACGCGACCCTCCCTCTCTTGCTCTATTCCTCTGTCTGTCTCTCATTCCTACCTGTCTGCTGGCCACATGGCTCTCCTGTTATGGAGAGCCAGTATACCTCTAAAGATTTTCTCTCCTTATTCTCTTTCCTCCTTCTCACCTCACTCCTGATTCCTTATTCATGCATTCTGGTTAATTTCTATCTTCCTGCATTGTGTGCCCAGCAAAGGAAGATGGAAGGGAAGCTGCGTCCTTCCATGAAAAGATATGATCTGGTGTCTATCTCTATTCATTAACCTCTCCCCTCGACTTGTCTCCTCTCCTCAAAATCATAATTCCTTTAGTTATTCCCTTTCATGTAGCAATTGCAGGTAAATTGCTGCACGAAGTTCTTATCTGGGACCTACTGCTGCTGAGACCTTAACATATTAACTTCCAAGGCTGGGCAGTTTCCTGCTCAGGCCTCCCTCAAAGGGCATCCCCTCATTTTCCATTTTTTTGCTACCACAAAGAGCACAGCTATGAATATTCTTGCACAAGTCTTTTTCCTTATTATCTCTTTGGGGTACAAACCCAGCAGTGCTATGGCTGGATCAAAGGGTAGATATTCTTTTATCGCCCTTTGGGCTTAGTTCCCAATTGCCCTCCAGGATGATTGGATCAATTCACAGCTCCACCAGCAATGAATTAATGTCCCTACTTTGCCACATCCCCTCCAGCATTCATTACTTTCCTTTGCTGTCATGTTAGCCAATCTGCTAGGTGTGAGGTGATACCTCAGAGTTGTTTTGATTTGCATCTCTCTGATTATAAGAGATTTAGAACACTTTTTCATGTGCTTATTGTAGCATCCCAAGCATATTCACATCTATGAAATATAAATGACTGTATGATTACTGTGTCTCCAAGCATAAGGTTATACCAATGAGGCTTGTGAATGTAACCTTGAACTGGCCATGCAGCCCTTGGCTAAGACAAACTCATTAACATGCTCGGACTCAATTCCCCAGGAAAGCGCGGTTTGCAATCTACACGCCCAAAGGTGTTCCCTCTACCTTGCCACCCAATCTTAATTGTCTATACTTTGTGATGTGGTTACTACGTGCTTGGGAGTACCGCCCAAGCAGGACAGGAATAAATTCGGAGGCAATCTTGGCCTTTCTCCCTTCAATGGAGCTCCACTGGGCTCCTCAATGACTATCTCTCTCTCTCTCTCTCCTCTTAACCTTCTCCTTCCCTGAGGCTGTAACCATCTCGGCCTGCATTTCCTATCTTAATCTCCTCCTCCACCTCCTGTTCCTTTGTACTCATACTTTCCTATCAAAGGGAGTATCATAGGGATTGCCTGCCCTATTCAACCACTGACTTGTCCGTGTCTTTCATTTCCACCCTGGTTCTGGGTTCCTACCTCTCCTCGAGTCCCATCACAAAGGTGAGCCCCTTCCCTTGTGGGACCCTGCTGGTCAGGGAAGTCCATTAAGGAAAACCCCACACTTATTAATGGTTTTGATTTCTTTGGCTGAAAACTGCCTGTTCATGTCCCTTGCCCATTTATCAATTAGAGAATGGCTTGGATTTTTTGTACAATTGATTTAGCTCTTTATAAATTTGAGTAATTAGACCTTTGTCAGAGGTTTTTGTTTTTTTCTTCAGTTTTAAGATTTCCAAGGAATACAAATATGATTTTTTTAAAGTATAATTTTTCTACAATGAGGAAAAAAATATTCAAAGGATGTGAAGGGAAGTCAAAGATTAAAGGAAGATAAAAGCATATATATGTACACACACACCGTGATACACACAAATAATTGACGTAATGCTATTATATACACACACTTAATATACATGTGTACTTATAGACTACCCATGCACACAATGCAATATGCATATGGATATTTGTACATTGCATAGTATATATATGTCAATATATGTGTATATATCATACATACTATAAAAAGGTAATTGCAAAGGCCCTGAAAAATTAATGTAGCTGATGGCCAAGGTTTGATGTGACTTGACCTGACAGGATGCCTTTCCCTCAAGACAGAGATCAAATGGATGTCTCTCCCTGCTCCTCCTAAGTGAGCAGTTAAAGGGCAACCCAAGAATCCCTGCCAGAATGTCTGGTGACCAAGAATATGTTTTTTGACTTGATTTGGCAGGGTAAAAAGTTAATGGAGAGATGCCCTGTGGGTTAGATGGAACTGGTGGCCTGGGTTTGGCTTTACCAGACCTACAGGGTATTCCCCCTATGGGACAGAGATTAAAGATGGACACTTCTCTGCTTCAGGCCAGTAATTTGGGCTGACCTGATATAGCAGCTATGTTAGGAAGGATGAAACATCTCAGGGAGAAGAGATTGATGTTTTGCCAGGAATTTGGCTTTACCTGGCATCCTGAGGTGAATATCCCCTGACACAGACTTGCTTAGGGAGAAAGGGAATGGCAGGTGATTGAGACTTGACTTGGCTCAATCGATGTAGACCCTCTCTCTCTCTCTCCAAACCCCTCCAACTGTTCTCCTTCTTGTACCACAACAATTATATCTGACTGCTATGTCTTCTTTATAAATGGTTTATTAAAGTGAAAGGAGAATGGTCTGGATCAGGAAAGAGCGTAATAGGAATCCCTATCTATTCCCCAGTGGCTGAGAGCTGGGCTGAGGGCACTGCACAAAATTCCTCTCTGAACTAGATAGTATCTATTTATTAGTTAACCCTAGGCTGATACATTAATAAGTCTAGGATGTCTGAAGTTCAAGGTTGAGAGATTCACTTCTGGCTTAGAGCAGCTACCCTCAAGGCGAACCCTCAGGCAGACTGCTATTTCATTGAGTCCCACAGTTATGGATGTTTGGGAACCCAGGAACAGACACAGGAATATCAAAGATCTTTTGCACAGGATAATGCTGGAAAGGTCCAGGAGGAAAGGTCCAGGGCCTCTCCACCAGGAGTTTAAAACCTGAACCCTGCTCCTCTCCAAGGGTCCCTCCCAGAGTTCTGTTGGCTTTTAGAATCCTCCTCTCATTGAACATTCCATGCTTTTTCTCTTGCTTTGCCTTGTTCCTATACATTTCTTGCATCTTTAGCGAATCCATCTTTTCAATACACACAGATAGATAGATAGATAGATAGACAGACAGACAGACAGGGAGGTAGGTAGGTAGATGAGAGAGAGAGAGAGAGAGAGAAAGAGAGAGAGAGAGAGGGAGAGAGAGAGAGAGAGAGAGAGAGAGAGAGAGAGAGAGAGAGCGAGAGAGCAAAGAACAAGAAAGCTATATTTCTGGGAAAAAAACTTAAAGTCACATCAGTTGTCTTTCATTCCAAAGGGAGATTAAACAAAAAATTGAACAATAAAATCTATAAAGTCTTACAACATATTTTAGAGTATGTCACTGTATTAGAAATTTGAACATGCAATGGAATGCTCACTTCTAGGTCAGGGACATAATTTTCCTAAAATCTTTCATTTATTATCAGCACAAAGTCATGGATTCCATATACTTATTAACTATTTAACTGTTTTACTTGCTGCTGCTTAGGCATAATTCCTAATTGGTGGAAAGAATAGTTTCTTGATGTCAACCTGTCTGAGAGGTGGAGTTGGTAGGAGAAGAAAGAGATATTCTCTATTCCAGCTTTAAGAAAGAGAGAAATCTACAATTCCAGACACTCTATGGAGAGAAACAAGTGAAGAGAAACAAAATACTGAGAAGCAACAGACAAGAGAGGAGTCAGAACTTCAACATTTCCCTAAATTTCAGCTGACCTCTCTAGAGACTTTTGGGAAATTCCCCTCAGGTGAGATGGGGGTAGGAGCTTTTCTCTCTTGTGTAAGTGAGATCTCAACTGGGTCCCCAAAATAACTAACTCTTTTTCTGCATATTTTCTGGTATATTCTATAACACCTCTGATTTCTGATGGATCTGCTTGAATAAATAATTATACTCACAATTCAGTATTTGTGATGGTCTTTTGTAGAACCAGCCTTTATAAACCTATGGGTATAACAAAGCTAGGGTTACCCCTTCCTCTTTAAAAGAAGGTTCCTGGAAAAGTGACTTGAACCTAAATAATAAATATTCCTCTAGACAATCAATAAGTAGGGGGATGGATAGATATAATTCTAGTCCAATACCCCTTCCAACCTCATAACCCTTTCTCCTGTTCCCTTCCAGGAAAAAACAAAATGTCCTTGGAGAAGGTGGGCAATTTCAGAGGGATATTTATTCATACTTCACTATGATCTGTGTTTAGACTACCCAGATGGGCATACATCTAAGCAATATGGGCAACATATGTCCTACACTATTATTAGGGTTAGGGATTAGACTTATGACTGCATTTTCATTGGGAACTCTGAATTGAGGGAATTCCCTCTATAGAATACTAGTTGGTACTTTCTTTGCAAATAATAACAGTAAGTTTATATAGTGCCTACTATGTGCCAGGTACTATGTTAAATATTTTGTACAAATTGTCTCATTTAATACCCATAACAACCCTGAGAGGTTGATATTTTTTCCCGTTTTACAAAACCGAGGTGAAATGACTGGTCTAAGGTCAAAGAGTCAGTATATGTCAGGTGGCCTCTCTAAAAACTATTATTCAATAGTAATAATAACAATGTCAAGCTTGGAATACATTCTCCTCACCTTGGCCTCGGTCTCTGTCTTCTTTCAAGATGCTTTACTGTGAAGCATTTCTTGGTCTCCTAACTACTCTCCCAAACTCCTTTGCATTGAACTACTTAGTATTTATTTGTATTTGTTCTTTTCCTACATATCATGTACATACTTATGAAAGTACTTGTCATCTCCTCCATTATTAGGTAAGTTCTTTATTTTTAGGGTTTGTTTGATGCATTGTATTTTTATCCCCAAGACCTAACCCAGTGCCTATCTCAGGTAAATACCTAATAAATACCTATTGACTGATTGAAAGCAAAGACATATCTCTAGCATTCTTTTCTAATATCTCTTCTCTCCTCCCCCATCAGTTACTACTGTTAGACTACCATGACAAATAAAGGCAGGCAAAGTCTCATAATACTGGGCTATTTAGGCAGATTTCCCAAGGGCAGCAGATCAATATGGCTTGCTTATTTATAAAGTGCCAGGAAAACCAACACCTGTATGTAAATGCCTATTTGCTCTCTGAGGTGGCTTAGTGCTCTTGGCATCTGGTTTGCAGTAACCTTCCAAATAGTTCTACGCTTAGTTCCTTTGGGAGAGTAAGGGCTATGGTGGAAGGCTATAAGGAGGTCATTTAGTGATCTACATACTTCCTGGCTAGGGTCACCTGTATGTCAAAAGGTTGAGAGTAGCTACCTCCCCCCTTAAATTTATAAGAGAACATCAAAGTCTTTGGCCCATGGAGCAAAGAAAAAGTTGGGGGGCAGGGTCTTTAATGGAGGTGGTGAATTGGGAAAGAGCCGTGGAAAACTGAGAAGGCAGATATTACAATTTTTTCCTTATTTTGGGAACTGGAATATACAAACTTGTTGTCTTGCACTAAGGGATGTCATAATGATGTCATAAACTAGTCAAGAATACTAGCTTGTATCCAGAAACCTGCCTCTGTGATACCAAGCACATCACTTAATTTATCTTCACCTCAGCTTTCTTTTCTGTAAAGACTGAATGAGAAGATCTCCATGGTTCCCTTCTATTCTTAAATGTACGGTCCTATGACCTGAATTTAATTCCCACTCTTAACATTTACTAGCTCTATGTGTGACTTTGGTCAAGCCACTATTCATCTGGGAGCCTCAATTTCCTTATATATATATATAGGGATAGTAATAATCATACCACCTACCTCACAGGGCTGTTGATTTATTACATCTATCTATCTATCTATCTATCTATCTATCTATCTATCTATCTATCTATCTATCTAATCTATCTATCTGTCTGGTCTCTGTTCATTTATTTATTGTTCATTCATTAGTCTGTCCCCTAGATGTCATCAATTCTGGGGATTTTATATTCTTTACAACAATGGAGACGTGATGCTGTGTCATGCTGTGTCACAGTGAGGATGTGATTCTAGAGTGATAAACATTCAGTCATTCAGTGGGGGGTTTGGTTATCTGATTGGAGTCTGTCTGCCTGAAGACCCTCATAGTTTAGGGGACAGATGGATGTCTGAGATACAGTCCGATGGTAACCAGGTGTAGCCTGGAGGTACATCTCTCTGTCCATCTTAGATTATTATTATCCTTGGGCCATCCTTTAGCTTTAGGGATCTTATAGAAGTTATCAGATGTTATTGGGTTAGGAGTCACAAGAACAGAAGGGAGCAAAAAAATTAACCTGCTTATAGTTTGCCTGGGTTTTGGAGGTACAATGCCCATACTACTTCCTTCTTTCCTCCCTCCTTTCCTTTCGTCCTTCCTTCCTTCTGACTTTTAGGATGGCCTTCTATTTATCAACCATCATGCCTCTTGTTATTTTATATGCATTATATACATGTAATACATATGTATCCCAAAATTGATAAATATATAATAATATATCTCAAATATATATATATATACATATATATATATAAAGCATTTCTATCAGTAAAGCATTTTATAAGTGTTATACATTATTATGTAATTACAAGGGTAATGTAAGATGAGAACATTTAAATTCATCTACAGGTCAAAGAAATTTGATGTTGAGTATGGCTTTTGAAGTAAGTTTTTTTCACTCCATAACAGCATTAGTAGCAAAAGAGTCTGTCTAGGATCCTTGTCTCTCCTGTTAAAGATTTGGAGAATGTTTAGAAATGATTGCCGGATTGAATCTGTAATCCTACTGGAAAAAACCATTGGACATTGACTCTAACCAGTATCCAGGGATGGAGTTCATTTAGCTGACTGATTTTTGCCTATATAACAACGGTACAGAAAGGATTATCTAGCAAACAATTTCTAACTCTTACATGAAATAAGTTACTCTCAGGAAAATGCCATTTATATGAAGTCCTAGTGGGTTCATGAATTTGGTTTACATTTTGGCACCTGCAACTCTTTCAATTAATTGGCAGCCAGCAAAAAAGTTACCCATCTCACCTTTCTTCTAGGAAAGAGCCCAGCAGGAAACAAGTTCAAGAATGGGCAGGTGCTTGCTCCAGGCATAGCTCATATAGCACATCTGTTTCTGAAAATTTTTGTATTCTAAACACTACAGAGAAATTCTGAGGAAGTCTTTTTTTTTCTATCTTTTTTTAAAAGCTGAATTGTGGAAGATAAAACAGGAATAAACTCTTATCTCCTGATTTAAAGAAACAAAAGTGCTAATTTTTTTCTTTAAAATATGGGGAAAGAACTTACTGGAAACAATATTTTCCTCCTTTTCAGGCTTGTTCAATTTGGGCCATTTCTACAAGAATCTTATCTCACAACTCTCTGCATAAGCTTTCCAGGCTTAGACTTTAGCATCACCCACAGCCAAAGAAATAACTGTTGGAGTCTGAGTACAGACCAAAGCATGCCATCTTCCACTATATTTCTTTCATGAGATTTCTATTGTATGTGTGATATGTCTCCTATCATGGCATGAACAATACGGAAATATGTATTACATGAAAGTATGAGCATAACCTATATCTATTCGCTGCCTCTGGGAGGGGGTAGGGATAATAGGGAGGGAGAAAATCTGAATTCTTAAATGTCAAAAACAATCATCAGAGTAGAAATGTAAAAGCAAAATATATGACATTACTTATCACATGTATATATGGGAATGTGATTTGGGGTTTAGGTTTTAAAGAATTGCTCTATAGCAAAATATGAACAATATGGAAATAGATATCAAGTGATAACATTTATACAGGAATTATATAGAGGAGTTGCTTGTGGCTCTGGGAGGGGGAGGGAAAGAAAATGAATCGTCAATATGGAAAAATATTTTAAAATAAAGAGAAAAAAACAGTAATAAAATTATTTCCATGTTTAACTGAAACAATATTGAAAAAAAGACATAGCATCATGACATTTTAGAATAAGGGAACTTAGAGATCTAAGAACCTTTTCTACAATTTATCTGTTAAGTAGTCATCCAGCTTTTGCGCAAAGATTTCCAGTGAGAGAACCCCATGATCTCTTGGGAGAAGCCCATCTACTTTGAGATAATCTACTTTGAGATAACTCATTCTTGGGAAGTTTTCCCTTGCATTGAGCTTAACTATGTCTTTCTGCAACTTCCACCTGTTGGTTCTAGTTTTTTTTTTTTGTTGTTGTTTTGTTTTGTTTGGAGCTAAGCAGGACAAGTCTAATGTCTCTTCCACATGACAGTCCTTCAATATTTCCAAAACTTGAAGAAAGTTATCATACTTCCCCTAAACCTCTCCTCCAGCCTAAAAAAAAAACTCATTCCTCATAAAGCACAGAGTAAATGCTTAATGAATGCTTGTTGACTGAGTTTCCTCCTCCACATACTAGATGCTTCTAGCATTCTTTTTTTCACTTACTTTTAAACCCTCCGTAATCTGGTTTTTAATCTCAGCAGTCAATTGAAAATCTAGTTTCTAATTTATCAGTGATCTGATGGTTTTTTCTCAGTATTCATCTTTGACCTCTCTGCAGTCTTTACTCTCCCCTCTAGGGTTTTCATGAAACTCTTCTCTGGCTTTTCTTTCTCCTTATCTGATTGCTCCTTCTCAGTCTCCTTTTTTGGATCTATTTCATGCTTATTAACGGGAGAGACCTGAGCTGTATCCCCAAGGCTCTGTCCTGGACCCCAATCTATTTTCCCTCTATATATCCTCTTTCTTGATAATTTTGTCCTTTCCTATGGGTTTTATCAGCATCTCTTTGCAGATGATTCCCAGATGAATATATCCAGCCCTAGTGTTTCTCTCTCTTGAGCATTTTTTAAAACAACTTGCATTAAACTTAATAAGTTTTTTCTATTTTAAGCTAATTACTGGAGCCTTGTCATTCCTGAAGAAGGTGTCCCTTCCCGCCCAGTTTTTCCTGACCAGTTCTCGCACTACACCTTCATTGGACTGAGGGAATTATGGATAGGAGGGAACTAGGTGTAATGGTTATTTTTGATGAATTTGTTTTCAATCTTTGTTCAAGGAAAAGTTCATCAGGGGAAAGATGGGGAGGAGAGGGACGTATTCTGAAATTAATAAGATGTGTAGAAGGTAGGTATGAGTTCCTTCTTTCATGAACATGTTCTTTCTCAACTGAGTATATTTGTATTGACTTATTCCCCAAATGGTATGAAGTATAAGTCAAGTCTGTAAGCAGGGGCATGGGTCTTCAGTTCACAACCTATCAGGCTGAACTGTCTTATCCTAAAGGAATAACTACGTATGATTTATTCACTTTACTCAGGACTTGGACCCAAATAAATAAACTGGGTGAGGGGAAAGGGAGTTATTTAATGTAAAAATCTTGGGAAAAATCACTAGCCATCAAATGACATTTCAGAAATACTAAATAAGGAGGCAATCGGGCAGTAGAAAGAGTGGTAGTTTGGAATCAAAGGGTCTGGGTTTGAATTCTGACAATGCCACTTATGTTTGTGTAGCCTTGAGTCAATCACTTAAATTTCCCTGGGCCTGTTTTCTCAGCTGTTAAATTAGGGTGTTGAACTAGATGACCTCTAAGGCTCATTTCAGCTTTAAATCTGTGATCCTATTATTTCATGAAAAGTAGTAACATTTTCTACTCTCCCCAAGACAAGATATTGGTAAAGATGATAGCATTAAATTAATTTTTTAATACTTACCTTTTACTTGTTCTGGTAAATCCCTCATTCCTTTTAGCATTTCAGTAATCATTTCACTAATACCTATGAAAACTGATTTGCTGAAATCAAAAAATAGCTGCAAGAAATTAGGTATCTCCCAGCTTTTTAGAAGACTTGTATTTTGGGGGGTTGTCTCTGAAAAAGATGGTAGGAAATAGGGCTTTGTTAAGTCTGGGTCTGAGATGAAATATGTTTGAAAAGCCTGGTCAAATTCTTGACATATCTGTTTGAAGACATCAGTGCTCCTGTTGAATAGTGTGTTCACATCCATGGACAGTTGGCTGAATGCACCCTCCATCTGGGAGAGTTGAGCATCTTCCTTATCTGGCTTTCCAATGACAGGAAGTGCTTTTGCTTCATCCTCATGAAAAGGAAAAATTAACTGAGGTATTTTCTTGAAAAAGCTTTCAATCTGTAGGGGAATAAAAATGGAGTAAAGTTATTACCTTACATTCTAGGCCCTATCTATCAGGAAATTTTAAAATTCCTACATTAGGGGAAGCTAAGTGGTTTCAATGGATAGAGAGCCAATTCTGGAGATGGGAGATTTTGGGTTGAAATTTGATCTCAGACACTTCCTAGCTGTGTGACCCTGGGCAAGTCACTTAACCCCCATTGCCTAGGCCTTATTCCTCATCTGCCTTAGAACCGATAGTATTGGTCCTAAGGCAGAAGGTAAGATTAAAGAAAAAGTTCTAGGTAGAATTAAATTCAAATGAAGTTCTGGCCTTAGAGTCCTGATGATGCAAAATTGGCCCAACTTTAATGGCACTACTAAAGAACCACAAGAATGGAATTTTTGAATACCAAGAAAACTAGCAGATATATAAGGCAGTATCCAGAGAAGATTTTCAGAAAAAAATTATATTAATAAGTCTAAGATTGTCTTCAGCCCTTTGCTTCTGCTTCTAAGGCATATGCTCCCAGTCCTCAATCCTTTGTAAATACTTTCTTTACTTCCTTAACTGAGTGATAGCAAATGTTTTAGAGACCTGGTGTCCAAACTGCAACCCTCACACCACATGTGAGCCCCTCACCTTACCCCAGACAAGGGAGGGAAGAAACATTCCCATTGTGCTGCTGGGCAGAGGGGTGGGTGATGGGGGAAATGTCCTTTGGCAGGGTGGAGAGAGGGAGAGAGCAGCCCCCTCCAGCATGCTCGGGCATGTAGGCCATAGGTTCACCAACATGACTTTAACCTTTAAAAATAAACTTTTAGGAAAGGATCGGGTAAGGTATTCATTCTGAGGCGTAAATAATTTATAAATCTTGATATGTTACTCCTACTAAGAGTATTTACATTTTGAAAAAAGGGATCAAAGTCAATGTTTAATTTAAGTCAAATTAAAGAAACTAATTGTTGGATTTCTTATATCAACAAGTTAGCAAGGGAGGTATTCTGGGAGGCAAAGGGGTCTTCCTGAGCACCTCTGAAAGCAGATCACCCATGTACCCTCCCATTTTACTTACATATGTAGATATTCTATACCCAAGCTAGAACATTAGCTGACCTGTGACTATACAAAAGGGCCATGATATTTGCTGACAGGGATGCCTTGGCTACTGAAAGCTACATAGCCAAATGACTGTAGAAAGGAAAGATCAGTGCTACAGCATTACAGAATGGCCTCCAAAGAACTCTCAAGTCTTTCAGGAAATTAGGGCCTTTTAGTTTGAGCCACAAGATCATAGACTTAGAATTGGAAGACATGTTCAAGATCATGTATTTTGTTCTCCTTGTTTCACAGAGCAAGAAATGGAGGTTCAGAGAAAGTCACTTGCCCAGGGTTATACAGGTAGAAATTAGCCAAATTGTATTTGAACCTAGTTTTTCATAATAAATTCTGAGTGCCTCTGAAATCAGGCCACATGCATACCCTCCTATTTTACCTACATCTGTACATGTCCATACTGTGTCATCATGGAATCTAGAAACCCCAAATTTGTAGCCTAGTAAGATCTGACTTCAGCTTATCAGCTAGTCCTAAAACTTGGGGTTCATCAGATCTTACTAGGCTACAAGTCTGGGGTTTCTAGATTCCATGTTGACAACAGCTAAGCTAAAACATCAGCTTAATGGGGACAATGCAATAGGGTCACAACTAGTTTGATGACTATGGATGCCCTGACCACCCACTACTCTTCCCATTGCACTGCACCATCTCTTTATTATGCTTGCCAATCCTCCATCTCCCTCATCACATTCCAGCTCCCATCTTATCTATAGAGGGATGCTATTACTTCACTTGAAAACAAGGCGAAGCCAAGGAGCAAGTAAAAATAAACTTGAGCTAGACCTCCACATTTTTAGAATTTTCAGCATCAGAAATATTTATTGCACAGTTAAAATGATTCGAGTTGGCCAGTGACATAAAATATCAGACCATGGTAATATTAGAGGACTCTCCACTACCCAGTTCAGTTCTTGGACCCTGGCTAGAGGCTAAGTAGATCAGAAGCAGCAGGGAGGACCAGAGAGGGAAGGAAAATGAGAGAAAAAGGAGATAGAACTGAGCATGAAAAAAGCAGGAAGTTAAGAAACAATGTTACAAAAATTACCTGTATAATTCACATTGAAAGCCAGCTTTGGCCTGAAGGATACATTTTACCCCAATCGTTTGTTTTCCAAGCAGTAATTGTGTAAGAATAGAAAACCATGGTTACCTTCATTCTTGATTAGGTATTGCCAACAGCAAAGCAAAATAGGGAATTTAAGTAAATATTCAAATTATTCTTTTCACTTTAGCCAACATTAAAAAAAATTCTATTACAAGGTACTATGCTAAGTATTAGTGATAAAATGACAAAGATAAAATAAATTTCTAGTCCTCAAGGAGTTTGCTTTCTCCTGGGGAAATTCACATATAAGGTAGATATGAGATAATTTTAGGGGCAGGTATTAGTAGCTTGGGAGGTAGTCAAAAAAGACCTCATAATATGAAATGGTCCTTGAGTAGGTCTTTGAGGAAAAATAGAGAAGCTAAGAGGAAGAATCGTGGAGGAAGTGAATTCTAGAAAAGGGGTTTATGTTAAAATGAGTCCTAACTGACTAACTTCTTTTCAGCAGAGAGGTGGATTGTGCCCATATTGCTATGCCATTGGACTAGTTATAGATATGCTTATTTAACAGATGGTTGTTCTTTTCATTAAAGGTTCTTGGAATAACAAGGAAAGATTCTTGGAGTGACAAAATAACAAATAAAAATTAGTTTTAGGAAGAAAGAAGGAGTAAACACAATTACCCACTGATCATTTGTCAGGCTTAACTTTGCATGTAAAAACAGTTTTGCCAGAATGCTGAGAGCTGGTATTAAAACAAACAAACAAACAAAAAAACAACAACCCTGTACTTTGATCAATTTAGTCTGCATCTACACTTAGCTGGGCTATAAGTAATTATGGTGATAAGCTTTGGAAATATTTTACAGAATTAAAGAATGCCAGAGCTGGAATTGACTGAAGGATTCATCTCATTCAAACCACACATTTTGCAAAAAGGAAACTGAAATTAAGGGGTTAAATGATTTGCACTGTATCACACTGATGGTTAGTTAACCCTAAGGACTATTCTTTACAATGTACTATGGATGGACTAGACAGAGGAGGCAATCACAAAAGCCTTGAAGATCCAGTTAAGATGAGAACCTAGTGAACCTGGCTCCTTATTTATCCCAGGGATTACCTTTGATGTAATTGGGTGTGACATTGGCCAGGAAGAAGTGGTTCTGATTTCCCTTGGCATCCAATGTAGGGTACAAAATCTCAGTCATCAAGTTCATGTCAAGTCTTGCACGAAAGGGAAGAAATTCAGGACAAATAAGACAGGCATCTCTCAAACTGAGACTAGCGTAGTCTTGAGTGCTCTTCGGATGCTTCATAATAATTTTGAAGTCACCCAGGGCACTTCAAGGCTGTGCCAGCAAAATATGATCTGTGGCAAGTTTTCCCAAGCTGGAAAGGTTTTGTGTGCTTCCAGTGATAGACCACAGTCTTCCAGCTGAGAACCAGCTAAGTTCAGAGAGGCTCATTACTCGTTTGGCTGCCAAGGGATGAGTTTTCCAGCATTGGCAACTTGGGAATGCTGTTTACTAAGGAATAAAAGGAGGAAGTGCCCAAAAATGATCAACTTACACTTCCCTGAAATATTAAAGAAAGCATGCAGGTTATCCACTTATGAATTCTGATTGAGGGCCCCAGTATTCTCTCAAATAGAATCAGTTTTACGTATGTGAGAGTGGGTGAGGGAATAGTGAAAAGGAGAGTCTTGGCTCTAAGAGGAAAAAAACCTGAAGAATGATTGAAATCTTATTGCTATTTTCTAGCAATAGTATTATAGTGCTATGTAAATAGCCTATGTAGATTATAAAGAAATAAGCGATCGAAGCATAAATATATAAAATCATTAGCACAAAAAAACGAATAATATTCTTGTTCAGTAATAGATTCCTGGGTATTGACATCAAATCAGATATCTCTGTTGCCTGTTCTAACATATTTCAATGGGTTTGGCTTGGATTTGGATCATGGGCATGGGCGGTATAGCCATTGGTATAAATGATAAGAAACTCAGAACTCATGCACCCTTACCCTGGGTGATTCTTGTCTATCAGGCCATTCTAGCAATCCTCCAGTGGGGATAGAGCCAACATACTGGGGGTCTTTAGCTGATTCTTTTTTTTAACCTTCAGCTTCCATCTTAGAATCAATACTATGTACTGATTCATAGGCAGAAGAGCCGTAAGGCATAGGCATTTGGGGTTAAGTGATTTGTCCAGGGTCACTCAGCTCTTTTTAATGTTCTATTGTTATCCCAGCAACTTTGGTTTACTAGTTCTTCTTTATCCTCAAATGATGGTGGAAAGTATCCATGGAAAGTATCCCCTGTTCTTCCTCTATATCCCCTTCTGCTAACTTTCTTCCTCCTGCTTCTCCCCCCCTCACTTTGGAGCTGGTAGGGAACTTAGTTCAGTTCTATGAATCATGAAATCCCAAGACTTATTTTTTTCTTACCTTATTTATCACAGTGGACCAACTTGGTTGGCAGGTTGTATAAAATCTCATGCAGCTACTTTTCAGACAAGACTTGCATTCATCCCATAAATCTGTCAAAGACACTTGGCATTGCCTTTCCTCCTCTTCCAGTCTTTCTTTGACTTCATTCATAAGTTGGAAGGCCTCCTAATTAAGGGGGAGAAAATAACATGCCATTTCAGTGTCAAGTGCCTTAGTACCTGCTGATTTTTATTTTATTTTATTTTTTTTGAACCCTTATCTTCCATCTTGGAATCAATACTGTGTATTGGTTCCTAGGTAGAAGAATGGTAAGGGGGCCTAACTCTATCTACTGAGCTATCCAGCTGCCCCCAATCTGCTGATTTTTATTTTTTTTATTTGGTCATTTTCAAACATTATTCATTAGAAACAAAGAACATTTTCTCCCCCTCCCCCCCATCCCTCCCATTGGCGATGTGCTCTGGGTATCACATGTGTCCTCGATCTGAATTTGTTTCTGTGTTATTGGTTTTTGCATTAGGGTTTTCATTCAGTCTTTCCTCAATCATATCCCCTCCATCTCTGTAGTCAAGTTGTTGCCTTTCCTCAGTGTTTTTACTCCCACCATTTGTCCTCTGCTTAAAGGTAGTGTTTTTTTTTTCCCTTGGTCCCTGAAGGTTGTTCATGGACATCACATTGACACTACTGGAGAAGTCCATTACTCTGCTGATTTTTAAAGTGAACGTTTCTAAGCTATTTTTACAAACCATTCTCCTTTGTCCTCTCAACACTTCACAGAGCAGCTCCTACCATCTATTTAGATAGAACAGAGGTGGCCATTGGTCAAGCAGATCTCTCTACAAACAATATGAAGACAACTAGGTGGCATTCAGCAAGACCAGTGGTTAGTTCCTGCTTCAGATATCAGTTGTGTGACTTGGGATAAGTCATTTAATCCCTCTCAACTTCATTTTCCTCATCTGTAAATTGGGGTCTAATAATAGCATCTATTTCCCATGATTGTCGTAAGCCATAAGCATCATTAGATAATATCTGTGAAGTGCATTGTAACCCTAGAGGCTTTCTAGCTATTGTTATAGGAAAAACAAAAACCTAAGGGTTTAAAAAAAACTAAGATAATAATAACAATTTACATTTATATAGCTTTAAGGTTTACAAAATATTCTATACACATTATCTCATTTAACCCTACAAAAAACCCCAGTGAAATGAGTTTCATTATCCCTATTTTACAGATGAGGAAATTGAGGCACATAATGGTTAAATAACTTGTCCATAGTTCACACCCAGTAAGTGTCTCAGGTGGGATTTGAATTCAAGTTTTTCTGACTCCCAGTTTCCTCAATTCAATGTACTACTTAGAAGTTTGCCTTAAAGCAAACATAAATTATAACTCGTATAGACTATAAAGCCATGACATTCAGTTGCATTGAATGTTTGAATATATTATTAATTATTGCATGTTAAACTATGTATTGGGGGTCAGATGATTCCTCCACAATAGGGGTGTCTGGACACCCAAATTACTGTGGGTGCTGTCTATTGCTGACTAGGAAAGGAGCTGGGGAATAGGACCCATGGCCTGAGGCATGACAAAGAAAGGGAAAGAACACCCTCTAGTGGGTGCCTTTAGGTGGTGACTCCCCTACTATCTTCCTATCCTTTCTAGAGCATGGAAAGCAAGAAAGATTCTGGGACAATCTTCACATTTCACAATCTTCTATTTCAATCTTCTATTTCACAACTCTTTCAACTCTGAAATAATTCAAGGGATCCTGGAATACAGGATCCAGTGGTGAAAAAAATGTAGCAAACAAGCCTTGGTGAAGCAAATCCCATTTCTTGCTTAAATTAGTACATTAATCACATAAAATGTGTTCTGCTAAGTCAAATTTTTTGCAAATCAAATTTTCCCATTGTCTTAGATATGATTTCAGAGATACCTAATTTTGGTTTTCTATCACCTTTTGCAGAGTATGTAGGTGGAACATTGGCTAGAATGCTGGACTTGTAGTCAGGATGGACCTGAGCTCAAATCCTGACTCCATTGTTTATTAGACAACTCCAACTTTGACTCTGGTCAAGTCACTGAATGTTTCATAGCCTGTTTAATCATTTGTAAGATGAAGATAATAATAGTTCTTCCTCACTGGGCTGCTATGACAATCAAATGAGATAATACACATATGTATAGTTCTACTTTTCTACTCTTTATAGTTATAGTTAACATTTATAGTTAGTATAAAAGGAAATGAATAATACTCTGACATGCCTTGTTCTCGATGAACCCATATTAATTTCTAGTGATCACCACTTTCCTTTCAATAAGTGAACAAAAAAATATCCATTAGAAATGTGTTCTAGAATATTGCTAGGAATAGAAGCCAGCCTACAGTTTGATAAACTCTCTTCTTTTTTGTCAAAGTAAAAATTTCATAGAACTTTGTGTCATAGAAGTTCTCTGGCATTCAGCCTTTTGTGTATCTGGGGTTAAATGTAATCATTTATGAGCTACATTATTACCAAATTACAGTCTAAGAAGGTCGCCAGAGAATAACTGAATATTTATGTAGCACTTTAAAGTTTGTAAACTGTTTTATATAAATAAATTAATTAAAGCCTCATGCTGATTCCATGAGGTATATAATAGCAGGAATTATTGTCCCCCATGTACAGATAAGGAAACTGAGGTTTGGAGAGTGACAGCATATGTAGTAAATGTTGGAGATGAAGTTTAAAATTAGGTCAGCCTGAATTCATTCCTGGTACCTGATTCACTACTCCACTATAGAGTGAGGAGATGGATCTCCTCTAGGAATCCTTGGGAGCATTTTCAATCACCTGTTTTTCTTTACTGCTTTTCTTCAGGGTTTTCATGAGCTCTTTATGTTTTACTTCACTTCTCTCCATCATGATTTTCATCTGCTTAATGCCCATCAAAGCTTTCTTCACTTCTTCATCTACATATTTCTCTCCAACCACAGACAAGCCTAAGAGAATCACAGGATCCGTTTTTTTTTTTTGCTTTGATTACACAAGTACATTGCAAAACCAGCTCACCAATTTTTCATTCCCTTAAATAGAGGCCTAATTGCTCTTTTATAGCATCTGACTTTGGAAGCCTTTCATAATGAATCAGCAGTAAGCTGCCACCCTGACAATACCTTCTGTTCATGTGTTGTGCGCTCCTCAGTGTGCTGTAGTTAATTCGACCTCATTCTTGTCATTTGCATCAGTGACCTATTTTTATTTATTCAATGTGTTTTTTGGTTTGAGAGTCAAGTTTTGCCAAATTTTTATTAAAAAGCAGTAAGTTGAATGTATACAACCAGGACACTGAAGATAGTCTGTAACCTCTCCAATTCCTTGCTTTTGTTCACAGACCTTCAAGGAAGCATCCAACAAAAAGCTCTGTCTAGACATTTCTGCGCCTGGGCCACATTGGGTGGCTGGGAATGAGAGAATTAAACTCACCTGGGCTGTGGTACTCTTGTACACCACCATGGGGTACAGTGCATTGGTGCTTTCCCAAATACTCTTTCAATTTAGTAAAGCCCCAGTCACCCTACCTTATCTATGGTCTGAACAAAAATAACTCACTCATTGGCATGATCTTTCCCCAACAAATGAGATTCTTTAATCTACTTCTTTGGATTCATGGTTTCCTCCTTAATGAGGAATTGATTTAATAGGTCTAGAATTCTTCTTTTGGTATCTCTTCTTCTTGACATAAGTAAATCTGATTTTATTTTTTAATTAAAAAAATTTAAAATAATTTTTGTAAATCTGATTTTTCAAGAGTAATTATTGATAGGGCACAGCTTAATGGCTCAGTGAATTGAGAGCCAGGACTAGTGACAGGAGGTCCTGGGTTCAAATATGACCTCAGACACTGCCTAGCTGCATAACCCCAGGCAAGTAAGTCACTTAATTTCCATTGCCTAGCTTTTACTACTTTTCTGCTTTGGAACTGATACTTAATATTGATTCTAAGATCAAATGTAAGGATTAAAAAAAAGTAATTGTAAATCCTCAAAGCATTTTATAATTTATATTTCAGCAAATTTAATTGTCAAAATTTAAGTACCCATTATCAAGGAAAGACCATATTTAATTCTTAAAATGAGAAATCAGTTAAATGATTATAGAACAGCTTGATGTAATATTTTTATTATTTACTTTTCCACAGTGTAAGAATAACTGAAAAGGTGATCTTCATTACTTTTTTTTTTTAAACTGGAATATGATTTCACTCTTCATTAGTCTATATCTATGTGACACTAAACATCTGGATGATACTGGAAATCCTTTCCAAAAATGGTTGGTTTTATCTCTATAATACCAACCAGCTGGCTATGTAGAAGTATTCAGATAATTGGCTGAATTTTTCCATTTCTGTCCAGATGTTTGGCATCATGTCCCTGCAGCCTCTATGTTTAATATCAATCAGGCCTAGAGAAAGTTTTACAACACCATGAAACTAGAGGGCTGTAATGAAAACTGTTATCTCTTAACTGTGAGCCCTAGTAAATGCCAACGGTGCAGAGAAACAGGACAAGGGAGATAAAGAACGCAAACCTACTCTTTAGGTTTTCACCAATATCAGCTGTGTCTTTCGAAGTAGGTGCACCCTGACAGCCTTTCAGCCATAACAGATGCACAGTAAACATCAGTATTAGAGGCTTCATGTTTCCCGTTACTGAAAAAGAAAAATAAACCTACATTAAGTGCTAGCTGTTAGGTTGTTATTTTCAATTCAGTATCAAATGGAAACATCTGTTACTCCAAAACATGTTTCTATGGAAAGTAGACCGCT
The DNA here is from genome assembly GCF_027887165.1 of Monodelphis domestica. Lineage (NCBI taxonomy): Eukaryota > Metazoa > Chordata > Mammalia > Didelphimorphia > Didelphidae > Monodelphis > Monodelphis domestica. Next base: position 271,187,578 of record NC_077229.1, read on the forward strand.
TTCACTTTATGAGCTGAGACTACATATACTTATTTATTTTAATGCTTCCATTTGGGGGCATTAAAAAAGACTAAAATTGATGTCAAAAGTCAAAGGTTGTTGCATCAGCATTCAGGCAGATGGCTTAAGGAGGACACTTTGATCCTGAGAATAACAAAGTAGAAATGTGGCCATAAAAATGTCTTTTCAAAATGTTAATTTTTCAAATTGGTTTCATATAGAAATTTCTCTAATTTACTTATTGTAATATAAGCAGAAAGAGCTATTTATAATTTTCCCTCTTTAAAAATAACAACAACAAAATATCTCATGTGTTAATAAGACCATATGCAACAGGACCAAAAAAACTTTAACTACCTTGATGCGTTTCCATAATGTTTGGTTTCTAGTTTCTATGATCTTTTCTTATTATGTGTAGAAGGATATGGTTCTTAGAAGTTTGCAGGTAAATGCTTGGGCTTTCCTTTCTCACTCTGAGGAATGTAGATGATTTGATATTCCTCGATCAATAATACATCCATGCATACATACACTCATTCAAACATTAATTATTATTAATAAGTAGGGCCATTGAAGTTTAATCCTCCTCCCCACTGAGAAAACATTCTATCAGTAGAAACCCAAGGAAGAAAGTGGAATATCATAAGAACCTCCTAATAATGTCTTTGAAGCTCCATTCAAGAGAATAAATTCAGGTTATAAAATTTTGAATGCTTTTTTTTTTTTAATAGTGTATCTAAATGATATGAAATCAGATTACACATTGGTGTAAATTATTACATATAATATGCAAATATAAGTAAAATATATAGCTCATTTTTCAATCAAGAATACATATTCAACTAATTTTATAGTAAATTAGGAGCAGCTACTAGAATAAACTTAAAATACACATATTAGACATATTTACCAGTAACTTTGAAATTTTTCTCTTGTAAAGTTGCTTCTCAGTGGTAGGAAAGAATCTCACTTTGCTTTGATCTACTTTTCTTCTGTGCCTAGGATTTAGTACTGTTCCCTTTATCTGATGACAAGGTTCCTAATCTCATTAATGAAATGTTTTGTGTTTTGTGCTGGTCTATGTACTAAAACCTTTCAGAGCTCAAAAGTAAACACTAGGGGGAGTATTGCACAAACCGATGGGACCAAAGACATTTGTCATTTCACACTTGAGACGTATTTTGCCGTTTCTATAAACCGTTTTGAACCAATTCTATACTGTCTAAGAAAATACATGTTGATTAATTTGAGGTCTCAAATATTTATGTATTAAAAAAAATTCTGGCATGTGGCCTACAGTTAAAATAAATTGTATGAAGAATATAAAAAAATTAGCTTCTTATATATGCCTACTTCATAATTTCCAGAAGAAGACAGAGACAAGGGAGGAAGACAGAAATTGTTTTTGGAAAACATAGCTCAGAAGGTATTAAAAGGTAAATGGCCTGTAGAATTTGCTGATGTCTTGTGTCTGTTTACAATTTTTTTTTTCATGAAGAGAATCAAGGTAATGGGTTGGGTAGGCACCGAACGATACACAAAACAATAAATTGACTCCAGTTCTCCAATGGATTTTTGATGTCCTTGGTGGACGTGCTCTGTCCAACAATACAGAGTATAAACACCAATTTCTGCTTGTCTTATGTGACTCTTGGCCATGTTGTCCTTTAAATTCACCCAATGGAGTTCATCAGTGTGTTGGGAGGGGGTAGGGGTTCTTAATGTTTTGTTTTTTTGTAACAACATAGATACTAATGAAATAGTGTCTACTTGACTTTCACCATTGCTAATACAAATAGAAAATAATGGACTATTAATTTTTTATATAGTTATACATATCTGAATGAGTAGCAAATAACTGGTCATTTCTAATTATATACAGTGAGATCATTGATTGGAGAGAACAAAACCAGTACTAATGGGTCAGCTGGGTAGCATAGTGGATTGAGTGCCAGGTCTGGAGTTGGAAGGACCTGGATTCAAATATGGCCTCAGATACTTCCTAGCTGTCTGTGACTCTGGAGAAGTCAATGAACCCCAATTGTTTAGCCCTTGCTCTCATGTCCTAGAGCTGTTACTCAGAAAGTCAAGGTAAAAAAAAAACAAACCTAATTTAGATGCAAAGTGAAGTGAGCAGAACCAGAAAGTTGTATAAAATAACAATAATATCTAATGATGAACTGTGAATGACTTAACTGTTATCAACAAGATGAAAATCCAGGACAACTCCAAGGGACTTATGATGAAAAAGGCTCTCTACCATTGTAGAAGGAACTGATGGAGTCTGAATGCAGTTGAAATATTCCATTTTTCACTTTATTTCCTCCATGAATTTTTTCTCTGTAAGAATTTAAATTTAGGTTTTATGCTAAAGATGAGAATTCTAAAGTAATATTGTGATTGCCAATTTAAAAATATCAGCTTAAATCAAAATGACTTTTAGCAACTTTATTTACAAAGAGGTGGAAAGAATGAAAGTGGGAAAATGTAGATAAAGAGACAGAAAGTTTTGCCTTGCTACAAATACCCTAAGTTTAATCCTAATGTCTCCAGACCACAAATGTGAATCCAAAAGCAAATCTCACCAGAATCCAAAGTCCTAATTATGACTTTAGTCTTAATGGGAGCTGGATTCAAATTCAGACAATGACATTAGCTGTGTGGTCTTTTAACAAAGTACTTAAGCTTTCTTGATCTTTGTTTCCTTATCTGTAAAATATTCCAGGTGACCTTTAAGTTCTCTTCTAGCTCTCAATCTATTATTCTATGATCCCAGTACCTAGTACAGGACTCTCTGCCCATAGAAGGTACTTAATAAATACTTACTTTGCAAGTGAACATGTCATTCCCTTATTCAATTAGCTCCAGTGACTTCCTAACATGTCTAAGATCAAGGATTAAATCCTTTTCTCTACCTGGGTCTTTCCTACTTTACTTTTTAAATCCACCTCAATGTACTTTGAGGTTCAGGGACAATTGTCTTCTTTCTATTTTTTGCACAAGGCACACTCCATTTCCTATTCTGGTTATTTTCACTGATTGTTCCTCTGCTTGAAATTTTTCCCTTCTCATCTCTACCTCTTGGCTTTTAAAAAATAACCCTTACTTTCCATCTTAGAATCAATCCTGTGTATTGATTCCAAGGCAGAAGAGCATTAAGGGCTAAGTAATGGGGATTAAGTGACTTGGTCAGAGATACAGTTAGGAAATATCTAAGGTCAAATTTGAACCCAGGACCTCCTTTCTCTAGCCCTGTCTCTCAACTCACTGAGCCACCTAGCTGTTCCTGTTTCTGGTTTCCTTTAAGTCTCAGTGAAATTCTACCTTCTACAAGAAGCTTTTTTCTAGTCCTCCTTAATCTTTTCTCTTTGAGATTTGCTGAATGTACTCAATATTTTATTTGTATATAGTTGTTTATATATTATTGAAATATGCTTTCCATTAGACTGGGAGCTTCTTGAAAGTAGGACTATTTTTTGCCTTTATTTGTATTTGTATGCTTCGTACAGGATCTGTTTCTTAAAAAATTCTTCTTGACTTTGTTATTTTATTGTATTAATTATTAATGAATTAACTAGTTCGGCTGGAAATCTCTTAACCCCATGACTGAGCAAGTTGAGTCAAGACAAATATTGGCTAAGAGACTTTTGGACCTAGCTAATTTGAGAAGTACTCACGTTGCCTATATACAGATTTGGATTACTCCAGAGAGTAAATGGTATTTGCCCAGCAGTGGAAAAATTAATGCTGCACTGTACTCTTTTCTTCCATACTCCAAGATTAACTTTGAATTTTTTAAAAGGGAGAGTTTTGATATTAAGTTTGAAATTACAACCTACCTATCTACCCTCTGATTAAATTAAGTTTCAACTTAACCCATCCTCTGACTGAATGAAGAGCTTGTTGTTTACCTGTAAACAAACTTCTTAAGAGAGTGGAATAAAGAAAAGATAGTGGTTGACTTGTGCAGTCTGTTGCCATCCTAAAGGTGTCTTGACCTGGAAGATCCTCCTCTTGCCCACAGTGCAGTCAGGTCAGAGTTCCCCAATCAGAGGGGCTTTGGAAAGGGACATGACTAAGACTATAAATTTGAGTTTGGTTGCTTTTTTTTTGCAAGGAATCCAGAGGGAGAAGGTTTGCATAGACCTGGCTTCTGGCTTTCAGCCCGGCTCTTGGAGGAGGCTTACTAAGGGAATGGCCAGCCACTTTTCTTTCTTTGGCCTCCTTTAGATAGAGCCTCCAGAGAATTTTATTCTTAATAGTTGCCAGTGGAATCTCCAGTTCTTTGGGGACTTTTCTTAGCAAGATGATGGGCAGCGTTAGCTTGCTATTCCTGGAAGGGTGATTTGGCAACTGGGAATTATGGGCATTTGCCTGCCCTGGGATCTGTATGCCTATATGCATCAATTTGTTCATCTTCTACATGGTGTCTGTTTTTGTGCCTACACCCTCCTATACAAGGCAATAATTCCAAATTCATATTTGGTTGCAAAAGAGAAACAGCTTTCAGGAGTTCAGCTGATTCCCTATCCTACGGCACTTTTTTTTAAGTCCTTGTTCTCTCTTTAAGTATAATTTCTTTATTTTTAAACCCTTTACCATCTATCTTAAAATTGCTATCAGTTCCAAGGCAGTAAGGATTAGTCAATTGGGTTCAACTGACTTGCCCGCCATCACACAGCTAGGAAGTGTCAAGCCAGATTTGAAGCCGGGACCTCCTCGCTCTAGGTTTGGCTGTCTATTCGCTGAGCTAACTAGCTGCCCCTTTAAGCATAATTTCTGAGAACAGAACTTGACTGCAAATTAGCAGTAATGATGGTAAATTATTTTGAAGCTTCCCAAAATTTTCCTTCTTTAATTACCTCATCTGTTTTTATAGCTGTCTTTTTGTCCTATGATTGGGCAATCCTTCACTTGGGCTTTGGTACTTTTAATATTATGGCGCACATCATGTCTAAAATTTGAGTGTTTTGTTGAGGTTTTAAATGAAATGGATAGATGTTCAGCTATTCCAGAGACCCAGAGGGAAGGATATCTTTAGTAACAGGGACAATGGGGGAAAAGATTGAACAAAAAGAAGCATAGACACATAAATTTAGGAGAGGGCAAAGGCTTAAAAAAAAGAAAGCAGGGGAAATGATTCATTTAGTTACAATTAGTATGTTGGTGTCTTGAGCCCACACATTCTTTTATACCCATGACATTTTCTTTATGCTTTTACTTGAAAACTTGGTTCCCTGGCACCCTCTCCTGGGTCCTTGATGATTCCAATTTTCTATTTTCTAATCTTGGATCATTGCCGGAAGACAGCAAGGGTCTTTCCTCCACTCCCCAACAACAGAATTCAAAACTTAAAAAAAAAATAATTACACAACAGAGAAACTTACATGGGTCTAGTGGCAAAAGGAAAAAAAAATAAATGTTTTTATTATATTTTATCTTAACAATTACATGTAATAAATTTCTATATCAGTTTCCGGAAGTTATATGATCCAAATTGTCTCCCTCTCTCCCTTTCCTACTCCTTCCCAGAGCTGGCAAACAATTCCATATGGATTATACACATATTATCATGCAAAACACATTTCCATAGTGGTCATAAAGATAAAAATCATAAAACCAAAACCCCAAACAAAACCCCAAATAAACTAAAATGAAAATTTTTGTGCTTTGATCTACATGACAAAAGGAACATTTATAGGAGTTGCTAAGGCCCTATCCCCACTTGTTAATATGTAAGGAACTTGGTAGCCAATGTATTCAGTCTGGAAAAGCTACAGGCACCTGGGATTGCAGAGTACCCTTCCTTAAACTTGATCCATTGGTGTAAAATCTCTTTGCTTTTTCCAAGCTAATAAGTGAACCTTTTGATAGCCTGAGTCAGGTCTCCTTGCTCCTTTTTCTCCTCGTTGGGTTCTCCAAGAATTATGTCCTAAAACTTTCAGCCGGATGTTTTAACTTGGCCTCCTCATCTTACTCCCTTTCTTGGAGACTTGAGACTTTTGGGTGCTGCTACTGCTAAAGAGCAGAGCTGAGCAGAGTGGAGAAAAGGGTGGGAAGAGATGGGCTGATCTCTAGTTGTTAGAGGAACTACAGGCTGTTGTTGTTTAACATTGAAGTAGTGTTGAAAGAAAAAAAAGTTTTTGTTAGCGTTTCAACCCTAAAATTAGGCAGGTTTAGGAATAAATTATAGCAGAAGGACTTTATTATTATTAAGCAAAGCATTTAGGGCTGTATGGGCCTCGCCTCAAACGTAGGCCACCTCCAACCTTTTAAAGACAAACTTCCAAAGAAAAAGGAACCAATTTAGTTGTGATACAAATACAAATTAAGAAGGAAATGGGTTAATGCTGTTATTATAATCCAGGTAGTTTATTGATTTTCTTTCTTTTTTAATTAAACCCTTAACTTCTGTCTTAGAATCAATACTATATATTGGTTCCAAGGCAGAAGAGTGGTAAGGGTTAGGCAATGGGGGTCAAATGACTTGCCCAGGGTCACACAGCTGGGAAGTGTCTGAGGCCAGATTTGAACCCAAGACCTCCTGTCTCTAGACCTGGTTCTTAATCCACTGAGCTACCCAGCTGCCCCCAGGTTATTAATTTTCTAAGGAGGATCACAGTATGCAGAGAAGCTTCCCTAAGAGAAGTTGGTCTCATTTGTCCTTTCTTCTTTGTCATGTACTTAATGAAAAAACTTGTCACATTTTTCTGTGCAGCCCATGCCACTCATATCTCCAATGGGAGTGAAAATTAGGTACATTTAGGTGAATTTTTCAACTGCAGGGTTTGGGTTATGACATTTTAATAGTTTTATTATGAAATGGTATTACTTCACATAGGTGATCTCTGGAAGAAGAATTAATGATTTAGTGTTATTTATTTGTTTGTTTATTCACTATATATCAATTTTGTGCTTGGTATATATAATACCACAGAAGGTATTGGAACAAATAAAATGTTGTAAGAATTCAATAAACATTTATTAAAACCCTTACTTTCCATCTTTGAATCAATATAATTTCCAAGGCAGAAGAGAGGTAAAGGCTAGGCAATGGGGATTAAGTGACTTGTCCAGGGTCACACAGGTAGGAAGTATCCGAGGCTAGATTTGAACCCAGGGCTTCCCAACTCCAAGCCTGGCTCTCAATCCACTGAACCACTTAGGTGCTCCTCAATAAACATTTAGTAAGCACCTACTATTGTGCCACTGATGTCCATGATAAAAAGAGAAAAGAAAGAACTTCCTAAGTGGGAGGCTCATTACCAATGGGGTTGTGGGGAGAGGGCATAGGGGGCCAAGGAAAGCTTCCTTGTAGAGATTGCTTTTGAATTAGACTTAAATTTTTTTTAATTCCAAAATTAAAAAAAAACCAAGCAAAACAAGTATTTTCATATACAAAGAAAAAGGAGATTGTACATAAATGAAATCACAAATATCATATATTTAGCTTATTTTTCTTTATATCTATATCATAAATCCCATCCACAAGTGTCTCAGATTCTCTCCATGCTCCCTGCATCACAGAAAGCATCATTGGGGAGACCAACACATTTGGAGGTAACATTCACAATTGTATAATTAGAAAGTTACCCTAAAAACTACAATTCCCAGCACCCCACTCTCCTACATGATGTGCTGACTTAGGGAGGATATAAATTTGTAATAGCCCCACCTATCTCTCTCTTCCTATCAGGGCTTTGGTAGAGTGGGCTTTTTAAACAGGCAAGGGGAACTTAGTCATGTGGTCTTAATTTTGTTAAATAAAGTTTTTTTTTTTACTTCTATTTCCTTTTTATTACTTCTACTTCAAGTGATTATTAACAAACTTCATAAAAATATAATTCTTAGAGTGCCGGAAATTAATTTAAATCCTACACAATTTATTCTTCTAGTATTAATTCTGTAGTTGTGTATAATGTTCTCTTAGTTTTATTCATTCCACTATTAATTATCCCATGCAGTAATTTCCAAGTTTTTTTTAATTAGCCTGCTCATAGTTTTTTTATGGTGCAGTAGTATTTTGTCACAATCATATGCCACAATTTGTTCAGCCATTCCCTGATGGATGGCATTCCCTCAATTTCCAGGTCTTTGCTACCACAAAGAGAGCTGCTAGAAATATTTTGGAACATAAGGGTTCTTTTCCTTTTTCCCTTGATAAGACTCTAAAATATAGACAGGAATCCACTAAATCTATAGCCAAACTCATCAATCACTATCTCAATTTGTCACCTCCACTTTCTTATCTCTCACTTCTTAGCTCTTTGCAGTTTGACTTCTAATTTTACCATTCAAAAAAAAAAAAAGCTGCTTGGTCTAGGCAATAAATAGGTCCAATTTTTGTTAAAGCAAAGGTCTCTTCTTTGTTCTTGTCCTTTCTGATCTCCCTATGGAATTCGACATTGTTTATTTTCAGTCTTCTCTGTGTTTGTGGGTAACCTAACAAGCTATCCTTCTGGTTTCATGTAATAATAAAAAAATAATAATTAACATTTATATAGAAATTTAAGGTTTGCAAAATACTACAGGTACAGAATGCTCTCTGGATTCTAACAATCACTGTATGGAGTAAATTGTCATTTTATATATGAGGAAACTGAGAAAGGAAGGAAGGAATACTTGTTTATTAAGCACCTGCTGTTATCTCATTTGATCCTTGCAAAAATCCTATGAGGTAGGTGCTACTGTTGCTAGCATTTTACAGTGAAAAACCGTAGACAGAGGTTAAGTGACTTGATTAGGGTTACACAGCTAATAGTATCTGAATCAAGATTCAAATTTAGGTCTTCCTGCTCCCAACTCCAATGTTCTACCTACCTTTCTCAAGTCATAATCTGATCAAAATGCATTTTTCACAATTTGTTTTTTCTTTGATTTAGATCAAATTTTTACACATTTTTGAAGATTTCATTGAAGCTCAGAGGATAGAGATCCAGACCTGGAGATGGGAGGTTCTGAGTTCAAATCTAGCCTTAGATATTTCCTAGCTGTGTGGGCAAGTCACTTAATCTTGTTTGCCTGGCCCTTACTTCCCTTCTGCCTTAGAACTGATGAGTCTAAGATAGAAGGTAAGGTAAAAAAAAAAAAGGATTCCACTGAGGAGACTTTGGGGTGTTACAGAATTGGATGCAATTAATACACATTTTTTTTATCATCACTAGGGAATCTTCTTTTGTTTGGAGTCTGTAGAGTTTTTATATGACACTGGGGAACATTGTAGGTGAGCAGGCATCTCTAGGGTGCTTTTTATTTAACAAACCACAAAATTAGTTATCTATGACTTAATTGATAATTTTGCTAACCAGCTAATATATTTCAAAAAACATATACAATCTTACTTACTGATTGAACCAAACAAAACGATGTGAATACCTATAGAAAACCAATTGGGAGTAATTTTACATTTGAAAATGAAAACCATTTTTTAAAGCCAAAAAAAAAATCCCTTGTAAAAGCACATGAGTAAAGCTTAAATTCATGCACATGTTGTTTTCAAATACTTTGGAAGGTAGAGATTCTTTTAATTTAAAGGTGAAGTCATGGAAAATCGAGAACATCTGTAGAAAATCGTATAGGAACTCCATGCCACAGTCACTTTTTTAGGTTGACACATAACCCCAGGGTGATCCCACCCTGGGCTTACCACTGTTCTACATCATCAAAGACAGAAGCTCCTCTTCCCACTGCTACAGACAAGATGCCTCCCTCTCATTTACCCATACAACCCAAAGGAGGACAAGGGTGGAGGGGAAGCCAGGTAGCCTTTGTGCAGAAGGCAGCACGGTCTAATATAGACTCCAGACAGTCTGTCCAAGGCAAGATCCATAGTACGGAAAGTGTGAGTTCTGTTCATTAGCTGGGAAGACATCTCAGCATGCTTTTGGAGGGACCTGGAAAAACACTCCGAATGCCATGTCCCTTAAGTTCCTCAAGGTCATTCAAAGTTTAAGTGATTTTTTATTATCTCACATTCCAAGTTGGCCTTTTTTCTATCATTTCATTTCCTGTGCTATTTCATCGCACAATATTTATTGCATTTTTATTAGGTAACAACATCTAATTGCCTCCCAGTAATTTGCACTACCTCATATTTCTGGAAGGTCATTTTAGCTTGTTACTGTCACTATCTAGAGGACATTATCAGTTCTGGGAAAGCAGCTAGAGAATTTTTTTTTTTCATTTGAATGAAATTTCTAATGTAGAGCTAAAAACTCAGACTAGGTTCTCCATTCACAGGGACCAAAGGGACAAGAACATTGGCTAGAATCATCATTTTTTTTTCATAAAATTTTTTATTAAAAATTTTAAAGATGAAAATCCACTCTCTCTACCCATCATCCACCCCCTCCCTCCTATATTAAGAAGGAAAAGCAAAACTCCTATTCCAAATTTGCTATCATCAAGCAAAACAAGTTCCTTCATTGGCCATGTCCAAAAAGAATATGTCTCAATTTGTGCCCTGAGTCCTTTACCTCTCAGACAGGAGGTGGGTACATGTTTCATCACGAGTCCTCTTCTTTTGCAAGATCTCCAACTTTCCAGGACGTAAAAAAAAAGTAGGTTAAGTCAGACTAATCAGTCTAATCCAGTCCTATAAATAGTCTATACAGCATCTTTATTCCATTAGTGCCAGTTAAATAACATTCTGCTCAGAAGCACAAACAGCAAATGAAATTAAAGAGGCCACCATTATATTTTTATGTTGGGTTTAGCAGTTTGTTTGAAATATTAGCCTTGTTGTTGTTTTTGTTGTTCAGTCATGCCCTACTCACTATTTGTGGTTTTCTTGGCAAAGATACTGGAGGGGTTTGTTATATCCTTCTCTCATTCATTTTGCAGATGAGGAAACAGAGGTAAACAGAGTTAAATAACTTGCCCAGGGTCCCAAAACTTGTTAATTAAGTAGGTCTCCCTGATTCCAGGCCTGGCACCCTATCCATTTCACCATCAAGTTCTCCCTACCTCCTTAGCTTCCCGAATTCAATATTTGTTACTTCTTCGAGCACTAGCCAACTCACCATTACATATTTGGAGACAGCATATATCAGTAAAAAGGAAAGAGTTCTAACTCATGTCAGAGGACTCTGGCTCAAATCTCACCTCTGGTACTTACTTGTGACCTTGGACAAGTCATTTTCCTGGGCTTCGACAGGCCGGCTAAACCTTGTGAGGGTAGCCATCGGGTCGTCGACCCCTGGCGAACCAGGGCTTTGCTCATCCAGCATGTGAAGACTGCTTCGGCAGAACAGGCGGAAGAAACCAATAAGAAGGTTCAACAGCTGAGAGGGCAACGCAGCAAAGCACTGTGGAGTGCTCAGGGCGTGTTGGAGCACAAAAGACAACACGGCCATCCAATGCAGCTGAGGAAGTCTCCAGATGTAACGACTTTTCATGCCACTGGACCCAGGCTTCCAACGCCGAGAGAGTGGGACTGTCTCTGTGCAACGACTCTTCCACTTAAATCTCCTTCATGCACAAGTGTCTTTGTGCACACTCATCTATACACCATAGATGAAAACGCACAAAGACAATCGTCATCCTCGGTTACTGAGAGACTACTACTACTACTAAAATGAAGTTTTAAATGAAATTTAAAATGAAGTTTAAAATGAAAATTAGACCCTATGACTTCTAAGGTACTTTCTAAGTGCTAGATCAATGACCCTATGATCTAGAATTGTTCCATATGATGATAACCCACAAATTATTATATAGCTCAAACCCACATACTCTTCTAGAATTTTAAGCCTTCTCTTGCAAATAGCCCATCACAACTCTATATCTCTTTTGGAGACTATCTTAAGTAAGTATAAGGAACTCTTTTCTTTTTTAAGTTTTATTTGATTGATTAATTTAGAGTATTTTTCCATGGTTACAAGATTCATGTTCTTTCCCTCCCTTTCCCCCAACCCCCTCCCATAGCCATTGCAAAATTCCACTGGGTTTTACTTGTGTCATTGGTCAAGACCTATTTCCATATTATTGATGTTTGCACTCGAGCGATCATTTAGAGTCTACATCCCCAGTCATATCCCCTTGACCCATGTGATCAAGCAGTTGTTTTTCTTCAGTGTTTCTGCTCCCACAGTGTTTCCCCTGAATGTGGATAGTGTTCTTTCTCATAGATCCCTCCGTATTGTTCAGGATCACTGCATTGCCACTAATGGAAAAGTCCATTACATTCAATTGTACCACAGTGTATTGGTATCTGTGTACAATGTTCTCCTGGTTCTGCTCCTCTCACTCTGCATCAATTCCTGGAGGTCGTTCCAGTTCACATGGAATTCTTCCACTTTATTATTCCTTCTAGAACAATAGTATTCCATCACCAACAGATACCATAGTTTGTTCAGCCATTCCCCAATTGAAGGGCATCTCCTCATTTTACAATTTTTTGCCACCACAAAGAGGGCAGCTATGAATATTCTTGTACAAGTCTTTTTCCTTATCTCTTTGGGATACAAACCCAGCAGTGCTATGACTGGATTAAAGGGCAGACAGACTTTTAGTGCCCTTTGGGCATAGTTCCATATTGTCCTCTAGAATGGTTGGATCAATTCACAACTCCACCAGCAATGCATTAATGTCCCAACTTTGCCACACCCCCTCCAGCATTTATTACTTTCCTTTGCTGTCATGTTAGCCAATCTGCTAGGTGTGAGGTGATATCTCAGAGTTGTTTTGATTCACATTTCTCTGATTATAAGAGATTTAGAACATTTTTTCATGTGTTTATTGAGAGTTTTGATTTCTTTATCTGAAAATTGCCTATTCATGTCCCATGACCATTTATCAATTGGGGAATGGCTTGATTTTTTTTGAATTTAGCTCTTTATAAATTTGAGTAATTAGATCTTTGTCAGAGTTTTTTTTTTTATGAAGATTTCCCCCCTAATTTGTTGCTTCCCTTCTAATTTTAGTTGCATTGATTTTGTTTGTACAAACCTTTTAAATTTAATGTAATCAAAATTATTTATTTTACATTTAGTAATTTTTTCGTACTCTTGCTTGGTCTCAAAATATTTCTTTTCCCAAAGATAAGTATAAGGAACTCTTAATACTTCACAAGTATGTCTTCATCTCCAATCCTTGTAGGGAACATAATGGATAGAGTGTTGGACTTCGAATCAAGAAGACCTGAGTTTCAATCCTTCCTCAGAAATTTACTGCATTATCATGCACAAGCCTTTATCAGCTTGAGTTTCCATGTGCATTGTTTTTGCTCATATATGTTATATGTGTCCACATAGGTCTGCTTAGATGTGGCAAGGGGTACATGAGAAGGTATCTCGAGAATCTCTTCTACCCATATTTCTCCCAGAGATCTTCTGATTCTGGCAGGAGGGAGGGAGGAGCAGGAAAAGGGGCCAAGGACTGGTCACTCTGCTCCACTCAGAAAAAAAAGTACCAGATTAAAATTGTATGTCTTCATGCTCTTAAATGTTGCTAGTCTAGGAGAAATAATTTTTAAATTCAAGTCGCATTCCTGATCAATGTCTCTTTTTGGGGAAGGAGTGCCCAAGCTAAGTATTCAAGACTTGTTTCTCCTCTGACTGATAGCAAATAAATCAATTCATCAGAGCTAATAACCAGGCATTAGGCTAGGCACTAGTGATTCAAATAAAGGCAAAACGAATTCCTGCCTTCAAGCAGTATTCAATCTAGTGGATTAATTTTTTTATGGAAAAATACTCTTTTGTTTTTCCAACATATTCATTTTTCAAACACAAGGAGCCATGCTTTGTAACAAAGAACAAAAAAGGGAAAAGGCAAAGACTTCACCAAAACACTTCAGCTACCATATCTATAGTCCCCACACTTTTGTAACTTTTCTTCAGAACCAAGAATGGTCATTATAATTGCATACCTACTACATTTATTTTCTTTTTAAACATACATTTTTGTTGAAATCTTTTGTTTTGAAATCATGTACATTTCCCAGTAAATGAAAATCCTCACCCTCAGTTATACTTAATGGCAAAAAATTTAAAAAAGCAATTCAGCAAAATTAAATGTAGTATGGACAAGTCATGTGCCCATGAGCTTTTGACTTCTACTCTTCTATCTAGAATCATGTTGACAGGTGGTATTTAATGATGAGTTTTCTTTTTTTTTAAGTATGCATGATATACTTTTTTTTTAAGCCTTGACCTTTTGTCTTAGTATTAATTCTAAGGCAGTAGAACAAAAGGGCTAGGCAATTGAGGTTAAGTGACTTTCCCAGGGTCACAAAACTAGGAAGTATCTGAGGCCAGATTTGAATGTAGGTCCTGCTGACTTCAGGCCTGGCCCTTGTAATAGTTAAAATGGAATATGGCTTAAACTGTAAGATTTAAAATGACTGATGTTGTAAATTGTAGTGAGTTAAAATGGTGGAAGATATAAATTGTGATAGATATAAGAGAGGGTGAGTAAATTTGACCGCAGAAAATATGTTTCACTACAGTGTCTTGGTTTTAAATCAAATATAAGGTGGTCACCAGGGAATATATTCCCAATTATGAATATACCCAAGTCAACTGGGTTTTATAGAGATTTTAATTAATAATACAATGAGCAATTAAAGGAAAGAGAGAAAAAGGAAATAAGTATGAAGGGCCTTAAGCCAACATGGCCTAGACCTGAGTCTTAAGAGAGAGAGATCAGTCAGTCTTTTATCACTCACCACAAGGTCTGTCTAAAGCAAGGATGTCTGGGGAACAGAGTCTCCCCAGAGGGAGTTCCAGCCAGAATCAGCCTCCCAAGGGACTTCTTCTCAAGAGATCTTCAAAGGGCCTCTTCCAAAAGGATCTATCTCCAAGGATCCTATCTCCAAGCCTCCAAGGATCTCCAAGCCTCCCTTGCTCCAGAGATTCCTTTTCTTATATAGGGTTTTTTTTTTTTTTGCTATGTCACCTCCCCCAAGTTCTTCCATCTACTAATCACCATAGATGTTTTCTAAAAGACAGCCCATCTGAATTCCAGCTAAGTCGACCCTCAGTAAGTCTGAACCAGAGAAAACACAGCTGAGTCGACTAATCTCATTAAGAAAAAACCTGCCCGACCTTTTTAGGTACCTAGCATCCCATTGTATCAATTCTAAAAAACAGGCATGGCTCAAAGAACTCTTGCCTTATTATAAGCATGGGTCCAAGTACTTTCATTGTTTAGCAAGGAGTTTTCTCCCCTAAAGCAGTCTTAAGTACGGATGGAGTAGAGGTCCTCCCATAGCAAGGAGTTTTCTCCCCTAAAGCAGTCTTAAGTACGGGTGGAGTAGAGGTCCTCCCATTTCTGATCCTGGCTAGTTCTCACATCAAAATGGGGAATGTTTCCAGTGGGGAATTTGTTCCAATGGAGGATTCCTCAATGTGGAAATTTTTTTAACATTCACAAGTCTGAGAAATTTCAAGATTTACACCCTTTATCTACTGTGCCACCTAGCTGTACCACATGAGATAATCTCTGAAGTGTAAATGCTAATGCTGCAAATTTAACAATTGGCTCTTGTGAGCTGATTCAGGGTGACTCCAACACAATCCTGCTGGTTCCTAGAGGGATGGTCTTGAGGCTAGAACCATATTCTGAAGCCTCTAAGGTGTGAAGATTGAATTTAACTCTCCCCTGATTATCACAATGAAAATACTTAACTCTTCCCTGATTGTGAAGATAAAATTGTAAGATCTGCCTATTTTTTAGACTTAATCCCCACAAGTATAAACACAGTACTTAGAAGTTGAGTAAGGAGATCTGCCCATTTTGGATTTAATCACAAAAAGTGCAAACTTCTGGGCAGTCCTAGGGTTGACATAAAAATTAGGGGAAGTGATGCAAGAGAAAAATGTCTTTAAAAAGAAAGTAACAACTGCCTAAAGGGAATTCAACTTGGAACTCTCACTTGGAGTGGAACCTCCTGTGAGAGAGTTCTGCTGGAGTTCTACTGGAGTGGAGAATAATTCTTCATTTAAAATAATTCTGACTTGACCTGTTTTGCCTGCTGACCCTGTTCCTTTGAAGTGACACATGGTGAGTGTAAACACTGACTCCCTTTCCCTTGACCTTTCTGAAGGCACCAGCCTCTGGAGAGTGCCATCATCTTGAAGCTCCTTTCCCTTAGCTGAGACCTCTGAACTCTTGCCTGGCTCAGAGGAGGCCGGAGCAACTCTCTCTCTCTCTCTCTCTCTCTTTTTCTTCTCTTTCTCTCTTCCTTAATATCTTCCCTCTTTATTGTAAAATAAACTACCATAAATTCCATTTTGACTTTAGTAATTCATTTGGGATTTAGTAATTAAATCCCTGGCAACCAATTAAAAATATTCAGTCCAACCATAAATTTAACAATTGGTAACTGGTGTGGGAAATCTGGGTAAAGTAGTAGATAGAGTCAGGTAAGGCATAGAAGTTTATTTTTTATGAAGAAAGAAAGATTCTTCTTTCTCCAATTAATTCCCAGTAGTATGCTGTTCCCACAATAAGCTCTTTAGTGGCAAAATGTTTTAACCTAATCAGCTTGGCAACTGGGGGAGATGCAAGCTCTTCTTTTCTGCCTTCTTTCACAAATTAAATTGATCATATCTGAAAGGGGGTGTAACTTACATAACCAACACATCCAAAAAACATCTGACATCTACAGCACTTCATACTCATAGTGCTAAATTTAATTTCAATGATAGGGTACATCTGTAAACAGGAGACAGCAATAGGGAGGGAGGGAGGCTGAGCTGTCAATCATCCATTAAGCTGGAAGACCTCTCTGAACATGCTCTAATAATGTATACTCTCTCCTTGATGTAGGCAGTTTCCCTGGCAGCTCATTTCAGGGTCATGACTTTTACTTTCTAAGCAAATTGATCCCCTTCCCCACCCTTTCATGGAGTGATGGATTTCCTTTCACAGCCCACTGTGCCCCATGGCAAGACACCAGGGAAAGGGAAAGTAACAAAAATGCCAGTATTTTTCTTCCTTTACAACCTGGGGTACTTCCCAGTTTGCCATTTTGTTTCTAGAGGCACCTGGATTCTGGATATACAGCCAGGCTTAAAGCATTCAGTTCATTATTGCTCCTCTTCACTTTATCCTAAGGCTTCTAAAAGATCTGACTGTGAGTTGGATGAAGTCTTTCCTCTCCAGAAAGGAAAATTTAAGCTCTTCCTTTCCCTCTCCCTTCTGTTTTATGTCTATAAAATATTAACCAAACATGTAACACTACAGCATTTAATTCTATTGAGCAATACTTTATCACATTTCTCTATTTCTACAATATAAATATCAGAATAAAAGTTTGTTGCTTTCCAAGCGCAGAGAGAAGCAAGGAGTTTAAAATGAGTAAATAAACTACAGTATATTGAATGGTCTCTAGAGGAAGGGAAAAGGGAGAAGGAAGGAATGCCATTGGTCTCTCTCTATCTTTGGCTCCAAACTGAATGTTCAGGTTCTGCCCAGGATATAGCCTGGCTATCATCATCATCCTTATCTCCCTGGATAGGAAGTGGATGGCAGAGGTCAAAAGGTTCAATACTTCCATGGCCTGCTCCTGAAGGCATTCACTTTTTCCTTCTTCCTTCTTGCTTCTCTAATTCTCATTTGCTCAGCTTTTTCCTTGTCTTCTCATGTGCTCCTCCCTCCAGGTCAGGATCAGTTATTCCCCGGATAGTTTGTCCTCATGCCAAATCCCAAATCATCTCAGAACTTTGCTCTGGGAAGAGGAATGTCCACCTGTAGAATGGTCACAGGTAGATGCGCTTATCTCCTAACCCTCTGTTCAAGCTTTTTGGAGGAGCTCCAAGAAGAGAATGATACCTCCTTTGTCTTTCAACTTATTTGCAACAGGATTCAACAAAGCAATGTGCCCTCCAGGACTTGGAAATGGGAGTCATTGTTTTATTTAAAGATATTAATTATTTTCTACATGGCCATGGGAGGAAATACTGTGACAAGGAAATCACTTTTAAAGGACTGACATATATTAATTTAAGGTCGCCAAGGAATTCAGCTATGTAATTCCTAAATGAAAACTCAAGTCAGCAGTCAACCTTTTTTGGAGTTTAATTACAATAGGAGGAAGTAATTAGAGAGAGAGAGAGAAAAGGGAGAGAAGGAAATAGGGCTTAAATACCCCTTCTGTTTAGGCTGGGCCAAAAGGCCCAAGCCCTTAGATAGCTGGGGCAAAGAAAAGAGATCAGTCCCTATTACTCACGTGACCAAAATGGAGAAACAGTCTCAGAGGCCCCCACTTTCAGCTTCCTTCAGAGCAAGCTTCTCAGAGCACACACCAACCACACCGACCAACTCCTCAACCCTGACCACCCCGAGTCTTCAGACCCCCCTATCCTTAAGGAAACCATCCAAGTTCCCTCCCCTCAGTCCTCACATCTACCAATCATGTGTCCATCAATTTCCCTGTGCCAATGGAGGCTCTAGCTTAACCCAGGACCGCCCAGAGGTCTTCTGGCTTTGCACATGTCTGTTGAAGGTCATATTTTCAAATAATTAAATCTTTGATCCTTTGCTACAGCCCTTTCTAAATCCTGTTAACCTGAGTAGGGTGGAGATTGGAATAATTAAATTTTGATCTAGGCTGCAGCCCTTACTCAATCCTGTTAGGACTGAATAGGGTGGAGATTGATTCCAAGTATCTCCATTGTATCAATTCTAAAATCAATCATGACTCAAAGAAATTCCTGTTCTATGCTTAAGCATAGGTCAAAGTCCTTTCCATTGTTCAGCAAAAGGTTTCTGTCCTAAAGTAATCTTAAGAAGGGAGGAGAAGGAACCTCCCATGCCAATGGGGTTCACATTCCAATAGTCAAGACCCACTATCAATAGGAAATTTTTCAAGTATGAAATTTCCCAATGGTGAAATTTCCAACATTTATAAGTCTAAGAAATTTTGAGGTTTACAATACCCCTAGTAAGAAAAGGGAAAGGGATTCCAGGTGTGAATATGCATTCTTAAACCAAGCAATAGCAACTGTTTCTTACATATAGCTTGGGGCCATAAAGGACTAGAACCCATGAATAAATATTATCCCCCAAAGTATGGTAGTCACCTTGGGAGATTGTTCACTCAATCCAGTGATAATGGTCATTGTTAAAATGTTTAGAATCTTTCTTTAAGAATTATCTTGGGAGCCTTGAGTCACGGAAGAATCCCAGATCTACCTTTTATGTAAAATTAAACATTCATTTCAATGCAATTCAATTAAACAATATACTGTGAACAAGACTTCATGCTAGGTGCTGAGGAGACCAGTACAAAAACCAAGGATCCTATTGTTGAAAATTCCAGCAGGTACAGAAGTTAAGTCCAGTAAAAAATAAAGGATATACAAAGCAATTCCAAAAATAAGAAAGTGTAACTGGGAGGGTGGTGGTGGTGATGGAGAAGGTCAGATGAGTTTTGAGGAAAGCTTGAGATTCAATAAGGAGAAGAAGAGGAAGGGGGACGGTCTAGGTATGATGAACACCCCTGAACAGACGCACAGAGATGGAAGATGGGATTCCACCTATCAGGAATTGCTAGAAGGCCTATTTGACCAGAACTGAGATTGTGAGAAGTACTATGAAGGAAGCCCGGAAGAGTAGCTGAGATCCAGATTGTTGCAAGTTTTTAAATGGAATAGTTCTTCTTGATCCTTTTGTCTTTCTTACCAGATTTGGCTTAGAAATCCTCCAAATAGACCTCAAAGAGCACATTTTTGTTCACAGTGTGGACATGTAATAATAATGTCCCATGAACTCTAAGGTCACTTCAAGAACCTTGGGAATAAACCACAAGGGGGGACTATTTAGAAGGAGTCAGCACCCAAGGGGACATGCCACATATCTGTTAAAATACCTGCCATATAACTAGTTGCAAATTTATCAGGCAAGAACTATAACAAGACACAAGGTGGAGACATTTTCTATCAGTAGTTATGCACTCCTTTGTGAGTGTTTTACTGGCGTTCTTTTTCTTTTGTCTTTAAGTAAGATGAACTTTGTTTTGTTATTGATAATAATGAAATCTAAACCACAAGTCCAAGGGCCTCTACATCTCATTCTGCATCTGAACAACATCTAGGAAAACTGAGAGGAGGCTAAGGGAGCTCAGCTTTCACAGTCTGCAATGCTTCCAGTTGTGATGGTCAAGTCAGAGTAATCAGAATTGGTTTTAATCACTTAGAAACAGATGTAAGGAGGAGAAGAAAAGGAAAAGGAAGAGAAAATAGGAAAAACCGTATAACAAGAGCTCAATATTACACAAAAGAAAGACAGATTGAATTGAATTAGATATCTGCAAAGTTTATTACAAAAATAGAGCAAGGATTTTTGCATATCCAATATGCAACATTTAACCGTCTCCCTGTCCAGTGTTTCTGTGGAATTTGTTCAATGTGGTTGTATTCAAAGAATGTTTTCAAGTCCATATGTTCAGTTCTTTTTTTTCCTCTGGCATCCCATAGAAACCATGCATCCCAATACCTTTTTAAGCTTTAAAATACATTATTTTCCATTTTCACCACAGAACCAAGCATATTGGAGCATATATACTTTGGTGACTGAGTTTAGATTGTAGACATTGAAGAAGTCTTACGGGGAGATCTAAGATTTATTTATTTTTTAAACCAAAATCTGTCTTCTGTCTCTCTACTCCACCCTCCATCCATCCCCACAATGAGAAAGTGAGAAAAACAAAATCTATATTCTATACATATGAAGTCAAGCAAATCAAATCTGCACACTCTTCCTTTTTTTCTGTCTTGGAACCAATGGTTGTATCCATTCAAAGACAGAAGGTAAGGGTTTTAAAATTTTCAAGTCAGCAAGTATTCATTTATCTCTCTCTCTCTCTCTATCTCTCCATCTATCTCTCCATCTATCTATCTATCTATCTATCTATCTATCTATCTATCTATCTATCTATCTATCTATCTATCTATTGTTTTAAACCCTTACCTTCCATCTTGGAATTAATACTGTGTATTGGTTCCAAGGCAGAAGAGCAGTAAGGGCTAGGCAATGGAGGTCAAGTGACTTGCCCAGGGTCACACAGCTGGGAAGTGTCTGAGGCCAGATTTGAACCCAGGACCTCCCATTTCTAGGCCTGGCTCTCAATCCACTGAGCTACCCAGCTGCCCAAGGATTTATTAATCTATGTTTTGTGTACAAAGTACTGTCTATGTTTAAAAATGAGAAAACTGAGGCATTGTGAATTCCTGAAGTGCCTTCTGCATCACCAAAAACACTCACTTGTTTTTGGGTGTGTTTTAATGATTAATGTTTATAATTGCATGTTAATACTTTAAAAACTGGTTATCTGAGTATGATAACATAGACTAACTTTCTTAACCAGAATAATATTACTTGACCATGCATATGACACTCTTTACTGAAACTTGATGTTATCCTAGGAGAAATAGACTACTGGCATTAAGACTTCTTCCCATTCAGATCCCTTTGGTTTAGTGGAACCCTTTTTGGTTTAGTGGAGACGTAATTGTGGCTGTTGATCTTCTTTAGGCCATGTTTCAGATGGGCAAAAATAGCAGTTTATGTGGGTTGAGTATTATTTTTCTTTTTTAAACCCTTATCTTCGGTTCTAAAAATCAATACTAAGTATTGGTTCTAAGGCAAAAGGGCTAGGCTCTGGGGTTAAGTGACTTGCCCAGGGTCACACAGCTAGGAAATGTCTGAGGTCAAATTTGAACCCAGGACTTCCTGTCTCCAGGTGTAGACTTTCTTTCCACTAAGCTACCTAGCTGCCTTTAAGGCTGAATTTTCTTGCCATCCCTTTCCTCTAACATACATACTTTGCTTCAAGTCTTGAGCCTTCTTTCATATCAAATATATTTCTATTTACTTTCTTTGAACTTATTGTCCTTCATAGTTCACTTTCCTCTGATAGTCACAAAACGCTGCTGGTGGAAATAGTTTCAATTATTACTTAATGTTTAAGGAGAGAGTGTGTGTGCCTGACTGTGTATGCGTGTGTTTTGTGTCAGGTTTTAATATAGTAGACCTATGGAGATAAGATTCGAGAAAAGCCCTCCCACTGGAGCAAGAGGTGTGTGCGTGTGAGAGATAGGGGAGAAGGCATCAGAATGAAGAGCTCTCAAAGTGGACCTTGGGGAGTCTAGGAAACTCGTAACTTGAGAGGGGAAAAGTATAAACATTCCTAAGACCAGAATTAGGAACTTGGTGGGAAGTCCGAAGGGAATTGGGGTTTTTTGGAAAAAGGAATATTAGGAGATCTGCTGGTGGTCTGTGGAGAAAATGGTCATGGGACAGAGGCTCTAGAGGATAGTGGTTTACCTACAGGGTCACATATTCTCTAGAGAAGAAATTCAGGCTAAAATATTAGTGAAGGGAGTTGAATTTTATTAGTAAGGTAGAAACAGCCTTAACAACCAGTCAATTCACTTAAAAGAAAACAGGTTAAAAATCTGAAAGAGATACTAGAAGTTATTGAGTCTAACTTTTTCCTTTTACAGATGAGGAAATTGAGGCAGAGGTGAGGAGAAATTTGGAATGAGGACCCAAGTGTGTCAGAGGTGGGATTTGGATATAGTTCCCCTTAGTTTCCACTGTCTCTCAACTTCCTTCCAGGCAGACTGACTAAAATAGAAACAGGCTAAGGGCACAATGTCTTCCAAAAGGGCTAGATGGATTGTTATCTCCCAGTTGGGTAAAGGAGGTGGCTATACTGCCAGAGAAAATGGAAAAAGTCAAATCAGAGGTGGCTCCCCAAGGTAGATGCCCCATACTTCCAGGTAAGACTAACCAGCAGGATATCAAAGGGCTGAGAGGACTAATAGCCTTAGCAACAACCATTCTTACTTAGACCAGGGAATTCCTACTTGGACATGCTCAGGCTTTGGAGTCAAAGGACTTGGGTTCAAATTCAACAGTTATATTTAATCTCTGTGTGATTTTGGGAGGTCCCTTGATCCCCTTGGGTCCATTATTAGACCCATTATAGGTTTCATTATTTGGAAAATGAGGATGTTGGACTAGATAGCCTTGTGGGTTCCTTCCAGTTCTAAATCTATGATCTTAGACAGTATTGTCTAAGTAGTAGTAGTAGTGGTAGTCTCTCGGTGACCGAGAATGACTATTGTCTTTGTGCGTTTTCATCTACGGTGTACCCTCATGTGGCTTTGGAGTCCAAAGGCTGAGGCGCACAGTTTGTGGCACACGGGGCCTGGGACGCCAGTTGTTACGGGAGGTGCGGTTGTGGCCTGGTGTCGGCGTTCACGCGCAGCGGCAAGACGTCGACGTCGCTCATCTCCAAAGGTGGCGGCGGCAGGTTAATGTGGGTTCACCAGCTGCTTCTGTCAGAGGCAGCGAGTTCTAGTTGCTTTGGTGTAATGCCAGCCCACTTCAAGTTGGACTTTAGCTGATCCTTGAATCTTTTCTTTGGTCAGCCTTGTTTCCTGAGTCCAGCTGACAGTTCACCATAGAATACCTGTCTTGGTATTCGCTGTGGGTCCATGTGGGTGACGTGTCCAGACCATCGTAGCTGGGCTTTGAGGACCAGGACTTCGATGCTGGTGGAGTTGGCTCTGCCGAGGACTTCCTGGTTGGTGATTCGGTCCTGCCATCGGATCCTCATGATTGACCGGAGGGAGAGTTGGTGGAATTGCTCCAGCTGTTTCATGTGCTTCCGGTACAGTGTCCATGTCTCACAACCGTACAGGAGCGAGCGGAGGACCACTGCGTTGTACACTTTGAGCTTCGTCACAGTGCTCACACCGCTGTGTTGGAGGACTTTGGAGTGCAGCCGCCCGAGTGCCTGGCTGGCCTTTTGGATTCTGGCATTGATCTCATGGTCTAGAGACCCGTCGTTGGCGATGGTGCTGCCCAGGTACTTGAAGGTGTTGACATTAGAAAGCTGCGTGCCATCGACTGTAATGCACGGCTGGTTCATTGGCCTCCTTGGTGCAGGTTGGAACAGCATCTCTGTTTTCCTGAGGCTGATAGTTAGGCCAAACAGTTTTGTTGCGGTGGAGAACCTGTCCACAATGGTTTGGAGTTGATTTTCTTGGTGGGCCATGAGAGCACAGTCATCTGCGAAGAGAGTTTCCAGGATCAGTCTCTCTGTTGTCTTTGTTTTTGCAGTCAGGCAGCGAAGGTCGAATAGTGAGCCATCCAGTCGGTATTTGATGTAGACGCCCAGGTCTAGATCCATCACAGCATGTCGTAATACTTGGGTGAAGGATAGGTTGAATAGTACCGGAGTGAGGACACAGCCTTGTTTCACGCCATTAGAGATGTTGAAGCGATCGGAAGTCTCTCCACCAGATAGGACTTCCCCTGTCATTTCGACATGAAAGAGCTGGATCAGTTTGACGAATTTTGCTGGGCAACCAAGCTTGCTGAGGATCACCCACAACGCATCCCTGTTCACTGTTTTGAACACCTTCGTCAGGTCTATGAAGACAATGTAGAGACTCATGTTCTGCTCAAGGCATTTTTCTTGCATTTGCCTCACCGTGAAGACCATGTCGATGGTGCTACGATCTGGTCGGAAGCCACATTGTGATTCAGGCAGATTCTGCTCCGACACAGATGACAGGAGTCTGTTGAGTATAACATGGGCGCGGATCTTTCCAGCAGTGGAGACTAGTGAGATGCCTCTGTAGTTGTCACAGGCTGTTCGTGAGCCTTTGTTCTTGTATAGGGCTATGATGGAGGCATCTCTGAGTTCTGGGGGCATGTCTTCCTCTTCCCATATGCTGGTCAGCACTATGTGGAATGCCTGGAGCGCCTTTCCATTTAAGGCCTTGTACACCTCGGTTGGGATCCCGTCTTTACCAGGTGCCTTGCCTGCACTCATTTGTTCAATGGCTTTTTGGACTTCCTCTATTGAAGGAGGGATGTCAAGTTGTTCAATGGTGTGGTTTTGGGGGATCTGGTCAAGGGCGCTTTGGTCGACTGAAGAGGGTCGGTTGAGAAGCTGACTGAAGTGTTCTTTCCACCTGTTGCTGATGCCTTTTTTATCTTTTATGAGAGTGTCACCGTCAGAGGATAGCAAGGGAGTGGTGGTGGGTTTTAATGGCCCATAGACAGTCTTGAGGGCACTGAAAAATTGTTTGTAGTTTTTCGTATCAGCAAAATGCTGGATTTCTTCTGCCTTTTTTTCCCACCATCGGTCTTGCATCTTCCTGATCTCATGCTGCGCCATGGCTTGGAGAGATTTGAATCTGTCCTTTTTAGGAGCAGAGTTTGGGTTATTTTGCCACTCCATAAAGGCTTTGTTCTTTTTGCTCAACAGGTCTTCAATAGCAGTGTTGTTCTCCTTGAACCAGTCCTGGTGGTTGCATTGTTTGGGGCCTACGACTGCCTTTGATGCTTCCTTCACTGCGTCTCTGAACTGTTTCCATTTCTCGGTTGAGCTTCCAGTGAGTGGTCCCTTGGCAGACAGCTTGTCATTCAGGCAGGACTGGAATGTTTGCAAATAAGATGGATCTCTGTAAAATGCGCGAATTGTCTGGGCGCATTTTGGATGGCGAGGCGCAATGCGCATTTGAAGAGTTGGGAGACCTAGAGTTGGGAGATCAGTAAGAGCCAGGCAATGGAGGTTAAGTGACTTGCCTAGGGTCACAGAGCTAGGAAGTACCTGAGAACAGATTTGAACCCAAGACCTCCCAACTCTAGGTCTAGTTCTTAATCCACGGAGCCACCTAACTGCCCCCTCAAATGATTTCTTATAGCTATAAATTTCTCCTTTTGTTTTATATTTTTATCTCTAGTTTCTAGCACATAGTAGTATAGTAGTAGTCTCTCGGTAACCGAGGATGATGATTGTCTTTGTGTGTTTTCATCTATGGTGTATAGATGAGTGTGCACAAAGACACTTGTGCGTGAAGGAGATTTAAGTGGAAAAGTCATTGCACAGAGATTGTCCCATTCTCTTGGTGTTGGAAGCCTGGATCCAGTGGTACGAAAAGTCGTGACATCTGGAGACTTCCTCAGCTGCATTGGATGGCTGTGTTGTCTTTTGTGCTCCAACACGCCCTAAGCACTCCACAGTGCTTTGCTGGTTGCCCTCTTAGCCATTGAACCTTCTTATTGGTTTCTTCCGTCTGTTCCACTGAAGCAGTCTTCACATGCTGGGTGAGCAAGGCCCTAGTTCACCAGGGATCAATGACCTGATGGCTACCCTCACAAGGTTTAGCCGGCCTGTCAAAGCCGTTGCCTGGGATGTGGCCACTGCTGCATGCTAGCAGCTACTGGGAGCCACAAGTGAGAGCTGGGTGTCAGGTGAGGGTCAGTGGCTGGAGAGCTGCCCTGAGAGGGCACAACAAGCCCTCCATACCAGAGATACTACCCCTCCCTGAGCACCCCATACACCCCCTAGCACATAGTAGGTTCATAATAAATCAATTCTGATTATTTGCTATTTGAAACTTCTATGTTTCTCTACAGTTGCTAGCAGTAAAACCTCTAAAACATCTAAAGGAGGTGATTTGTTTATTACAGAAACAGCAGGGTAGAAGAAAGCGTAGAAACTTGTATCTCTTACTAAAGAGATTTAGGGGACATCTGGAGAGGTATTGAAGATGGGGGGGAAAGCATTTTGGCAGTAATATTAAGAGGCAGAAAACTGTGGTAGTATAGGGAGGTAGCCCAGAGCTAAGAAGTAGCTCCAGGGGATTACCACTTACACAAAGTCCCCACTAATAACATAGACCCTCAACTCTTTGCCCCAATCTAAGCCAGCATACATTTATTAAGAGAAATGGACCCTGCCTTATATAGAGCTACATTTGGATGAAGCAATTGTACTAAAGTCCAGATGTGTCCAATCAAGAATTGTACTAGTTACCATGAATTTTCTTTGGAGAAAATTATGGCTGTGAGAGAAGGTGGTTGAGTGCTTATTTCAGGGATGGCAGGGTGAAAGAGAAGTTGGCAGCTTGGGTTGCCTCCTGCAGAGAGGACTGGCAGAGAGCAATTGAGTAGCTTCCTAGTCTATAGCTAATCATACAGCCTAACTGGGTGCTAAGCTCAGCTGCTTTTACCAGCTCAAAGAGTCTCATGTTGTCATTGCTCTCTAAATTAGGGGGCAAAGTTTGTTACTCAGCCTTAATTATGTCTCAGGATATAGGCATTCATTATTTAAATTTGCTAAGCACTTTTCATGTTTGTCTAAAGCCTATGCAAGCATCTGAACAGGTTGGAAGAGCTCCTTTCCTTATATTCTCTTCTCAGTCTCTGTCCTTTCATAGTAAATAAATGGAGTCCCAGCCATGGCCAGGGTTGGAAATGGGGGAGGAGAATAGTTTTACTGCCTTTATAATAATTTCAACATATATTCATATATACATGTATATACATACACGCATTTAGCTAAAGATCAAAGAGACAGGGTGAAACAAATATTATTGTTATCATCAATTATAATAATGATGCTAATAATAGCTGATATATGGCATTTTACATAGATTATGTTGAAGTCAAGCTGGAGAACCATGACAGCTGGAGAGAAAAAATGATGCTGGAATTTCACAAATCTGCACCCAGGGGCCCATGCAAACCAGAAAAAGCACCAGTGTAGCTCACTGATTTTTCGGGTTTGATTTCCCATTTGACTTCCTGTAGCACAAGAGAGGTGAAGCTTTCAAGCATTTTTAAACTTAAGGTGTCCTTGGTGAATTCCAGGAGCCTTGCCTGGTTTGAGTAGACCCATCAGAAAGTGCCTTTATTGCTGCCCATTTCCCAACTGATTCAGAAGAATGAAAACATGCAAATGCTCAATGTTTCTCCAGTTTGAGGACAACAATACTGACAGGGTGGGGGTGGGGAGCAGTTGAAATATGCCTTCTTAAATATGTGGAGTCATTTACAAGAAATGGACTCAGCAGCAGAGAGTTTTACAATCCCGGTGGTCTCTGAATAAGAATATAAAATCAAATCGTGTGACTCAGTATGGGCCCTTTTGGCAAGCCTGGAAACAGACATAAATGTCCAGCCAAGGACTACATAACTTCTCATTCTACGAACCCCAGAAATAAAGAAACACTCCTCTCAGATGCAAAAAACAGACCATGCTTTTTTATGGGGAAAAAAAAAGTGCTAGACTCAATATCCTAGGAAGAACTCAAAAGTTTTGAAAAACATAGATTCTTATTTTGATTACAACGAGATGAAAGAGGGAATGTCATAGAGGAGGAAGGAAAAAATGTAGTATATTGGAAAGCATCCTAGTTTTGAAGGATATCTGGGTTTGGATTTAGGCTTTTAATAATTCCTTGCTTTGGGACCATGGGCAAGCCACTCATACTCTCTGAACCTTGGTTTCTTTATCTGTAAAATGGGTATAATAACTGCATTTCTTGGCACTCAAGGTGGTTGTAAGAGAAGAGCTTCATAAAACTCTACATAAATGCAAGTTATTAAAGAGAAACAAAGATCATTTCCATCTTTCACTTCCAGCCCTGGCCATGATTGGAACTCCATCCATCTACTGTTTAAAAGAAATATGATTTACTTGACTATTAATTCCTATTCCAAGGAATCTTTCCCCTCCCAACCCCTTTATTTTTCCAGTTGTGGAAGTGGAATGGGAGAGAGAAAGTAGTTAACATTTATTAAGAACCTATTATGAACATGAACAGGCAGTTCTCAGCCAAAGAAATCAAAACTATTAATAAGTACATGAAAAAGTGTTCTACATCTCTTATAATCAGAGAGATGCAAATCAAAACAACTCTGAGGTATCACCTCACACCTAGCAGATTGGCTAACATAACAGCTATGGAAAGTAGTGAATGCTGGAGGGGATGTGGCAAAGTAGGGACACTAATTCATTGCTGGTGGAGTTGTGAATTAATCCAACCATTCTGGAGGGCAATTTGGAACTATGCCCAAAGGGCGATAAAAGACTGTCTGCCCTTTGATCCAGCCATAGCACTGCTGGGTTTGTACCCCAAAGAGATAATAAGGAAAAAAGACTTGTACAAGAATATTCATGGCTTCACTCTTTGTGGTGGCCAAAAACTGGAAAATGAGGGGATGCCCTTCAATTGGGGAATGGCTGAACAAATTGTGGTATATGTTGGTGATGGAATACTATTGTGCTAAAAGGAATAATAAAGTGGAGGAATTCCATGGAGACTGGAACAACCTCCAGGAAGTGATGCAGAGCGAAAGGAGCAGAACCAGGAGAACATTGTACACAGAGACTGATACACTGTGGTACAATTGAAGGTAATGGACTTCTCCATTAGTGTCAATGCAATGTCCCTGAACAATCTGCAGGGATCTAAAAAACACTATCCACAAGCAGGAGTAAAAATACCGATGAGAAGCAATTGCTTGACTACAGGGGTTGAGGGCATATGACTGAGGAGAGACTCTAAATGAACACTCTAATGCAAATACCAACAACATGGAAATAGGTTTGAATCAAGAACACATGTGATAACCAGTGGAATTGCGCGTCGGCTGTGGGAGGGGTGGTGGGAGGGGGGAGGGAAGAAAAGAAAATGATCTTTGTTTCCAATGAATAATGTTTGGAAATGACCAAATTAAAAAAAAAAAAGAACCTATTATGGAAGGCAGCTGGTTGGTTCAGTGGACTGAGAACAAGGTCTAGAGACTGAGTTCAAATTTGACCTCAGACACTTCCCAGCTGTGTGATACTGAGCAAGTCACTTAACCCCCATTGCTTAGCCCTTACCCTCTCTTCTGCTTTGGAACCAATACACAGTATTGATTCCAAGATGGAAAGTGTCTTTTTTTTTTTTTAAGGGACTGTTACGGGAGCAGTTAGATGGATCAGTGGTTAGAGAGCCAGGCCTAGAGACAGGAGGCCCTGGGTTCAAATCAAAATTCAGACTCTTCCTAGCTTTGTGCCCCATGGGCAAGTTACTTAAACCTCAATTGCCTATACCTTATCATTCTTCTGCCTTGGAACCAGTACTCAGTATTAATTCTAAGACATAAGGCGAGGGTTTTAAGAACCTACTATGTACCAGGCACTATGAATATAAAGAAATGCAGTAGAATCTCTGCTTTCAAGGAACTTACAGTTTAATGGAAACAACATGCAACAACTACACACAAACCAGCTCTCTACGGGATTAATTAGAAACAATTGACAGAGGGAAGGTATTAGAATTAAGCAGGATCCGAAAAGACTTCCTGTAGAAAATGGAATTTTAATTGGGACTTCAAGGAAACCAATGTAGGCTGGAGGCAGAGATGATGAAGGAGAGAATCCAGGGATGAAGGACAGCCAAGGAATATGCTAAGAGTTGGGAGGAGGAATTCCTTGCTCAAGAAACACTATGGAGGCCACTGTCAACAGATCATAGAGTATGGGGGGGTATTAAAAGCTGGTTAGATTGGAGGGGGTTAGCAAAGTTGTAAGGGGCTTTGGATATCAAACAGAGGAGCTTATTATATTGGATCCTGGAGGCAACATGGAACTATTAGAGTTATTGAGTAGGAGGGATGATGTGGTCAGACCTGGGTTTTAGGAAGGTTATATTGACAGCTGAGTGTGGAGAATAGATTGGAGTGAGAAAATATTTCTGGCAGGGATACTAAACATCAAGATATTGCAGTTGAGGTAGTGAGGACCTGCACCAGAGTTTCAAGTTTCAAGGGAAGATGTTACTAAGGTAAAACCAGTCATGTAGATGGGTAATCATGCCTGGAGTCAGGAAGACCTGCATTCAAATCTGGCCATAGACACTTACTAGATGTATGATCCTAGGCAAGTCACTCTATCATGTTTGTTTAGTTTCCTCATCTGTCAAATGAGCTGAAAAAGGGGGGGAAATGGCAAACTACTCTAGTATCTTTACCAAGAAAACCCAAAAAGGGGTTATAAAAAGTTGGACATGACTGAAATGACTAAACAACAAAGGTAAGGCCTTGGTCACAGATTAGATATGTGAGTAAAGAGAGAGTGAGGAGGTGAGGATGACAAGAGCCTTGGTGCCTGGAAGGATATTGTCACCACAATAATAATAGAAAAGTTCAGAAGAGGGGAGGGTTCAGAAGGAAAAGCAATGAGCATGCTTTGGACATGTTGAGTTTAAGATGTTTACAGGTTATCCAGTTTAAGATATGCAGTAAGCAGTTCAAATTGTGAGAGGTCAAAAAAACCTAGAGAGAGGAAAAAATGAAGGAATAGATAGAGTGATTGCTAATATCAAATGCTGCAGAGAGGTTAAGAAGGATAAGGATTGAGAAGAGGTCTTTAAATTTGGCAATTAACAGATCCTTGGTAAATTTGGAGAGAGCAGTTCAAATTGAATGATGTATTTGGGAGCCAAACAGAAGAGAGTTAAAAAAAAAGTGAAAGACAAGGAAATGGAAGCAATGATTATAGATGGTCTTGTTAGAGAGTTTAGCCAACAAAGGGAGGAGAGATAGGAGATGATAGCAGCAACAGAATGTCCCATTGAGGGTTTTCTGAGGAAGGAGGAGACAACGTCATGTTTGTAGACAGTAGGGAAGTGTCCAATAGACAGAGACTGAAGATAAGTGAGAGAGTAGAGGTGATAGAACAGGCAATCTGCTAGAGAAGATCACTTGTATGTAGAGGGGTTGGCCTTGGCAAGGAAGAGGACCACCTCATCATGTGAGACAGGGATGAAGGATGAGTTATGGGTGATGTGAGATAAGGAGGAAAGAAGAAAGGAAGTTTTAGGCAAATGTCCTCAATTTTTTCAGTGAAATATGCAAAATTCTTAGCTAAGAGGGTGAGGATAGAGGAAACAAGAAATTTGAGAAGTCAAAAGCTTGGGAAGAGCTGCTATGGTGAGTGGGATAGTGAATTAATTAAGGCAGTATTAAAAGATTACCTAATAGCAGTGAGAACCCAGTTGATATTATTTAACATAAACTTTTAGAGGACCCAGGCAGAATAGCTTTGTGACTGTCACCACCTTTGTTCAGCAGCACATATAGGGAAGTGAAGGCACTGGATGGTGGGAATGATCCAAGATTGAGGCTTGTCAGAGCAAGATGGTCAAAGAGGAAGTGGGCAAGTGACTCAAGAGAAAAGAACAGGATAGAGTTGAACTGGTTCACCAAGGGGTCAAGGTAGGGAAGAGAAATGTTGCAAGTGATGGACTGGGAAAGAATCAAGGGTCAAGGGACCAGAAGTCACTGTGGACAAAGAACAGGATTTGGCAAGAGAAGAGGTGGAATGACAATAAATTATGATCAGATTAGCATGAACATGTAAGCAATGCATTTGTGGATGATCAAAATATTAAGAATATGACTATCTTTGTATGCGATTGAGATGGGGTAGAGGATAGGGCATGAGAAATTAGGAATATGAGAAACTCTATAGTTAGAGTGCTTGAAGGAATATGAGTATATACATTGAAGTACCCCAATGTGAAGGCAGGAGTTAAGGAAAGAAAAGAAATTTTCTTTCTTGGGCACTCAACTCATTAAGGGAATAAGGGGACTGTATTAGAGTTTACTGGAACCGTCACATATTAGTGGAGAAGGTAGCTCACAAATGGTAGTGGCATCCTGGGAAGGGTACTGTAAAAGTTAAAATTAAATCCCTAATAATAAAAATATAATATTTTAAGAGATTTATTAATGATAATTAGAAATTGTAAAAAATAGACTCGAATACAGGACTACAATCCCCATGAGCCTTTGCTCCACTTCCCCAGAATGCCTTGTAATCTCACCTGGGCCGAGATCGAGAAGATATTTAAGCAAAGGCTTTTGAAGGGCTCGTTTTTTTTTTGGACTTCCGTTTTTGGAGCAGAGAGGTCTCTTCCATGATGTGAGGTTATTTTGTCTAGGCCTCTGGCCTAGGCACATGTTTCATACTTGTATATTCTTAATCTTTAACCTTTAATAAACCTCTAAAAATATATATATTCCTTGCAGAGAGAAACTAATTTCTACCTGCCTCAGTCTCCCCCTCTCCCCTAAATTTTATTCTTTACAGTTATGGCGACCTAATGGGAAAAAGAACTTTCAGTCTTCTGATTTCTTTTCTGATCTTAAATTCAGTTTTAATATCTAGTACCAAGAAAAAAAAAATTTTTTTTTGAGCCATATCTCTGTGGCCAAGGTTTTCTACCCTAGCAAAGCTGCTACAGGCTCCGGACCTGCCCCGCCGCTTCCTGCCTGCAACCTGCAGCCCTGATCGTCCTCACCTGGTACCTGGTCTCGGCCTTGCCCACCGCAGCCGCTCCTGCTCCTGGCCTCTCACCAGCCGCTGCCTACCTATTTCTGCGCTCCAGACCCACAAGCGTGACCCCAGCCGGCTCATCACCCAGATCCTTGGAGCAGATCGCTCAGGACTCATTGCGACCAGCTGGTAACAGTATTGGCCACGTGGGCGGAGGGGAGAGACCAGAGGGAAAGGAGAACGGGCAATTTTCCCTTAGGCTAAGCCTCCACGTGGCTGGGGGTATTGGCCACTGCGGGATCAGAGAGGGGAAAGACAGAAAAGACTAAAGAGAAGAAACAGATCTTTTTAAAAAAGAAACCTAAAAAACAATGGGCTGTTTAAAAGGATTTTTGACTCTTCTGGCAATTTCATTGATTTTACCTGCCTGTCTGGGAGCAGACTCAGCCCAAAGATTCAACTTTGAATTTGAAAATGGGTGGCCCAGCGAACTGGAAGCCAGGCCCAGAAACGGGAGGTCTCTAGCTAAAATCTGGCCTCCGATGCTTCCCAGCTATGGGGCCCTGGACGGATCCCTTGAACCCCGTAGCCTAGCCTTTACTACTCTACCTTCGGACAATAGACATTTAAATGGATAATTAAAAACAAACAAACAAAAAAAAAACCCCAAGGAACTTTGAAGAGACTAAAGGCTATATTCTAAGGCATTTCAGACTCCAATGGTTTATAAAAAAAAATCTCTGTATTCTATTGCATTGTTTTGTTTAAGGTTTAACTTTGTGATTTTAAGTTCATATATTACTGGATTCAATATTATTCTGCTTGAACTGAAGGTTGATTGAATTTATTTTGAATGTACTGAGTTTTGAAATTCTGTTGTTTTCCCCCTATAACTGTGTTGAACAAATATTGTTGTGAATAAGCCCATATATGAAAAAACAGCTTTTTTCTATTTTGCTGAGGATAGATGGACTTCAGAACTGGTTATAATTGTATTAACAACCTTTGAAAATGTAATGTGCTAAATACCTCAAATGATTTGATTTTAAGGGTTTTTTAAATATGATTTTTGGAATTTTTTTTTAACAATCTGGTTATTTTTGCCTGCCCCTACCACGAGGTAAGGCCCATTACAGTAGCTGAAGTGAAATGTATTTTATAACCCCCAACCTTCCCACATGCGAATGGAAGTTGGGCAGTTAATTTCAGGGCATTTGTACCCTTGGGAAAAGCCTCCAAAAGGAGCATCCCTTTATTTATACTCTTTAGCTCACTACTTTACTTGCACCAGAATGATATATAGATTTCTTGATTATGTTCTAAACCCAAGATGAGTTTTACTTTGTTTAAAAAATATGTTTAAATACCAAGGTTGAAAGATTGCCACATTTGTAAAAATTGTGACAAATGTCCATCAATTCATAGGTTTTAAAAATGTCATACAGCAACTTATGTGAAATGTGAAAGTGTGTTTGTTTTGCTATTGTAATTAATTGGGCTATTGAGAATTTTGGGAATTTTGATATCTACATATTTGTACTACTGTATTTTTAAAGATGAAAAAATTGTTAACCTTGTTCAATTCATTTGCCTTCTACTCACAGTGATCATGGCCAGATACAAAGAGGAAATGGATCTCATTTTTTGGTGAGAAAGCCTTGTATTTTATATTTTCTTAACTGACACAGAGTGTCAATGGTTATAAGCTATATTTTTGAATTTTTTAAAGCTCTTTTTTTATTATATTTTTCTTGCATGTGCAATATACTTTTTCAGTTTTTTTTATTATTTTTTCTCTCCTTTTTATATTTGAAGCACATGTCACCAGTATTAAGATTTTCTTTAACTTTTTGACTTTTCAGTGCTACAAGTTTGAAATACATTTGCTAATGCATGCCCTAGAAAGCTTGTGACTATAAAAATGATGCCACTAATTATTTAAATAAATTATGGGACTTTGCTTAATGATTCTGTCTGATTCTAGGACAAGATATACACAAAAGAGCCACTGCATAGTGCCAATAGAGCATAAGGTCAAAGAGACCAACCAATCCTGGAGAAATTGACGTCACTTTGAGCCTAGACAAAGAGGACTTGAACGGGTTTGGGGTTCGAGGTTGCGGCTGTTTAACATGTGTTAAAAGCAGGTCTTCCTTGTTCCACATTCTACCAAGTACCTCAAACTTGGCTCCCGGAACCTTGGCTTATATACTCTGGTCCCCTTTTCTGCCTCTCATAGTGTGGTACCTTTCTGTAGTCCTGGCTACTGACTGGGTAAATGCATCATTATTTAGATCATTTTGATTGGGCCCTGATTGAAGGACCTGTTATAGATTTATTTTTCTTCTACTTGGAATTTTTACACATAAGACTTTGATAGTCTATATTTTCATCCAGAAATTTTTCTTTTCTTTTGGATTTTCTGATGTCTTTTTAATATCTCTTGCCAATTGATTCATATACCTCATACCTCAGCCATGCATCCCTAACTGATTCTGAATCTTTCAATCACCCACAACACGGGGGAATGTAAAAAAATATCATTATTTAAATTGCAAAGTTTAAATTCCTTTTGAGAAGAATTTTAGGTGAAGAAGATGCTACCTCTCTGAATTCAGAAACTGAACTGTTGGAGAAGCCATCATGAAGAAGCCTCCAGACCACAAGTTGCACAAAATTGAACTTTGGGTGTGGTTGATTGAACATTTATTTGTATGTATACTTTTATGCCAAAGGGGACTGCCCCCTAACGGCTTTTTGTCAATGTGTTCAGCAATTATTGGTTTTATTCTTTTTTCTCTTATCCTCACACTATTGTAATCTTTTAAGTTTATTATGTTTTTATGATCCTTTTGGGGAAAAATTAATTTTTCCACAAATGATCACACGGGGGGATGTAAAAAATAGACTCGAATACAGGACTACAATCCCCATGAGCCTTTGCTCCACTTCCCCAGAATGCCTTGTAATCTCACCGTTTTTGGAGCAGAGAGGTCTCTTCCATGATGTGAGGTTATTTTGTCTAGGCCTCTGGCCTAGGCACATGTTTCATACTTGTATATTCTTAATCTTTAACCTTTAATAAACCTCTAAAAATATATATATTCCTTGCAGAGAGAAACTAATTTCTACCTGCCTCAGTCTCCCCTAAATTTTAATCTTTACAAAATCAAGGAATAAAGAAGATACAAAATAAAGATCATGTGCCCATGGCTGAGCAGCCAGTTCAAACACCAGCCTTACCATCACATATCTCGAGATTGGAAGTAAAGAGGTGGGACCTTCCACATCCCCACCTAATATCCCCCATCTTAAGGAAGTACATAATGACAGGAAGTTAGTAGGCTCCTGGGAAATGTAGTTTTTTTTTTTAGGGTAACAGATTTTCAATTATACAGTACTCTGGTCATGGTATCCCACTCTGG
This sequence comes from Monodelphis domestica, assembly GCF_027887165.1. Classification (NCBI taxonomy): domain Eukaryota; kingdom Metazoa; phylum Chordata; class Mammalia; order Didelphimorphia; family Didelphidae; genus Monodelphis; species Monodelphis domestica. Next base: position 271,224,088 of record NC_077229.1, read on the forward strand.
AATAGTGAGTGGAGCCGTAAGGGAGTAGATTGATATTTATCCAAAAACAATGGCAGGGTTGCTTTGCTCATGGTTCCTGGTGCCAGAACTAGGCTATGGAAGAGGGAAGGAAAGAGTAGGAGAGGAAGAGGGAGAATCAAAGTGAGCTACTTGTGCACTATTCTGGCCTTAATGACATGAAAAAAAGAAATGATCTACAAAGGGACGATAAACTGAAGCACATTTTTATAACCCACACATTCCAAACACTAGGGGATTATTAGCAATAGTAATAATTGTTAACTATAATATAATTAGATTGATTATTATTAATATAATCATATAATAGCATTAATTGTATTATAATACATAGCTAGCATTTGTATAGTTCTTTATAGTTTGCAAAGCACTTTACTGTATTATCTCAACTGATCCTCATAACAACGGTGGGAAGAAGGTACTATTATAATTAGGAAACTGAGGTAGGTAAAAGTTAAGTGATTTGTCCAGGGTCACAAAACTAGTAAAGAAGAAGAAGAATTTCTACTGAGATCTTCCTGACTCTAGGTCTAGCACTCTATCCACTGCACCACTTCCTAATTAGGTAGGATAATTCAGATAGGGACAGTTAGTTGGCAGAATGGGTAGAGTTCTGGGTGTGGAGTCAGGAAGACTCATCTACTTGAGTTCAAATCTGACCTCATACACTTACTAATTGTGTAATTCTGGTCAAGTCAGTTTTTTTACCTCAGTTGCCTCATCTAAAAAGCGAGCTGGAGGGGAGCAGCTGGGTAGCTCAGTGGATTGAGAGCCAGATCTAGAGACAGAAGGTCCTAGGTTCAAATCTGGCCTCAGACACTTCCCAGCTGTGTGACCCTGGGCAAGTCACTTGACCCTCATTGCCTAGCCCTTACCACTCTTCTGCCTTGCCTTGCATTGGTTCCAAGACAGAAGGTAAGGGTTTTTAAAAAAATAAAATAAAATAAAATAAAATGATCTGGAGGAAGAAATGGCAAACCATTTCATTATTTGCAAAAAAAAAAAGCTCCAAATGGAGTCATAAAGTGTTGGACATGACTTCAACAACAACTTCATTCAGATAGGGATGCAATCAACAAATATTGGGAAGTCTTGAGGAGGGTTAGGAATTTTTTGGGGAAATATAATAAGTTCTGGTTTACATATCCTCATTCTTTCCATGTTTTTTCTAGAAGTTGAGCTTATTGGCCCATATAGCACAATTCATAGAGTAATACAGAAATGGATTGTAATTTATTTGTAAGGATTGTCATTGTTCTCCTGTGAGAGACAGCATCATAAAGTAGAAACTATGCTGAATTTGGAGTCAAAACATTTTAATTCTGACCTGACTCATACTTGTGTATCCATAATTAAGTCATCCAACATTTTTGCCTTTCTGAACCTTAGTTTCTCCATCTACAAAATGGGAATTAAAATACTTTTATCACCCACTTCATGAACTTGTTGTGACCAAAGTGCTTAAAGCATTACATAGATGTCAGTTATTATTAAAATCTGAGTGTATGCATGGTATAAAAAGGAAATGGAGCAGCTGAGGGAGTAGGAGTCTCTGCCTTGTCTTCTGTCAATGTCCTTTGGAAGATTAAGTCTGGTCTGTACTCCTCAGATCAGAGAATTAGGCTCAGCAACTTATTTTGAGAGAATATGGCAAAATATGGCAAAAGTCTAATGGCGATGCTCCATTATGATACAACAATGACCCTGAGTTCTTGTAGTCTTTTCCAGTGACCATGAACTATAACAGATTATTTATCAAATCAGAAGCATTGTGATTACTGGTGATGGCCTGAAGATGGACCTAGCTACTTTTGGAAGTTTATCTTCAGCTTCAGTCGCCCCTGAGTGAATTCTTTTGGTCAGAACTTGCTCTCTGAAGTCACAGAGTTGTAAAGACCTTGGATCTTAGAAAGATGGCCAACTGATAGGAGGCCAACTAATGAGCATATGCATGTTTTGTAATAAGAAATCTGCAAGAAAAAGAAACCTGAGAGTGAAGCAATGTTCCTGGTTCATAAAAGATATAATTAAAAGGAGAGAGGTCAGGGGGAAAGAGAGATCACTTTTGAGCTAATATCTATTTTGCCTGCCTTTCAAGGTCCAACTACTGGCTTAGAAACACATCAAAGGAAAACCAGGAGGTCATTTTGGTCTTCTCTAAAGGCAGAGGCTGCAAATTCTTTCAACACAAAGTAATCATATCATGCAGTCCCCAGCTGGGCTACTCAGTAGGGGGAAAAAGGCACGTAATTAGAGCAGGAGAAGATGTAGACACACAGGTCTTCCTTTTCTCTGTTGAGCTGACAGCTGATGCTGACCACAGGTTTTTCATTCAGATGTCAGTGAGAGGCCTTCCCACCCTGTGTCTGCTCACCATCTTCACTTCTGACCCTACTCATTTCCTTAATATTCGGAATTCATTATTTTCCCTCTGCAGAGTTCTTTCCAAATTCCTTTACTTTCTGGCCCTTTCTTATCTGAAATCCCCATTCCTTTATTATTTTTTTCCTACTTGGCCCTAGCTGAGGTTCTGTATGCTCATAAGGCTGTGTGTAGTACATAACTTAGAGTAAGAAAGAGGTCATTTATTTGAGGCACTTTCCCCCTCTTTTAGTTTAATCGGAGATGCCTTGGTCCCATGTGACTTCATGCCCTATTATCTCTGCACTGGCCCATATCAAAGTGGTATCAAGATTCTCCTGTTTTCAGGAACCCCTTGAAGCATTACTTTGCATAAAGGGATTAGGATAGAAACTATATCTGTGATTTCCTAGGTGTAAGGAACTTATAGGTGAGAAAACTCCTTCTACCAACAGAAACTGGCACCTTCTCCGTAATTTATCATTTTAGAGAGTGGCCTAGATCACAAAGAGGTTAAGTGACTTGCTCAGGGTCACACAGCCGATATGTGTCAGATGTGAGACTTCAATCCAAGGTTTGCTGACTTGGAGGCCAGTTCTCTAAGAATTGCACCATGTAGGTGAAAATGAGATTTGATTTTCTCCCAACAACTCTAGAAAGTCCACACTATTATAATCTCCATTTTATAGTTGAGGAAATGGAGGCAGAAAGAGATTAGATGACTAGCCCAGCCTGAAACAGAATTTCAACTCCAGGTCCAGCACCCTAAGGCAGAAAAAAAGAAGAAAGTCAATCTTAAATTGCTAACTCAGTCTTTTGTTTTAGTTTCCAGGGTCTCTGGAAGAAGGTCTATTGTCTCCATACATCTGATGAAAATTTATGAATATAAAAGCTTGGGTGAACATAAATAAGATTGTTCTTGAGGTTTGGAAGAAATAATAGAAAGTTCTGAGAGTCCACAAGGAAGCCCCATTTTTGATTTTGAAAATGGAAAGGTTCGCATCCAGCAGAACCTTAAGTAAAGGAAACTGCCTTTGAGAAGCTTTATTGGGTCAATGGGTTGGGTGGGATTGTATAGAAGGCAGCTTGGTGAGGGGAGAAGACTGATAGAGGTCTGAGCACAATTAAGGGGGGCATCTTCCCCAGAGAGGCCTGCAGAGTCAATTGAACTCTACTCAGGAAGGACCATGATGGTAAAGTGAAGGTATGTCAATTGCCTTGGGGAGGAAGTAAGGCTACTCTGCCGAAGTTAGTGCCCTTGGGTGGACAGCTAGATGGTTTAATGGATTAAGTCATGAGCTGGGCTGGGTTTAAAGACATCATTTACATTTGGTTAACTCTACAGTAAATCCTAGGCAAAAAAGAGCTCCTTCTTTTCAGGAGAAACCCTATAAAATCAAGGGTTACTTAGGTGTAGATGGTGATTAAAACTGGCCAGATATTATAATTCTATTGACCATCTTCAGAGATTAAACCAACTAGTATACAACTAGTATAGTTCATATCTTGGGGAATCAATGTTTTGTAGCGAAACAAGCCTTGATTGGGAGTCAAGAACTCAAGATTCAAATCGTAACTCAACTATTTACTAATTGTATGACCTCAAGAAGGCCATTTATTTATTTATTTTAAATTTTATTTAGTCAATTTAGAACATTTTCCCCTGGTTACAAGAATCATGTTCCTTCCCTTCCCTCTTCCACCCCCTCCGGTAGCTAAGGTGCAATTCCACTGGGTTTTACATGTGCCCTTGATCAGAACCTATTTCCATGTTGCTGGTGTTTGCACTAGGATGTTCATTTAGAGTCTACATCCCCAACCATATCCCCTTGATTCATGTGATAAAGCAGTTGTTTTTCTTCTGTGTTCCTGCTCCCACAGTTCTTCCTCTGAATGTGGATAGTGCTCTTTCTCATAAGTCCCTCAGAATAGTTCTGGATCATTGCATTGCTGCCAGTAGAGAAGTCCATTACATTCAATTGTGCCACAGTGTATCAGTCTCTGTGTACAATGTTCTGGTTCTGCTCCTCTCGCTCTGCATCACTTCCTGGAGGTTGTTCCAGTTCACATGGAATTCCTCCACTTTATTATTCCTTTTTGCACAATAGTATTCCATCACCAACATATACCACAATTTGTTCAGTCATTCCCCAATTGAAGGGCATCCCCTCATTTTCCAATTTTTGGCCACCACAAAGAGTGCAGCTATGAATATTCTTGTACAAGTCTTTTTCCTTATTATCTCTTTGGGGTACAAACCCAGCAGTGCTATGGCTGGATCAAAGGGCAGACAGTCTTTTATCACCCATTGGGCAGAGTTCCAAATTGCCCTCCAGAATGGTTGGATCAATTCACAACTCCACCAGCAATGCATTAATGTCCCTACTTTGCCACACCCCCTCCAGCATTCTCCAAGCAGGCCAATTTATACCTTTGAGCCTCAATTTCCCCATCTATAAAATACAGAATATAGGATCCACACTAACAACCTCATAGAGATTTGTTGTAAAAAAAAAATTCTTAGTAAACCTTTGAGAGGGATGTACATATTAGTGAGCGATTACTGTTCTTTTTTTTTTAAACCCTTCCCTTCCCTCTTGGAGTCAATACTGTGTATTGGCTCCAAGGCAGAAGAGTGGCAAGGGCTAGGCAATGGGGGTTCAGTGACTTGCCCAGGGTCACACAGCTGGGAAGCGTCTGAGGCCAGATTTGGACCTAGGACCTCCCATCTCTAGGCCTGGCTCTCAATCCACTGAGCTACCCAGCTGCCCATGAGCAATTACTATTCTAAATTTGTATAGTTATATTCTTTGGTATATACCAATTATTTCAGACATAATGATTCCTTTGTATAACAGCAGCTTCAACAAAGTAGTAGATCAGGACAGAAAATATTCTTATTGAATGCTCTGAAAAGTTTGAAATATAGATATAGATTTAGATGATATAGATATAAACACAAGAAAACGAGACCATCTTTTCCACCTACAAGTTTACTTTCCAATGGGGAGGTGTTGGAAAGGAGAAGGTTGTGTGATGATATGGTGAGACAACGACAGAAAAGTGACATAACTCCTGGCAGCATACGATAGGGGGGATTGCCAGAGTTCTGATAGGAAGGAGATGGGGAAGATGGCTGGAGAGAAGAAGGCATGGTATGCAGATGTTGGGGAGTGGAATGGAGGTCTGGGCCCTAAAAATATAAGACTGCAAAACAAAAGGATGAAGTAGTCAGTGGGTTATACTACTCACCTTTGACTCTAGGCTACCTTTGAATATAAAAGTCTTTTCTTATTTATTAGTGGCACTGGCAGCAACATCTGGTTCAGGCTCCTACAGTTATATGGGAAGCTGCTGCTGACGTTGCTGCTACTTTTGCTGCTGGGGGGATGAGTGAAGCTTAACCCTAGTTCATGGCACTAATCACATGGTGATAAGTGACACTTGAGTTTTAGACAAACCAGATGTGGAGAGAAATATTTTGGCTAATACAATTTTTCTTGTTGGATAGGCTATTTTAATTCTTACTTATGTTGTGATTTTTAGTTTCTTATATAGTTATACATTTATTTATTATTTTTTGAATGAACACCAAAAAAACCAAGTTAGTTTCTGTAGATTCACAGGGTAGTGAGATCCTGTGGGAAAAGAAAAATGTTGGATGTGGACTCATAATACCTGAGTTGCTGTTGACAACTTGTGTGACTTTGAACAATTCCTCTAGGTTTTAGTTTCCTCATCTGTAAAATGAAGGGATCAGAGTAGATGATCCCTAAGATTGCTTCTACTTTTAAATCAATGATTCTTCTCTGCAACTGACCATAGGTCACGTGGTAATTTGCACTCTATAAATATAACAGCTATCTTCAACATATTATCAAATGGTGTCACCAAAGGGATTTCATATTTATTTCCTGATTATAAAAAAGGTACGCTAACTCTAGCTTCCTTCCTCTCCCTTAGTTGTTACTTTTTGAAACCAGAAGGAGAAAGGGGAAAAAAAAGAGGTCACCCTGAAATATTCATTATATGAGCCAAAAAGAGAAAGGCACATTCTCTCTCCCCGTCAATAACATAAACTTTCAAACTTGTAAGAATAGTTAAAGATTCCTTTTGGCCTATTTTAAGGACCAAATTTATTGGTGCTATAGCATCTCGTAATCCTGAGGTATTTGGGAAAAATGCATTCTTTGGATTCTGGGACCCTTGCCGTTCCTCCTGCTACTTCAAATAATGTTGGTTTTGCTGATAATGCACCCTGTGAGCCAGCAGTGTTGTTTAATTGTAAGTAAATAATCTCGAAACAAATCCATGCCTGACATACTGTCATATGATGTTTACTGCTCTGGAAGGGGGATTTATTTTGAGGATATTGAAAAATTCCATTGCTGTTTAGGGGAAGCAGCAACTGGGACCCTCCATAAATTAAAATGATTGACCTCTGTACAGTGTATATGATCCAAAACATTGCACATGTACAAAAATGTCATGTTAGAAAAAGAGCAGTACTGGACAAAAATACATAATGTTACTAAATAAAAACAGATACCATAGAGACAACTGAGCTGTTCGGATTGGCCAAGTCCAGGCGCAGCTAATTTAGTCTTCCTAGGATTAATAAACATGAGAGTTTGAAAATGGGGAGAGAGAACTTGCTTAATTCAAACTACATTCTGTTGCATGTGAACATTTCAATTGCAGGCTCCTTCCTTAAAATGAAGGTTTATTTTTCTTTTGCATCTTATTTATTTTCATTATAAAATTTTTTAAAAACAAAAATTTTTTTTTCCAGAGAAAAAACTGTTGGAGTCAGATGGAGGCAGATCAAAGCATACTATTTTTCACATCAGTGTATTTATGATTTTATTTGGGGGTTTTGGCTTTGTATGAGTGAACTCTTCCATCAATGACCAACATGGAAGCATGTTTTGCTTGATAATAAAAAATAAAATTTGAAAAACCAAAATTTTTAATGCTTTTTGCTGTTATGTCATAGTAATTTGTAGAAATGTTCCTTCTCTTCTCTCCTCCCTCATCCACTAGTGGAATCCTCTCTTATAATGAAGTAAAACAATTGAACTTGAATTCAGTTAAGGAATTCACCTCAAAATGTATAGTCCATTCTACCCTAGACTTTGCCTACAGGATGTAGGTATACTTCGTTTAAAAAAAATTTTTTTTTATTATCTTTTGTCTTTACAACACCTTCTTTTCCTAGCCTTTTCCACCACACTTAACTGCCCTTTACAACGATAAAAAAGAGAGGGAGGAAAAACCCGTTCAACAAAACAAATATTATGGTTGAAAAATTAGGACATGATATGTGCTTTTCCACACCCATAGTCTCCCACCTGTACAAAGCAGAAGGCAGAGATAATGTCTCACGTCTCTTATTTGATTGAAGTTTAGTCATAATTTTGTAGCATTTAGTTTCGATCAAGCCATTATAATTCTTTCCTTTTACATTGTGCTAAAGGCAGCTTGTGGGAGAGACATCCAGGAGACAGCATCTATCAGGCTAGTCACATTACTGGCAATACTTCCCCTCATAGCTAAAGGGGCCCTAGGAGTAGCAGTGCCTCCAGACCAAGAGCCCAGCCTTGATCTCTGCAGCCATGACTGAGGAGACCAATCCCCCACCATCTGTGTTACATCCATCACTAACTATTGACCAACTGCCACCCAGAGTCAAGGTCAAGGTTCCCAAGAATAGTGACACCCCTAAAATCACTGGGCCAGTATCTGGCTTGGTCCCAGAGCCATTATCCAGAGAGCAGTGGTGAAGGAGCCCACCAACTGCCATGTAAGGAGAGGAAGCTGAAAAGAGCAAGGATACCCTGTGGGAGGGACATCCTAGAAGATGCGCATCCTAGAAGAGTCAAACCATCACCTCTACCTTGACCACAACCTTCACTCAGACCCCAATGGGGACAGAGAGATTCTGATCCTGGGAACCCCAGGAATAGAAATGAGCCTCAGGGCTCTGGTCCCACCCCCCCTTTCTGGGCCAGCTTCCAGGACCACCCTTACAGCCATCACCAAGGGAAGCAACCCCCATGAGGATGCAACTTGGCAAGTGTATCTGCCCATGTTGCAACCTTCCCTTCCTCGGCAACAACTACTGAAGACAGGGGAAAATGCTCCATACCAAAGTCCTTACTGTCAAGTGGCTTCGTGACAAAAATAGATACGGTTTTATTAGTGGAGATGATATTAAAGGATATGCATGTGCTTTGCCATTGCACCATAAAAACCATGGAACTTTCCATTTGACTTGCAGTCACAACATCTTGAATAAGTTGTCTCTCTCATTAGGATGTGAGCTCCTTCACAGCATGAGCTGTCTCCATTTTTCTAATTTATTGCCAGTGCTTTCCACATAGTAGGCACTTAACAAATGCTTCCCCCCCATCCATTTCACAAATATACATATATATATTTTACATTATTAAAAATCTTTATTTAGGTTTGTCAGAACAGGTTAGATAGTGGAGTCACAGAGCAATCTGCATTAACAGGATACAACAGTTCATAAAAACTGAGTAACTAAATTCCTAAACATTCAGTCACCTAAAGAGAAAATACACAAATGTATGGTGGAAAAACTGTAATTCTGACCCAGAACGCATGGAAAATGTGGAGGGTATGCAAAATGGTTGTTGGTTAATGTTGCTCCCCCTCTTCCTACATCCTCACCTCAAGCCATTGACCTTTGGCCCCATGGTCCCCCCTTACCCCAGCAAACTGTATTAACTACCTGGCCACAAATCCACAGTTGGGGAATGGGAGGGGGGAAATATATGGCACGATGGACAATTATATATTATAATTAAAAATTATATATTATTGAATAAAAGTTTTAAAAGAAAAAACCATATATATATATATATATATATATATATATATATATATGTCTTTCAGGTTTATAGATATATACATAGATGTACAATTTGAAGAAACCTCAAAGGTCATCTAGTCCAATGCTTCATTGTACAGATGAGAACTCAGATGGCCTGGGAAGTTACATGACTTTGCCAAGGCTTCACACCACAGTAAGCATTAAAGTAGAAATTGAACCCAGGTCTTCTGTATTCAGAGTCAGTGCTCGTTGTTCTCCTTATCTTGTTTTGGGTAAGCTCATGTAATCTTTCCATGTTTCTTGGTATTCACCAAACTCATGATTTCTTATAGAGAAGTAATCTTCTATTATATTCATAAACCACAACTTGTTTAACCGTTCCCCAATGGATGGATATCTGCTCTGTTTCTAGTTCTTTGCAACCACAAGAAGTGCTGCTATAAATCGGCATATATGAGATTCGTATCCACTTTTTAGTCATTGGCTTATATTTTTATTTATTTATTAATTTTAATTAAAAACTCTTACCTTCTGTCTGAGAATTGATTCTGAGTGTTGGTTTAAAGGCAGAAGAACAGAAGGGCTAGGTAATTGGAGTTTGGAGACTTTCTCAGGGTCACACAGCTAGGAAGTATTCAAGACATATTTGAACCCAGAACTTTCCATCTCCAGGCCTGGAGCCCTATCCACTGTCTGTCCCTTTGTCATTTGCTTTTAAGGTATATTCCTAATAATAAAATCTCTGGGTCAAAGGTTAAGGATATTTCAGTCACTTTCAAAGACAGGTATCCCTTCCATATTGCTGGGATTGGGAGTTAGGCACCCCTAAAATCTGGGAAATCAGTGTAAAATATTTGTCTATCCCTCCATACTTCTTTTTTTTTCAGAAAAATTATTATTGATTTATTATTGTTGATTTATCACTTGTTTATGTGGGTATTTGATTTGTTTTTTGTTTTTTGTTTTTTTATTTTATTTGGTCATTTTCAAACATTATTCACTGGAAACAAAGATCATTTTCTTTTCCTCCCCATCCCCCCTCCCACCACCTTTCCCTCTCCCATAGCCGACGCACAATTCCACTGGGTATCACATATGTTCTTGACTCGAACCCATTTCCATGTTGTTGGTATTTGCATTAGAGTGTTTATTTAGAGTCTCTCCTCAGTCATATCCCCTCAATCCCTGTAGTCAAGCAGTTGCTTTTCATCGGTGTTTTTACTCCCACAGTTTATCCTCTGCTTGTGGATAGTATTTTTTAGATCCCTGCAGATTGTTCAGGGACATTGCATTGACACTAATGGAGAAGTCCATTACCTTCAATTGTGCCACAGTGTATCAATCTCTGTGTACAATGTTCTCCTGGTTCTGCTCCTCTTGCTCTGCATCACTTCCTGGAGGTCCTTCCAGTCTCCATGGAATTCCTCCACTTTATTATTCCTTTGAGCACAATAGTATTCCATCACCAACATATACCACAATTTGTTCAGCCATTCCCCAATTGATGGGCATCCCCTCGTTTTCCAATTTTTGGCCATCACAAAGAGCGCACCTATGAATATTCTTGTACAAGTCTTTTTCCTTATTATCTCTTTGGGGTACAAGCCCAGCAGTGCTATAGCTGGATCAAAGGGCAGACAGTATTTTATCGCCCTTTGGGCATAGTTCCAAATTGCCCTCCAGAATGGATGGATCAATTCACAACTCCACTAGCAATGAATTAGTGTCCCCACTTTGCCACATCCCCTCCAGCATTCATTACTTTCCATAGCTGTCATGTTAGCCAATCTGCTAGGTGTGAGGTGATACCTCAGAGTTGTTTTGATTTGCATCTCTCTGATTATAAGAGATGTAGAGTACTTCTTCATGTGCTTATTAATAGTTTTGATTTCTTTGGCTGAGAACTGCCTGTTCATGTGCTTTGCCCATTTATCAATTGGAGAATGGCTTGGTTTTTTGTACAATTGATTTAGTTCTTTGTAAATTTGAGTAATTAAAACTTTGTCAGAGGTTTTTATGAAGATTGTTTCCCAATTTGTTGCTTCCCTTCTGATTTTAGTTACATTGGTTTTGTTTGTACAAAAACTTTTTAATTTGATGTATTCCAGATTATTTATTTTGCATTTTGTAACTCTTTCTAAATCTTGCTTGGTTTTGAAGTCTTTCCCTTCTCAAAGGTCCAACATGTATACTATTCTGTGTTCGCCTAATTTTCTTATAGTTTCCTTTATGTTCAAGTCATTCACCCATTTTGAATTTATCTTGGTGTAGGGTGTGAGGTGTTGATCTAAACCTAATCTTTCCCACACTGTCCTCCAATTTTCCCAGCAGTTATTATGAAATAGTGGATTTTTGTCCCAAAAGCTGGGATCTTTGGGTTTGTCATATACTGTCTTGCTGAGGTCACTTATCCCGAGTCTATTCTACTCACTGCTCCTCCTTTCTGTCTCTTAGCCAGTACCAGATTGTTTTGGTGACCGCTGCTTTATAATATAGTCTGAGATCTGGGACTGCAAGGCCTCCTTCCTTTGTATTTTTTTTTTCATTATTTCCCAGGATATCCTTGATCTTTTGTTCTTCCAAATGAACTTTGTTATGGTTTTTTCTAAATCAGTAAAAAAAATTTTTGGAAGTTCCATGGGAATGGCACTAAATAGATAGATGAGTTTGGGTAGGATGGTCACTTTTATTATATTGGCTTGTCCTACCCATGAGCAGTTAATGTTTTTCCAACTGTTCAAGTCTAGTTTTAGTTGTGTGGAAAGTGTTTTGTAGTTGTGTTCATATAGTTCCTGTGTTTGTCTCGGGAGATAGATTCCTAAGTATTTTATTTTGTCTTAGGTAATTTTGAATGGGATTTCTCTTTCTAGTTCTTGCTGCTGAGCTGTGTTGGAATTATATAGAAGTGCTGATGACTTATGTGGATTTATTTTGTATCCTGCAACTTTGCTAAAGTTGTTGATTATTTTGACTAGCTTTTTGGTTGAATCTCTAGGATTCTTTAAGTAGACCATCATGTCATCTGCAAAGAGCGATAATTTGGTCTCCTCCTTGCCTATTTTAATGCCTTCAATTTCTTTTTCTTCTCTAATTGCTACTGCTAGTGTTTCTAGTACAATGTCAAATAATAGAGGTGATATTGGGCATCCTTGTTTCACTCCTGATCTTAATGGGAATGGATTTAGTTTATCCCCATTGCAGATGATATTAGTTGATGGTTTTAGATATATACTGTTTATTATTTTTAGGAATGGCCCTTCTATTCCTATGCTTTCCAGTGTTTTTAATAGGAATGGGTGCTGTATTTTATCAAAGGTTTTTTCTGCATCTATTGAAATAATCATGTGATTTTTGTTGGTTTGCTTGTTGATGTGGTCAATTATGTGGATGGTTTTCCTAATATTGAACCAGCCCTGCATCCCTGGTATGAATCCTACTTGATCATAGTGAATGACCCTCCTGATCACTTGCTGGAGTCTTTTTGCTAGTGTCCTATTTAAGATTTTTGCATCTATATTCATTAGGGAGATTGGTCTATAGTTTTCTTTCTCTGTTTTTGGCCTGCCTGGCTTTGGAATTAGTACCATGTTTGTGTCATAAAAGGAGTTTGGTAGAACTCCCTCTTTGCTTATTATATCAAATAGTTTGTATAGTATTGGAGTTAGCTGTTCTTTGAATGTTTGATAGAATTCACTGGTGGATCCATCAGGCCCTGGGGATTTTTTCTTAGGAGGTTCTTTAATGGCCTGTTAGATTTCTTTTTCTGATATGGGATTATTTAAGAAATCTATTTCTTCTTCTGTTAGTCTAGGCAACTTATATTTTTGTAAATATTAATCCATGTCACCTAGGTTGGTATATTTATTGCCATATAGTTGGGCAAAGTAGTTTTTAATGATTGCCTTACTTTCCTCTTCATTGGAGGTGAGATCCCCTTTTCATCCTTGATGCTGTTAATTTGCCTTTCTTCTTTCCTTTTTTTATTAGATTAACCAGTACTTTGTCTATTTTGTCTGTTTTTTCAAAGTACCAGCTTCTAGTCTTGTTTATTAGCTCAATAGTTCTGTCACTTTCGATTTTATTAATTTCTCCCTTAATTTTTAGGATCTCTAGTTTGGTTTTCTTCTGGGGGTTTTTAATTTGTTCGTTCTCAAGTTTTTTGATTTGCATTTCCAATTCCTTGATCTCTGTCCTCCCTAATTTGTTAATATATGCACTCAGGGATATGAATTTTCCTCTAAGTACTGCCTTGGCTGCATCCCATAAGGTTTGAAAGGATGTCTCGCCATTGTCATTTTTCTCAACGAAATTATTAATTGTTTCTATGATTTCTTCTCTAACTAAACGATTTTGGAGTATCATATTATTTAATTTCCAATTAATTTTTGATTTGGCTCTCCATGTACCCATACTGATCAATATTTTTATTGCTTTATGATCTGAAAAGGCTGCATTTATTATTTCTGCTTTTCTGCATTTGAGTGCCATGTTTCTGTGACCTAGTGTATGACCTATTTTTGTGAATGTGCCATGTGGTGCTGAAAAGAAGGTGTATTCCTTTTTGTCCCTATTTATTTTTCTCCATATGTCTATTAACTCTAATTTTTCTAAGATTTCATTCACCTCTTTTACCTCTTTCTTGTTTATTTTTTGGTTTGATTTATCTAAATTTGATAGTGGTTGGTTCAAGTCTCCCATTAATATGGTTTTACTGTCTATTTCCTCCTTCAATTCTCCTAGTTTCTCTATTAAAAATTTGGATGCTATACCATTTGGTGCATACATGTTGATTAGTGACATTTCCTCATTGTCTATACTCCCTTTTAACAGAATATATTTACCTTCCCTATCCCTTTTGATCAGGTCTATTTTTGCTTTGACTTTGTCAGATATCATGATTGCAACTCCTGCCTTCTTTCTATCAGTTGAGGCCCAAAAGGTCTTACTCCAACCTTTAATTCTAACCTTGTGAGTGTCAACTCGCCTCATATGTGTTTCTTGAAGACAACATATGGTAGGGTTTTGGGTTCTAATCCAATCTGCTATTTGTCTACGTTTTATGGGTGAGTTCATCCCATTCACGTTCAAAGTTATGATTGTCATTTGTGGATTTGCTGGCATTTTGATATCTTCCTCTAGTTCTGACCTTTTTTCTTTAGCTATTTCCTTTTGAACCAATGATTTACTTTGGGTCAGTCCCCCTAATCCCCTCCCCTTTCTAGCCCCTCCCTTTTTATACTCCCTCCCTCCCCCTCCTTAATTTTCCTTTCTTTCTTGCCCTGTTGGAAAAGATAGAATTCAGGATCCCACTGGATCTAGATGTTCTTCCCTCTTAGATTTGATTTCACTGAGAGTAAAATTTAAGTAATTCCACTTCACGCTCTCTTCCTCTCCTTCTCATATGAGAGTTCTTCCCCTCCCCTTCCCATGTGTATCTTTATATGGAAAAGATTATTCTTTAAGTCCCCCCCCCCAATTTCTTGAAGTAAATCTTAGTATTATCAACGGTTCCTCCCTCCCTTTTCCTTTCTTTGCCCCCACTTTCCCCAAATCTTCTTAATACCCCAATCTTTCTCTATGTATGTTTCTTCTAACTACTCTTATGATACATACAATTTTTGAGAGTTACACAAAACATTTTCCCCACATATTAATATATATAGTTTGATGTAAATGTAGTCCTTATAGAAGAGAGTTTGATTTAAAGAAAAAGATAAGATTTATTTCCTTTTCCCTTTCTTTCATATTTACCTTTTCATGTTTCTCTTGTTTTCTGTGCTTGGATATCAAATTTTCCACTAAGTTCTGGTCTTTTCTTAGCAAATGCTTGGAAATCTTCTATTTTGTTGAATGCCCATACTTTCCCCTGGAAGTATATAGTCGGTTTTGCTGGGTAGTTGATTTTTGGTTGGAGACCCAGCTCTCTTGCCTTTCTAAATACCATGTTCCATGCTTTGCGGTCTCTTAGTGTGTTAGCTGCTAAGTCATGTGTGATCCTTATGGGAGCCCCCTTTTATCTGAAGCTCCTCTTCTTGGCTTCTTGTAGGATTTTCTCCTTTTCTTGGAAGTTCTTGAATTTGGCAATTACATTCCTAGGGGTTGTCTTTTGGGGATTTAGTATAGAGGGTTTTCTATGAACCCTTTCTATTTCTATTTTGCCCCCTTGCTCCAGAATGTGTGGGCAATTTTCTTTTATAATCTCCTGTAGAATAACATCGAGTTTATTGTTTATCTCTGGTTTTTCTGGGAGACCAATAATTCGGAGGTTGTCTCTTCTTCCTCTATTTTCCAAGTCTGTGACCTTTTCAGTGAGATATTTTATGTCTTCTTCTAATTCATTAATTTTTTGGCTTTGCTTTATTGATTCTTGCTGTTTTATGATCTCACTTTCTTCGAGGTGCTTAATTCTGGTCGTTAGGGACTGGTTTTGCTTTTCAGCTTTGTCTGCCCTTCTTTGGATGCTTCGAACTCTTTTTCCAATTGAGCAGTCTTATCTGTCAGACTGCTGATCTCTTTCTCCCATTTTTCTTTCCAGGTTTCTATCTTTTGGGTAAGCTCCAGTTTGAGATCTTCCAGAGCTTGTTGATAGTTTCCATTTTGGGAGGCATGTTCTGATTTTTTTTTTATTTCATCCTCATTCTCCTCTTTTCCTTGGGTACTTCCACCATAAAAGTTTTCAATAGTCACCTTTTTCCCTTTCTTCCTGGAGGCTTGATTTTAGGCCATGTGAGCCATCCCTTTGGTGGTTTTATTCCCCTTTCCTTTTTTGGTCTGGGCTCTGGGTAATATGGGCGGGTTTTCTGTGAATTTAGATTGCCTCAGACTAGTTCTTCCCAGCCCCTGTTCTCAGTGCAACCACCCAGGTGATCAGCTCTGCCCACATAATCAGCATGTGGTCCGCCCCTGGTGTTTAGCTCTGCCCAGATGCTCAGCGCAACCACCCCGAGTACAGCTCCACGGACCCCCTATGCTCAGCGCTGGGTTCTCCCATGAAACTGCCCTGAGAAGTTTTTTCCTGACAGTCCCCAGATCCCAAGGACCCTGGAGTGCCTCCCCCAGACAGAGACGTTCCCCACTCACTCGTTGTCCCAGTGAGCGCTCCGGTAGCTCACTCTGGTTTGGTGGGGGAGGTGGGGGGGGGGGAGGGCGGCTCAGTTCACGTTTCTGTGCAATCTTTTCCTCCTCTTATTATATTTTCCTCCTTCTTATTATAGTGTGGAAATGTTCAAACCCCACATACCTTCGCCTCTGTGGGGTACTGGGGAGTACTGGGGAGTCCTTCTGTTCCTCCAAAGGTGATTTTTATGCTCCTTTGATGTAGTCTATTTTGTTCGGTGCCAGGTAGAGGAAGCGTGTGGGGTCTAGATTGCAGCCATGATTACCCGGAAGTTTTCCTTCATACTTCTTAAGTAGTCTGAACGTTTTTTCCTTTTATGAAATGTTTACAATACCTTATATGTAGTTATGAGTTATTAAACTTTTAAAGATATCTCTACATTTCTAGTCTTTCTTTGGCATCTGCTAGCTTTCATGTTCTTTTTGCAAACTTTAAATTTTTACTTTAACTTTAAAAACGAAATTATATTTGTGGTATTAAAAGATAAAATATGTTGATATCATATAATACTATACATATACTACCATTAATCTTTGAGCCAGAGATTTTATTTTATGCATTTCTGAGTTTCTAAACTTTCTCTGTGCCATCTGCTGACCTTTACATGTTGTTTATAGTTTCCAAAAAACTCCTCCCAAATTATAATTTAATTTCTTATTCCTGACCTGTGATAGATGAAAACTGTGATGGGAAACAAACACAATGTAGAAGGGACAGCTGTTATTCTAAATTTTTTTTTCTCAGATTGTTTGGACCAATTCATGGTTCTCCTAGCAGTGCTTTAGTGTCCATCTTTCTTCAGCCTGACTATTCCTAACTTTTATCATCTTTGAGAATTTGCTGAGTATGAGGTGAAACTTCAGGCTATTTGGGTTTTTTTTTAATCATTTTGATTTTTAATTTTCTTAATTTCAAAATGAATAATGGATATTTTTGTTTTCACCTGAGGTAAATTTCCCATTATATATTTCCTCCCACCTCCTCTCAGAGAGCCTCTTTTAGTAAAAAATAATTAAAAAAAAGATTTCAGTAAGATAATTAACCAATGGAAAAGGTCTGATGTTATTTGGTTCCCAATCACTGAAAAGAAGCAGGGAGAGATGACTTTTTTATCTCTTCTTTGGGTCCCATCTTGGTTGTGATAACATCAGTGCTCCCTCTCTATTATCTAGTTCTTGTTGAGATTTTCCTGTTCTACTGCATGGTTTTCTTTACTTTGTGTCAGTTCTGTCTTTCAAACTTCTCTGCATTTATCATGTGCCACAGTTTTTGGGGTTTTTAAATTCCTTGACTGATAGCCATTTGTTTCATTTCTAGTTCTTTACTATTAAAAAATGATGGGTATAAGTATTTAAGCATATATTTGAGCATAAGTATATGAAAGACTGGAAGCATTGTGAGAATCAAATGGAATAATATATGTGAAGTGCTTTGCAAACATTAAAGGACTCTGTAAATTCTAATAATTATTAGTCACTCTCTTCACATAGATCCAAATTGCTTTTCAGAATGGTTAGATCAAAACAGAGCTCCACCAGTACACTAGTGTGTGGCAATTTTTCCATAATCTCCCCATCTCAATTTTCCTAAACTTTTGCCATCTTTACCAATTTGCCAGGTATGAAGTGAAACCTCGGGACTGTTTGAATTTGTATTTCTCTTTGGTGAAAATTTTTATATGGTCATTCATGAATTGAAACTCTTTTGGGAACTTCCACAACTTTTGCACATTAATCTTTTTGGGAATGACTCTTGTGCTTATGGATTTCTCTGAATTTCTCAAATTAATATTTCCTTACTATAAAATCATCTTCTCTTACAGCATTATTCACAAGAAATTTCATAGATTTGTAGCATCATAGATTTAGAGCTAAAAGATCCCTTGGAAATGATTGAATCTAACCTTTTCATTTTACAGATGGGGAGATTGTGTCTGAAAGGTTAAACATTTTGCTCTAGATCACACAAAAGTCAGTGTCTAAGGCAGAATGGACATCCTGACTCCAAGTCCAGGACTGTGCCACCTAATTGCCTCTAGGGTGGGGATGGATAGGGGGACATACTAGCTTTCTACATGAGTCTGAAGGACTTTCACAAGCAAGAGAAATTAGACTTGTTCTGCTTGGTAACAGAGAACACACTTGGATGCAATATGAGGAAGCTATAATGAAGCAAATTTAATCTTGCTATGAAAAAAAAAAACCAACTTCCCAAACATTAGACTACCTAAAAACAGAATGGGTTGTCTGAACTATCTTAGTTCTTATTCAATGGAGGACCTTGGGTAAAGCCTGGTTAATTTCTTGGTATATTGAAGAGAGTTTTTTTGTTTGTTTGTTTTTTTAAGGGATGGATTGAACTAGATGGGATAGATTGGATTAGAGTGACTAAAATAGTTCACGCTTTTCAGGTTTTGTAATTCTGTGATATTCAAAGTGTCATAAGCAGTGCCTAGGAAAGTGATTAATTTTTTTAAGGATGGGCTGCCTTCAGAATTGTGAGTGCTAAAGAAGAAAGGGCAGAAGAAAATTATAACTTGTTGAATACTAGATACTAGAGTTTTGAACCAACTGGGACCCTGGAATCCAGATTTTAAGGAATTTTAGTCAGACAACAAGTGGTTAAGTTTTTTTCTATTTTCCTCAAACTTAAAAAAAAAATCTAAACTTAACATCAACAGGCACAAAAGTTCCAAATGTTCAAAAATCAAAAAGGATATATAGCTCCTGTTAAGTATCTTTTTAAAAGGACATAATTATATCTTTTTCTTTGGTGGTATGTATTTTGAATGTTATTTTCTTTCTCTCTTTCTTTCTTTCTCTCTCTTTCTCTCTTTCTCTCTTTCTTTCTCTCTTTCTCTCTTTCTCTCTTTCTCTCTTTCTCTCTTTCTCTCTCTCTTTCTTTCTTTCTTCTTTCTTTCTTTCTTTCTTTCTTTCTTTCTTTCTTTCTTTCTTTCTTTCTTTCTTTCTTTCTTTCTTTCTTTCTTTCTTTCTTTCTTTCTTTCTTTCTTTCTTTCTTTCTTTCTTTCTTTCTTTCTTTCTTTCTTTCTTTCTTTCTTTCTTTCTTTCTTTCTTTCTTTCTTTCTTTCTTTCTTTCTTTCTTTCTTTCTTTCTTTCTTTCTTTCTTTCTTTCTTTCTTTCTTTCTTTCTTTCCCTCTCTCTTTCTCTGGTAAGGTAACAGGAGTACTCACCCACCTTTGCCTATGTTCTTTTCATTAGTGAATACTTTGCAAAGACCTGTATTTAAACAGGGCAATCTAAAATATTCCCAAACTTGGATTTCTCTGGACTTGGTGTTTCAATTTCTCTTTTGTTTATGGAAATCTTTTCCAGGTGGACAGAGGAGATGACACTGGACTATTATCTTTTATTGCCTGTGTGCCAGAGTGTATCTTTCTTTGTTCTTTTTTAGCTCTTCATAGAAGATGAAAAACCAATAGGAGCCCTGTTGGGGAATTTTCCCCTAATGTGTAAGTCTAGAAATTCATATTGGGCAGGTTTTGACAATATCTCAATCGTGACCCACATCCACAGGGAAAGACTAGCTTTAGTTAAACACAGCACGTTGGCAGCAGCAAATATTTCTTCATGTTAGAGCCATCCATGACAAATTCACTGGACACTCACCCCTGCCATCTGCTGACATTGTATTCCATCTTGGGATGGAGAAGATTATGGTTGATGGCTCTAACATGATCACATAGTTACCTAAAGTGGGACTCTGGCTCTGCTAAAAACAACTGTTATTAACCACAGGGATCCCTTGCTGTGAAAATATTTGAATAATTAAAAGCGTACCTCTGCCAAACAAGTCTCCTGATAGTGAAATTGGTTACTTCTCTAGCTTTCTTCTTTCTTGATGAAACTCTTCAAACCCAACAGGCAGGGTCTGTCTGAAGGGAACAGACAGATTTCATTTTTACTTTCTACAAGGGTTGGTTCATCCTTGAAGAGCCTCTCTTGATGTTTATTTACTCAAATTCTTATTCTGACTCAGATAGGGAAAAACTCTCAAAGGTCAGTATAAGAATGATTAATTAGGTCACATAAGGAAATGTTTGTATTTTTGTTTGGGTGTAGGAGGACTGCTTTTGCTTACACGGGAAGCTGATGGGCAGAAAACTCAGGAATAGATTTCAGGAGCAATCAGAATCTCTGCTGGAGGATGAGAACAGAAGTATTCAAACTCATAACAAGCATGACTGTGTAGTATTAACTACAGCAGGCAAGGTCAGACTCATTGGGCTATAGGTCCAACAAAAGAGGAAGTACATGATTTAGGATGAGAGAGTCAAAGGTCTGGCAGATAACACTACATTCAGATCAGAGAAGTCACCCCTTCAAAGACTTAATCCAATAAGGATCCACACACCATAGGTAAGGTTTGAAGGAAGGGAGGAAGGAAGATAACATTAGAGTACCACCAGAAGCGGAATAGTCAGACAGCAAGAGGGAAAGAAGATTTAAGGCAAGAAAAACTTCGAAAAGGGCAAGAAGGTGACAAGATAACCAAATCAAGCAAGAGCCTCTGCCCTGCCCTCAAGGGAGTGAAGCAGATAAAAATTGAATGATGGCTAGGGAATGTTACTATAATTAAGAACCCATAGAAGGGGGATTTTGTACAAGCACAGAGTTTAGAAATGTGTCTCAGGGTTTTCGGCAGAGTTTAGTGCTCTGAGTAGCAGACACAAATCTATTCTGGTGCTTACATGTTTCTAGAGTGAAGAAGGGTGATTTACTAAGCTACTATAGCAAATTGAAGCTATTCCTTAAAATCATCCGTTACCCTAAAAAGAGAACTACATTTCCCAGGAGCCCACTGACTTCCTGTCATTATGTACTTCCTATAGACAGGGGATATTAGGCGGGGACGTGAAGGGTCCCAGGTCTTTACTTCCTGTCCTAAGCTTGGTGGTGGTAAGGTGGTGTTTGAACTGGTTGATTAGTCATAGGCATGTGGTCTTTATTTTGTATCTTCTTTATTGCTTGATTTCTAATGATCATTAACAAATCTCTTAAAATATAATATTATTATTGAGGTTTAATTTTAACTTTTACAATCTACCACCTTTGTCTTATAATTCCTTCTTATCACACTGCTTTCTGTTTATGAATGAGGTTCCCTTGGTTCTCTAGTTAGGAATTGTGAGCATTATGATCTTCATGGCATGCATGCCACCTTTGTATTATATAAATTCATTCTAATGGAGCCACCTTCTGTTTATGAATGAGGTTTCCTTGGGTTCTATTGCTAGGAGTTATGAGCATTATGTTCCTTATGATGTGCATATCATAAATTAATGAGTTAATTTCCTATTTTTGACCAAGAAACTCATGAGTTTGGGCAGTGTGATTTAATCCTCAGAAACCAATTACCTCTGGAGAACTGTTAAAATCTAGGCTTATACACTGTAGTGCTAGAAGGGACCTTATTTTTTATTATTTAAAAAAATTAAAAGACCCTTACCTTCTATCTTAGAATCAGTGCTGTATATTGGCTCTAGGGCAAAAGAGTGGGAAGGGCTAGGCAGTGTGGGTTAAGTGACTTGCCCAGGGTCACACAGCCAGGAAATATCTGAGGCCAGATTTGAACATAGGACCTCCCACCTCTAGGCCTGGCTCTCAATCTACTAAGATATCCAGCTGCCCCCTAGAAGGAACCTGAGAGTATAAGATCTCCATTTTAGAGATAAAGAAACTGGATCTCAGAGGAGTTAAGTGACATGCCTGAAGCCACACAATTTCAACTCATCATCTTCTTAATTTGGTGCCAGGTTCTTTGTGCACTTCACTATGCTGCCATCAATAACTGAAGTTATTAAGTTAAAGACTGGATTTTACACTCTGATGACTCTATCCAGACTTACTCATTTCTACCACATATGTTAATAAAGATGATACTGAGCTTAGAGACCCTAGAACTATACCTTTGAAAAATCCAGAGCAGAAATTTCCTCAATGAAATTTGCTGATGGGTTTGCCACCTCCTGCCCACTTTAAAGACTCAGGTCTTGGGACAATTCTTAGAATTAATGATTTTAATTGCTATAGCTTAAAAATATCTGCTAAGACTTCTATGCTCAGAGGTAGCTAGGTGGCTCAGTAGATAAAGAGACAGAACTAGTGACAGGAGGTCCTGGGTTAAAATCTGATCTCAGACACTTCCTAGCTATGTGACCCTGGGCAAGTCACTTAACCTGCATTGCCTAGTCCTTACCACTCTTCTGCCTTTGAGCAAATAATACAGTATTGATTCTAAGACAAAGTAAAGGTTTAACACTTTTTTGTGGGTGAAGGGGTTAGGGAAGGAGGATTTTTTGTTATTTTGTTACCTTTTTATTACTTTATTTCTAATACTCATTAATAAATCTTAAAATATAACATTTTTATTATTTGAGATTAATTTTAATTTTTACAACTCATTAAAAATAAAAAATAGTTAACATTTTATATATGTTTATCACATGTCAGGCACTGTGCTAAGCATTTTATAATTATTATATCATGTGATCTATACAACAAACTTAGGAGATAGATGCCACCATTATCCCTTTTATAGGCAAAGAAACTGAGGTAAACTAAGGTGAAGTTACTTGTTTAAGGTCACATAGATAATAAAGTTCTTTTTTTTTTTTTAATAGCACTCTACACTTTGCCCCCAGTTACTCCTAGTTGTATGTCTTCTATTAGAATGCAAGATTCATGAGGACAGGGATTGTTTTTTTTTTCTTGTTTTAAATAATATTTTATTTGATCATTTCCAAGCATTATTCATTAGAGACAAAGATCGTTTTCTTTTCCTCCCCTCCCACCCCCATAGCTGACGCGTGATTCCACTGGGTATCACATGTGTTCTTGATTCGAAACCATTGCCATGTTGTTAGTATTTCATTAGAGTGTTCGTTTAGAGTCTCTCCTCTGACATGTCCCCTCAACCGCTGTGTTCAGGCAATTGCTTTTCCTCGGTGTTTCTACTCCCACAGTTTGTCCTCTGCTTATGAATAGTGTTTTTCTCCTAGATCCTAATAAAGTTCTAAGACTAGATTTGGACTTATTTTCCTGATCCATACATTTCCCCAAGCATATTGCCTTAATGTCAATTAGCAAACATATTTTACATTAAGTTCTGATTTATCCCAATTATCCTTATGCAATATCAATTAGCTGCTATACTTTTTCAGCAGTTAGAAAATCTTTAAACTATAATTTGGAAATTTACAGTAGAGGTTACATTTCAGTAAGAAAGTTTTTATTCTAATTAGTTTATAATGTCAAATTTCTACAAACTAAGGAAGAAGAGAAAGAGAGAAAGAGAGAGAGAGGGAGAGAGAGACTTCCTTCTCTCTTATCTGTCTTTATTTCTGTGAAGGGAGAAGACAGAAACTCAGTTTCCCTCCTTATCTTCCAATGAGTCTAATCAAAAGTCAGTGAAAATAAATCTCTTTCTAATGTCAATGACACTTGTGTTCAAAATTTGTGGGGATTGAGGGTACCAAAGCAAAGCTGGGGATCTATCAAAGCTGGGGATCTATGTGGCATATGGTTGTTCACTAGGTTCTCCTCTGGATAACTTGGGGGATGTTGCCCCTGACTGGAGGAGCTGTTTCATTTGTATTTCCTGCAAACCCTCTCTTAAGTTCCCCCTGTTATAATAAAGCACACTGCTCCCACTCCTCCCCTTTTGCTCTACATCTTTTTTTTCCAGTCCTTTGTCCCCTTTCCTTTTTTAAGTTCTCTCCTCATTGATTATTCCCTATGAAAATGATTTCTTAAGAGTGTCATCCTCTCTCACATGCAGTAACTCTGTGTCTGTCTTTCTTTCTCTTGATTTCATGGGCATGGTAATGAGAAGCAGTCTGAGTTTTAAAATCCCACTCCGCTATGCCAATAATTGATTTTTCCTAAGCTCTAATTTTTCAAGTCTGATATTTAGCATATGCAGCCAATACTAATCAAAGGTCCTATATTTATCTGACTAAATTTTTTTTTTCAGTTTTCTATGTACTGAGTTCAGTCCAAGCTGAGTTCTCTTGCTCCAACTGTGAATATTTCCACTTCCACTTACATGGGCAGTTTTACCTTGTCTGTTAATGCTTTTTAACAGCTTGCCTAATGAGAAGTCAGCAGGAAGATTGCTCTGTGCTGATCCCATAGTAATACATGTAATACAGTAATACTTTGCTATTCTATTACTTGGCAGTCTAGTATTGGATAGGAACCAGTACCCATTCTTGCCCCATTTCTGTGCTTCCATTCCTTTCTTTGTCTACAAATAAGAGAATCAATTTTGAGCTCAGGACCTATTTCTCCTCTTTCCTGAGTAACTGCCAAGGGAATCCACTATAATCCAAGATCAAACAAAAGAATGCTAGCTGTGGGGTCTAGGTTTGCTCAGTGATTGTCATGCAGGTAAAGGACTCCTCTTGGCTGGTGTGAGATTTAAAATAGGAAGCCCATAAACTGTAGTGAGTTAAAATGGTGGAAGATATAAATTGTGATAGATATAAGAGAAGGTGAGTAAATTTCACCACAGAAAATATGTTTCACTACAGTATCTTGGTTTTTAAATCAAATATAAGGTGGTCGCCAGGGAAATATTCCCAATTATTCAAATACCTAAGTCAACTGGGTTTTATAGAGATTTTTAATTAATAATATAATGAGGAATTAGAGAAAGAGAGAAAGAGTAGGAAAGGAAAAATTATGAAGGGCCTCAAGCCAATATGGCCTAAACCTGAGTCTTAAGAGAGAGAATCAGTCAGTCAGTCTTTTAACACTCACCACAAGGTCTGCCTAAACAAGGATTCTAGTGACACCAGGCCAGCTCCATCTCAGCTGACTTCATCAGAGAGAGCTCCAGCGAGACCTCCTTAGAGATTGTCCTCCAAGAGCTTCCCTTCTCCAGAGCCTCTCTCTAGAGATTCTTCCCAAGCGGTCCTTATCAGAGATCCTCCAAAAGGAATTTCTCCAAAAGGATATCTCCTCAAGAGATTCTGCTTTTTCTTATATAGGGGTTTTTCTCCTATGTCACCTCCCCTAAGTCCCTACATCTACCAATCACTGTAGATGTTTTCCAAAGGACTGCCCATCTAAATTCCTGCTCAGTTGACCAATCTCCTCAGTAAATCTGAATCAGAAAAAATGCTGCTGTGTCGACCAATCTCCTCAGTAAGTCTGAACGAGAGAAAACACAGCTGAGTCAACTAATCTCATCAAGAGAAAACTTGCCCTACCCTTTTAGGTACCTAGTATCCCATTGTATCAATTCTAAAAACAGGCCTGGCTCAAAGAACTCCTTGCCTTATTATAAGCATGGGTCCAAGTACTTTCATTGTTTAGCAAGGAGATTTTTTTCCCTTAAAGCAGTCTTAAGTACGGTTGGAGTAGAGGTCCTCCCATTTCTGATCCTGGTGAGTTCTCACATCAAAATGGGGAATGTTTCTCAGTAGGGAACTTGTTCCAATTAAGAATTCCCCGATGGGGAAATTTTTAACATTCACAAGTCTGAGAGATTTCAAGATTTACACTGGCTTGCCAAATTGTTAAAAAGGCTTTATTTGTGCCTCTCCCAGAATAATGAAACAAACACAGGGGGGAAAAGTTTAAAAAGATTAATTCAGCACACCAAGGCAATTAGCAGTTGGAATGTGGCTATCCATCTTTCAAATCTCTCATTTCTTTTTTTTTTTAAATCCTTACCTTCCATCTTAGAATCAATGCTATGTATTGGTTCCAAGGCAGAATTGTGGTAAGGGCTAGGCAATGGGGGTTAAGTGACTTGTCCAGGGCCATAAAGCCAGGAAGTGTCTCAGGCCAGATTTGAATCCAGAAGTTCCCACCTCCAGGCATGACTACCCCTTTCATTGCTTTTTATAAATAGGAGTAAGCAACTCCCATGTAAGGGAAAGACAATTCTAATTCATTCACATTTCAGTGAGGAGTTGAGGTTAGTACTACTCAGATCTTTCCTAAGCATTTTGGTTGGTATATATTTTAATGAGATGATGTAATTAAGTATGAACATTGCCATCTTATAAAAGATAACTGCCACATACTCAAAATCTAAAAAAGATTTTGAAAAATGGCATTACTTAGATTGATTCAGCACAAATTTTAATACCCTTCATCATTTCTTAAAGCACAATAGAATTCCATTGCAATCATATACTACAACTTGTTCAATCATTTCCTAATTGATGGGAATCTCCTCAGTTTTGAATTCTTTGTTACCACAAAAAGAAGTGCTATAAATAATTTTGTACATATGGACTCTTTTTCTTTGATATCTTTAGTAGATAGTCCTAGTAGCAGTATTGGTAACATACGGTGAACGCAGTTTTATAGTTCTTTGGGCATAGTTGCAAATAGTTCTATAGAATGGATGGACCAGTTCACAGCTCTACCAACAAGTATCTATTTTTAGTGTACCTTTTTATCCACATCTCCTCCAGCATTTGTCATTTTCTCTGTCATGTTAATCAATCTGATAGGTGTGAAGTGGGACCTCAAAGACATTTTAAATTTGTATTTCTCTAATTATTGATTTAGAGTATTTTTATATGATTATTGATAGCTTTCATTTCTTCTGAAAACTACATATTCATATCCTTTGACTATCAAGTGAGTAATGGCTTTAATTTCTTTTTATAAATTTGAGAATTTCCTATATATATTTGAGAAAAAAATCCTTATCTGAGAAACTTGCTGTAAAATTTCCCCCCAGTTTCCTTATTTCCTTCTAATTTTGGCTACATTGGTATATGCAAAAACTTGTAAATTTTATATAATCACAATCATCCTTTTTACCTCTCATGGTTTTCTCCATCTCTTGTTTCATCATGACTTCCCTCATTCATAGATCTGACATAATTTTTTCCATGCTCCTCTCATTTGCTTATGATATTAGCTTTTACATCTTAAACATGTACCCATTTTGACCTTATCTTATTATATGGCATGAGATATTAGTCTGTCTTTAGTTTCTACCAAATTGTTTTCCTGTTTTCCCCACAGCTTTTGTCAAATAGTGAGTTCTTGCCTCCAAAGTTCAGATATTTGGGTTTATCAAACAGTATATTGCTGTGATTATTGATTTTTGTTGTGTACTTAATCCATTCCATTGATCAATCATTTTCTGTTTCTTATCTAATACTAGATTATTTTGATGATTGCTATGTTGTAGTATAATTTAAGATCTGGTATTGCTAGGCTACCTTCACTTTCCCCCCCCACAATGATTCTCTTAATAATCTTAACCATTTTTTTTTGGATCCAGATGAATTTTATTGTTTTTTTCTAGCTCTATAAGAGAAATCTTTTGGTAGTTGTTGATATGGCATGGACTAAGTACATCACTTAGGTAGTATTTTCATTTGAATTATATGGGCTAAAACAATATAATAGCAATTGGCCATGAGCAAATAATATTTCTCCAGTTGTTTAAATCTGTCTTTATTTGTGTGAAGTGTTTTATAACTGTATTCATATATACATCTTGTCAGGTAGACTTCCAAGAATTTTATACTGTCTACAGTAATTTTACATGGAATTTCTCTTTCTTTTGCTTACTGATGGGTTTTGTTGGTAAAACATAGAAATGCTGATGATTTGTGTAGGTTTATTTTATGTATTGCAATTTTGCTAAAGTTGTTCATTATTTCAGCTAGTTTTTTGTTTGATTGTCTAGGATTCTATAAGTATGCCATCATTTGCAAAAAATAATAATTTTGTTTTCTCATTGCCTATTATTATGCCTTCAGTTTCTCTTTTTTCCTTCTCTAATTGCCATGGTTAGCATTTCTTGTATGATATTGAAAAAAATGATGACAATGGACATTCAGATTTTCCCCCAATCTAACTGGAAATACTTCTAGTTAATCCATATTACAGATCATGCTTAATGTTGGTTTTTATATAGATAGTACTTATTATTTTAAGAAAAGCTCCATTTGTTCCTATGCTTTTTAATGTTTTTTTTCCCCCCATGGGAATGGGGAGAACAGCTAGGTGGCTCAGTGCATTAAAGGCCAGGCCTAGAGATGGGAGGTCCTGGGTTCAAGTCTGACCTCAGATACTTCCTAGCTGTATAACCCTGGGCAAGTCACTTAACCCCCATTGCCTAGCTCTTACCACTCTTCTGCCTTGGAGCCAATACATAGTATTGATTGTAAGATGGAAGGTAAGGGTTTTGAAAAAATGGGAAAAGGTATTCTATTTTTGCCAAAAGCTTTTTCTGTATCGATTGATATAATCATGTTTTTTTTTGTTGTTGTTATTGTTGCTTTTGCTAATAATATGGTCAATTATATTTTTAGTTTTCCTAATATTAGGCTGGGCTTGTATTCTCAGATCGAAGGTATGTGAGGGGATAGATAGCTATGCTCATACCCAATCTAATACCCCCTCCTGGAGAAAGATGAGGGAAGGGGCAAATCCTTATTCATAACCCTTCTGCTTCCTTCAAGGAAGAAATCACACAGAGGAGACAAGAAATCTCCTTTGGAGAAGCATCAGCTACATTCAAGGCATCTATCTAGGCTCCCCCAAAGTTGCACCTACACACTTCGAAAACCCATGTCGATATACACATCTTACATAGGCATATCTGAGGACCATCTTAGAAAAGTATTTCTTGTTCAGTTGTTCAGTCATGTCTGACTCTTTATGACCCTATAGCATGACAGATCTTTCTGTGTTCACGGGATTTTCTAGGCGAAGATCCTGGAATAGTTTCCCATCTCCTTCTCTAGTGGGTCACTTTTTGCCAGAACTCTTCACTATGACTTATCCATCTTGAATAATCCTGCATCCTGAATTACCCTGAAAAGCCCGCAGAGCTCATAATTCCATTCAGTAGACACTTGATAATGTATATATTAGTTGAATGGAGGTTTAATGAGAGAGATCATGAGGAATAGAAGAGAACAATGTTGCAGGAGTTAAAAAAATAGTATATCTAGAACAGCATTGGGGAAGTTTTTCAAGTTGGGGTGCCCAAACTGCAACTTCAAACTGCCTGTGAGCCCCCTGCATTACCTCAGAGAGTGGAGGAAAGGAAGTGTTTGCTTTTGGCATTGGACAGAGGGGTGGGGCATGCAAAAAAAGTCCTTGGGCACTAGGAAGAGGGGAAATGGAGCAGCTTCCCCCCCACCCCACCCCCTGCTCTGCACACATGCTATTCCTTCACCAATGCTGATCTAGAAACACTTTCTGGGTGATTAATGGTGCCAAGAGCTTCAGAAATGCCAGAGAAGATGAGCACTGAGAGAAGGCTATTGG
This sequence comes from Monodelphis domestica, assembly GCF_027887165.1. Classification (NCBI taxonomy): domain Eukaryota; kingdom Metazoa; phylum Chordata; class Mammalia; order Didelphimorphia; family Didelphidae; genus Monodelphis; species Monodelphis domestica. The sequence goes on from NC_077229.1 coordinate 271,253,720, forward strand.
CTATGGTAGTTGAAAGCCATAGGTGACTTTGAAAAGGACAATTTTAGAGGAGTTGGAAGCCAGATCTCAAGGAATTGAGGTACTGCTTTCTTGGGAACTTAAAAGGGCAGAAATGTGGTACAGTAGAAATATTGGTGGTTTGCTATCAGAAGGCCTTGGTTCAAGGTATACTACTGATATTTGCTATTCATGTGATCTTAAACAAGTTACTCAGACTCTCAAGAGGATCTCAGTTTCATCTGTAAAATAATGGGGTTGGTTAGATGACTTCTGGGGTCTCTCCTAGTTCTTGATTTGTCATCCTAAGAAGGCAGGGTAGCTTGGGTTGATGGTAGGGTCAAAAAAAGTATTTTAAGGAAATGGGGATCACACTATGTATAGAGAGGGAAATGTTGAAGAGAAGTGAAAAATTTTATTTAATTAATTAATTTAGAATATTTTTCCATGGTTCCATGATTCATGTTCTTTCCTTCCCCTCCGACTACCCCCTCCCATAGACAAAGAGCAATTCCACTGGGTTTTACATGTGTCATTGATCAAGACCTATTTCCATATTATTAATATTTGCACTAGGGTGATCGTTTAGAGTCTACATCCCCAATCATATCCCCATAGACCCATGTGATCAAGCAGTTGTTTTTCTTCTGTATTTCTACTCCCACAGTTCTTTCTCTGGATGTGGATAGTGTCTTTCTCATAAGTCCCTCATAATTGTCCTGGATCATTGCATTGCTGCTAGTAGAGAAGTCCATTACATTCGATTGTACTACAGTGTATCTGTCTCTGTGTACAGTGTTCTCCTGATTCTGCTCCTCTCACTGCATCAATTCTTAGAGGTCGTCCTGGTTCACATGGAATTCCTCCAGTTCATTATTCCTTTTAGCACAATAGTATTCCATTACCAACAGATACTACAATTTGTTTAGCTACTCCCCAATCAAAGGGCATCCCCTCATTTTCCACGAAAGGAGGATTTTGATGGTAACAAACTCCTGGAAAGGATGAGAAAGGATGGGATCAATGGAATAAGTGGAAAGCCTTGGCAAGAAGGACCATTTCATCTTCCAGAATAGGAGAGAAAAACATAGACAAAAACTTAGACACTTTTTAAAAGTATGGAATGGACACAGAAAAGAAGAATGTTGAAATTAGGCAATATTTTCAGGAACAAAATGAATGAAGAACAAGCAATTGTCCTAATGTTTAGATTAATGTCCATATTAACACCAATAATTCAGAGGAAAGCCTACCTATTTTCCTCCAGGAGATAATTTCCTCAATCATTCCCTTCACTTTGCTAGTGTAGATATAGCCTAGGGCTTTGGCAGGAAAAAGATGGTTTAATACTAATTAGAAAAAGAAGAAATTGGCAGCTGCTCTTTTAAAGTGCTTTGAACAGCTCTCCAGAGAACACATTAAATAGCCAAAAAAACCAAAGTAAAAATGTACATTATTAAGATCATTTCCATTCAAAAGGCAATTGTTCACCATTAGTTCCAAAAAGAATAGAGAGTTCAGATCCCCACAATTCATCATGCCAAGTCTTTGCTTTCCAAGTTTTCCTTCTTGCTCTTTGCCTCTTTGCCTCACATTACACATTAGCTTCATTCCACAAGATGTAAGTGATATTTATAGGAAATCTTGAGTGTTGCCAATGAGTGAATACTTACATTAAACACATTTTAAAACAACCTTTTCTCACAGTTGTTTATAATAACCTCTCAAAAGTTTGAAATTAAAATCTCTTTTCTATCCAGCCCTTTCCTGCTCACACCTCCCATTACCCCACTGATTAAAGCCAAAAACTTGCCCTTGAATCTGCTTCAACTGCCTTGGCCCAACACCCTCAAATGTTCTGTAGCTGATTATCCCAAACTCTGAATTTTAGCCCTTCTTGTCTTCCATGGTTTCCTTCTCAGGTTCATGCTTATTGGGTTCTTCTCTCCAAAAGCTTACTCTTCCCTGCCCCATCTCCACCCCCAAAAGACTTATTCTTTTCTCTCTTTTCACTTTGATTCTCCAACTTTTATCCCGGAGTCCTCAAATTTTTGGGAACCAAATGCTTGAAAAATTAACCTTCTCACCAAAGCTGTAACCTAGAATTCTTTCACATAGCACAAAACCAATTGGAAACTATGGATAATGTCCTCTACAGAGGACAGATTTATTTGCAAGTTGACTCTTGCCTGGATGGGTTCATCCACTAGAAATTTGGTCTTTTTCCCCTGAGGAAATTAAGGGAAGGATAAGTCCAGGAAAGGGATACTACTGGGATGGGACCCTGACAGTGGCATGGAAGGCTGATAGAGGAGTTTCAAGTGAACTGTGAATATGACAATTGACTCAGGGAAGAGCATACCCTCTGGGGAAGAATTTCACTCCCTGTATTTCAGGATCCCAGGGAAAAGTCCCCTTCACCCTATGCTACTTAGATCTTGCCTCCCTCACCCCTCTTCTGTACTCATAGTCTCCAAGACTGTTATTACATTTCAAGCTACATAAGATGGCTCAAAAGACTTGAAATACACAGATGGCTCAAAAGCATACCCCTATTAAATGAGTCTAAAGAACAGGCTTAAATACATATATATACATATGAACGAATTTTCCTCATCTAGCACAATGGCCTGAATTCATAGTGAAGCTGAAACTCATCCCACTTATGATAAGATTTAGAGATAGAAGAGACCTTAGAGATGATCTTGTTAAGTCTTCACATTTTATCACTGAGAAACCTGAGACCCAGAGAAATTAAATGACTTATCCAAAGTCACATAGATATAAGTAGCAGAGCTGAGATTTTAACCCAGGTTTTCTGATCCCAGAACCAGTACTTTTGTTTTTTTATCAAGTAACATAGAACACAATGGGGCAAGTGGACTCAACCTTTGGGAAATTTAGGCATCCTAATGATTCACTAATTATTTCTATCGAAGCTACTGCCTCTCTCTCCGAATCTACCATGTCTTTAACTTTATCCATAGCTACCAAACCCTCAGCTGACATTTTATCCAGTCAAACATCCTGGGCAGCAGTTTTCCTGGGAGAATATTTTTGGCCCAAGGGTTGGTTTAAACAGAAGGGAGCATTTTTTAGACCAAGAAAAGTCAGCGCTGTGAAGAATCATGCACCATTTCTCTTACACCTATCTTGTCATGTCCTATTCATTTCTGTAAGATCTACAAAAACCCTATTTGCGGGTGAGTGGGTGGGGAGGGCAGGGAATGCACACAATGGTAAAGAGAATTGCAAGACAACACAAACTGTATGTTGGGGAGAATCAGGAATGGTGGAGAGGGAGGGTTTCTTCTCAGTGCTTAGAGGTATATTACTGTGTTTTGTGGAGCTTGTAGGTAAGAAATAGTCACAAAAACTGTATCTTTGGGAGTAGTACTTCATTCCTCTATAAGAAAAGCACAATCAAATCCATTCACTTGAATTTATTTCTTGTCAAAACACTGTAAGCCCTGTACATGAGTTTAGTTTTTTGAATAGTTGATACATTTCCTCAATCAGTGCTTTTTACTAATTCTCATTTCTATATTCTCCTAAACTTCAAAAAGTCTTAGTGTTATGGGGTTCAGATGTATACCCCTGGGGTTCGGGAAGGATACCTTTTGCAAGAATGCAAGACTCCAAAACTTAGCTTAAAAACAAAAAGAGAGATTTATTAATTTAGGAAAATAATGTTGAGAATGGCCAGGAGAATAGCAAGGTGGGACAGGAAGATGGAAGGCTGCTCTCAGAACCCATTGATTCTGGGGATTTTATACTCTTGAATAAATGCTGTGTCATAGTGTAGATGTGACTCTAGAGTAGTTGTCACTCAGGCATTTGGTGGGGTGGGTTGGTCATCTGACTGAGGTCTGCCTGGAGACATAGGGAATGACCCTCATGAAGATTCCTTAGTTTTAGGGAACAGACAGATGTCTGAGATGTAGCCTGATAGGATCGAGGTGTAGTCTGGAGGTGCATCTCTCTCTCCATCTTAAATCTAAAGGATGATCAAAGGAGGACAATCATGTCAGGGTGCTATAGGAGTCATTGGATATTTTAGGCTAGGAGTCATGAGGATGTAAAGGAGCAAAAGAATTTCCCCGTTAATAGTTTGCCTGAGCTTTTGGAGGTACAGTGCCCATGTCATCAGATTCTAGGTATTCCAACATTTTCTCTGCATCCTTTTTTCTTTTAAAAACACTTACTTTCTGTCTTAGATATACACAATACACAGTATTGACTCCAAGGCAGAAGAGAGGTAAGAGCTGGGCAATGGGGGTCAAGTGACTTCCAGGGTCACACAGCTAGGAAGTGTCTGAGATCAAATTTGAACCTAGGACCTCCTGCCTCCAGGCCTGGCTCTCAACCCACTGAGCCACCCAGCTTCCCCCTTTGCATCCTGTTTGAAAAGAAGCACAGGGGACTCAGCTTCCTTCTCTCAGCTCCCCTGCTAAGACTAAAAGAACTACTTTTTCCTCCTTTTTGGATGGTAGCTCTATCTCCATCAATCACCTCTCTGACTTTTGGTTTAATACGAATCTATTTTTGTACATAACATCTTAATAGTTGGAGGGGACATTATTCAGGGTTATCTATTTCAACCCCTTGATGCATGAATCTCTTCTATAATATTTGTGACAAGTGGTCATTCAGCTTCTGCTTGAAGATGCAAATTTCTTGTTTCCATTGCTTTCTCTGTTCCTCTCTTACTTTGAAAAACTTCCTGAAGCCAAGTCCTTCAGCCCAAATGAGTGTCATTTTAGCTAAACTTTCCTAATTAAAATATATTTCAATTTCAATTCTAGAATCATTTATCATGCAAAGATATACTCTGACTGATATGTTGTGGCACAATTAAATGTAATAGACTTTTTTACTAGCAGCAGTGCAATGACCCAGGACAATCCAAAGGAACTTAGGAGAAAGAACACTATCCACATCCAGAGAAAGAACTGTGGGAGCAGAGGAAAAACATATGACCAATCACGTCATTTGATGGGGATATGATTAGGGTTCTGATGTCAAAAGATCACTCTACTGCAAATGTGAATAACATGGAAATATGTTTTGAACAATGATACATGTATAATCCAGTGGAACTGCTTGTCACCTCTGGGAGGAGGAGAGAAGAGGGGTGACAGACCTAATTGGGGTTGGGTTAAACACTGATTAGGTTGGTTTTGATGGGGCTGAATTGGGTTGGAACTTTGTGGGGTGTTGTTATTAGTGGTAGTTATAGGTAGACTTAGGCACTTTTAGTAATAATAAAAGATAATTATAGGTAGTTATAGGATAACTAGTGTAGACATTAGGAAATTTTCTTTCTCTGCCTCTTTCCTATATTTCCCTCCTTTACTATATTCATTTTACTATCTTCTTTTGCTATCTCTATTTTAATTAAACTAAATTGTTAATTTTAAAAGCTGCTAAAGTTTTCTTTTCTCTGATTTAAAGGGATAATATTAATTTACAACTCTGCTATATTCTCATTAAAACTTAAATTATTAAAAGCTGCTTGCTCTCTTATTTTGTCAAAACCCCTATCTTAACCCCTTAAATTTGAATTTATATATTTACCCAATAGAAGGTAACTATATATATTTAATATATATGTATATATATATATATATATATATATATGTCAATCACTCTACAGACATTCTTAGCTGGAGAACAAAGGTTAATCTTTTCTCCCTTGCAGGGTTGACTTTATTTCACATTTTCCTGCCACCCATTTCATACCTATAGAATTATTTGTGAATATATTCAATACTTATGAATGTTGGCTTTGCCTTTGTGATGATATTGTGCATTTTCTGAGACCTAGGTCCTTGTGAGGCTATGATTAGTAAACAATTTAAATATAAAAATTAGCATTGCTTGACCTAGATATTTTAACATTGAGTGATGATAGAAAGAATTACATTATTTCTATTTTCCTGGGGTATTTTAGAGAGTTGGGAGCAAGAATATCCAGTTGGAAAAGATAGAATAAATGTGGTTAATAAGAAATAGAATGCAAGAGCATTTCTACATTATAATAACAATATCCAAAAGGCAACAATAGAAATGGAAATCTCATTCCAAATAATGACATGATGCATAAAATATTTGGGGATAAACTTACTAGAAATACTAAGATATTTGCATAGATTCAGTTACAAAATATTCTAAAAGAAATAATTTAAATAACCAGAGGAATATTCAGTGTTGATAAAAATAATAATACTTCCTAATTTAATTTATACTTTTAATACTATGGCAATCAAATTACCAAAGAAATATTTTATGGGACTCAATAAAATAATAACAACATTTATTTGAGAAATAACTAGAATGTCTAGGAAATATATAAAATGTTTAGAATATCCAGGGAAATTACAAAAACAAGGAGGGACAAAGGCAGAATAGAACTTCCAGATTTACTTATAATAAAGTAGCAGTCATCAAAACCATGTGGTATTAGTAAAAAAATATGGAAATAGATCAAAGTGAGACTAGAAATGGAAAATTAGAAGCAATGGAACTCAACACTTAATATTTAGTAAACTAGAAAACATACATTTTTTGATAAAAATTGATTTGATAAAAACTTCTAGGAAAATTGGTAAGCAGTCAGTTTAAGAATCAGGCTTTGACCTATAGATATGCCATATCCCACAATATATTCTAAATGGACATATGACCTTAATATTAGTTAGTAGTAGTCTCTCAGTAACCGAGGATGATGATTGTCTTTGTGCGTTTTCATCTGTGATGTAGATGAGTGTGCACAAAGACACCTGTGCATGAAGATTTAAGTGGAAAAGTCGATGCACAGAGACAGTCCCACTCTCTCAGCGTTGGAAGCCTGGGTCCAGTGGCACAAAAAGTCATTACACCTGGAGACTTCCTCAGCTGCATTGGATGGCCATGTTGTTCTTTGTGCTCCAACACGCCCTGAGCACTCCACAGTGCCTTGCTGCATTGCCCTCTCAGCCATTGAACCTTCTTATTGGTTTCTTCTGTCTGTTCCGCCGAAGCAGTCTTCACATGCTGGGTGAGCAAAGCCCTGGTTCACCAGGGGTCGACGACCCGATGGCTACTCTCGCAAAGTTTAGCCAGTAATGGAATACTATTGTGCTAAAAGGAATAATAAAGTGGAGGAATTCCATGGAGACTGGAACAACCTCCAGATCATATATCTCTCAGTTATGAGTATGTAATGTATTCTTAACCCAATAAGGAAGGGATTGATATAGTTGCAGAAGATAAAATAGATAATTTTGAATAAACTATAAAGTTTCTGCACAAATGAAATAAGTGTACCTAGGACAAGAAAGGAAGCATTTGAATGGGGAAAAAATCTTTTTATCGTTTCTCTGGGAAGGATTTAGTATCCAATATATACAAATAATTAACATTTATATCCATATGTGTCATATATATATATACACACATACATACAGATACAGGGGAGCCAGGTGGCACTGTGAATAGAGCACAGGGCCTGAAGTCAGGAAGATTTGGGTTAAAATCCAGCCTCAGACACTTACTATCTGGGTGACTCTGAGCAAGACACTTAAATGTATTTGCTTTGGTTTCTTTGACTGCAAAATAAGCTGGAGAAGGAAATGGCAAACCACCTCAGCATCTTTGCCAAGAAAACAGAGTCAGATACAAATGAAAACAACTAAACAACACACAAATATATACATATATATATGTATATATGTGTGTATAGTATATGTATAATCCACATTGAACTATTCTATTTCTCTTTCCCTTAATTTCTAAACTTCTTGAAAAATGTTTAACTCTGAAGCTTTTGCTTTCTTAGCACAAACTTTTGCCTTAACTCCTTGCAAATTTGACTTATGCTCCCATAATTTTATCAAATGCTCTTCCAATGTCTCCAGTAACTTCTTAATTAACAGACCCAATGACTTAGAAAAAAATAACAACCCTAACTCCTGTCTTAGAATCAGTACTAAGTATCAGTTCCAAAGCAGAAGAGAGGTAAGGACCAGGCAATTGGGATAAAGGGACTTGCCTAGAGCCACAGATCTAGGAAATGTCTGAGGTCATGTTTGAATCCAGGACTTCCTCTCTATCAACTGAGCCACCTAGTTGTCCCCTTTCTTCTTTTCTTGATTCATCTATAATTACAACTTTAATTACCATTGTCCAACAATTTCAATCCTTTTAAATAGAAGTTCCATTGATGTGTTTGTTTTTCACATTACATAATTATATATTTAATTTTACAGAGTAATTTGTGGATTACTTCCCCTTCATGAGGGGACTTTTTATCACAAAGTAAAATAGTTAAATAGACCTAACAATCCAATGACCTCATCTCAAAGTGCAGTTACATTTCATGTCTGTAGCTCCTGTATGACTCTATTTAGTAAAAATAACAGAAATCCATTTTTCCCTCCCATCCACTGCCTCATTAAAAAACCAAAAACAAATTTCTTATAACAAATATGCATAGTCAAGCAAAATATATCCTCTCAATGCCTACATGTGAAAATACTTATGTTTAATTTTGCATATGGTTTATGATCAGTCCTCTGGGCTTAAAAATGGCCATTGTATTGTTAATACCTTTAAATTTTTTTAAACATCTTTCATTTTTACATTTTACTGTAATGTTCTCCCGTGTCCTTTCCATTTCCTCACTCAGTTATCTCTCATAATAAGGATTTTTAAAAGGAGAGTAAACATTCAGCAAAACCCTGGAAAAAGAATTTGACATTATATATAATGCTTCACAGCTATAAATCTCTCTCTGTTGCAAAGGAATGGAAGAAGGTAATTCTTTAAGACTAAGCATATTCATTGTAATTCTGATACATTAATTTTCTTTTTTTTTCCTTTTAGACCCTTACCTTCTGTCTTAGAATCAAAACTGCATATTGGTCTTAAAACAGAAAAGTGGTAAGGACTATACAATGGAAGTTATAGCCCAGGGTCACATACCAAGGAAGTCTCTGCAGACAGATTTGGACCCATGACCTCCCATCTTTAAACCTGGCTCTCAACCCACTCAACCCAGCTGCCCCAATACATTCATTAAAAAAAATTATTTTGTGATTGTTCCTTCCATTTGTATTAATGTAATCATGATGTACATTGTTAGCTCTGCTTATGTCACATTGCATTAATTCATTTGAGTCTGATAATATTTGACATTTCTAATAGCACAATTGCATATTATTACATTCCTATGTCACAGTTTCATTGGCCATTCCCCAATCAATGGACATCTACTTCATTTCTAGTTCTTTGCTACCACAGAATTGCTGCTATAAATGTTTTGGAGTGTTAAAACCTTTCTTTTTGTTGAACATTTCCTTAGGAGTGTATGCCTAACAGTGGAATCTTTGAGTCATAGACTAAGAACATTTTAGTCCTTTTATTTGCACAATTCCAAATTGCTTCAATTAAATTGCAGCTCCACCAACAATATACTGATGTGTCTGTTTTCACAATCACTCCAACACTGACTATTCTCGTCTTTTGACATCTTTTTCCTTTTCTGGGGGTGAGGTGAAACCTTAGGGTTGTTTGGTTTTCATTTCATTACAAATGATTTTGAGCATTCTTTTTTATGATGATAAATAGTTTGCAATTCTTTCAATAACTTAACGTCTTTTAACCTATTATGTTTTAGAGAATTGCTTTTGGTCTTAAATATTTCTGTTACTTATCAAAATACCTTCTAGAGCAAACATTCATCTAAGAATTTTGAAAAAATGTTGATATTTCTCCCCTTTCCCCCAACTCTCAGTAAACTTCTTTCCTCTTAATTCTAGAAACATTAATTTTATAAGTACAAAACCTTTTTAATTTCATGCAATCAAAAAAATTCTTTTTCTTTTATATTTGCTACTACACTTTGGCAAAAGAATTCATCACATACCCATACCACTGAAAAGTATACAGTCTAATTCTCTTCTCTCTCTCTTTTGTCATGATTTTTAATATTAAAGTTACATATTCATTTTGAATTTATTATGGTATGTTACAACATATTGATCTAAGCCTAAATTTGACCAAGTTGCTTTTTCATTTTTCTGGCAGTTCATATAAAATAGAGAGGGTTGTTTTTTGTTTGTTTGTTTTTTGCTTAAGTAATTTATGTTTTGAGTTTTATTGAACATTGAGTCCTGAATTTCATTATTTCTGATTCTCACTTGGCTTAATTTTCTCACTTGGCTCAATTGGCTTAATTTTCTATTTTTGAACCAATCCCAAATATTTTTATGATTACTGTTTTATAATATAGTTGGAAATCTGGAAGTGATGTTTATTATTCATTTCTATTTTAATGATTTCCCATGATATTCTATATCATTTGTTTCTCCAAATAAATTTTGTTATTTTATCAAGTTCTATAAAGTATCCCTTTGATAATTTGATTGGTCTAACATTAAAACTGTAAATTAACTCCAGTATTGTTATCATTTTTATTACCTTGGCAGAGCCCATTCATGAGCACTGAATATTCTTCCAACTCTAAGTTATTTCCTAGAAGGACTATTTTGATTTATACAAGTATGGGAAGTGCCCTAGTAGATTAACTCTCAAATATTTTATTTCTACCAAATATTATACTTATTTTGAATGAGATTCCCTTTTCTATGATTATCTCTTTTACTTTGTTGTGATTATATAGATATATTCTATCTTGATACTTTACTGAAGCTATTATTCTAGCTTACCGATTCCCTAAGGTTTTCTAAGTAAACCATCCTGCCATTAATAAATAAGGAATTTTAGTATCTCTTAATAAGTTTTTTCTATGTCCACTTTCTTTTCTTTACCCTTTCCCTAAACCATCCTTTATTTAAACTAATCTTCCTTCTATATCCATTCTGCCCTGCTAAAAAGAAAATTAATCAGTGCCTGCCAAACTCCTTGGTTAACAGTCAAGCTCCTCTATAGTCTGGTACTACCCTAACTTTCTGTCCTTATTTTATTCTATCCCCTGTGGGCACTCTCTACTCTAACTAAATAGGACTGTTTCCTGTCCCTCAAACTACTCCATTATGATTTCTTGCTTTCACAGCTTGACCCTTCACAATTCATAAAGCATCATTTTCCCCCATCCTCACTTTTACAAATTACTACTCATCATTTTGGGGCAGCTAAATGGCTCAGTGGATAGAGTGGTGGATCTGGAGTCAAAAACTACCTCAGACACTTCCTAGCTGTGTAACACTGGGCAAATCATTGCATCTCTTTGCCTTAATATATTGGAGAAGCAAATGGCAAACCCTTCCAGTATCTTTGCCAAGAAGACACCATATTGGAGCCACGAGAGTTGTACAAGACTAATTAACAACAATCTTTGGTACCACATCATGCAGATCTCAACTCAAATGAAGAGGGTCCATGTGAGACCCTTAACAAAAGTTGGGCTTTTTTAAAATGGTACTGATGATTCCAGTGTGTAAAGCATAGCAGGTTGTTAAAAATAAAGCATCATTGATGTTTTTTATTGATTATTTGCCATAACACTTCATCTTCTCTTTTAAAAAATTTGCAAGGAAAACCAAAGTCATGATAATATTTATTTATCAAACCTAAGAATTCTCCTGTTGTCACTGTCATAGTGCTCTAGAAATTCCTTTACAATGATTTTAGCATTTCCATGCCCTCTCTAAATGAAGGTCATTACTATTTACATCCCACTCACTACTCTCATAATTGGCCAATTCAATTTTTAAAAAATCCATAATTTACTTATTTCGTGCTATACCAATCAAACTACCATGAATTTATTTTACAGAATTAGAAGAAATAGTAACAAAATTTATCTGGAAGAACAAAAGGTAGAGAATATCAAAAGAATTAATGAAAAAAAATAAGTGAAGGAAAGTGGACTAGCACTACCAGATTGCAAACTGTACTATGAAACAATAATCATCAAAACAGTCTGGTACTGGCTAAGAAATAGAATGATGAATCAATGGAATAGATTAAATATATAATATGCAAGGGTAAATGAACTTAGCAATCTAGTGTTTGATAAACTCAAAGATCTCAGCTTTTAGGATAATATCTCACTATTTGACAAAAACTGCTGGGAAAATGAGAAAACAGTATGGCAAAAACTAGGTATTGGCCAATATCTCACACCCTAGGTCAAGATAAGGTCAAAATGGGTATATGATTTATACATAAAGGGTGATACTGTAAGCAAATTAGGGGAGCATAGAATAGTTTACCTGTCAGATCTATGGGAAAGGGAAGAATTTATGAGAGAGAACATTACAAGATATAAAATGAATAAATTTTATTATATTAAATGAAAAGTTTTTGTTCAAACAAAACCAATGTAACCAAGATTAGAAAGGAAACAACAAAATGGGAAAAATGTTTTAGTAAATTTCTCTGATAAAAGTCTCATTTCTCAAATATATAGAGAACTGAGTCAAGTTTATAAAAACATGAATCATTCCTCAATTGACAAATGATCAAAAGTTAGCAATGAGCAGTTTTCAGATGAAGTCAAAGATGTAAGAAAAAAAATCACATAAAATGTTCTAAGACCCTCTTAATTAGAGAAATGCAAATTTTAAAAACTCTGAGATACTACCTCATACCTGTCAGATTGGCTAATAAGATAGTAAAGGAAACTGAAAAAAGTCAGAAGGAATGTGGTTAAAATTGGGACACTAAGCATTGCTGGTAGAGTTGTGAACTGATCCAACCATTTTGGAGAGCAATTTTGGAACTATGCCCAAAGGGCTGATCCTACAACCCCACTACTCAATCTGTATCCCAAAGGAATTTTTAAAAAGGGGAGGAGGACCTACTTGTATAAAAATATTTATAGCTGCTCTTTGTGGTGGCAAAGAATTTGAAATTGAGGGGATGCTCATCAGTTGGGGAATGGCTGGACAAATTGTTGCATATGATGGTGATGGAACACTATTGTGCTCAAAGAAATAATGAACAGGATGATTTCACAAAGAGCTGGAAGATATATATGAACTGATGCAGAGGAAAA